>NW_027441458.1:635848-1271696 GCF_964195595.1 Calonectris borealis
TTTCCATCCCACTTCCTCATGTCCTCTCCATGGTCAAGCAGGTAAAACCACAGGGGGCCCCGTCATGTGTACTTTCTATATCCTCTCTCTTGAGCAGAAGAACGCTGACTCCAAATGGCTGAGATACTGGTCCGTACAGGTGGAGAATAAGACATATCCTCTTTGAGTTGCTGGACCTCCCTGGACAGTTTCTCCACAGCCGAGACAAGGGAGGAGGAGACAGTTTCTTCGTATTCCCGGAGTCTGCCAACCACGTCATCCACCGTTGGTGCTTCTTCCTCTTTCCAGGACAGTACAATTGGCACGCGATGCTGGTGCGCTCCGTACCAACTTGCGCCACATGGGTCGCGCGCACTGGACTTCATCTGGATCTTTGGGCGTTTGGTCATTTTCCAGATCACTATAAACCACCTCCAGCACACCTAATTCTCTCGGGTACTGGATACCTCTCTCCATAGTGGTCCGTTTGCCTAGGCGATATAGAACATCTTCCTTGAAGGGATACCTTTCCTTCACGCCTGACAGCAGTCGCCTCCAGAGGCTGAGGGCTTGTGCCCCTTTTCCAATTGCTTTGTCAATGCCCCCTTCCCTGGAAAGTGATCCCAGCTGTTTGGCTTCCTTCCCCTCTAATTCCAGGCTACTGGCCCCATTATCTCTCTGTCTAAAACTGTTCTTGTATGGAAATCCCTTGTGAAAGGTGGACCACATTAGATCTGCTTGGACGTAGCATACAGCTGGGAGAAATTTTTAAAGTTTATTAAATTGTATTATGTTTAACTTTTGTTTGTTGGCAATGAAGAGAAACCTTTCTGTGCCTGTGTGCAGCCCAGTTCTCTAAGGAAAGCAGGGGGGAGCTGGGGTAAAGGAGCTGTAACACCCAGCTGCAGTGGAGAAGTCTGGTGTGAGGAAAAGTGATGCAAGTCCCAGGTGGCCGATGTGGGCATGGGTGGGCTTGGGGAGGTGAGGAGCAAGGTTGTCCATACAGACCTCAAGGGACTGCTTTTCCTTCCTTTCCAGACCTCCCTGGGAGACAGCATGGATCTATAGCCCTTCTTCAGGAGGTTGAAAAATGAGACAAAGTAGCCTTAAGAAACAGAACTGATTTTTTATTAAGTACTCACTGAACTCTTCCTCTTTACCTCCCTCACTGAAACATCTCCAATTAGCTATACAAGACATGAAGACCTGAACAAAAGTGTAGGAACAGCAAGGCCCATGAGGGCTTTCTGCATTGTAATGAGCCCCAGGGTGCCTTTGGTGCTGAGCCCATGAACTTGAGATGCTGAGAGGAGATGACCTCTCCAGAAGTCAAAGTCAGAAGCAAAACCCAAAGTACCTTGAAGCATTGAGGGGTCCTACTGAGGGCCATTACTGAGAAAGCCTCCCCATGGGCTCGTTACAGCAGAAAATTGGCAGCAGTGCTGACAGGAGTGCAAGTGGCTCTGATGCTTTGTCAAGACTTGATGTGTTTTTCAAGGCAAACACCAAGCCCTGACCCCCAGCCCTTGGGAAGGGAGATTGTGTCCCTCACATGTGACTCAGGGCTCTTCCTGGGGTGGTGGGAGGTGGGATGTGCGATGCCGAGTGAAGGACAATGGTATCGCACTGCTTGGCCTTTCTGCCAGGGTGCAAGGAGGCAAGGAGGCTCCGGTGGCATGAGGACAATGTGTCTCCTCACAGGCCTTGGTGGCAGAGACATCAGCCATAGCCAAGGGGACCAAGGCCTCAGTTCTGTCAGGGACTTGCCAGCACCCTTGGCCACCTCTACCGCAGGCTGTCCTACACTTTCCCATGCCTATGCCTCTTTCTCTTCATGCTGTAGATACCCTGCTTCCCCCGCCACAGCATCTTCCTACCTGTACTGATGTCTCTCTGACTCCACCGACGACTGTTCCTTGAAACAGACTCTGTTCCTCATCCAGACTCCCTCTGGGTGACCTGTTGCACCACAGCACTACCCTTGCAGTGACGTTTCTTCCTTCCTCATGGCCAGTCTGCACCTCTCAAACTCCAGTTTTTGATGGGTTTCCTTTCTCATGCTCTTTCCCAGGTGCCACCTCCTCTGAAAGCAACTTTCAAGCTATCATGGCCTACATGATACTACACTCCCCAGATCTTCCGATTCACTAGGCCAAAGAAGCCCAGGTCTCTCAGTCTCTCCCCACATGGCCCCTAACCCCATCCTGGCAGACGTCCTCTGGATCACCCCCAGTTTCTTGCCATTCCTCCAGAATGGGGAGCCCCACACTGGGGCACACTATTCCAGATGTGGCCACACCAGTGCTGAGTCAAGACGGACGACAACTCCCCTCATCTGGGTGGCCACACTCCTCCCAGTGCAGCCCCATATGCACATGGCTCTATTCCTGTTTAGCACCACCGGCTGCTATGGCATCCCTTGTAATGCCCAGGCCCTTTTCTTTGAGGTTGCTCTTCAGCCAGTCAAGTCTGAGCCTGCCTCAGTGAGGACATACTAGTTAAATGAAATTGCAAGCCAAGATAAGTGTAACCATGGTGACCATCCCAGAAACACCACATGAGGGCACAAAGCAAGACAAACCATGTCTGATGAGGAAAGGGTAACCAGAGGTGCACTGCTTGCATGGAAGGGCATGAGCACGGTCAAAGGGAAGACCTTGGGAGGGGCAAAAGAGGACAAAAGAAAATACCAGGTGAAGCCCTTCACCTGCAAAATAAAGACTGGAGTGGGACAAGACAGATGAGTTTGATCTGACCGTATTTACACGTGACCTACTTCCATGGTCATGGGGAACTGGAGGGCTTTCCCTAAAATCATCAAGAGAAATGCCATAGTGCATGGAAACACAGAAACGTTCAGGCTGCAAGTGTCCTCAGGAGGTTTCTAGTCCAACATCCTGCTCACAGCAGGGTCACCTGTGGGGTCAAGCAGGTTGCACAGGCTTTTATTCACGTTGGACTTCAAACCCTCCCAAGATGGAGATGGCACCTACTCTCTGGGAAACCTCCTTGATCATTGGCCCTCATCAGCCCATCATGCACAACAGTGAAGAGCCTGACTCTCCGGATTACCTCCTGGTAGGTGTGGGCAGGCTGTTCTACGGTCTCCCCAAAGCCTTCTTTTCCACTGAGTCAACAAATCCAGCTTTCTCAAACTTCCACAGTGAGAAAGTCGATGTTACGCATTTGACCTGAGTGTCCTGAGATGTTTAAGGCTCTCCCAGTCCTGCTGGATTCTCTTGAAACTGCCAAAGACTTCAAGGTGATTATAATATCGTCACACTCCTGCTATAACTTTGTGCACGGTCCATTTGTGGACCCTGAAATTGAAAGGGACCAGTTGTATCAGCTGCATGTTCATAAATCCATGGAGCCTAATGGGATTCATCCCAGAGTACTGGAGGAGCTAGGGGATGTCACGACAGGACCCCTTTCGATCACCTACCAAAGGTCTGGGGAGCCTGGCGAGGTCCCCCTAACTGGCAGTTAGTCAAAATAATTCCAACGTACACAAGAAGGGCGAGAGGGAAGACCCAGGAACCGACAGACCTGTTGGTCTGACCTCAGTACCTGGAAAAACCATGGAGAAGATCATAATATAAATTGCTGTGCTGGTTTTGGCTGGGATAGAGTTAATTTTCTTCAGAGTAGCTGGTATGGGGCTGCGTTTTGGATTTGTGCTGGAAACGGTGTGGATAACACAGGGCTGTTTTTGTTCCTGCTGAGCAGCGCTTGCACAGCGTCAAGGCCTTTTCTGCTCCTCACCCCACCCCACCTGTGAGTAGGCTCGGGGTGCACAAGAAGGTGGGAGGGGACACAGGCGGGACAGCTGACCCCAACTGACCAAAGGGATATTCCATACCATATGACGTCATGCTCAGCAATAAAACTAGGGGGGAGGTTCGCGGGGGGGCCACTGCTCGGGGACTAACTGGGCATCGGCCAATTAGTGGTGACTAATTGTTTTCATTTGTATCGTTTGTCCTTCTTGGGTTTTATTTATCTCTCTCTTTGTTGTTTTTTTCTTTTCCTTAGAATTTTTATTATTATTATTATTATTATTATTACTACTACTACTACTACTATGTCTTTTTAAAATTATTAAACTGTTTTTATCTTAAACCACTCATTTTCTCACTTTTACCCTTCAAATTCTCTCCCCCATCCCACAATGGGGAGAGGGCTGAGTGAGTGGCTCTGTGGCGCTCAGTTGGCGGCTGGGGTTAAACCATGACAACTGATTATTTTAAAAATTGTGGGAAGGGAATGCATGCCCTCAAGACTTCTCTGCTACTGAACGTAGAAAGGGAGAGTCCCAAGGCGAGAACCAGCTGCATCAGTGCAATCACTGGCTTATAAAAATAAGCATAAATCTGTACAGGAAAATGGTTCAATGACATGAAAGGAGTATGGAATGGTTTAGTTTATTGTGTATTAGCACTGAGTATGACCAGTGGCTCAGCAAGAGCTCTGCATTGTTGAGAGAGAGGGCAATTCTTGAAGTGCTGATCTCTTCTGATGCACAACATGTCAGTTGCAATGGTGTACGTTAGGTACAAAGAGAGGAAACCTGCTCCGAAGGAGATGACGTAACTTACTGAAGGAGAAGAGGTGTTTATTCCAGATAAAGCAATACAGAGTTTTAGAGATGGCTGTTATAAATTTTTCCATAAGCAACATCTGATTCTGACCTCCCCTGCAGCAAGATTTTAGAGTTTTTTTCCCTTTTCTTAATGCCACTAGAAAAGAGTGACAGATATAGTTCAGTGCCATGGAAGGAATCTTCATAGCACTGGGGGTGTTTTTCTATAAAAATTGATATTTGCCAATTTGTTTTGATTTATGAAAGTCATATGGTTTAGTTTTCGGTAGTGCTGTGAGGAGCAGGGAGTTGGACTCCATGACCCTTATGGGTGCCTTCCAACTTGAGATATTCTAGGATTCTAGGATTGTGGGTACCACGGAAAGGCATTTAAAGGACAATGCAATCATCAGGCACAGTCAGCATGGGTTCACAAAGGGCTTTTGATACCGTCCCTCACAGCATCCTTCTGGGCAAGTTGTCCAGCCGTGAGATGAGGGGGTTCCCGGAGCACTCACGGGTGAAGAACTGGCTGGACGGCAGGGCTCAAAGTGTCGCAGTGACCGGGGCTGCATCTGGCTGGCAGCTGGTCACCAGTGGTGTTCCTCAGGGCTCCATCCTGGGGCCAGTTCTATACATTTATCAATGTTCAAGATATTTCTCAATGATCTGGAGGCAGGAGTGGAATCCGTTGTTAGCAAGTTTGCTGATGATCCCAAACTGGGAGGTGCTGTTGACTCTCTCGAGGGACGAGAGGCCTTGCCGAGGGATCCGGCTAGGTTGGAGCATTGAGCAGTCATCCTGAAGGGCATGACATTCAGCGAGTCCAAATGCCGGTATCTGCACCCGGGACGGAGTAACGCTCTGGACACAAGTACAGAGTGGGAGTGGCTGGAGAGCAGCCCTGCAGAAAGGGACCTGGGGGTGCTGGTTGGCAGCAGGCTCCATGTGAGTCTCAGCCTGGGCTTGCCCCACAGCAGTGCCTGCTGCAGGGTGCTGCAGAGCTCTGGGCACTCCCACCACAGCCCCAGCCTCTCGGAAGGACCCAGAAGCTCCTGGGGGTGGGGAGGGGCTCTCATCCTCCCCATCAGTCCCAGGGCTCGAGGCCAGCAATGGCCCAAGGAATTGGTTCCGTCAGTCTTGGGGTGCTGTTGTGTCCTTTCCAGAAGAGCCCCCACACAGCCGGTGCCACCCCCACCCCCAGGTCCAGTGGCACAGGAGCTGCCCCAAGCTGGTGAACAGAAAAACCTCTTTCTCCTGCTTCTTGCCTTCTTTCTGACCCACGCGTGGTGCTCCACTCTTCTCCAGGGAAACCCCTGCTCCACAGAGAGCCTTTCCCCAGGGGAGTGTGTCCGTGCTGGCCTGGCCAGTTGTTGCTGGCTCCCTCCCTTGAGGTGCCCACAGGGCCCGGAGCTGGTGCTGCTGCTCTGCAGAGCTGCCCTGGCACCATGGGCTGACTCCATCCTGGCCATGCTGGTGCGGGAGTGAAGCAGATCTGGCCAGACTGGCATCACTGCCCTGACAGGTTTCTCCCATGGCTCTGGGGCTGGGATACTCCGAGAAATCACAGGGCCTTTCCACTCTTTTAGGATGTGTTCAGGTGTGTCGCTGGACCCAGCCCATGGCTCCTCACTGAAGATGATGTGAAGCACTCTTCAGGCTGCCTTCCTCGTGCCTGCTGTGTCTCCGCTGCCTCTCTGGCATTGCAGAGCCCCATTGGGCTGTGCATCCTGCAGGTTAGGCCTTTTCCTTTGGGTGACTCCACTTTTGGGGAAGTTTTGGAAACCTCCATTCACTTCCCACCCCGAGGCACCCAGTGACCCAGAGATGCCCTGTGCTCACCTGGTGGGTTCAGATCCCCCATCAGAAGGTCGGGCATCTTTGACCAGCCCTGCCATATGTGAGAGAGCCTCAAGCAGATGCCTTTTGACCATCCAGGATCTCCATGGCATTGGGCACCAGTAAAGTGAAGGCTCACTCCAGCCCTCATTCCCTCACACATCAAGCCATGCCCTTGTCCCCCTAAGCCAATGCAGCACCCAAACCCAACAGCAGGGCCTTTTAGCCTGCAATTCCCTGAGCGTATTCTGCACTCCACTGTGGAAAGAAGAGCCCAAGCTGCACACGCTGCACACAGGCAATCCCCTTTATTTACAGACATGCCACAAAGGAGGCCAGCAGTAGCGCAGTGATGGACTCATTGAGAGAAGGCCTTTGGGCCAGACAGACTGGCTTCAGCCTCTTGAGAAGGAGGATGAAAGCAAACATTTCTGATCACGATTATAACCAGTACAATGCCCAAAGGACACAAGTTGCCTGAGATCACTTGGAGAAACCTTGTGAAGAGAGATGGGCAGCTTATTGCTGCTGAAATACTACTTCTAGAATGAGGTTCTTGAGGGCATTCTTCAGTTCCTTGTTCCTCATGCTGTAGATGAGCGGGTTCACTGCTGGAGGTACCAACGCGTACAGAACTGTCACCACCAGATCGAGGGATGGGGAGGAGATGGAGGGAGGCTTCAGATAGGCAAATATGATAGTGCTGACAAACAGGGAGACCACGGCCAGGTGAGGGAGGCACGTGGAAAAGGCTTTGTGTCGCCCTTGCTCAGAGGGAATCCTCAGCACAGCCCTGAAGATCTCCACATAGGACAGCACAATGAAAATAAAAAACCCAAAACCTAAAGAAAGACTAACCACAAGAAGCCCAACTTCCCTGAGGTAGGTGTGTGAGCAAGAGAGCTTAAGGATCTGAGGGATTTCACAGAAGAACTGGTCCACAGCATTGCCCTTGCAGAGGGGCAGTGAAAATGTATTGGCAGTGTGCAGCAGAGCAGTGAGAAACCCACTGCTCCAGACAGCTGCTGCCATGTAGACACAAGCTCTGCTGCCCAGGAGGGTCCCATAGTGCAGGGGTTGGCAGATGGCAACATAGCGGTCATAGGCCATGATGGTGAGCAGAGAATACTCTGTTACTAAAAAGAAGGAAAACAGAAAGAGCTGGGCAGCACATCCTAAGTAGGAGATGGCCCTGGTGTTCCAGAGGGAATTGGCCATGGATTTGGGGAGAATGGTGGAGATGCAGCCCAGGTCGAGGATGGAGAGGTTGAGGAGGAAGAAGTACATGGGGGTGTGGAGGCGGTGGTCGCAGGCTATGGCGGTGATGATGAGGCCGTTGCCCAGCAGGGCAGCCAGGTAGATGCCCAGGAAGAGCCAGAAGTGCAAGAGCTGCAGCTCCCGCGTGTCTGTGAAGGCCAGGAGGAGGAAGTGGGTGATGGAGCTGGTGTTGGACATCTGCTGCCTCTGGGCATGGGGGACTGTCCAAGAGGGAAAAGACAGTGACAAGTTAGGAGAGACTTCTCTGAGCAAAATCAAAGCCATTTCTCATAGGACCACCCCAAAGAGTCTCTCTCCATTCAGGAAGTCCTTTGGCAGGTCCCTTGCACGAGCTCTGGTTGGTGCTGGCTGAGGGTGCCCCAGGGAGCCGCAGGCTCTGCTCTGGGCTCTGGAGGAGTTAGTCCTGCCCCACAGCAATAGGTAAACAGGAACACGGGGTGATCTCAGATTAAATCCACTCGTGATATCAAAGAGCTTTTCAGCATTGTCGCTGCCAATTCACCTGCCTGCAGAGCAGAGCTGTGGGGGTTTTGGTTTGTGTCTTCTGGTCTGGTTGCCCCACAACAGCTGAGCAGTGTTTCTACTGCAGAAATCCTGGGCATTTCTGCTGCACTGCAAGTGAAATCGTGTGGGTCCTGAGAGGCAAAGGGACTGTCCCTCAGTGCAGAGTGAGGACAGCCGCTCTGTCCATCAGCCCGGATCTCAGCTGCCCTGTGCTGGCAGCTCTTTCAGCTGGAGGACTATGGCACTCGTGTGTTCCCCCCAAAAGGAGACACAGTCAGAGGCTTGAGTTTTTCTCCTCTTTGGTGGTCAGGCTGCCGGGAAGGCAACTCATGGCCAAGTATCCATGACATGAAGGGCAGAGGCTCTGCTGTGTGAGTGAGGAGAGCAGGAGGTTGCTCCAGGGAAAGCATCTGCACTGCAGGGGATGGCAGGGAGGTGCCTGAACCCCTCCTCCCATGGCCTTTCTGAGAGCAGTTCTCTCTTCCTCGCTGCCCATGGCTCTGCTGCCTGGAGCTCTTCTGGGCCAGGACCTGTTTTTCTGCCCTCACGGCTCCTCCCTCTTCATGCTCACAGAGCCCATCCGCCCTGCTGCGTGCTCAGCTCTGCCCTGCAGACACGTCCTGGCAGCAGGGCACTGCCCAGGGACATCTCGGTGTGTGCAGGGGCTAAGGAGCAGCTCAGGCAAGTCCTTACGAGAACTGGGGTCTCATTGCCTACTCCAGAGCAGAGCAATCAATTCCCATCTCCCACTGCCCACCCAGACAACCCAGGGGAGAAAACTCAAAGCACACACTTCTTCCCTTTCAGGTAATCCCCTGCCTCGACACCCATCTTTAACATGACCCTCTGCAAATGTCCTCCGGGTGATGGAGAAGCCTGAGCAGCCCTGACCCACGCTGCACCTTCTGGACAGCAGAAGGACCGTGCCCTGGTGGGGCTCACTCCTTCCACCCACAACTTCTCCCCACAGCGTCGTGGGGAGCTCCCCGGGCAGGCTGAGTGCTGAGCCTGGCAGGCGGCAGAGTCCCTGCCCTGGTGCTCAGCCCCCTGGGGTGCAGGGACCCTGCTCGGAAGGACAGCCCTGGCCACCCCTGCCTGCACACACGCCTTCACACCCTGGAGCAGTGCCCGGGAGAAGGCAGCCGTCATGCCCTCTCCTTCTGACGGTGCAGCAGGGAAGCCCTGCTCTGCAGCACCTCCTCCTCCTCTACAGCAGGGAAGCTGTGAGAGTCCTGCTGAAAGATCATAGTTGCTGTGGCATGTACCAGCTTTTGGATATCCCTCCAGGAACAGCAGCTACATTGTCCTGCACCCAGGCACTTACCATGTAGAGGGCTGTGAAGATCTCTCCGCGCAGTGAGCTCTCAGCATCCTCCCACTCCAGACTGCCTTTACGCTCTCTGTGCCTCGCTCCCTCCCCTCGGTGCCTGCAGGCAGTGCCCTCAGCCCTGCTGCGCTTTGCAGAGGAGCTGCTCCTGGGCAGAGCTGTCTCTCTGCAGCACTGCCCACTTGCCAGGAGCTCCCTCCTTCCAGGAGCCCGGCCCAGATCATCAGCAGAAGAGCAGAAGGCGGCATCATATTCTCTATCCTGTCTGGGCTCCCTTGAGGAGCCCCTGGCGCTCCTGGGCAGCCTCCTCTGATACAGGCTGAAGTCATCACTGATGTTCCCTTCTTTCCAGTAGAGTCATTTGTCCTAATAAAAAAAGAGTTGGGCATGAGAATCACCTTTTTTGGCCCATCTTTAGGCACAGCAGCCAGAAAAGGACAGGCAATGATCTCCTTTACCCCTGCTGCGGGAAGGAACTCAGCTCAGCCAATCGAGGCATCTCATCCTGGGTTTGTAGTCCTGGGGCTGGCAGGGGACTCAGCTCTCACCTCTGGCTTCCACAACCCCACAGGAGGTGGCATTCCTCTGGCCTCAGTTCAGGTGGGCACAAAATAGGCACCTGCTGCCTGGGAGCTGCTCGTCTCAGCTCCCATGGTAATTCCTGGAGATGGAGGCCGGGAGTGAGTTGTTCAGACTCAAACACCCGGTAACATCTGAGGTGTCAGAGGTGGTCCAAGATACGTGCAGGCAGATTCGAGGTCTAATGGAGCAATGCTGAAACAGGGCAGTTTCTGGGAGCAGCGTTTTCGAGCCTGGTGGGGAATTCCTTTGGCCAAATGAAATGACAGCAGATGATCACGTTTGCAACAACGAAACCCGTCACTCCTCAGTATGTTCTTGTTCAGAACCTATAGCGATAGTCAGCTGACCAAATGTAGTCATTGCCAGAGGGAGAGCTCAACCTTTCTCCTTCTCTTCTCCATCAGCTGTATATACTGGGCTTCCGCTAGAAGAATCCCACTAGGGAATAATGGCATTTGCCTCAGGTACATCCCTCCATTACCTAACCTAATTCAGGGCAGCTGCTCAAGATCATGGCCAAATCCAGGCCTATAGATGTGTACAGGGCTCTCCAGCACAACTGCCTGCAGCTGGCAGAGACATCACAGGACCAACAGGAAAGCCATCCCCACTCAGAGCAGGTGTGTCACTGACCACCCAGGGCATCTCAGACTCAGTTTCTGTGGTCCAGTGACTGGTTGCCACCACTGTGTTGAGACCATCTGGTAGATACAGGCAGAGCATGAATATGAAGCACGTCACAGCGGGGTCTGCACTCATGTGTCTCTACTCCCACACTCTGCTGGTTCTTCTCTCCCCTATCCTTTGCTCATCCCATTGACGATACAATCAAGGAATAGGACAATGATTATTATCATCCTGGCTCACAGGATGTCCCCAGTGAATGGAAAAAGGGAATATCATGCCCATTTTTAGAAAAGGGTAAAAAGGAGGACCCTGGGAACTACCACCACCCAGTCAGCCTCACTTCTGTGCCTGGTAAGATCATGGAACAGATCCTCCTGGAAGATCTGTCAAAACATATGGAAGACAGGGAGGTGATTAGAGACAGCTGACAAGGTTTCACCAAGGGTAAATCATGCTTGACTAATCTAGTGGCCTTCTATGATGGAGTGACGACATCAGCAGACAAGGGAAGAGCTAGGGATGTCATCTATCTGGACATCTTTGATACGGTCCCCCACAACATGCTCACCTATAAATTGGTGAGATATTGGTTTGATGGATAGATGGATTATCTGGATGGCTGTGTCCAAAGAGTTACAGTCAATAGCTCAGTGTCCAAGTGAAAACCAGGAATGAATGGGTTCCCTCAAGGGTCCGTACTGGGACCAATACTGTTTAATATCTTAATCACTGATATGCACAGTGGGATTGAGTGCACCCTCACCAAGTTTATGGATCACAGAATCATAGAATATGTCAAGTTGGAAGGAACCCATAAGGATCATTGAGTCCAGCTCCCTGCTCCTTACAGGGTTACATAAAAACTAAATCATATGACTAAGAGCGTTGTTCAGAGGCTCCTTGAACTCTGACAGGCTTGATGCCGTGACCACTTCCGGATGCATGGATCTCATCAGGTCCCATGGACTTGTGCACCTTCAAGTTCCTTAGATGGTCTCGAACCTGATCTTCTCCTACAGTGGGCGGCTCTTCATTCTCCCAGTCCCTGCCTTTGCCTTCTGCATCTTGGGCACTGAGGCTTGAGCACTTGCTGATGAAGGCTGAGGCAAAAAAGTCATTGAGTACCTCAGCCTTCTCTATATCTTGGGTAACCAGGTCTCCCGTTTCGTTCTGGAGAGGGCCCACATTTTCCCTAGTCTTCCTTTTATCCCTGACGGACCTATAGAAGCTTTTCTTGTTGCCCTTGATGTCCCTGGCCAGATTTAATTCTCTCAGGGCTTTAGCTTTGCTAACCTGATCCCTGGCCGCTCGGACAATTTCTCTGTATTCCTCCCAGGCTACCTGTCCTTGCTCCCACCCTCTGTAGGCTTCCTTTTTGTGTTTGAGTTTGTCCAGGAGCTCCTTGTTCATCCATGCAGGCCTCCTGGCAGTTTTGCCTGACTTAACCTTAAACAAGGCCTGAAACACATTCAGGAGACACAGCGATAGGAACCTGCTGGTTTGAACACCCCAAGGACATTGAAAATTCTCAAGAGCTATTGCAAGAGCTGTCAGCCTGGAGGAGAAGGGGAAAGTGGCGGAAGGGGTCTCCTCTATAGATTGCCTCTCTGAGGAGAAGAGGTAAAAAGTGTAATTATTAATAGTTTGCAAGAGATGGGTCCCGAAGTATGGGGATGACGGCAGTGCTGGGTACAATAATTTTATCATACCAGCGATGGCAGTGGGATGAGGGAGAGAATGAGAAGAGTAAAAGTGAGAAAACTCATGAGTTGAGATAAAGACAGTTTAATAATTGAAATATAATCATAATCATAATCATAAATTGTAATGACAAGGAAAATAACAAAAAGAGAGAGAGATAAAACTCAGGAAAAAGAAGTGATTTAATGGCTCACCGCCTGCCGACTGACGCCAAGCCAGTCCCTGAGCAGTGATCCCTGCCCCCCGGCCAACTTGCCCTGGCTTATAAACTGAGCATGATGTCATATGGTATGGGGACATACAGTGTTTGGGTTAGCTGTCCTGGCTATGCTCCCTCCCAGCTACATGTGCACCTCCTCGCTGGGAAGCTGAAAAGTCCTCGACTTGGTATAAGCACTGCTTAGCAACAACTAAAACATCAGTGTGTTATCACATTATTCTCATACTAAATCCAAAACACAGCACCATACCAGCTACTGGGAGGAAAATGAACTCTATTCTAGACGAAACCAGGACACTTGTGTTCCTGGAGATCCACACAAGGTGCTGCAGAGTCATCTCAGGCAGCAAACTCCTCTCTTGCAAAGCTGGCACGGCCCAGGCCTGTTTTTCTCTGGCCTTGGGCATTGCAGGGTTTGTTATCTTCATGAGCATCTCATTTCATCATTACGCTGCCACCTGCCATCCTTACCAGCGTGTCTTTGCTCTGAAGCAACGCCTTTGTGTTGGGGTCCTTGGTGCTTGGTTCTAGTTTTCTCCCTGAGAAGTATTTGCTGAGCTGCTGCAACCCAAATGTGCACCGATGTCCTCAGCCTGGGACACAGGCAGGAGGATCTGGAGCCCCTTATTCCATCACAGAGCTTCTGAGGGAACCACTGCGGTGACGTGGTGGGACAAGTTGCATAGCTTTGGGTACAGTGGTGGATAGAGACAGGCTCTTTAGGAGACACTGGAGGTGATTGGGGAAGGTGGGAGAATGAGACTGGGGCACCCGCTCTATGAAGGATCGGGCAGATCAAATGTATGGTGGGGCAGAAGACAGGTTGCGTGAGCATTTGTGGATAAGGGACAGAGGAGAAACCAGTGAAGGTGACATGAAGGTGGGAGTTAGAACCACTCAGTCAGGGTGAGGAAGTGGACAAAGTCTTCTGCAGGCAACCTGAGGAAGTCCCCAGGTCAGTGACCCTTGCAGTCACTGGACGGGCAAAATGCTTGGGTGCAAACAGTCCCATTGGGTCCTGGAGAGTCTCGGGGTCAACTTCTTATCACAGCTGCCAGACTGGCTGAGAGGGTGAGTCAGGGCTGGTCAGGGACCTTGAAGTGTCAGCCTTGGCTGTGGTGACCGTGAAATCATTGGGTCTCAGTTCCCTTGGGAAGTAAGGCAGAAGAGCAGAGCTCAGGTTTGGGATCTCGGAGAAGCAAACATTGTCCTGCTCAGGGCTCTGATAGTAGGAGAAGAAGCTCTGAAAGGTAAAAATCTACGGAAGCTGAGAGGCCTTTAAGGACATCTTCCTCCAAGCACAGGAAGGGGCTGTACCGATACTCAGGAAAACAACCCTTCATCTCAAGAAACCGACTGAGCTAAACAGGAACATCATGGCTGAGCTCCAGTGCCAAACGGCAGCAGGCAGGAGGTGGAAGCCGGGACAGGCTACAAAGGAGGTTCAGAAACGTTGTCTGGAGAAATAAGGGTTGTGTTAAGAGAGTCAAAGCTCCCCAAAAGTTCAAACTTGCAAGGGATGTCAAAGGGCAATAAGGGAAGCTGCTACATCTTCCTTAACAGTTAAAAGAACAACGAAAGGTGAAGTGGGCCACTGCTGAATTTAGGAAGAGTAGACGCAGCTAGGTCTTCTTTTCCTCTGTCTTCACCAGCAAGGTCTCCCAGGTCTTTGTGCCCTTGGAAGGACTCCAGGAGGAAGAGAACAACCAGCAGTGGATGAGGATCAAGGCAGGGGCTACTTGAGCAAACTCACCCCTTCAGAGTCTATTGAGTGGACGGGCTGCGCCCAAGGACACTCTTTCTCTGCAGTCCCAGGACGGGCTGTTAGCAAGCAGAAGGCCAAGGACATCACACTGGAGGGTGAGTGATGACACCCTGTTTGAAACACCACATGCCCGATTTAGTGCTGCACCCAAATGCAGAGGCCTATGGAAATGTCTCATGGTGCTACTAGGCACCTTCCTTGGTCACAGGCCAGTTGGGAAGTGGAAGATGGGAAGGGGCTCAGCAGCAGTGATCCCCATCTGGCTGGGTCTGCCTCACCCTGACCAGCATGGCCAGTGCAGGGTCACCCCATGGCCCCAGGGCACCGCAGTCCCCTCGCTCTGCAGAGCAGCACCGCCAGCTCAGGGCCCTGTGGGGAGTGTGCTCAGGGCTGCAGGAACGGCCAGCCAGGACACCCTCACCTGGGAAAGGCTCTCTGGGGAGAAGGGATGGCCAGGGAGAAGAGCAGGGCACCGTGGCTGTGGAGGGGAGAAACAAAAAGAGCATCCCGTTCCTGCGTGTCCAGCTGGGGCAGGCTGCTGTGCTGCTGGGGCAGCAGGAGCTGCCAGAGGAGCCCCAGGGCCAGGACCCTGGTGCCGTCCTGGGGAGCAGGACTGGCACGGGGGGAAGCAGGCTGCTGGTGGTGGGGATCTCCTGAGCATGACAGCAGGAGGGACACTGTCACAGAGCTCTGTGTCCTCCTGTCACGGCCAGCCTCCAGGCCTGGGTCTGCTGGGGAGGCTGAGAGACCTCTCTGCCCTGTAAAAGCTCCTGTGCCCTTCAGAGGGGCTGGGGCTGTGGGGTGAGTGCCCAGAGCTCTGCAGCACCCTGTGGTTGGCATTGCCATGGGGAGTGGGCTGCTCTACTGGGATGAGCTGGGGAGAGGGCAGAGGAGGTGGAGAGAGCTGGGGAGGGGCTGGGCTGGGACGATCCCAGGAGAGGAAAAGGCCAGTATACAGCTCAACTGTGTGAGTGTGCAGGGTGGGGGCACACAGCAGTGTCCTCCCACAGCCAGGCCTCCTGGCAGAGGCTTGAAGGACCAGCAGAACAGGACCTGGTCTGTGCCATAGTCCCTGGACACCGTGAGCAAGCTGCCCCAGGGTCACAGACCAGCCCCTCACAGCTGCCAGTGCCACCGCTGGCCACTCACCCCAGGTCAGAGAGGTGGTTTGTCCCCTCATGGAGGGGCACCAAAAGGTCAGAAGTTTGTTCTTGCGTAACAGACTTATGCATGCACATCTATGCATGTGATGAGATGAACTTGAGTGAGCACAAGTGCTACCAGCTACTCCTCGGGGTGTCCTGAAGGCTTGTGGGACAGGTGGTTTCTTGAGGTGCCTGCAGTTTGCGATTAACATCCCCTGGACAACCACCACGGAGATGTGCTTCCTTGCATCTAGGTCCCCGTGTCCATTCTTCATGCTGTGGGTGCAGAGCAGGGTGGTACACCGCGGGGCTGAGGTGCCTCCACCCTCTGGGAATGGCAGCAGGAAGCCAGGCAGACACTAGGACTGCTGCAATGCACTGCTCTGCGTGTGCAAGGGAAGGACTCCAGTCTCTGATCGTCCCTGTGTGCATGAGGAGTGAGGCCAGCTCAGATGTGGACACCTCACAGAGCACTGACATTTCTCTGCTGGACTCCAAGAGCAAAGCCCACCGTCCCAGTCTCATTTATCTCACCTGCCCTAGCTTGTTGCCTGCTAGGTCAGGACCATGCCTACGAGGTCACCCTCCCGTCTTTTACGGTGATTTTATATGACACCAACAAAAATACTAATCTTACCCTGAAATCAAATTCATGATTTTGAATTTGAAAAAAATCAAAAGTAAAAATGATTAAAAAAGAATCATCATCAAAATGTAACCCCAAAGCCATTTCTTCTCCAGGCTGACCTAGCTGATCAAATGGACATGTCCCTTGGAGAAAACTGTCTCTGACTGCCCTGGTCAGACTCATTTTTTAAAAAATGGGACCAAATTAGTCTGTATAAATATAGAGGTAAGCAGCCTAGTGACATGACACAGTCCTTTTTTACCTTCCTGTTTGTACTTCTCAAACGTGAGCTTTCTCTCCAGGCTCTGAGTGTGAACCCAAGTGCAGAAAGCACAAACAGACTTTTTCTTTCTGCAAATGAAAAACATTCATCTGGACATGATATATTCTTTTATTCCTAATATTTGAGCCATCCAACTTTTCAGCCAGATAGTTTTATTCTGCTTCCACAGCTTTATAGCCAAAACACAAATAACCCCTTCCAGGGGAGAGTATCTCCAAGGACAGGATTTTCTCCAGTGGAAGTGTCCACTTGTTTCAGAAAAGTCCTAAGGAGGGGACGAGTCTAGGAAATCTGCCTTTTAGACAAAGACGTCCTTCAGTGGCTACAAAGGAAGCAGAAATTACTCCCTTACATCTACACACTGCAGATGTTCAAACCGAATCCTACTCAACATTTTACTGATCACAGAGTCATTCTGTCTTCTTTGATCTTTGAATTTACCTGCTTCATCACGCTAGCCCCGTGCTGGAGCTCGTTCTCACACTTAGCTCTCTTACCCACTAAGCAGATGTTCATGCTGGGGTTTGAAGTACGAGAAAGACAACATACTGGGCAGAGGATAACACAGCCCCGAGAGGCCGAATCATGACTATACCCTGTGACGGTAGCTAAGGAAGGATTATACTGAGCTCACGAGAGCGGCTTGTGGAAGTAGGTGATGGCTGATATTCCCTGGGTCACCAAGGAGATGTGATTCTGGGATCACTGGGCCCTGAATTTCTGAAGACTGACTGCACGTACCAGAGGCATACACATAATTGGACTAATACTGACAAAAGCAATAGTGAGACCTACCACAAAGGCTGCCTTCCATCATGCCCCCATACCCCAGAGAAGAACAACTCCCTTTGGATTAATGAGTCACTGCTTTCCGTTTTCACTCTGCTGCTAGGTTTTGGAGGTGTTCTTTCCCAATCTCTCAGGAACCAGCAGTCAAAAGAAGACCAAGAAAGTGCTTTGGGAGTGGGATACCCGATGCATCATCTCTCCTGTGTCGGCATTCGAGGACTCAATTATCTTTTCATGAAGGTGAAGTCTAAAAAGCTCAGGCAAATTGGGATGTAGAAGTTTGTAGGTCTTAATGGAGAGCTTTTAAAGTGACATTAAACACGGTGCTCAGCTGGAAGTGTTAACCATCAGTAGTAAGGCTGGGTTCTGTGATTTTCACATGCAGACAGGAGCCAAAAAACCCAGACAAACAAACAAAAATGAGAAGGGATATATTTTACTGCTTCTGCCTAAAAGATGATTTTTGCCTCTACCTCTTGCAGCAGAGTCCAGAGATCAGACTCAAATGAAGGAACACATCTGAAGTTCCCCAGTACCACAGGAAGCTGATGCCCGATGCACCTGGTGCTTTTGTTTCCCTTTCCCTTAGGAAATGACAGAGATATTGATGAGTAGTTCTTCTCTGGTTTCTTCAACATTTTTCGTAGGGTTTCAGTGCCTGGAAACACAGGAGGAGCCCTGGTAATTCATATGCATGCTTCTAAAAAAAGCAGATGGGTATTATTCGATCCATTCATCTTAGAAGCACAGTTTGAATAGAGTGAATTGTCCTAGGGAATTGCCCAGCGTTTCGCTCTCACTAGAGAATCAAAACTAAAAGCCTGACAAGGTGATACTAAGATGCTTGTTTGGCTACCCCACTTTTGCTGCCTCTGTACCCAAATTTGTTGGTTTGTTGGCTTTTTTCCATGACATTACCATGGGAATCTCAGCCTGATATGATGTTAATGTTGCAGTTATACAGGTGTTGGTATTTCCAGATCAGTTAGGGTTAGGTTAGAATTCGGGTTAGGCCTGGGATTAGGTTAGGGTTAGGGTTAGTGTCAGGGTTTGCCTTATGGTTTATTGGCCCGGTGGTAGAAGATTTTCATCATCTCATTGGTCATGCCACTGGAGTGAACCTTGTTCTTGCCTGCGGATTAGGGTCTCTGAGCCTCTGCTCAATGCCATCCTTGTCCCACAAAGGACGAGGGAGAGAGCTGGGATTATGGTTCAGCAAGACTGAGGCACTGAAGGCCAATTTGAGTCCAGTTCTGGGTTATTGCCATTCCCAGATCACTGCCGTGAATGTGATCAGTTCATGTAACTCACTCACCTGTAAGGTTTGGGGTACCCGGGCCTCCAGTTTTCCCAGCAGAAGTTGGCACTACCTGGGTCCATGAACAAATAGCTGTACCTGGGTGTCCCAGAATGAGTGATTTAGATTTCTTAATGAATCACTGTTAAAGGTATTAGCAAAAGTGATTTTAATATGATGTTGTAAAAGTGCGACTTAACAAAGTTTGATGGCAAGGTTCACTCTATGAATTACTGCATGGAAGAAACATACAAAGGAAAATTGAGTTACACTTGAGTTGGAACGATTCACAGAGAGAGTAGGGATGCAAAAGGCTAAGGAGGACCCTCCCGCTGAGTCACGAAGTTCAGAGCGGACCCCCTTGCTTTCTAAACTCCTTCTCAGAGAGGTGTCCCGGTGCAGCTGGATCCAAACCTAGTCTCAGCCTTGGTCGACGGTTTATGTCTATGGGAGTATATATGCAAAATTTATGCAATGTTTCATTAGCATCAATTCAGCATGCAATCAAAGTTACCGATACAAAATCTTAGTGCACTATGATATAGGTTGTGCATGATATCGGCCACTTACCAAAGATCTGCCATTGGTAAAAGGTCTCTCTGCCTCGAGGAGCAACCTTGAGAGGTGTCCCAGCTCAAGAGGAGATCACCGCCATGCAGCCACGCTGCCTAGCAGGGAGAGCTCAGAGAAGGCTCCCTTAGGCTGTCATATTTATGGAATAAAGTGGTTGGCTCGTAGTCAAATTACATGCGATGGGAAAGGTATGCATGAGCCTCCTTGTACCCACAACTTTCTTTGTTCCTTGAGAAATGAGTCTTGGAGGAACCACCTGCTATTCATGTGTTAATGACATGACCGGTGTTCCAAACTCACCTGCATCGATGCTCACTGTGTCACTGTGTCCTTTGCGGGTTTTCAGAGAACAGATTGGAACTAGAGAAGTTCTTGGCCTGGTTGTGGCTCAGGCCTTTACCTCTTCTGGAGCCTGCACCAAACCACCGCCAGTCTGGTTAAGGGGCCGAGTGCATCTGTCACAAGGCTTCCTGTATGAAAACGCACTCATAATGCAGAAGGGTGAGAGTTTCTGCACCTGCTGAGCATATTAAATGAGCATGTTATCAGAGGGGAAAAAATGCCCTGGAGCAGAACATCTCCAGTGCTGCTCAGTTACAGGCTCGGGTCACCTGTGTGTTATTCATGTTATCTCCTCCCCAGTGTGTCCTCTGGTGCAAGAGAGACGAGGAGACCAGGGAATGGCAAACATTGCCATGGAAGTGGTCACAGTACCAAGCCTGTCAGAGTTCAAGGAGTGTCTGGACCATGCTCTTAGTCGTATGGTTTAGTTTTAGGTAGTCCTGTGAGGAGCAGGGAGTTGGACTTGAGGATCCTTATGGGTGCCTTCCAACTGGAGATATTCTATGATTCTACAGTCAGGCACAGTCAACACGGGTTCACAAAGGCAAAGTTCTGCCTAACTCATTTGATATCTTTCTATGGTGAGGTGGATGAAGGGAAGGCAGCCGATGTAGTTTTTCTGGACTTTCATAAGGCTTTTGATACTGTCCCTCACAGCATCCTTCTGGAAAACGTTGTCCAACTGTCAGATGAGCAGGTTCACGGTGCACTGGGTGAAGAACCGTCTGAAGGGAAGGGCCCAAAGAGTTGTAGTGAATGGGGCTACATCTGACCGGCGACTGGTCACCAGCGGTGTCCCTCAGGGCTCATTCCTAGGGCCGGGTCTGTTCAATATTTTTACCAATAATCAGGATGCAGGAGTTGAATGCTCCATTAGCCAGTTTGTTGCTGATCCCAAACTGGGAGGCGCTGTTGACTCTTGAGGGACAAGAGGCCTTGCAGAGGGATCTAGATAGATGGGAGCATCGGGCAATCATCAATGGGATGAAATTTAACAAGTGGAAATGCCAGATTCTACACCTGGGACGGAGTAATGCTGGACATAAATATGAACTGGGAGAGGAGTGACTGGGGAGCAGCCCTGCAGAAAGGGATCTGGGGGTGCTGGTCAACAGCAGGCTCGATAGGAGCCAGCAGTGAGGCAAGAAGGCAAACTGCATCCTGGGGTGCATCAAACACAGCATAACCAGCTGGTCAAGAGGGGATTGTCCCGCTGCATTCAGCATTGGTGCGGCCTCACCTTGAATACTGTGTGCAGTTCTGGGCCCCACAATTTCAGAAGGATGTTAAGGTCCTTGAATGTGTCCAGAGGAGGGCAACAAAGCTGGTGAAAGGGCTAGAAGGAATGTCCTATGAGGAGCGGCTGAGGACTTTAGGCTTCTCTGGTTTGGAGAAAAGGAGGCTGAGAGGCGACCTCATTGCTCTCTGCAGCTTCCTGAGGAGGGGACGTGGAGAGGGAGGTCCTGAGCTCTTCTCCCTAGGATCCAGCGATAGGACACGTGGCAATGGTTCAAAGCTGCATCAGGGGAGGTTCAGACTTGACATTAGGAAGCATTTCTTTACCGAGAGAGTGGTTGTGTGAGCCGGCACAGGCAGGACACAGGAACAACCACAAAATCACGGATGAAATGTGAAGAGTAAATTTATTTTTGTTACCTCACCAATTGGGGGATCCCTGAAGCAGCACCCAGGCAGAGGCACACAAGCGGGGACGCCGGCACCATGGAGCTCAGTCCATGCTAGAGGATTACCAAACCTGCTGTTTACCACCGTGCTTTGATCTTTCCCACAGCAGGGCAGGAATCTCAAGCATGTTCAATAGGGTGCCTCTAAGTCTACCACAAGCCTATGTTATCTGAACACAGATGTTCTACTTGTCCAACGCACAAGGCTAAACAACAATTAGTATGATATATGTGTTTTTCGACACCCCAGCTGCAAGTCACTTGAATGTGTTTACAATCCTCTTTGCCGATCTTCCATTATTTTCCCACAGCCAGCATCGTTCAGGCTGGAAGGGACCTCAGGAGGGGTCTCCACCAAGCTCGTGCTCAAAGCAGGGCTAGACCAGATTACTCAGGGCTTTATCCAAGCACGTCTTGGTCACTTTCTGGGATAGAGCCAGCACAAACTCCCTGGTAAAGAGCTTCCAGCATTTGAGTATCCTCATGCTGGAAAAGTATTTCTCTCTGTGTACCCTAACCCTCTTGTTTCAGCCCATTGCCTCTTGTCCTTGTGTCTCGCACCACAGACACGAGCCCGACGCGGTCTTCCTGGGAAGAGTGCAATGCTGCTATGTGTTTAGCCCAAGATCTTCCTTCCTCCAGGCAGGACAAGCCCAGCTCCCTCAGCCTCTTCTCAAAGACAAAGTGCTTTAGCCGCCCATCTTGGGGGCCCTTTCCTAAACTGACTCGAGCTTGCCGACATCTTTCTATATTGGGATCTGAAATCTGGACACAGTATTCTGCATAAACCCTTCCCTCAATCTCCTGGCCATGCTCTGGTCGTCCAGCCCAGGACACTGCTGGTCTCCCTTGCTTCCAGGGCACACGGCTGCCTCCTCTCCAGCTCCCTGCCCACCAGGACCTTTCCCACTGGGCTGCTCCCAGCCTGGCAGCCCCCAGCCTGTGCCATTGCCAGGGTGAGTCCCCTGGCACAAACTGGCATCTGTCCTTCTGGAATACTTAAGAAAGAGGGGATGAATAATGGCATTTCTTTGCAGACAACATCATCACAAGTGCAAAAAGGAAACAAAGAAAGAAAAAAAAAAAGAAGGAAAGACAGACCTGTCCTGTCACGACATACGCTGGGAGTCATTTGCAGAGGAAGGGACACAGTTGCTGGCTGTTGAAAAACATCTAATCAGTTTCCTCAGGGCATCCTTGAGCTCCTGATTCCTGACGCTATAGATGAGCGGGTTCACTGTTGGAGGCAGAACCGAGTACAGAACTGCCATCACCAGATCCAGGGATGGGGAGGAGATGGAGGGGGGCTTCAGGTAGGCAAACATGCCAGTGCTGACAAACAGGGAGACCACGGCCAGGTGAGGGATGCACATGGAAAAGGCTTTGTGCTGCCCCTGCTCAGAGGGGATCCTCAGCACAGCCCTGAAGATCTGCACATAGGACAGCACAATGAAAACAAAACATCCCCAAAAAAGAAAACCACTAACCACAAGAAGCCCAACTTCCCTGAGGTAGGAGTCTGAGCAGAAGAGCTTGAGGAGTGGGGGGATTTCACAGAAGAACTGGTCCACAGCATTGCCCTTGCAGAGGGGCAGTGAAAATGTATTGGCAGTGTGAATGAGAGAATTGAGAAAAGCAGTGCCCCAGGCAGCTGCTGCCATGTGGACACAAGCTCTGCTGCCCATCAGGGTCCCATAATGCAGAGGTTTGCAGATGGCAACATAGCGGTCATAGGCCATGACAGTCAGAACACAATACTCTGCTACAACTAAAAAGAGAAACCAAAAGACTTGAGCAAAACATCCCGAGTAGGAGATGGCCCTGGTGTCCCACAGGGAATTGGCCATGGATTTGGGAACAGTGGTGGAGATGCAGCCCAGGTCGAGGATGGAGAGGTTGAGGAGGAAGAAGTACATGGGGGTGTGGAGATGGTGGTCGCAGGCTATGGCGGTGATGATGAGGCTGTTGCCCAGCAGGGCAGCCAGGTAGATGCCCAGGAAGAGCCAGAAGTGCAAGAGCTGCAGCTCCCACGTGTCTGCGAAGGCCAGGAGGAGGAACTGGGTGATGGAGCTGCCGTTGGACATTTTCTCTTTCTAGGTATGGGGACCTGTCCAAGGAAGAGAGGTCATTGACAGCTTAGGACAAACATCTTGAAATAAATCTCAATGTTTCTCATTGAAATGCTCGAATTGTCTTTATTCTTTGGGAGCACTTTCATTCAGCTCCTTTTCTAGAGCTCCTTTGTTTGCTTGTTGAGTGTACAGTGAGGAGCAGGGTCTCTGCTGTGGGCTCCAGAAGAGATAGTTCTGCCCTACAGTGGGGCAGGGTGAGGATGAAGCTTTCCTACTCACAGGTTAGGTCAGATGTTACCCCCTCATCATCGTAAGATTAACAGGGCATTGTTCTTTGGGAGCAAAAATACTCAGCATCTTTACTGCACTGAGAGTGAACAGCTGGGGACAAGCAAAAGGATGACTTACATCTTAGCACCCAGTGAGGGGAGGTGCTCTGTGCATCAGCCTTTTTGCTGGCTTCTTTGTGCTTGCACCTCGTTGACCTGGAGCATGTTCACACTCCTGTATTATCCCCCAAAAGAACCAGGGAAGAGTAGAGAAAAGGGAATTCTGATCTGCATGACAGGACCCACAGGGTCAGTATCTGAGCTGCAGCTGAAAGCCCACTCCCCAGCAAGTTGAGGGGAAGAACAAGAAAGCATAAAACAGGAAGGAAGGAAACAAGGAGCATCAACGGGATTCTCTGCAAAGGGATGCAAGGTCATGGAGAGATTGCATCGGTGATGCTGGAGGTCTCTGTCAGCTGAAGCAAAGGGAAGTTGGAGTTTATGATGCTTCCCCGAGACTTTTACATCTGTCAGCAAAACAGCTGAAGAGTCTCAGGTCCCCCCCCAACCCTGAAAGATGAATTTTAATTTGTCATTCATCACCCAGCCAACCAAGAGTAGAAAACTGAAAGCTGAGGCTCTTTCACTTTCAAGTAACCCTCACCTTGAGCTTCCTCTTGAGAAATCCCCTTGGACATGCTCTGGGGGTGACCTGGAGCTGTCACCAGCCCTGACCCACGAAGCACACTCTTGACAGCAGAAGGACCTTGTATTGTCCTTCCCTTCCCTGCCCTGCTCTGCCAGGGGTCCCTCCTTCCTCCCACAGCTTCTCCCCACAGCACTGTGGGGAGCTCCCCGGGCAGGCTGGGTGCTGACCCTGGCAGGCGACAGAGTCTCTGCCCCATCACTCAGCCCCCTGCAGCGCCAGGACCCTGCTCGGAAGGACAGCCCTGGCCACCCCTGCCTGCACACCCCTGCAGCCATCTCCAGGAGAAGGCAACCATCATGTCCGGTCCTCTGACTGTGTGGCAGGGTACCTCTGTTTTGGAGCATGTCCTTCTCCACGGTAAAGAAACTCTGAGAGCCATCCTGTCAATTCCTATCGGAGGGATGACGTGCCATGTCTAGGAGACCCCTCCAAGGCACTCATGTGCATTGCCTGCAGCCAGAGACTTACTGTGTCAAGGGCTGCGAAGATCTCTCCCCCAGTGAGCTCTCAGCATCCTCCCACTCCAGACTGCCTTTACGCTCTCTCTGCCTCGCTCCCTCCCCTCGGTGCCTGCAGGCAGTGCCCTCAGCCCTGCTGCGCTTTGCAGAGGAGCTGCTCCTGGGCAGAGCTGTCTCTCTGCAGCACTGCCCACTTGCCAGGAGCTCCCTCCTTCCAGGAGCCCGGCCCAGCTCAGCAGCAGAGGACCAGCCCAAGGCAGCACTTGCTCTGCCCCTCGCGGCTCCCTCGAGGGGTCCCTGGGGCTCCAGGGGAACCTGATGGGAAACAGCCTGAAGTCATCCCTGATCTTCCCTCCCTCAGCTGCGCAGAGACACTTCTTTCCACCAAGGTCATTTCTCTTCCCAGAGTCACATGTAGGTCCTCTAATCACTTCTCCTTGTCTCAGCATTAGAGAGGACACCCAGACAGTGACAGGGAGGCATTTCCTTTACCCCTGCTGAGGGAATGATCCAGCAGAGTCAATCGAGGCATCTCATCCTGGGTGTGCAGTCCCGGGGCTGGAAGGGGTCTCAGCTCACTCCCCTGCAGACCACAAAGCCACAGGAGGTGGGGTTCCTCTTGCCTCAGTTCAGGTGGGCACAAAATGGGCACCTGCATGGGAGCTCCTTCTCTCAACTGCCATGGCAATAATGGGGGTGGCCACCAGGAGTGAGCTACTCAGCCACCATCACCTGGTGACCTTTGGGGTTCAGGAGGGGGTCCAAGCTATGTGAGGTGACTGCAAGCTCTAAGGGAGCAGTTCCTAGAGACAGGGCAGCATCTGGGGGCATCTTCTTGGAGGCTGATGGGAAGTTAAATTGGCCAGGTGGAATGACGGCGGATGCCCATATGTAGGACAACTGAACCTGTAGCTATTCCCATGTACGGGGCAGCCTATAGAGGTATTCAGCTGGCCAAATGGAGTCATGCAGCACAGGGAGAGCTCTCTTTCTCTTCACCATCAACTGCATTTCCTACACGTCCTGCGAGTATCATGGCAGTTTTGTCGAGTGCATCCCCTGCGCTCCAATTGTCTAAGCTACTTCAGGGCAGCTGAATCTTCATTTAATATCCACCTACAGGCCTGCAGTGCTACGTGAGATGCCAGGGCTCTGCAGCTGACGTGGACAGCACAGGTCCTGTACAGGACCCCTGTCCCCATTCAAACCAGCTGTGTGACAGGCATCACGCACGGCATCTCAGACAGATTCGGTGCCGTTGGGCCAATGACTGAACCGCACCACTGCGCTGACCTAAGGCTGTGCCCTTCTCTTTCCAGTAGATGCAGGGCAGCGCATGAATACGAAGCACATCACACTAGGGTCTCCACTCATGGGCATTCCCTCTCAAACTCTGCTGGTTCTTCTCTCCCCCATCGTTTAACCACCCCTCGATGTCACAGTCACGGGTCAGGCCAATGATTTTCACTGTGCCAGTACCACAGGATGTCCACTCCCAAGGACACTCTCAATATCACCTCTTCCTTCCTGAGATCAGCTTCACCTCCACCGCAGGCGCTCAGGGCTGCAGAGACACCACAGAGAGCAAAGCCCTCTCCTGCTTGGACTGCACAGCCCAGCTCTGTTTCTCTCTGGCCTTGGGGACAGCAGGGTTTGTCTTCCTTGTGGGCACCTCACCTCTTCTTCACATTGCCACCTGCCATCCACTGCAGCATGGCTGTGCTCTGAGGCAAAGCCTTTGCACACACAAGGTCTTGGGTGCTTGGTAGCAGGTTTTCCTGTTGCAAGTCTGCTCTCAACCCCAATGTTAGTGGTTAATGAGGATGCATAAATCTGTACGTTGGATGTAAAGATGGTTTATGCATGTGGCATAAGTTTTAAGTGTTGGTAAGAGGGGATGTCAGGAAAGAGAAATACATAACAAAGGATTTTCGGAAGATATGTAAACGTATCAAATTATGTGGGACCTGAGCATGACACAGGTGGTGTGGAATACGAGGTAGAGATTGTCCTGGGTCTGGCTGGGGAGGAGTTAACTTTCCTCCTAGCAGCCCATCGGGTGCCGTGCTCTGCAGTGGTTGCTCGAAGGGTGTTGACAACGCACCCCTGTTTTGGCTGTTACTGAGCAGTACTCGCACAGCACGAAGGCTGTCTCTCCAACCCCACCACCCGCAAAGGCCAGGAGGCTGGGGGTAGGCAAGAGGTCGGGAGGGGACATAGCCAAGAGAGCTGACCCAAACTGATCAAAAGGATATTCCATACCATATGACGTCAGGATCAGCAATAACAGACGAGAGAAAGGGAGGGGTGAGGGGCATTCATAATAATGGCATTTTTCTTCCGAAGCAACCGCTAGGCACACTGAAGCCATGCTTCCCAGGAATTGGCTGGACATCTGCCTGACAATGGGAAGGAGGGAATAAATCTCTTCTTCCTTTGCTTCCGTGGGTGACCTTTGCTTTTCTCATTCAACTGCCTCTGCCTCAAGCCACAAGCTTGTCCATCTTATTTTCTCCCCCATCTTGCTGAGGAGAGGGAGGGAGAGAGCGACTGCTTGGAGGTTTAGCTGCGTGCAGGTCTACCCATCACTCCACCTTAGACTTCCGTACATACACGTAGATCTTGGGCTAGCTTTCCTGATGCTGCAATAGTGTATGCTGATGTTTGTAGTCTTTCCCTATGTTTGAGGGGTATGCGATGATGGATGGGCCATCAGTGACCTCTACCAGCTGTTGTGTGGATGACTTTATGTAGAGAAAATGCCCGAAAGAAGTGGCTTGGAGAATCACACTGCTGCACCTGGATTTCTTCTTCTGGGATTTTCTGTCCACACTGACCTGCAGAGCTTGCGCTTCACAGGCTTCCTGATCATCTGCTGCATGGTCCTCATAGGGAATGGCTTCATCGTGCTTACCACTGTGGTGGAGTCAACCCTCCACAGCACCGTGTACTTCTTCCTGAGGACTTTCTCCTTCCCAAAGATCTGCTCTACATTAATCACACTGCCAAAAACGCTGGTGGGCTTCCTGAAGGAATCCAGCTGGATCTGCTTCCATGGATGTGCTGCCCAGCTGTATTTCCTGGTTTTGCTGGGAGGCACCAAAAGCCTTCTCCTGGCTTCCCTGGCCTACGACCATTATGTAGCCGTCTGTGACCTCCTGCACTATAGCCTCATCATGAAAGGGGGGTTCTGCGTCACATGGTAGTGGAGTCACAGGTGGCTGTCATACCGGTCTAAGTAGGGCAGACCTATCAGGTATTCACTTTGCCCTTCTGAGCATTCCATGACCTTCATCACACCTTCTGTGACACCCCCTCTGTTGGAACTGGTCTCTGCAGACACGTCCTGGAACCAAGTGACGCTGCACACCATCATCCTGGTATTCGCAGCCCTTCCCTTTTCCTTTATCGCTATTTCTTACACTACAATTATCAGGGCAATTCTGAAAATGCCTTCAGTTTGGAGCAGGCACAAAGCCTTTTCCAACTTGCTCCTAACACCTTGGGGTGGTGACTCTCTTCTTTGGCCTGGTCACTGTTGCCTACCTTAAACTCCAGTCAAGGGGCTCTGCAGACACTGAGAAATCATAGAATCATAGAATGGTTTGGGTTGGAAGGGACCATTAAAGGTCATCTAGTCCAACGCCCTCCCTGACACGGGCAGGGACATCTTTCACTAGATCAGGTTGCTCAACACCCCATCCAGCCTGACTTTGAACGCTTCCATCTACAACTTCTCTGGGCAACCTGTTCCAGTGTCTCGCCAGCCTCACCGTACAGCATTTCTTCCCTATGTCGGATCGAAACCTACCCTCTTTCAGTTTAAAACCATTACCCCTTGTCCTGTTACTACAGACCGTGGTCAAAAGTCTCTCTCCGTCTTTCTCATAAGCCCTCTTTATATATACCTAGGGTTGACTGGACACACTGGAGAGGATCGGAAACAACCTCCAAATGACTGGGTGCCTCAAAAAATTCCCTAGGCGTGCTAAAGATGATGTACACTCAAATGCTCTAGGACGTCTTTAATCGACTGCTGCTTGTTCTTTGTGGCTTAAGCTTTGATAGAGAGTTATTGTTGGCCCGGCTTGCATTTCTGTCCCTTGAATTTCCTTTAAGTCTTGGAGCTTGTGTGTATGACACAGCCTTTGAAGGGGGAAACACATAAACATGGGCAGACAGGAATGAAGAGGACTTCTTGGGTCATCCAGATAGGTGGCTGTTATGGTCCTTATCGTCTGTGGTCAGTGCTAGTAAATGCCTCCTAGAGTCAATATCCTCAGGACTTGGTCACGGCCGGGGGGAGGCAAACAGTCTGCTCTGTTTCACACATGCCCGATGTAGGCATTTGGATCTGACCAAGTCCCCCACGCTTCCATAAACATAAAGAATTGCCATTTCTACAACATGAATCAGCCTGTTCTCAGAGAAACAATTAAACACCCTAATGGAAAAACCTGTCTTTCCCAGACAGGTCCAAGATATGTGGGTGTGGGTCCAAGGGGGAGCCTCGCAGGATGACCTTGCATACTGAGGATGGGGGTTTCTGCGTCTGGGTGTCTGAGACTCCTGATGGGATGCAAGAAAGAGCATTTGGGGATTGTGCAAGACTTCCTGTGGAACGTCTAGGAAAGATCCAAAGGCAACAAGAGGAAGGGCTCATGGTGATTTGGGGGGGAACAAGCGTGGCAGAACGGAGGGAAAAGGGGATAAGAGAGGCTGATCATGTGTAAACAGGTGATTGGTCAGTACACTTGTCTGGCCATGCCCAGCAACTGATTGCCCCAGACTGTTGCGTCTTCTTATTAAACTCCAATTTCCCACAGCTTTCTGGGCTGAGGAGAATCTCTGGTTTTGTGTACGGATGGAGGCCCAATTGCCAGCCACTGGAGCGGCAACCACAAGTCATACAAGTTCATGTTCTTCAGGGCCCCAGAAACTGGAGAGATTGGAGAGCGTGCATATAATGTTGGTGTGTATGTCATTGGGTGTAACCACTAGCGAACATCAAACCAGAGCAGCCAGTGAGTAGAAGCAGCAGCCTGGGAGCCCCGTATTTAGAGACCCTAAGTCTGGGCTGGACACTGGAGAGCCCAGAGGATCTGCAAGTTGGCTACTGGAGTGAGAAGGTGGCCCAAATCACCTCCCGGGGAAACGGTGGGGTCTTGGGGGTCTGGTCTCAGCCATACGTCTGGACTTGGAGGGGAAGTTGTCCTTTATGTGAGAGCAGCAGGAATGCGTGGAGCTCTTCCTGGGGACAAACAATGAGTCAGCTGAGAGCTGAAGGGTCAGCATGAGAGGGCAGAACAAGATGGGCAACGCTGCGGTGGGTGGATGTCTGCTATGGACCACCTGCTATGGAAGAGGAAGTAAATGAGGCCTTCTTCAAACAACTGGAAGAAGCCTCATGTTTGCAGGCCCTGGTCCTCATGGGGGACTTGAACTATTCCAACTGCCTCTGCTGAAGAGACAACATAGCAAGGTGCAAGCCATCCAGGAGCATTTTGGAGCTCATTGACACCATCTTCCTGACTGGGGTGACAGAGGAGGCAATGAGGTGAGGTGCCCTGTGGGACTTCATACTTTCAAAATGGAAGAACTGGTCAGGGATGTAAAAGGCAGGAGTGAGAAGGTAGAGTTTAGGATCCTGAGAGAAGGGAACAAGGCAGAGAGCCTTGATGTTGAAGGATCTCCTTTTCAAGCTCCCAAATGGAGGACATCCTGTAGTGGAGAGAGCTGAGGGCTCTGGCAAGGCTGAAAGCCCCCACCATAGCCGAGGTCTTTGTCTCCTGGGCTATGGCTGTTCTCTCTGCACCTGAGGACTCTAAGGAGACACCTTCTCCTTAGAGCACAAGAGCCTCATGGCCTCCTCATCCCCACCCAGGAGCCCTGGGAGCTGTCCTGCACTTGGCATCGCACATCCCCACAACACGCTGGCCCTCGGAAGAGCCGTGAGCAAGGTGTGAGGGACATCATCTCCCTTCCCAAGGAATGGCGGACAGGGCTTGGCCCTCTGGCTTAATGTAACGCATCCAGGTTTACTGAGCAGTTTTCTGCACGAACCAGTGCCCAGGGTTGCTTTGTCAGTAATGTCTCTCAGTGGGACCCATTAAGGCTCCAAGCAACTTTGGAGTTTGCAGCTGACTTTGACTTCTTGAGAGGTTTCTTCAGCCTCCTCTCAGTGTCTGAGTTTCATGGACTCGACACCAAAACCACCAGAGGGGTCATTAAAATGCCTTGGGCTGGGCCTCTGCTGCTGAGCTGGGCTGGGCTCCTGGGACGGAGGGGGCTCGTGGCGAGCGGGCAGCGCTGCAGAGAGACAGCTCTGCCCAGGAGCAGCTCCTCTGCAAAGCACAGTAGATGTGACATACCACGGGTTACTCAGCATCAGAGCCACCTTTACATTGCGGTTGGACTCAATGATCTTAAAGGGCTTTTCCAACCTAAATGATTCTATCATTCTATGATTCTATGATTGCCTTTGCCTACCTGTCGTCACCGCCTCTCGTTTTCTGCTCTAACGAGCCCCTCGGGAGGCTTTGTTAGTAACGACCCCCACTGGGACCCATTAACACTCCCTGAAACTGTAGGGCTTGCTTCTGGCACTGACTTCTTCAGTGGTTCCTTCAGGCTCCTCTCAGTGTCTTAGTTCATGGTCTCAGCATCGAATACACCATGGGACTCGTTAAAATGGAAAAAGACATGCCTCTTCCCATTATTTTTTGCAAGTCTTCAAGACTTACACAGTTAATTGGAGAGGTGTCCAGAGAGTACGTGAAGGGGAAGATTTCCAAGCTTTCAATGAGCACTTAATAAAGGAGGATTTTTGATTTTTAAGAGTTTGGGGCTTTTTTTAAATTCACAGCAGAAGTGATAGCAGCATTCTCCAATCAATATTGATGCGGGGTGTGTGTGTGTGTGTGTGTGTCTCCAAATAAAGTCAAGATGGGTAGGAAGAGCTCCTCCTTGAGGTCAGGCATGGACAACCTCCCTGCTCACCTCCCCACCCCTGCCCTTTCTCTCATGGGCCACCTGGGACTTGCATTACTTCTCCTTCCATCAGACTTCTCCAGTGAAGTCTGCAGCTGGAGGTTACAGCTCCTTTGCACCAACTCCCACCTGCTTTCCTTAGGGACCTGGTTGCGCACAGGCACAGCTGCCTTTCTCTTTGTTTCAAAGCAACAGAAGGAAAACCTAGCAAAGTTGAGCAAACAATAACCCCCACCCTCCTCAACTGTCTGCTGAGTCCAAGCTGCCTCCAGTGAGGTTCACCATCCTCAGGGGATGGCCTCACTAGAAAGGTCTGAGAGAGAGAGGTTGGAAAGAATAGCTGTAAGCACAAGGCAGGGGTTGGCTGAAGAGGTAATTAGACTGCAGAAAGACAAGGGCAGGCCTCTAACTCCCTGAAGCTCAAAGCAGCACCTGGGGAGTTGAGAGGGATCTGAGTGAACAAGGAGTAAGGGGAGGGGAAAACTGGAGAGCGGAGGACAGGGTACAGGCACAGACAGGCTGCTGGGAAGGTGCCTTTAGGCTTGGGCAGGCAGAATACTCTAGACTAGATGAGACCAGACTAGTTCAGCTGGAAAGGACCTACAGTCATCATCTACTGCATCTGCAAAGGTGAGGGAGGTTAAAGACACAGTATCACGAACAGAGTCTTGGCAATGATAGCACAGAGGAAGGTACATCCTTCACCTCCTGCAGCTGATACGCTTCCTGGAAATTCCCATTTTGTCCTGGTCATTTTAAATGTTGTCATTTTATTACAAGTTTTCAGTCATCTCAGCTGATGAAAAGGTGCTCATGTGTTTTTTAAAAGTGTCAAGCAGTTCCTTCCCTTTCCAGGCGGAGCTCAGCTGTCTGGCCATGGACATCGAGGGCCGCTTGTAGAGGCCCCGCAGTAGCTGAGGTGTTTCCCTGCGACTGGCCACTGTCACACAGGACAGGAGGTCTCCTGCAGGAGACCAGACCCCTCGGGAGCTGCTGATAGAGAGCAGGCAGAGGGTCCTAGGACATCTGCACAGGCACCAGGCCCCCGTGTCCCTGTAACTTAAGACATCTGTGTCCCTGTAGCTACATCCCACCCCGCTTCTGGAAAACATTTTTTCTTTCAAAATAGTAATTAAAAACAACCATTCATTAAATCCCCCAAAGACTGGTATATCAAAACAAAACACATTATTTCCTCCTAATCTAGGAAGATATAAAGACGAGGAATTTAAAAAGCTGAAAATTGTACTAAAACATTGTCTTTGCTTTAGATCTTTCCTCATTTCTTCTTTCTTTCTTTTTTATTGTTTTTTTTCCTGAACATTTCTACCATAATCAGACCTGCAGCATAAAAAAAGATATTTCTATGTCTTGCAGAGGTCCCAGCTAAAACTCCTCTCCATCCAGGAGCACCCACGCCCCTCCTCGCTCTTTGCAAGAGAGAGTCACCCACTGAAGCAGCAGGCTCTCTCACCTGATCCTGGGAAGCAGGGTGACCAATTTCAGTGAATGCCCTGGGTTTGGGTGGCCAGATTCGTACTCATCTCTGCAAATCTGTACAACAGTGTCTACTTCAAGGGGTCTCTAGGTCATCTATGAAGACTCCCTTTTCATTCCCTCCAGGGTAAATGAGGAGTGAGTCCATTTTTGGTGAAGAAAGGGAGGAGACTGGTCTCCCCCAGCATCAGACACCTCAGTGCAATTGTCCGCGTTGAATCAAGTTGTCTAGACTTCCCTTTCTCATCAACGGAGAGAAAGAAGTTGTCTCCACCGAGGTTTCTGGAGATACCTTTCTTGGTGATCCAGAAGGGCTCCCATAGGTCCTGGGAGAGGTTTCCAAGCAGCATATTGGTATGTCAGCTCCCCCAGGGCATCTCAGATAGCAAGAGCCGCTGGAAGTGGGCAAAAGGAATTAATCAAATGAATTTGGTCCATCACCTTCCCAGGGACTGAGATGCGGCTGACCAGCCTGTAGTTCCCTGGGTGCTCCTTCTTGCCCTGATTGACAATGGGTGCAATGTCTGTCTTTTTCGAGTCCTCAGGGAACCCCTTCTTTGCCCTGACATTTCAAAGACGATCGAGAGCAGCCTTGCAATGATACCAGCCAGCTCCCCCAGCAACCTGGGCTGCATCCCCTCTGGTCCTATGGACCTGTGTGTGCCCATATGGCGTATGTGCTCCGCAGACACATCTTCCTCTGCCATGGATGCAGCTTTGCCACCACAGATGTTGGTAGGAGAGTCGAGGGCCAGGGAGGTCTGGGAGCAGATCTTACCAGGAGAAGAGGATGGAAAAAAAGGCAGGGAGTTCCTCACTGAGCCTTTTCCAGGTCTTTATCACTCCATGTGCTGCCCCACTGAGCCACGACACTATATTTTCTTCAGCTGACTCCTTGTGTTGCCAGTGTACTTAGAGAAGCCCCTCTGGTAGCCCTCCCCATCCCTTGCTAGTTCCAGCCCCAGCTGAGCTTTGGCTTTCCTGCGTCCATCCCTGCACCCACGGCCATGTGTCTATCGGCCTCCTGGGTGACCTGTTTCCCCTGCCACGCCCTCTGCACCGCCTTTTGCTGTTTGAACTCTTTATCCAAGGAGTCCCTGTTCGTCCCACCAGCCTCCAGCCAGGCCCTGCCTGACTCCCAGAACGTTGGACTCTTCCTGGGCTTTGATGCTATTGCCCCTGCAAAGTCAAGAGGGCTCCATGGAGCTTGGCTTTCCAGGATCCTGCCAAGCAGATGCTGAACAGGCTGGAATCTGCTCTCTCGGCCATGGTCACTGCAGCCATGGTTGCCCTCACCATTGACATCCTCATCCAGTTCTGCCTTGTTTGTGAGGAAGAGTCCAGCCCTCATCAGTCATCAATTGCCTGTGTCAAAAACAGGAGGGGTGAGGCAGGTGGAAGGGACCCGTCTGGGTGCTGGCTGTGAGGACACCTCTGTTGCAGCCAGCCGAGCGGCTGCGCAGGCAGGAGGGCAGGCCACACTCAGGGACACCCTGCTCAGCCCTGTCTCCTCTCCAGCAGACCTGACACCAAGCAGCATGTGGCTCCTTGCCCAGGTCTCCTTCGAATGCCATGGGCTGCCCCTGTGGCCTGGAGACACCACGGGGATCATCTGCAGGCTTGCTTTGGCAGCTCAACCTTCCCAGAAGTTGCATGTGATGTATTATTCCCAGCCAGGTTTTTCATAGCGTGCCGCAGAAGATTTCATGGTGTGTGCACTGAGGCACAGCCTGAAGAAGAGTGGGTGTGCACAGCAGTGCAGAGCTTTCCAGGACAGCACTGGCATACTTGCGGAGGTAAGTGAACCTTGCCTGGGTTCATCCATACTTTCACCTTGGGCCAAAGTAGACTCAGAAGCAGAGCTGGGAATTCAACTTGGAGGGGGTTCACCTGGAAAGAAGAGCCCAGGAGTGAGCTAATAGCCAGGCTGTGGGGGGGCTCATAAGGTGCCTGGAGGCCAAGAAGGAAGGAAGCAAGTGATTTAAAAGTGCTGTGAGGGTAAATTACACTGAAGGAGGGTCAAGAACCACTGTCAGCTCTAAGAGGAGCCTGTACAAGCAAGAGCGGAGAGGCACCCAAACAGCGATTGTCTGAATCAAGGGGAGACAAATCCGAGGTGGAGTCCATGGGACATGGGAATGCACCAGGAGAAACTCCTTGCTGTCCACAAACACTGGGAAGGTATGAAATAGTCAGAGGTGGGATTCAGTTCCTCTGATGCCCAAAACCTACAAGTAGGAGCTTCAGAGTCCAGATACTGGCCTTTGAGATGGTTGAAGCTGGACGCAATGAGCTTCAGGGGTAATGTAGAGCCATCTGAGGCGGTGCCTCCCAGCCTCCCCTGACAGTCAAACAAGTGGAGGAGATGTCACCTGACTTGTCTTAGCTGGTCACATAAAACACAGGACAATTCACCAACTCCAGTTGAGGTTTGCCTTTCCTAAAAGCACACCTGTGCACCAAAGGCAATAAATATCAACTCCTGTTCTGTAGCCTGCCCTTGCTTTCACCTCCTAACGGCTGCTTCGTGTCCCTGGCAGTGTCCTGCCCCTGGCATGGCCCATCCATACTGCCCTACTGTCGCGAATGAGCGGTTTAGAGGCCGCTTAAAGAATCACCACCAAAGATATCAGCAGAAAGTGATTTTCATAGAGATTTATAAAGGTGCGACCTAACAGAATTCGATGGCAAGGTTCACTCTATTACTTATTACACGGATGAAACAGATAAAGGAAAATCATCTAAGGGTTTATATTTGAGGGACTATATGTGTTTGGCAGCAGTCTAGGTTTCATTCACAATTTAGTAACACTTAATTATCAACTAATCATTTACAAACTTTAGTAACGCTTAATCATTAACTAATTCAATATTTGCAAAGTGACTTAGTAAGTCTACTACAATTACAACTTAATTACAGATTATGCTTACTATCAGTCCACACACACAGAGAAACATATATATATATATAAAAAAATATATACAGAAGGTATACGTGTTAAAAATTCCCCTCAATTTCAGTGAAGAAATATTCACGTCGAATGTCTAGGCATTCCCTCTCAATGGGCGAAGGGTTGAGCTTCGAAAGGGACTCACCCAGGACCCAGCGGTCCTCCGAATATCGCAGACCCGAAAGATCGCAAGCTCTGAGAGGCTCCCACTCCGAGGGAGATGCTGGGTGCAGCCGCTGCGGTCCAGGAGAGCTCCAAGGGCCTCACTTAGAATCACCGTTTATAGGTTCTCAAGATGGTTGGCTTTAGTCATCCGTAAATTTCCATCCTGGCCACAGTCCCAGGTGGTAATTACTAAAAAACTCTCCAGGTTTCGGTGTTGTTCCACTGGACGCCTGGGCCAGGCAGTAGGAGTATGTTCCCAACCTCAGCTGTGCGGAGTTTCTGATACAGTCAAGGAGCGCTCAACCGCCAGACTTCAATACACCAAGGTTTCATGGGAATTTCTGAGATCAACAAGCGGCCCAGGGAAGAAAGGGGGGGTATGAATGCACCACCACGCCTACACATGGGCCTACAGCTCTGCGGAGAAGGAACCCCATGGAGCAGGTACCTTCGGGGTGGGGAGGTGTCCCCCAGCACAGTCCTCTGACAGCCCTCAGTGCCCCACCCTCCTGCTTTGGCAGCCTCCCCCAGTTCCTGGCCCCTGCCCAGCCCCAGCCATGTCCCACACAGGGGTTGGCGACAGCCCTGCTCTGGGGTCTGCCAAGGTCTGGGCAAGAAGAGAGGCTGGGGCAGGGCCGGCTGTTCCCCCGACACAGGCACCGAGACCAGCAGGAGAAAGGAGATGGCCACAAAGCCAACCTCATCCCCATAAACTGGGGTGGGTTGCCAGTGCTGGAAATGGTGATGGGAGAGGCTGGGGGACGAGAGGAAATGGCCTCAAGTTGCGCCAAGGGAGGTTTAGATTGGACATTAGGAGAAATTTCTTTACTGAAAGAGTGGTCAGGCCTTGGAACAGGCTGCCCAGGGAAGTGGTGGAGTCACCATCCCTGGAAGTATTTAAAAGACGTGTAGATGAGGCGCTTAGGGACATGGTGTAGTGGGCATGGGGGTGTTGGGTTGACGGTTGGACTCGATGATCTTAGAGGTCTTTTCCAACCACAATGATTCTATGATTCTATGACTCCATGAATCCTGCTCTCTGGTGCAGGAGATGCCCACCACAGACTGACTGTGCCCATCACTGTCAGCCCCTCTCCCCAGGCCAGCACAAGAGTCCTGGCCAGGGGACAGAGCAGCCTGCCCCGGGTGGGTGCCTCCAGAAAGAGGTTTCTCTGTCTCATGGATTCCTCCCTGCAGGCACAGAGATGCTCCCTTGCTCTTCTCCCTGGACATCCCTTTCCCCAGGCGAACGTGTCCATGCTGGCCTGGCCGGCTGGTCCTGGTTCCCACCCTGTGCTCCCCGCTGGACCCCGAGCTGGTGGTGCTGCTCTGCAGAGCGAGGGGGCTGTGGTGTCCTGGGGCCATGGGGTGACCTTGTGCTTGTCAGGGTCAGAAGCAGACCCAGCCAGATGGGGATCACTGCTGCTGAGCCCCTTTCCATCTTCCCTTGGTGGCTCAGTAGCCAAGGACAAGGCTGGGCAGGACCATGGGGTGTCTCTAGTGGCACAAAGGGCAGGGGACGGCTGCACTAGATCCAGCCCATGGGGTTTCCAAGAGGGTGTCTTGAACCACTCTCCAGTCTTATGCCCCTTCACGTGCTGGATCCTCACAGCCTCTCCTGGTGTTGCAGAGCCTTTGTTAGCCCATGGGCTCCTCAGGTTCACCTTTTCCTCTGGAGACTCCTGCCTGGATCGTCACTCATTTTATGAGGCACCCCTCACTGCCCACCCAGACTCAGATGCTTCCCTTGAGGTGCCCTGAGCTCTCCTGGCGGTTCCTGATTCCTCTCCAGGATGGCATCTGCCATCAGCCCCACCGCAGGTGGGACAGTGCCAGGCAGAGAAGTCAGACCAGTCGCTGTCTTTTTGGATGCGTGCAACCAAGAAGGCAGCTCTTCGCCCAGCCCTTGGTCCCTAACACATCACCCTGGGACTCTGAGCTTCTCCCCCTGAATCCATCGCGAAGCCCAAACAGTGACAGGCCTCTTCAGGGAGCAGCTCCTTGGGTGTGTTCCTGACACCAGCTTTGGAAGAGGCATCCAGCCTTCTGGCCCTGCCCTGAGGAGACCCTTTGCTTACGCTGGTGCTAGAAGGGAGGCCAGCTGTGACTCAGTGGTCCACATGGCCTGCTCCTGCCCACAGCCCCAGGGATGCCACTGTAGAGACAACAGCACCATCACAAGTCACGCAAGACCTTGGGGCTTACACAAACGCAAGGACACAAGAGGACAGTGTGGAAGTGACGAGAGACCAGGACCGAGGAGAACACGTCCTGCTGTTGTCCATGGCCGTGTCTCCAGGGAAGCAGCAGCCCTGACTCACAGGCAGCAGAGAGGCAGGCGAGGCAGTGAGGGGGAGCCCCGAGGGCCATCAGGGCTGCTCCTCAATGCGACGGCTGGGCTGTTGGCTCCTGAACATCCTTCTGCATGCTGGGGCTGTGCCCCCAGGACCAGAAGGGATGGGAATAGATGGGAGCTGAGGCAAATTGTTTTCTGCTGGTTTCCTCATTGAGTTTATCTAAACAGGGGGCCTGGATCCATACATACAGGAGGTCTTTGCATCACAAAACAGTTAGGAGGCCAAGAATAATATCACAGGTATTAATAAACAAACAACCAAACAAAACCCCAAACCCACCCAAAAAAAACCAACCCCACAAAGGAAAAATAAAGACACATATGACCAAAAGCTAGTCCTGGGATTTCCTGAGCTACCCTGGGAGTCCAATGAGGATGGTGGGCACCTTATTGTTGCTGGAATAGTGTGTGTTCAAATAGTTTCCTCAGGGCACCCTTGAGCTCTTGGTTCCTCATGCTGTAGATGAGGGGGTTCACTTCTGGAGGCACCACTGAGTACAGCACAGCCACCACCAGGTCCAGGGATGGGGAGGAGATGGAGGGGGGCTTCAAGTTGGCAAACACAGCAGTGCTGACAAACAGGGAGACCACGGCCAGGTGAGGGAGGCACGTGGAAAAGGTTTTGTGCCGTCCCTGTTCGCGGGGAATCCTCAGCACAGCCCTGAAGATCTGCACATAGGACAGCACGATGAAAACAAAACACACAAAAGCAAAAGAGGCACTGAACACAAGAAGCCCAACTTCCCTGAGGTAGGAGTGTGAGCAGGAGAGCTTGAGGATCTGGGGGATTTCACAGAAGAACTGGTCCACAGCATTACCCTTGCAGAGTGGCAGTGAAAATGTATTGGCAGTGTGCAGCAGACCCGTGAGAAACCCACTGCCCCAGGCAGCTGCTGCCATGTGGACACAAGCTCTGTTGTCCATCAGGGTCCCGTAGTGCAGGGGTTGGCAGATGGCAACATAGCGGTCATAGGCCATGATGGTGAGAATGTAATACTCTGCTGTGATCAAGAACAGAAAGAGAAACACCTGTGCAACACACCCCGCGTAGGAGATAGCCCTGGTGTCCCAGAGGGAATTGGCCATGGATTTGGGAACAGTGGTGGAGATGGAGCCCAGGTCGAGGAGGGAGAGGTTGACGAGGAAGAAGTACATGGGGGTGTGGAGGCGGTGGTCGCAGGCTATGGTGGTGATGATGAGGCCGTTGCCCAGCAGGGCAGCCAGGTAGATGGCCAGGAAGAGCCAGAAGTGCAAGAGCTGCAGCTCCCGCGTGTCTGTGAAGGCCAGGAGGAGGAACTGGGTGATGGAGCTGGTGTTGGACATCTGCTGCCTCTGGGCATGGGGGACTGTCCAAGAGGGAAAAGACAGTGACAAGTTAGGAGAGACTTCTCTGAGCAAAATCAAAGACATTTCTCATAGGACCCCCCCAAAGAGTCTCTCTCCATTCAGGAAGACCTTTGGCAGGTCCCTTGCACGAGCTCTGGTTGGTGCTGGCTGAGGGTGACCCAGGGAGCCGCAGGCTCTGCTCTGGGCTCTGGAGGAGTCAGTCCTGCCCCACAGCAATAGGGAAACAGGAACACGGGGTGATCTCAGATTAAATCCACTCGTGATATCAAAGAGCTTCTCAGCATTGTCGCTGCCAATTCACCTGCCTGCAGAGCAGAGCTGTGGGGGTTTTGGTTTGTGCCTTCTGGTCTGGTTGCCCCACCACAGCTGAGCAGTGTTTCTAATGCAGAAATCCCAGGCATTTCTGCTGCACTGCAAGTGAAATCATGTGGGTCCTGAGAGGCAAAGGGACTGTCCCTCAGTGCAGAGTGAGGACAGCCGCTCTGTCCATCAGCCCTGAGCTCAGCTGCTCTGTGCTGGCAGCTCTTTCAGCTGGAGGACCATGGCACTCACGTGTTCCCCCCAAAAGAAACGGGACAGTGCTGGGAGCAGAGGAATCCACGTTCTGAGTGCACATCTCCAAAGCCCTCACCCCATCGTACCTGAGGAGGATCTCAGCTCTCCCCTCCCAACCACGGACACAGAGGGCTCCTTACAGCTGCCCACATACAGCCACCCAGCAGCATTTCAATGGCCTTAGCACCGAGGAGTCTTCTCCATGGGGCTCCTGCATGACATAGAGATGCCCCGGGAGAGCTTTGCCCTACGGGAGGGCAGCCTGCAGCCCAGCAGGACCTCCCAAGGAAAGACTCAACTCTCCTAAATTTCCTGTGTCCTGGAAGGCGGGTGAGATGTGTGCCAGCTGCACACCCTGCAGTGCCCAGAGCCCCAAAGGTTAACAGGGTGCGAGTTGGATGCTTTTCCTCCACGGACAGACGGGCATGACAGTAGACACAGCGTTGGTGTCTGAGCTGCACTTGAATCCTCACCCCCCCACAGCCGTGAGTGTCACAGTAAGAACAAGGGCGTCAGGGAGAAGAAGAGAATGTGCCAAAGTTCCCCTGCCAAGGGAGGCAGGGGAGGGAGACACAGTCAGAGGCTTGAGTTTTTCTCCTCTTTGGTGGTCAGGCTGCTGGGAAGGCAACTCATGGCCAAGTGTCCATGACATGAAGGGCAGAGGCTCTGCTGTGTGAGTGAGGAGAGCAGGGGGTTGCTCCAGGGAAAGCATCTGCACTGCAGGGGATGGCAGGGAGGTGCCTAAACCCCTCCTGCCATGGCCTTTCTGGGAGCAGTTCTCTCTTCCTCGCTGCCCATGGCTCTGCTGCCTGGAGCTCTTCTGGGCCAGGACCTGTTTCTCTGCCCTCACCTCTCCTCCCTCTTCATGCTCACAGAGCCCATCCGCCCTGCTGCGTGCTCAGCTCTGCCCTGCAGACACCTCCTGGCAGCAGGGCACTGCCCAGGGACATCTCGGTGTGTGCAGGGGCTAAGGAGCAGCTCAGGCAAGTCCTAACGAGAACTGGGGTCTCATTGCCTACTCCAGAGCAGAGCAATCAATTCCCATCTCCCACTGCCCACCCAGCCAACCCAGGGGAGAAAACTCAAAGCACACACTTCTTCCCTTTCAGGTAATCCCCTACCTCGACACCCATCTTTAACATGACCCTCTGCAAATGTCCTCCGGGTGATGGAGAAGCCTGAGCAACCCTGACCCACGCTGCACCCTCTGGACAGCAGAAGGACCCTGCCCTGCTGGGGCTCACTCCTTCCACCCACAGCTTCTCCCCACAGCATCGTGGGGAGCTCCCCGGGCAGGCTGAGTGCTGACCCTGGCAGGCGGCAGAGCCCCTGCCCTGATGCAGAGCCCCCTGGGGCGCAGGGACCCTGCTCGGAAGGACAGCCCTGGCCACCCCTGCCTGCACACACGCCTTCACACCCTGGAGCAGTGCCTGGGAGAAGGCAGCCGTCATGCCCTCTCCTTCTGACGGTGCAGCAGGGAAGCCCTGCTCTGCAGCACCTCCTCCTGTTCTACAGCAGGGAAGCTGTGAGAGTCCTCCTGAAAGATCATAGTTGCTGTGGCACGTACCAGCTTTTGGATATCCCTCCAGGAACAGCAGCTACATTGTCCTGCACCCAGGCACTTACCATGTAGAGGGCTGTGAAGATCTCTCCGCGCAGTGAGCTCTCAGTATCCTCCCACTCCAGACTGCCTTTACGCTCTCTCTGCCTCGCTCCCTCCCCTCGGTGCCTGCAGGCAGTGCCCTCAGCCCTGCTGCGCTTTGCAGAGGAGCTGCTCCTGGGCAGAGCTGTCTCTCTGCAGCACTGCCCACTTGCCAGGAGCTCCCTCCTTCCAGGAGCCCAGCCCAGCTCAGCAGCAGAGGACCAGACCAAGGCAGCACTTGCTCTGCCCCTCGCGGCTCCCTCGAGGGGTCCCTGGGGCTCCAGGGGAACCTGCTGGGAAACAGCCTGAAGTCATCCCTGATCTTCCCTCCCTCAGCTGCGCAGAGACACTTCCTTCTCCTCTCAGGAAAAGACTTGGCCATGAGAATCCCCTTTCTTTGTCCCAGCATTAGACAGGACTCCCAGGAAGGTGACAAGCAAAGACCTAATTTCTCCAAGCTGGGGGATATCCTCACTTGAATGAAATAGGCATTTCAGTGTGGCTTTGTAGTCCTAGGGCTCGAAAGACATTCAGCTCTCTGTTGTCCACGCCACGTCTCTGCTCTGAAGCAAAGCCTTTGCACACAGGGGGTCTTGGGCGCTTGGGACCAGGTTTCCTTAGGGCAGGGACGAGCTTGCCTGCTTCCACAGCTGCAGGGCTTCAGCCCAAACGTGCAGCAATGGCCTCAGCCAGGGCCACAGGCAGGAAGAGCTGGAGCTGCTCCTGAGGAGACAGAGCTGTGACATGGTTGCAGAGCTCAGGACAGCTGCTCTTCAAGGACAGCATCCTCCAAGCTCAGCAAGGCTCCAGGTCGAAACTCCCTCTGAACTTGAAAGGCCATTGAAGGGCACCAGAAGGAGCGTTCACTGCTTCAGGCACAGTTAAAGAAGAAACAAAGATGCTGTGTGGCCACTGCTGAATGTGGTGAGAGCAGGAGCAGATAGATCTGAGATTCTCTGTGTCCTCTTTGCCTCAGTTTTCCCCTGCAAGGTCTGCCAGGCCTCTGGGACTCGGGGCAGGACTCTGGAGGAGATCAAGCAGCGGTACATGGGGATCAAGTCAGGGATCACTTGAGCCAACGCAATCCTTACCAGTCGAGGGGACAGGAGGGGCGGCATCCCAGGGAGCTGAGAGAGCAGCCCAAGGTCACAGTGAAGCCACTCTCCAGCATCTTTCAAAGGTGGTGGTGTCTGTGGGGATTCCCTGATGACTCGCAGCACCCAAACCTTGCACGCACCTTTCAAACCTGCCCCAAGGATGTGCAGAGGAGCGGAAGGCTGTGCCCCAGATCGTGTTCCCTCAGATCCCATTTCTGGGGGTCTGAAAGAGAAATTGACTGGATTTACTGGATTTAGCTTGTCTCTCGCCATCCTCTTTGCTTTCTGTGGTGAAAGGACAGGACTGCTGGACACAGGGAGACCAGTGGTTGTCTTTTAACCTGGAAGTCAGTGAAGTTTTCAACATCACCCCACAGAACATTCTTGTGCCCAAATTCAGATATTATAGTCTGCATGGGTGGATAAGTAGATGGGTAAATAACCAGATGGATGGTCGGGCTCAGAGGGACGTGATCAATGCGTGGTACTCTGCCTGCAGGCATCGAGCTCGTAGGGTCCTGCAGGGATCTGTCCTGCCACCTGTCCTCTTTATCTTGTTTTTAATGACCTGGAGAATATGAGCGAGTAGCATTTGTAGATGGACACCATATTGAGGAGAGTAGACACTGCACTGGAGGGCAGGCCTGCCATCCCGAAGGACAAAGACAGGCCAGAGGGATTTGCATAAATAACATCTCGATGTGCAGTAAAGACAAACCTGAAGTCCTGCCTTGACGTGCACCAATCCCGTGCAATGAGAGAGGCCAGGGGCTGTGTGGCTGGGTAGCAGCTCTGCAGGAAGGGCTCTGCTGGTCCTTGGATTTCATTAGGCAAAACGTGAGCCATCACTAACGAAGGCCAATGGCATAATTTGCTTCTCTCTTCATTCCTTGATATTACAAGTGCTTCCCTTTTATTGTCCTAATACCCTCCAAAAAGAACAGCCTACCCTCTGAAACCTTTCCCCATTGGCCGTGCATTTCTTGTTTCGTTCCCTCTTTTGGCATTTCTGAGATGGTTGCTGTGGAAGTTTTCAACCTTGGGTAGCAACTCAGTTAAGCACATCATTCTCTTTCAGTCCTTGTAGCGCCCTGCAGTTCCCCATCTTGTTGTCTTGTTTGAGACACTGGCCCACAAACCTTAAATGCTGACATGCTGGAGTTTCAGTCCAGAGGGACCTTGACACACATGGGGACATGGCCAACAGAAACCTCCTGAAGTTTTAAAGGCGAAGGGGGCAAAGTCTGCACTGGGTCAGAAGAACCTCGTGCCTCAGGACAGGCTGGGATCTGTCTGGCTGAGGATTGTTCTGAGGAGAAGGGCATGGGAGTTCTGGTGGATGCCCTAGGAGCCCATGGGTTTCCCATCTTGAAAGGAGGATGGAGAAACTGGAGAAGGTCCAGAGGAAGGCTGTTACCATGGGCTTAGGAGCCTAAAGCACATGAGGTGTGTGGAGAGGCTGAGGCAACTGGGCCTCTTTAGTCTGCTGAAGGGGAGGCACAGGGCAGTCTAAAAGCAGGCGACACCTGCCTGGAGAGGTGGTGGAGCCAAGCTCTTCTGCAATGGCAGATGGTATGGCAGAGACAACAGCCACAAGCTTCTTCCTGGGGGCTTCAGACTGGGCCTCAGGAAAAACTGGCTAGGAGGGTGACGCTGCAGTGCAGCAGGACACCCAGAGACTCTCTGTGCTCTCCATCTCTGGAGGTTTTCAGGTTTCAGCTCTACAAAGTCACCGCTGACCTGACCCGACCCGCAGTTGGTGATTCCCCAGCCTTTGGTTGGAGCGTGGACTGGAGACCCGCAGTAGTCCCTTTTCCCACCATCTCTTCCATGCCCTTGTGCCTTGCAGTGTCCCCGTGTTGTTGAGGCTCACAAAATCAAACTAGGCAGGTGATAGGTTCAAAACTAAACTTGATTTAAGCAAAAATTTTTTAGCAGGAAGGTAACTCGAAATGAGGCTCATCAAAATCATTCAACACTATGACGGTATCAGTAAACCATAGGTTCAGGATGGTTTATGAGGAATTAATACTACATGGCCGGCTTTTGAAATGAGCATCTAAAATATGCACAGTCACTGACCTATAAGATGAGGGCTCTCAACCTCGTTAACTGCTTCCTCTTGGATTATGGGGGGTTTATTCTGCTCACGGTCCCTTACTTCCAGCTCAGGGGGCTGAGTACCCTGAGGATAACTGCTCTGACTATTAAAGACTGAGGCAAAGAAGGCATTGAGTACCTCAGCCTTCTCCTCGTCCTCGGTGGCACTGTTCCCCACCCCCTCCAATAAAGGATGGAGATTCTCCTTGGCTCTTTTTTTGTCATTAATATATTTATAAAAACATTTTTTGTTGTCTCTTATGACAGTGGCCAGATTGTGCTCTAGCGGAGCTTTTCCCTTTCTAATCTTCTCTCTGCATGACCTAACGCGAGTCCCCCATTGAAGACCTGCTGCTCTGAGGAGACCAACTCAACTTGCCCTCTGGTGGGGCTCCATTTATATCTTAGTTGAATCTGACCTGTGGTCAACTCTGAGTGGCTGAGAGCCTTAATTTTCTTACTCCTCGCCCAAGGTGTATACGTGACCATAATTACTGACCAAAAGTGCGTTCGTGACGGTTGGCACTCGCCACCGTAAGGGCGCGAAAAGTAAGGATGCAGCGGTTCTGATGCCCCCGGTCTTTTATCGGGGTGGGTGCACCTGCCACAAGCTGCTTCTGGGGAAATGGCAAAACCACTGACACAGACTACTGCTCGAGATGCTGGAGAACCCCTTCACTGGACAACAGACAAGGGAAAGGCATCTGAGCTTTTGAAGCGCGCATTAACGACTGCACCTGCTCTGGGATTGACAGACTTCATGTTTGTACGTGAAGAAATGTAACTATCCCAGCCAAAACCAGACCAGTCTGGTAGCTCAAGGACCCTTTGCTTGTGTCCCTAGGGCAGCTGCCGCAGCACTCCTGGTTGAACAGAGTGACAATGTGGTGCTGGATCCCCTCTAGTCGTACAAAGGCCACATGAAATTGAAATGCTGCTGTCACAGCACCTTACCCAGGCACTGGGTTCATCATTATGAGCTGATGCTCTTAACGGTGGAAAACATAACAATGAAGTGATGTAACACGCTGAACCCTGCTACTCTGCTCCCTCCTCCTGAGGAAGAAAATCCACATCCTGATTGTGTGTTAACAGCCTGCGAAGCCAGAAAGACTTGAAAATACTTAACAGACGTACCATTTCCAGATCCTGATCTTGAGCTATGTGTAGACAGGTCCTCATATTATCTGAACAGTAACTGGGTTAGAGGTTATTCAGAAACTCCTGAAAATGAAGTAGCAGAGGCTTCAGCACTCAGTCTGAAGCTGAGTGCCCAAGCAGCAGAATTGATTGCATTAGCAACGACTTTCCAGCTGTCCAAAGAAAAGACTGTAAATATATGTATATTCTATCACCATTATTATTATTATTTTCCCTTTCTTTTCTGTACTATTAAGCTGTCTTTATCTCAATCCACAAATTTTACTTTTTTTTTTTCCCGATTCTCTCCCCCATCCCACTGTGGTGGGGGGCATTGAGCGAGCAGCTGTGTGGTGTTTGGCTGCCTGCCGGGTTAAACCACAATCATCTGCATCAGTATGTGTAATGATATCAATATCTGCAATGGCATCAGTATCATAGAATCATAGAACAGTTTGGTTTGGAAGGGACCTTTAAAGGTCGACTAGTCCAACCCGCCTGCCATGGACAGGGACACGTAGGGACATCTTCAGCTAGATCAGGTTGCTCAGAGCCCTGTCCAACCTGACCTTGAATGTTCCCAGGGATGGGACATCTACCACCCCTCTGGGCAACCTGTGCCAGTGTTTCACCACCCTCATCGTAAAAAACTTCTCCCTTCTATCTAATCTGAATCTGCCCTCTTTTACTTTAAAACGATTCCCCCTTGTCCTGTCGCAACAGGCCCTGCTAAAAAGTCTCTCCCCATCATTCTTACAAGTCCCCTTCAAGTACTGAAAGGCTGCAATCAGGGCTCCCCAAAGCCGCCTCTTCTCCAGGCTGAACAACCCCAACTCTCTCAGCCTTTCTTCACAGCAGAAGCATTCCATCCCCCTGACCATTTTTGTGGCCCTCCTCCGGACCCGCTCCAACAGCTCCATGTCTTTCCTGTGCTGAGGGCTCCAGAGCTGGACACAGTGCTCCAGGTGGGGTCTCACCAGAGCAGAATGGAGGGGCAGAATCCCCTCCCTTGACCTGCTGGCCACGCTGCTTTTGATGCAGCCCAGGATACGGTTGGCCTTCTGGGCTGCTAGTGCACATTGCTGTCTCATGTCCAGCTTTTTGTCCACCAGGACCCCCAAGTCCTTCTCAGCAGGGCTGCTCTCAATCCCTTCATCCCCCAGCCTGTATTGAGACCGGGGGTTGACCCATCCCAGGTGCAGGACCTTGCACTTGGCCTTGTTGAACCTCATGAGGTTCACACAGGCCCACTTCTCCAGCTTGTCCAGGTCCCTCTGGATGGCATCCCATCCCTCAGGTGTGTCAACCGTACCACTCGCTTTGGTGTCATCTGCAAACTTGCTGATGGTGCACTCGATCCCACTGTCTGTGTCATTGATGAAGATATTAAACAGTAACGGTCCCAATATAGACCCCTGTGGGACACCACTGGTCACCGATCTCCATCTGGACATTGAGCCATTGGCCACTACCCTCTGGATGCAAACATCCAACCAATTCCTCACCCACTGGACTGTCTACCCATCGAAGCCATACCTCTCCAAATTAGAGAGAACGGTGTTGTGGGGGACCGTGTCAAAGGCCTTACAGAGGTCCAGATAGACGACAGCTGTAGCCCTTTCCATGTCCGCTGATGTAGTCACTCCATCATAGAAGGCCACTAGGTTGGTGAGGAAGGACTCGCCCTGGGTGAAGCCATGCTGGCTGTCTCGACTCACCTCCCTGTCTTCCATGTGCTTTAGCATAGCTTCCAGGAGGATCTGTTCCATGATCTTCCCAGGCACAGAGGTGAGACTGACTGGCCTGTAGTCCCCCGGGTCTTCCTTTTTTCCCATTTCAAAAATTGGGGTTATGTTTCCCCTTTTCCAGTCAGCGGGAACTTCACCGGACTGCCACGGCTTCTCAACTGTCATGGATCGTGGCTTAGCAATGTCATCTGCCAGTTCCTTCAGGACCTGTGGATGGATCTCATCAGGTCCCATGGACTTGTGCACCTTCAAGTTCCTTAGACGGTCTCAAACCTGATCTTCTCCTACAGTGGGCGGCTCTTCATTCTCCCAGTCCCTGCCTTTGCCTTCTGCGGCTTGGGCGGTGAGGCTTGAGCACTTGCTGGTGAAGGCTGAGGCAAAAAAGTCATTGAGTACCTCAGCCTTCTCCGTATCTCGGGTAACCAGGTCTCCCGTTTCATTCCAGAGAGGGCTCACATTTTCCCTGCTCTTCCTTTTATCTCCGACGTACCTACAGAAGCTTTTCTTGTTGCCCTTGATGTCCCTGGCCAGATTTAATTCTCTCAGGGCTTTAGCTTTGCTAACCTGATCCCTGGCCTCTCAGACAATTTCTCTGTATTCCTCCCAGGCTACCTGTCCTTGCTCCCACCCTCTGTAGGCTTCCTTTTTGTGTTTGAGTTTGTCCAGGAGCTCCTTGTTCATCCATGCAGGCCTCCTGGTGGTTTTGCCTGACTTCCTCCTTGTTTAGATGCATCGCTCCTGATCTTGGAGGCGGTGATCCTTGAGTTTTAACCATCTTTCCTGGGCCCCTCTTCCCTCCAGGGCTTTATCCCATGGCACTCTACCAAGCAGATCCCTCAAGAGGCCAGTGTCTGCTCTCCTCAAGTCCAGGGTACTGAGCTTGCTGTACGGCCCCCTCGGTGCCCTAAGGATCTTGAACTCCACCATTTCATGGTCACTGCAGCCAAGGCTGCCCTTGAGCATTCCCCACCACCCCTCCTTGTTGGTGAGAACAACATAGCACCTCTCCTCGTTGGCTCCTCTATCACTTGGAGAAGGAAGTTATCATCGACGCATTCCAGGAACATCCCGGATTGCTTATGCCCTGCCATGTTGTCCCTCCAACAGATATCGAGGTGGTTGAAGTCCCCCATGAGGACCAGGGCTTGTGAACGTGAGGCTGCTTCTATCTGTCTGTAGAGGGCCTCATCTGCTCGGTCTTCCTGGTCAGGTGACCTGTAGCAGACCCCCACCATAATGTCACCTGTCCCTGACCTCCCTTTAATCCTGACCCATAAGCTCTCAGTCGGCTCCTCATCCATCGCCAGGCGCAGCTCCATGCTGGTCATTGACATAGAGGGCAACACCCCCTCCTCGGCTCCCCTGCCTGTCCTTCCTAAAGAGCCTGTATCCCTCCATCCCAACACTCCAATCACAGGAGCCATCCCACCACGTCTCCCTGATGCCAATAAGATCGTAGCCCTGCAGGCATGTGCACGTCTCTAACTCCTCTTGTTTATTCCCCATGCTACGTGCGTTTGCATAGAGGCATTTAAGTTGGGCCCCGACGAAGCTGTCTTACTGGCTGGAGTTCCTCTGTGCTGCTCTTCAGGTGCAGAGTCCCTTCCCATCGCTCCCTGGGCTCTGTAACCCTTCTTGATAGCCCTCAGACTGCTCCTGGCTGAGGCACTGGTGCCCACGTGAAACAACAGCAGTGGATAATAGTGGATTGTAGGAGGCTTGGAAGCCTCTTGGTGACATCCCTTATATGAGTCCCTGGTAAGCAGCAAACCTCTCTAGAGGTGGGGAATCATCAACTGCGGATCAGGTCGGCTGTGACTTTGTAGAGCTGAAACCTGAAAACCTCCAAACATGGAGAGCACAGAGAGTCTCTGGGTGTCCTGCTGCACTGCAGCATCACCCTCCTAGCCAGTTTTTCCTGAGGCCCAGTCTGAAGCCCCAAGGAAGAAGCTTGTGGCTGTTGTCTCTGCCATACCATCTGCCATTGCAGAAGAGCTTGGCTCCACCACCTCTCCAGGCAGGTGTCACCTGCTTTTAGACTGCCCTGTGCCTCCCCTTCAGCAGACTAAAGAGGCCCAGTTGCCTCAGCCTCTCCACACACCTCATGTGCTTTAGGCTCCTAAGCCCATGGTAACAGACTTCCTCTGGACCTTCTCCAGTTTCTCCATCCTCCTTTCCAAATGGGAAACCCATGGGCTCCTAGGGCATCCACCAGAACTCCCATGCTCTTCTCCTCAGAACAATCCTCAGCCAGTCAGGTCCAGATGGTCCAGATGCACGAGGTTCTTCTGACCAGGTGCAGACCTTGCCCCCTTCACCTTTAAAACTTCAGGAGGTTTCTGTTGGCCAAGTCCCCATGTGTGTCGAGGTCCCTCTCGACTGAAACTCCAAAACGTCAGCAGTTAAGGTTTGTGGGCCAGTGTCTCAAACAAGATAACAATATGGGGAATTGCAGGACACTCCAAGGACTGAAAGAAAATGATGTGCTTAATGGAGATGCTACCCAAGGTTGAAAACTTCCACAGCAACCATCTCAGAAATACCAAAAGAGGGAACGAAACAAGAAATGCACAGCCAGTGAGGAAAGTTTTAAAAGGTTAGGAACACGATCTGGGGCACAGCCTTCCGCTCCTCTGCACATCCTTGGGGCAGTTTTGAAAGGTGCGTGCAAGGTTTGGGTGCTGCGAGTCATCAGGGAATCCCCACAGACACCACCACCTTTGAAAGATGCTGGAGAGTGGCTTCACTGTGACCTTGGGCTGCTCTCTCAGCTCCCTGGGATGCCGCCCCTCATGTCCCCTTGACTGGTAAGGATTGCGTTGGCTCAAGTGATCCCTGACTTGATCCCCATGCACCGCTGCTTGATCTCCTCCAGAGTCTTGCCCTGAGTCCCAGAGGCCTGGCAGACCTTGCTGGGGAAGACTGAGGCAAAGAGGACACAGAGGATCTCAGATCTATCTGCTCCTGCTCTCACCACATTCAGCAGTGGCCACACAGCATCTTTGTTTCTTCTTTAACTGTTCCTGAAGCAGTGACCACTCCTTCTGGTGCCCTGCAATGGCCTTTCAAGTTCAGAGGGAGTTTCAATCTAGAGCCTTGCTGAGCTTGGAGGATGCTGTCCTTGAAGAGCAGCTGTCCTGAGCTCTGCAACCATGTCACAGCTCTGTCTCCTCAGGAGCAGCTCCAGCTCTTCCTGCCTGTGGCCCTGGCTGAGGCCATTGCTGCACGTTTGGGCTGAAGCCCTGCAGCTGTGGAAGCAGGCAAGCTCGTCCCTGCCCTAAGGAAACCTGGTCCCAAGCGCCCAAGACCCCCTGTGTGCAAAGGCTTTGCTTCAGAGCAGAGACGTGGCGTGGACAACAGAGAGCTGAATGTCTTTCGAGCCCTAGGACTACAAAGCCACACTGAAATGCCTATTTCATTCACGTGAGGATATCCCCCAGCTTGGAGAAATTAGGTCTTTGCTTGTCACCTTCCTGGGAGTCCTGTCTAATGCTGGGACAAAGAAAGGGGATTCTCATGGCCAAGTCTTTTCCTGAGAGGAGAAGTAAGTGTCTCTGTGCAGCTGAGGGAGGGAAGATCAGGGATGACTTCAGGCTGTTTCCCAGCAGGTTCCCCTGGAGCCCCAGGGACCCCTCAAGGGAGCCCCGAGGGGCAGAGCAAGTGCTGCCTTGGGCTGGTCCTCTGCTGCTGAGCTGGGCTGGGCTCCTGGAAGGAGGGAGCTCCTGGCAAGTGGGCAGTGCTGCAGAGAGACAGCTCTGCCCAGGAGCAGCTCCTCTGCAAAGCGCAGCAGGGCTGAGGGCACTGCCTGCAGGAAGCGAGGGGAGGGAGCGAGGCAGAGAGAGCGTAAAGGCAGTCTGGAGTGGGAGGATGCTGAGAGCTCACTGCGCGGAGAGATCTTCACAGCCCTCTACATGGTAAGTGCCTGGGTGCAGGACAATGTAGCTGCTGTTCCTGGAGGGATATCCAAAAGCTGGTACATCCCACAGCAACTATGATCTTTCAGGAGGACTCTCACAGCTTCCCTGCTGTAGAGGAGGAGGAGATGCTGCAGAGCAGGCCTTCCCTGCTGCACCGTCAGAAGGAGAGGGCATGACGGCTGCCTTCTCCCAGGCACTGCTCCAGGGTGTGAAGGCGTGTGTGCAGGCAGGGGTGGCCAGGGCTGTCCTTCCGAGCAGGGTCCCTGTGCTGCAGGGGGCTGTGCACCAGGGCAGGGACTCTGCCGCCTGCCAGGGTCAGCGCTCAGCCTGCCCGGGGAGCTCCCCACGACGCTGTGGGGAGAAGCTGTGGGTGGAAGGAGTGAGCCCCGGCAGGGCAGGGTCCTTCTGCTGTCCAGAGGATGCAGCGTGGGTCAGGGCTGCTCAGGCTTCTCCATCACCCAGAGGACATTTGCAGAGGGTCATGTTAAAGATGGGTGTCGAGGTAGGGGATTACCTGAAAGGGAAGAAGTGTGTGCTTTGAGTTTTCTCCCCTGGGTTGTCTGGGTGGGCAGTGGGAGATGGGAATTGATTGCTCTGCTCTGGAGTAGGCAATGAGACCCCAGTTCTCGTTAGGACTTGCCTGAGCTGCTCCTTAGACCCTGCACACACAGAGATGTCCCTGGGCAGTGCCCTGCTGCCAGGAGGTGTCTGCAGGGCAGAGCTGAGCACGCAGCAGGGCGGATGGGCTCTGTGAGCATGAAGAGGGAGAGGTGAGGGCAGAGAAACAGGTCCTGGCCCAGAAGAGCTCCAGGCAGCAGAGCCATGGGCAGCGAGGAAGAGAGAACTGCTCCCAGAAAGGCCATGGCAGGAGGGGTTCAGGCACCTCCCTGCCATCCTCTGCAGTGCAGATGCTTTCCCTGGAGCAACCCCCTGCTCTCCTCATTCACACAGCAGAGCCTCTGCCCTTCATGTCATGGACACTTGGCCATGAGCTGCCTTCCCAGCAGCCTGACCACCAAAGAGGAGAAAATCTCAAGCCTCTGACTGTGTCTCCCTCCCCTGCCTCCCTTGGCAGGGGAACTTTGGCACGTTCTCCTCTTCTCCCTGACGCCCTTGTTCTTACTGTGACACTCACTGCTGTGGGGGGGTGAGGATTCAAGTGCAGCTCAGACACCAACGCTGTGTCTACTGTCATGCCCGTCTGTCCGTGGAGGAAAAGCATCCAACTCGCACCCTGTTAACCTTTGGGGCTCTGGGTACTGCAGGGTGTGCGGCTGGCACACATCTCAGCCTCCTTCCAGGACACAGGAAATTTAGGAGAGTTGAGTCTTTCCTTGGGAGGCCCTGCTGGGCTGCAGGCTCCCCTCCCATAGGGCAAAGCTCTCCCGGGGCATCTCTATGTCATGCAGGAGCCCCATGGAGAAGACTCCTCGGTGCTAAGGCCATTGAAATGCTGCTGGGTGGCTGTATGTGGGCAGCTGTGAGGAACTCTCTGTGTCCATGGTTGGGAGGGGAGAGCTGAGATCCTCTTCAGGTACGATGGGGTGAGGGCTTTGGAGATGTGCACTCAGAACGTGGATTCCTCTGCTCCCAGCACTGTCCCGTTTCTTTTGGGGGGAACACGCGAGTGCCATAGTCCTCCAGCTGAAGGAGCTGCCAGCACAGGGCAGCTGAGCTCAGGGCTGATGCACAGAGCGGCTTTCCTCACTCTGCACTGAGGGACAGTCCCTTTGCCTCTCAGGACCCACACAATTTCACTTGCAGTGCAGCAGAAATGCCCAGGATTTCTGCATTAGAAACACTGCTCAGCTATGGTGGGGCAACCAGACCAGAAGGCACAAACCAAAACCCCACAGCTCTGCTCTGCAGGCAGGTGAATTGGCAGCGACAATGCTGAGAAGCTCTTTGATATCACGAGTGGATTTAATCTGAGATCATGTTCCTGTTTCCCTATTGCTGTGGGGCAGGACTGACTCCTCCAGAGCCCAGAGCAGAGCCTGCGGCTCCCTGGGGCACCCTCAGCCAGCACCAACCAGAGCTCGTGCAAGGGACCTGCCAAAGGTCTTCCTGAATGGAGAGAGACACTTTTGGGGGGTTCCTATGAGAAATGGCTTTGATTTTGCTCAGAGAAGTCTCTCCTAACTTGTCACTGTCTTTTCCCTCTTGGACAGTCCCCCATGCCCAGAGGCAGCAGATGTCCAACACCAGCTCCATCACCCACTTCCTCCTCCTGGCCTTCGCAGACACGCGGGAGCTGCAGCTCTTGCACTTCTGGCTCTTCCTGGGCATCCACCTGGCTGCCCTGCTGGGCAACAGCCTCAACATCACCGCCATAGCCTGCGACCACCGCCTCCACACCCCCATGTACTTCTTCCTCCTCAACCTCTCTGTCCTTGACCTGGGCTGCATCTCCACCACTGTTCCCAAATCCATGGCCAATTCCCTCTGGGGCACCAGGGCCATCTCCTACGCAGGATGTGCTGCACAGGTCTTTCTCTTTGCCTTCTTGTTAGTGGCAGAGTATTATCTTCTCACCATCATGGCCTATGACCGCTATGTTGCCATCTGCCAACCCCTGCACTACGGGACCCTCCTGGGCAGCAGAGCTTGTGTCCACATGGCAGCAGCTGCCTGGGGCAATGGGTTTCTCACTGCTCTGCTACACACTGCCAATACATTTTCACTGCCACTCTGCAAGGGCAATGCTGTGGACCAGTTCTTCTGTGAAATCCCCCCACTCCTCAAGCTCTCCTGCTCACACGCCTACCTCAGTGAAATTGGGCTTCTAGTGGTTACCCTTTCATTAGGATTTGGGTTTTTTATTTTCATTGTGGTGTCCTACGTGCAGATCTTCAGGGCCGTTCTGAGGATCCCCTCAGAACAAGGGCGGCACAAAGCCTTTTCCACATGCATCCCTCACCTGGCCGTGGTGTCCCTGTTTGTCAGCACTATCATTTTTTCCTATCTGAAGCCCCCCTCCATCCTCTCCCCATCCTTGGATCTGGTCGTGACAGTTCTGTACTCGTTGGTACCTCCAGCAGTGAACCCCCTCATCTACAGCATGAGGAACAAGGAACTCAAGAATGCCCTGAAGAAGCTGATTCGAGAAGTAGTATTTCAGCAGCATTAAGCTGCCCATCTCTCTTCACAAGGTTTCTCCAAGTGATCTCAAGCAACTTGTGTCATTTGGTCATTGTACTGGTTATAATCGTGTTTACTCAGAAACCTTTACTCAGCTCCTGAGGGGTCTGGTCTCCTGCAGGAGACCTCCTGTCCTGTGTGACAGTGGCCAGTCGCAGGGAAACACCTCAGCTACAGCGGGGCCTCTACAAGCGACCCTCGACGCCCATGGCCAGACAGCTGAGCTCTGCCTGGAAAGGGAAGGAACTGCTTGACACTTTTAAAAAACACATGAGCACCTTTTCATCAGCTGAGATGACGGAAAACTTGTAATAAAATGACAACGTTTAAAATGACCAGGACAAAATGGGAATTTCCAGGAGGCGTTTCAGCTGCAGGAGGTGAAGGATGTACCTTCCTCTGTGCTATCATTGCCAAGACTCTGTTCGTGATACTGTGTCTTTAACCTCCCTCACCTTTGCAGATGCAGTAGATGATGACTGTAGGTCCTTTCCAGCTGAACTAGTCTGGTCTCATCTAGTCTAGAGTATTCTGCCTGCCCAAGCCTAAAGGCACCTTCCCAGCAGCCTGTCTGTGCCTGTACCCTGTCCTCCGCTCTCCAGTTTTCCCCTCCCCTTACTCCTTGTTCACTCAGATCCCTCTCAACTCCCCAGGTGCTGCTTTGAGCTTCAGGGAGTTAGAGGCCTGCCCTTGTCTTTCTGCAGTCTAATTACCTCTTCAGCCAACCCCTGCCTTGTGCTTACAGCTATTCTTTCCGACCTCTCTCTCTCAGACCTTTCTAGTGAGGCCATCCCCTGAGGATGGTGAACCTCACTGGAGGCAGCTTGGACTCAGCAGACAGTTGAGGAGGGTGAGGATTATTGTTTGCTCAACTTTGCTAGGTTTTCCTTCTGTTGCTTTGAAACAAAGAGAAAGGCAGCTGTGCCTGTGCGCAACCAGGTCTCTAAGGAAAGCAGGTGGGAGTTGGTGCAAAGGAGCTGTAACCTCCAGCTGCAGACTTCACTGGAGAAGTCTGATGGAAGGAGAAGTAATGCAAGTCCCAGGTGGCCCATGAGAGAAAGGGCAGGGGTGGGGAGGTGAGCAGGGAGGTTGTCCATGCCTGACCTCAAGGAGGAGCTCTTCCTACCCATCTTGACTTTATTTGGAGACACACACACACAACCCCGCATCAATATTGATTGGAGAATGCTGCTATCACTTCTGCTGTGAATTTTTAAAAAGCCCCAAACTCTTAAAAATCAAAAATCCTCCTTTATTAAGTGCTCATTGAAAGCTTGGAAATCTTCCCCTTCACATACTCTCTGGACACCTCTCCAATTAGCTGTGTAAGTCTTGAAGACTTGCAAAAAATAATGGGAAGAGGCATGTCTTTTTCCATTTTAACGAGTCCCATGGTGTATTCGATGCTGAGACCATGAACTAAGACACTGAGCGGAGCCTGAAGAAACCACTGAAGAAGTCAGTGCCAGAAGCAAGCCCTACAGTTTCAGGGAGTGTTAATGGGTCCCACTGGGGGCCGTTACTAACAAAGCCTCCCGAGGGGCTCGTTAGAGCAGAAAACTAGAGGCGGTGACGACAGGTAGGCAAAGGCAATCATAGAATCATAGAATGATAGAATCATTTAGGTTGGAAAAGCCCTTTAAGATCATTGAATCCAACCGCAATGTAAAGGTGGCTCTGATGCTGAGTAACCCGTGGTATGTCACATCTACTGCGCTTTGCAGAGGAGCTGCTCCTGGGCAGAGCTGTCTCTCTGCAGCGCTGCCCGCTCGCCACGAGCTCCCTCCGTCCCAGGAGCCCGGCCCAGCTCAGCAGCAGAGGCCCAGCCCAAGGCATTTTAATGACCCCTCTGGTGGGTTTGGAGTTGAGTCCATGAAACTCAGGCACTGAGAGGAGGCTGACAAAACCTCTCAAGAAGTCAAAGTCAGATGCAAACTCCAAAGTTGCTTGGAGCCTTGATGGGTCCCACTGAGAGACATTACTGACAAAGCAACCCTGGGCACTGGTTCGTGCAGAAAACTGCTCAGTAAACCTGGATGCGTTACATTAAGCCAGAGGGCCAAGCCCTGTCCGCCATTCCTTGGGAAGGGAGATGATGTCCCTCACACCTTGCTCACGGCTCTTCCGAGGGCCAGCGTGTTGTGGGGATGTGCGATGCCAAGTGCAGGACAGCTGCCAGGGCTCCTGGGTGGGGATGAGGAGGCCATGAGGCTCTTGTGCTCTAAGGAGAAGGTGTCTCCTTAGAGTCCTCAGGTGCAGAGAGAACAGCCATAGCCCAGGAGACAAAGACCTCGGCTATGGTGGGGGCTTTCAGCCTTGCCAGAGCCCTCAGCTCTCTCCACTTGGGAGCTTGAAAAGGAGATCCTTCAACGTCAAGGCTCTCTGCCTTGTTCCCTTCTCTCAGGATCCTAAACTCTACCTTCTCACTCCTGCCTTTTACATCCCTGACTAGTTCTTCCATTTTGAAAGTATGAAGTCCCGCAGGGCACCTCACCTCATTGCCTCCTCTGTCACCCTAGTCAGGAAGATGGTGTCAATGAGCTCCAAAACCCTCCTGGATGGCTCGCACCTCACTATGTTGTCTCTTCAGCAGAGGCGGTTGGGATAGTTCAAGTCCCCCATGTGGACCAGGGCCTGCAAACATGAGGCTTCTTCCAGTTGTTTGAAGAAAACCTCATTTACTTCCTCTTCCATAGCAGGTGGTCCATAGCAGACATCCACCCACCACAGCATTGCCCATCTTCTTCTGCCCTCTCATGCTGACCCTTCAGCTCTCAGCTGACTCATTGTTTGTCCCCAGGAAGAGCTCCACGCATTCCTGCTGCTCTCACATAAAGGACAACTTCCCCTCCAAGTCCAGACGTATGGCTGAGACCAGACCCCCAAGACCCCACCGTTTCCCCGGGAGGTGGTTTGGGCCACCTTCTCACTCCAGTAGCCAACTTGCAGATCCTCTGGGCTCTCCAGTGTCCAGCCCAGACTTAGGGTCTCTAAATACGGGGCTCCCAGGCTGCTGCTTCCACTCACTGACTGCTCCGTTTTGATGTTCGCTAGTGGTTACACCCAATGACATACACACCAACATTATATGCACGCTCTCCAATCTCTCCAGTTTCTGGGGCCCTGAAGAACATGAACTTGTATGACTTGTGGTTGCCGCTCCGATGGCTGGCAATTGGGCCTCCATCCGTACACAAAACCAGAGATTCTCCTCAGCCCAGAAAGCTGTGGGAAATTGGAGTTTAATAAGAAGACGCAACAGTCTGGGGCAATCAGTTGCTGGGCATGGCCAGACAAGTGTACTGACCAATCACCTGTTTACACATGATCAGCCTCTCTTATCCCTTTTCCCTCCGTTCTCTCATGCTTGTTCCTCCCCAAATCACCATGAGCCCTTCCTCTTGTTGCCTTTGGTTCTTTCCTAGACGTTCCACAGGAAGTCTTGCACAATCCCCAAATGCTCTTTCTTGCATCCCATCAGGAGTCTCAGACACCCAGAGGCAGAAACCCCCATCCTCAGTAGGCAAGGTCATCCTGCGAGGCTCCCCCTTGAACCCACACCCACATATCTTGGACCTGTCTGGGAAAGAAAGGGTTTTCCATTAGGGTGTTTAATTGTTTCTCTGAGAACAGGCTGATTCATGTTGTAGAAATGGCAATTCTTTATGTTCATGGAAGTGTGGGGGACTTGGTCAGATCCAAATGCCTACATCGGGCATGTGTGAAACAGAGCAGACTGTTTGCCTCCCCCCGATCGTGACCAAGTCCTGAGGATATTGACTCTAGGAGGCATTTACTAGCACTGACCACAGACGATAAGGACCATAACAGCCACCTATCTGGATGGCCCAAGAAGTCCTCTTCATTCCTCTCTGCCCATGTTTATGTGTTTTCCCCTTCAAAGGCTGTGTCATACACACAAGCTCCAAGACTTAAAAGAAATTCAAGGGACAGAAATGCAAGCCAGGCCAACAATAACTCTCTATCAAAGCTTAAGCCACAAAGAACAAGCAGCAGTCGATTAAAGACGTCCTAGAGCATTTGAGTGTACATCATCTTTAGCACGCCTAGGGAATTTTTTGAGGCACCCAGTCATTTGGAGGTTGTTTCCGATCCTCTCCAGTGTGTCCAGTCAACCCTAGGTATATATAAAGAGGGCTTATGAGAAAGACGGAGAGAGACTTTTGACCACGGTCTGTAGTGACAGGACAAGGGGTAATGGTTTTAAACTGAAAGAGGGTAGGTTTTGATCCGACATATGGAAGAAATGCTGTACGGTGAGGCTGGCGAGACACTGGAACAGGTTGCCCAGAGAAGTTGTAGATGGAAGCGTTCAAAGTCAGGCTGGATGGGGTGGTGAGCAACCTGATCTAGTGAAAGCTGTCCCTGCCCGTGTCAGGGAGGGCGTTGGACTAGATGACCTTTAAAGGTCCCTTCCAACCCAAACCATTCTATGATTCTATGATTTCTCAGTGTCTGCAGAGTCCCTTGACTGGAGTTTAAGGTAGGCAACAGTGACCAGGCCAAAGAAGAGAGTCACCACCCCAAGGTGTTAGGAGCAAGTTGGAAAAGGCTTTGTGCCTGCTCCAAACTGAAGGCATTTTCAGAATTGCCCTGATAATTGTAGTGTAAGAAATAGCGATAAAGGAAAAGGGAAGGACTGCGAATACCAGGATGATGGTGTGCAGCGTCACTTGGTTCCAGGATGTGTCTGCAGAGACCAGTTCCAACAGAGGGGGTGTCACAGAAGACGTGATGAAGGTCATGGAATGCTTAGAAGGGCAAAGTGAATACCTGATAGGTCTGCCCTACTTAGACCGGTATGACAGCCACCTGTGACTCCACTACCATGTGACGCAGAACCCCCCTTTCATGATGAGGCTATAGTGCAGGAGGTCACAGACGGCTACATAATGGTCGTAGGCCAGGGAAGCCAGGAGAAGGCTTTTGGTGCCTCCCAGCAAAACCAGGAAATACAGCTGGGCAGCACATCCATGGAAGCAGATCCAGCTGGATTCCTTCAGGAAGCCCACCAGCGTTTTTGGCAGTGTGATTAATGTAGAGCAGATCTTTGGGAAGGAGAAAGTCCTCAGGAAGAAGTACACGGTGCTGTGGAGGGTTGACTCCACCACAGTGGTAAGCACGATGAAGCCATTCCCTATGAGGACCATGCAGCAGATGATCAGGAAGCCTGTGAAGCGCAAGCTCTGCAGGTCAGTGTGGACAGAAAATCCCAGAAGAAGAAATCCAGGTGCAGCAGTGTGATTCTCCAAGCCACTGCTTTCGGGCATTTTCTCTACATAAAGTCATCCACACAACAGCTGGTAGAGGTCACTGATGGCCCATCCATCACCGCATAGCCCTCAAACATAGGGAAAGACTACAAACATCAGCATACACTATTGCAGCATCAGGAAAGCTAGCCCAAGATCTACGTGTATGTACGGAAGTCTAAGGTGGAGTGATGGGTAGACCTGCATGCAGCTAAACCTCCAAGCAGTCGCTCTCTCCCTCCCTCTCCTCAGCAAGATGGGGGAGAAAATAAGATGGACAAGCTTGTGGCTTGAGGCAGAGGCAGTTGAATGAGAAAAGCAAAGGTCACCCACGGAAGCAAAGGAAGAAGAGATTTATTCCCTCCTTCCCATTGTCAGGCAGATGTCCAGCCAATTGCTGGGAAGCATGGTCTCAGTGTGCCTAGCGGTTGCTTCGGAAGAAAAATGTCATTATTAAGAATGCCCCTCACCCCGCCCTTTCTCTCGTCTGTTATTGCTGATCCTGACGTCATATGGTATGGAATATCCTTTTGATCAGTTTGGGTCAGCTCTCTTGGCTATGTCCCCTCCCGACCTCTTGCCTACCCCCAGCCTCCTGGCCTTTGCGGGTGGTGGGGTTGGAGAGACAGCCTTCGTGCTGTGCGAGTACTGCTCAGTAACAGCCAAAACAGGGGTGCGTTGTCAACACCCTTCGAGCAACCACTGCAGAGCACGGCACCCGATGGGCTGCTAGGAGGAAAGTTAACTCCTCCCCAGCCAGACCCAGGACAATCTCTACCTCGTATTCCACACCACCTGTGTCATGCTCAGGTCCCACATAATTTGATACGTTTACATATCTTCCGAAAATCCTTTGTTATGTATTTCTCTTTCCTGACATCCCCTCTTACCAACACTTAAAACTTATGCCACATGCATAAACCATCTTTACATCCAACGTACAGATTTATGCATCCTCATTAACCACTAACATTGGGGTTGAGAGCAGACTTGCAACAGGAAAACCTGCTACCAAGCACCCAAGACCTTGTGTGTGCAAAGGCTTTGCCTCAGAGCACAGCCATGCTGCAGTGGATGGCAGGTGGCAATGTGAAGAAGAGGTGAGGTGCCCACAAGGAAGACAAACCCTGCTGTCCCCAAGGCCAGAGAGAAACAGAGCTGGGCTGTGCAGTCCAAGCAGGAGAGGGCTTTGCTCTCTGTGGTGTCTCTGCAGCCCTGAGCGCCTGCGGTGGAGGTGAAGCTGATCTCAGGAAGGAAGAGGTGATATTGAGAGTGTCCTTGGGAGTGGACATCCTGTGGTACTGGCACAGTGAAAATCATTGGCCTGACCCGTGACTGTGACATCGAGGGGTGGTTAAACGATGGGGGAGAGAAGAACCAGCAGAGTTTGAGAGGGAATGCCCATGAGTGGAGACCCTAGTGTGATGTGCTTCGTATTCATGCGCTGCCCTGCATCTACTGGAAAGAGAAGGGCACAGCCTTAGGTCAGCGCAGTGGTGCGGTTCAGTCATTGGCCCAACGGCACCGAATCTGTCTGAGATGCCGTGCGTGATGCCTGTCACACAGCTGGTTTGAATGGGGACAGGGGTCCTGTACAGGACCTGTGCTGTCCACGTCAGCTGCAGAGCCCTGGCATCTCACGTAGCACTGCAGGCCTGTAGGTGGATATTAAATGAAGATTCAGCTGCCCTGAAGTAGCTTAGACAATTGGAGCGCAGGGGATGCACTCGACAAAACTGCCATGATACTCGCAGGACGTGTAGGAAATGCAGTTGATGGTGAAGAGAAAGAGAGCTCTCCCTGTGCTGCATGACTCCATTTGGCCAGCTGAATACCTCTATAGGCTGCCCCGTACATGGGAATAGCTACAGGTTCAGTTGTCCTACATATGGGCATCCGCCGTCATTCCACCTGGCCAATTTAACTTCCCATCAGCCTCCAAGAAGATGCCCCCAGATGCTGCCCTGTCTCTAGGAACTGCTCCCTTAGAGCTTGCAGTCACCTCACATAGCTTGGACCCCCTCCTGAACCCCAAAGGTCACCAGGTGATGGTGGCTGAGTAGCTCACTCCTGGTGGCCACCCCCATTATTGCCATGGCAGTTGAGAGAAGGAGCTCCCATGCAGGTGCCCATTTTGTGCCCACCTGAACTGAGGCAAGAGGAACCCCACCTCCTGTGGCTTTGTGGTCTGCAGGGGAGTGAGCTGAGACCCCTTCCAGCCCCGGGACTGCATACCCAGGATGAGATGCCTCGATTGACTCTGCTGGATCATTCCCTCAGCAGGGGTTAAGGAAATGCCTCCCTGTCACTGTCTGGGTGTCCTCTCTAATGCTGAGACAAGGAGAAGTGATTAGAGGACCTACATGTGACTCGGGGAAGAGAAATGACCTTGGTGGAAAGAAGTGTCTCTGCGCAGCTGAGGGAGGGAAGATCAGGGATGACTTCAGGCTGTTTCCCAGCAGGTTCCCCTGGAGCCCCAGGGACCCCTCGAGGGAGCCGCGAGGGGCAGAGCAAGTGCTGCCTTGGGCTGGTCCTCTGCTGCTGAGCTGGGCCGGGCTCCTGGAAGGAGGGAGCTCCTGGCAAGTGGGCAGTGCTGCAGAGAGACAGCTCTGCCCAGGAGCAGCTCCTCTGCAAAGCGCAGCAGGGCTGAGGGCACTGCCTGCAGGCAGCGAGGGGAGGGAGCGAGGCAGAGAGAGCGTAAAGGCAGTCTGGAGTGGGAGGATGCTGAGAGCTCACTGGGGGAGAATTCTTCGCAGCCCTTGACACAGTAAGTCTCTGGCTGCAGGTCAATGCAGCTGCGGTTCCTTGAGGGGTCTCCTCAAGCTGGCAATCCCACAGATGACAGGATCTGTAAGTACAACTCTCACAGTTTCCCTAGTGTAGAGGGGGAGGACGAGCTGCAGAGCAGGGACTCCCTGCTGCACCATCAGAGGGACAGGGCATGATCCTGCCTTCTCCAAGGGATGACTGCAGGGCTGTGAAGGTGGGTGTGCAGCCCAGGGCTGTCCTTCCGAGCAGGGTCCCTGCGCCCCAGGGGGCTGGGGGCTGGGCAGGGACTCTGCCGCCTGCCAGGGTCAGCACCCAGCCTGCCCAGGGAGCTCCCCACGGTTCTGCAGGGAGAAGCTGTGGGTGGAAGGAGCCACCCCCAGCCAGGCAGGGTCCTTCTGCTGTTGAGAGGGTGATGTGTGGGTCAGGGCTGCTCAGAGCTTCAGCTCACTCCCAGAATATTTCCAAGAGGAGGTTTCAAGGAGAAGGTCAACACAAGGATTTCTCTAAAGATAAGGAACTTCCCTGAGTCTGTCTTTTCAATTTCCTGCCCTTGGGGGATGGGAGGGGATGAATGACGAAGGAGTTCTTGATTTTGACAAGTCACTGACACTCCTGAACGGTAACTGTGAGTGATCAGTAGGTCTTCCAGGAGCCTCCTAATGAGTTTTCAGCCTCTCCTCTGCCTACGCACAGCACCAGCATTACCTCTGCTGGACCCATCAGGCTTAGTCTGACCTGTCCTTTTTTCTGCCTGCGAACAGGAACATGCGCCCAGCCAGTGCCCTGCAAACAGGCAGGTTTCTGTAGGGCTAAGGGGAGTGCACAGAGGTTGGGATGGGCTCTGTGAGCGCTGACAGGGAAAGACCTGGCACAGGGAAACAGCCACCAGGAGGAAAATCTCCAGGCAGCAAGGATATGATCAGGGAATGAGAGGAAACGAAAACCAGAAATGTGTGGGAGGGAGAATTCAGAAAACTCTGTTTCACCCCTCCAACCAGACCCCTTCCTCTGAGCAAGCCCCCGTGCCTCCTCTCCCACCCAGCCAAGCCTCTGCCCTCAGGGCTGTGGGGTCCAAGGCGTGAACCACCTCCTCTGCAGGCAGAGCTCCAGCAGAGCCGTGGGGCAGCTCTCCAGCCACGTGTCCATTTTCCTCTGCAGAGCACAGGGGCTGAGAGCAGCTGCCCGGCAATGGTGGTGCCTGGGAGGTGGCTGCAGAGCTGGCTCAGGGGAACGCTGTCCTGAGCGCCCGGCTGCCTCTGCCCTGGCCCCTCTCAGCCAGACCCTCGCTGGGCATTTGCTTCTTTCTCCACTTGTCTCTGTTCCTGTTGTTGTTGTTTCCTTCTGGCTGCCAGGCTCTCTGGGGAGGTGGAGTTTCAGCTGCAGAGTCACAGGCTGATCTTGGGGGTCCTTCCGTGCAGGTGTGCCCATGGGAACAAGGGTCCCAGCTTTCCTCTCACCTGTGGGGCTGTGGGCAATGCAGTCTGTGGGGCTGGAGAATAAGCTGGGTTTCCCTTAATCAGATGCTCTCATTAGGACACTTGGCTGCCTCCTTGAGGTTTCCTTCCCAGCTGTGAGTTGCCCTCCAGAATGCGAGCCTGTCCCCTAGCACTCTTTTGTTATCTGAAAGCCCCATGGAGAAGCGCAGAGGTGCTACAATGGAGGAAATGCTGTTGGGTTGGTGCAATGAGGCGTGAGTGTCCTGGGCTAGGGGTGGGGTGCTGAGACCTTGAGAAAGGGTGAGACGTTTAGCGGTCTGCACTGGATCCCTCTGGGCTCAGTAGTGCCTGCTTGTTTTTCAGGGTAACACAAGAGGGTGATCACCCTCCATCTCATGAAGAACAAGTCCACAGCAGCCCGGAACAAGTCGGAGGGACAGACCAGCTGCCCTCCCTCTGCACTAAGCCACAGGCAATCCTCTTGCCTGGCAGGACTCGTTCTCCCTGAGGGCAGCAGAAATGCTGAGGGTTTCTGACATCCAAGAAAACTCCCCAGGTGAGATGGGGGAGCTTTAAAACCCCACACCTCTCAAACTGCCTTCTGCTGTCCCCGTTTCTCAGCACTGGGGGTGCAGAGGCTGAGAAGCCCTTCTGCCTTAGGAGCGGTTTCATCTGACCAAGTCGAACACCAGGACTGACCCTGCCCCCACCGTTCCCATGAACCCACTGCTGCAGAGCAGGGCTGACTCCTCAGCAGCCAGCGGGCAGAGGCCCTGCTCCTCACGGCACGCTCGGCCAGCACAGAGCTGCAGCCATGGAGCTGAAGGAAGGTCTCCTGGAAATGAATGGGGGTTGAGGGGAGTGTAGCAGGGTGAAATTCTAGGGGAAAGGCTTTGATTTTGCTCAGAGAAATCTCCCCTAACTCCATCGACTCTTCCTTTAAAAATAGGACCCGATGCCCAGAGGCAGCAACCGTCCAACACCAGTTCCATCACCCAGTTCCTCCTCCTGGCCTTCGCAGACACGCGGGAGCTGCAGCTCTTGCACTTCTGGCTCTTCCTGGGCATCTACCTGGCTGCCCTGCTGGGCAACGGCCTCATCATCACCGCCATAGTCTGCGACCACCGCCTCCACACCCCCATGTACTTCTTCCTCCTCAACCTCTCTGTCCTTGATCTGGGCTCCATCTCCACCACTGTCCCTAAATCCATGGTCAATTCCCTCTGGAACACCAGGGCCATCTCCTACTTGGGATGTGCTGCCCAGCTCTTTCTGTTTGTCTTTTTGATGTCAGCAGAATTGTATCTTCTCACCATTATGGCCTATGACCGCTATGTTGCCATCTGCCAACCCCTGCACTACGGGACCCTCCTGGGCAGCAGAGCTTGTGTCCACATGGCAGCAGCTGCCTGGGGCAGTGGGTTTCTCACTGCTCTGCTGCACACTGCCAATACATTTTCATTGCCCCTCTGCAAGGGCAATGCTGTGGACCAATTCTTCTGTGAAATTCCCCCACTCCTCAAGCTCTCCTGCTCACGTGCCTACCTCAGCGAAATTGGGCTTCTAGTGTTTACTTTTTCTTTAGGATTTGGGTGTTTTGTGTTCACTGTGGTGTCCTATGTGCAGATCTTCAGGGCTGTGCTGAGGATCCCCTCTGAGCAGGGGTGGCACAAAGCCTTTTCCACGTGCATCCCTCACCTGGCCGTGGTCTCCCTGTTTGCCAGCACTGTCGTGTTTGCTAACCTGAAGCCCCCCTCCATCTCCACCATATCCCTGGATCTGGTGGTGAGTGTTCTGTACTCAATGATACCTCCAGCAGTCAACCCCCTCATCTACAGCATGAGGAACAAGGAACTCAAGAATGCCCTGAAGAACCTGATTCGAGAAGTAGTATTTCAGCAGAAATAAGCTGCCCATCTCTCTTCACAAGGTTTTTCCAAGTGATCTCAGGCAACTTGTGTCATTTGGGCATTGTACTGGTTATAATCGTGTTTGTTCGGAAATGTTTGCTTTCATCCTCCTTCTCAAGAGGCTGAAGCCAGTCTGTCTGGCCCAAAGGCCTTCTCTCAATGAGTCTATCACTGCGCCAATGCTGGCCTCCTTTGTGGCATGTCTGTAAATAAAGGGGATTGCCTGCGTGCAGCGTGTGCAGCTTGGGCTCTTCTTTCCACAGAGGAGTGCAGAATACGCTCAGGGAATTGCAGGCTAAAAGGCCCTGCTGTTGGGCTTGGGTGCTGCATTGGCTTAGGGGGACAAGGGCATGGCTTGATGTGTGAGGGAATGAGGGCTGGAGTGAGCCTTCACTTTACTGGTGCCCAATGCCATGGAGATCCTGGACGGTCAAAAGGCATCTGCCTGAGGCTCTCTCACATATGGCAGGGCTGGTCAAAGATGCCTGACCTCCTGACAGGGGATCTGAACCCACCAGGTGAGCACAGGGCATCTCTGGGTCACTGGGTTCCTCGGGGTGGGAAGTGAATGGAGGTTTCCAAAACTTCCCCAAAAGTGGAGTCACCCAAAGGAAAAGGGCTAACCTGCAGGATGCACAGCCCAATGGGGCTCTGCAATGCCAGAGAGGCAGCGGAGACACAGCAGGCACGAGGAAGGCAGCCTGAAGAGTGCTTCACATCATCTTCAGTGAGGAGCCATGGGCTGGATCCAGTGACACACCTGAACACATCCTGAAAGAGCGGAAAGGCCCTGTGATTTCTCGGAGTATCCCAGCCCCAGAGCCATTGGAGAAAGCTGTCCGGGGCAGTGATGCCAGTCTGGCCAGATCTGCTTCACTCCCGCACCAGCATGGCCAGGATGGAGTCAGCCCATGGTGCCAGGGCAGCTCTGCAGAGCAGCAGCACCAGCTCCGGGCCCTGTGGGCACCTCAGGGGAGGGAGCCAGCAACAACTGGCCAGGCCAGCACGGACACACTCCCCTGGGGAAAGGCTCTCTGTGGAGCAGGGGTTTCCCTGGAGAAGAGTGGAGCACCACGCGTGGGTCAGAAAGAAGGCAAGAAGCAGGAGAAAGAGCTTTTTCTGTTCAGCAGCTTGGGGTAGCTCCTGTGCCACTGGACCTGGGGGTGGGCGTGGCACAGGCTGTCTGGGGGCTCTTCTGGAAAGGACACAACAGCACACCAAGAGTGACGGAACCAATTCCTTGGGCCATTGCTGTCCTTGAGCCCTGGGACTGATGGGGAGGATGAGAGCCCCTCCCCACCCCCAGGAGCTTCTGGGTCCTTCCGAGAGGCTGGGGCTGTGGTGGGAGTGCCCAGAGCTCTGCAGCACCCTGCAGCAGGCACTGCTGTGGGGCAAGCCCAGGCTGAGACTCACATGGAGCCTGCTGCCAACCAGCACCCCCAGACCCCTTTCTGCAGAGCTGCTCTCCAGCCACTCCCCTCCCACTCTGTACTTGTGTCCGGAGCGTTACTCCATCCCGGGTGCAGATCCCAGTATTTGGACTCCTTGAATGTCATGCCCTTCATGATGACTGCTCAATGCTCCAACCTAGCCGGATCCCTTGGCAAGGCCTCTCGTCCCTCGAGAGAGTCAACAGCACCTCCCAGTTTGGGATCATCAGCAAACTTGCTAACAACGGATTCCACTCCTGCCTCCAGATCATTGAGAAATACATTGGACATTGATAAATGTATAGAACTGGCCCCAGGATGGAGCCCTGAGGAACACCACTGGTGACCAGCTGCCAGCCAGATGCAGCCCCGTTCACTGCGACACTTTGAGCCCTGCCGTCCAGCCAGTTCTTCACCCGTGAGTGCTCTGGGAATCCCCTCATCCCACGGCTGGACAACTTGCCCAGAAGGATGCTGTGAGGGACGGTATCAAAAGCCTTTCCGACATCCAGAAAAACTGCATCCACCGCCTTCCCTTCATCCACGAGGCAGGTGACCTTATCATAGAAGGGTATCAGATTGGTTACACAGGACCTTCCCTTTGTGAACCCATGCTGACTGTGCCTGATGATTGCATTGTCCTTTAAATGCCTTTCCATGGCACCCGCAATCCTGGAATCCTAGAATATCTCAAGTTGGAAGGCACCCATAAGCATCATCGAGTCCAACTCCCTGCTCCTCACAGCACTACGAAAAACTAAACCATATGACTTTCATACATCAAAACAAATTGATAAATATCCATTTTTATAGAAAAACACCCCCAGTGCTATGAAGATTCCCTCCATGGCACTGAACTATATCTGTCACTCTTTTCTAGTGGCACTAAGAAAACAGAAACAACCTCTAAAATCTTGCTGCAGGGGAGGTCGGAATCGGATGTTGCTTATGGAAAATTTTGTAACAGCCATATCTAAAACTCTGTATTGCTTTATCTGGAATAAACACCTCTCCTCCTTCAGTAAGTTACGTCATCTCCTTCGGAGCATGTTTCCTCTCTTTGTACCTAACGTACAACCTTGCAACTGGCATGTTGTGCATCAGAAGAGATCAGCTTTGGTACCATATTCATCTGCATATATATATACGTATTGATTGATATAGAACTTTTTACGCATTTACAATTACTAACAAGTATAATCTGTGGTTAAGTTGTTTTAGTATTTGTAGGAACTTGACTAACTCTTTGTACAGCTGTCAAATTGATTAATGTTTAGGCACTGCTGAACACTCTTGCTGCTAAACACCCTTAACCCTTAGTCATAAACCGTTGCCCAGGTCCGAGACTAAGGGTAGATCCTAGGCCGCCCCTAGACTCCTCTCTGAGAAGGAGTTTAGAGAGCAAGGGGGTCTACTCTGAACCTCGTGATTCAACGGAAGGGCCTCCTCATTCCTTTTGTAACTGACATAAACCGTTGTCCAAGTCTGAGACTAAGATTGGGTCCAGTCGGATCTTCTCCGAACCTCGTGACTCAACGGGAGGGTCCCCCTGACCCTTTTATCCTCAATCTCTGTACAAATCACTCCAAGACAATTCTGAAATGATTTTTCCCTGTGTATACTTAATCCATGTAATGAGAGTGAACATTGCCATCGCATTCTGTTAAGTCACATTTCTATAAATTTCTATAAAATCACCCTTTGCCAATACCTTTGCCAGTGATTCTTTATGTGGCCTTAAAACCACTCATTTGTGACAAATACATCATAAACTGAAACATTCCATACTCCTTTCATGTCATTGAACCATTTTTCTGTACAGATTTAAGCTTATTTTTAAAAGCCAGTCATTGCCTTGATGCTGCTAAAATTCCTGCAGAACAGCTGGTTCTTGCCTTGGAACTCTCCCTTCTCCTCTCTACGTACAGTAGCAGAGAAGTCTTGAGGGCATGCATTGCCTTCCCACAATTTTTAAAATAATCGTCATGGTTTAACGCCAGCCAGCAACTGAGCCCCACACAGCCATCACTCACTTTTCCTCACACCGGACTTCTCCACTGAGGTCTGCAGCTGGGTGTTACAGCTCCTTTACACCAGCTCCCCCCTGCTTTCCTTAGAGAACTGGGCTGCCCACAGGCACAGAAAGGTTTCTCTTCATTACCAACAAACAAAAGTGTCCTGGTTCCAGCTGGGACAGGGTTAACTTTCTTCCCAGTAGCTTGGGGGGGGGTGTGCTGTGTTTTGGGTTTGGTGTGAAAGGAGCGTTGATGGCCCATTGATGCTTTGGCTGTTGCTGGGTGATGCTTGCACCGGGAGGGGGGAGCACAGCCGGGGTGGTGGACCCAGCTGGCCAATGGGGTATTCTATACCATGTGACATCATGCTCAGTATAAAAACCAGGTGTGTGGGGGGGCTCGCCCCCCGTTCGTGACACGCGGTCGGCGGTCGGTGAGCGGTTCTGTTGTGCATTGCCTGCTTTGTGTATTCTGTTATTGTTGTTGTTCTCATTGTTATTATTACTGTTCTACTTAGTTTTATTTCAATTATTAAACTGTTTTTATCTCAACCCGGGAGCTTTCCTACTTGTGCCCTCCCGATTCTCTCCCCCATCCCACTGGGGGGGTGATCGAGCGGCTGCGTGGCGTTTATTTTTGCTGGCTGGGGTTAAACCACGACAAAAAGTTAAACATGACACAATTTAATAAACTTTAAACCTCTCTCCCCAGCTGTATGCTACGTCCAAGCAGATCTAACGTGGTCCACCTTTCACAAAGGATTTCTGTTCAAGAACAGTTTTAGACAGAGACATAAGAAAGGGCAGGCATAAACACAATTCAGGTGTTGACTAAAGAGTTAATTAGACTCCTGAAAGATGGGGCAAGTTTCTAACTCCCTGAAGCTCAAAGCAGACACCAGCAGTTGAGAGGCATCTGAATGACCAAAGAGCAGGTGGAGGAGGAAACCTGAGAGCAAAGCAAAGGACATACATCCAGACAGTCTGCTGACAAGATGTCCTTAGACATGGCCGTTGAATCAGGAGAGGTGGAAACACCTGAATGACGGGGGAGATGAAATAATAGACAGAGCAGTGGTACTACAAGAACAGGGGAAGATCAATATTTCTTCTCCTGCCATGACAACACTTCCAGGAAATTCCTGTTGTGTCATGGTGGGAAAACGTTGCCATTTCTTAAAAGTACTCCAATGATTTGGCTAATGAAAATGTGCTTGTATTATTTTTTAAATGTTAAAAAAGAAATTGTGGACCTTTCCAGGCAGACACCAGTTGTCTGACCATAAACGGGCAGTGCCACTTCCAGGGGCCCCAGTGTAGCTGAGTGCTGGCCTGGGATTGGCATCTATCACAGAGAACCTGTGGGAGACCAGAGCACCTTCAAGCTGCAGGTGGAGGCTGGGCAAGGGTTCTCAGGGCATCTACACTGGCACCAGGTGTCTGTGTCCCCGTAGCTGAAGACATTTGTGTCCTACATCCATTCCCAGTTCTGGAAAACACTTTGCTTTTCAAAAAAAGGAAATCCCCCCAAAGACGGGAAGAAAGCTGAAAAGTGTGTTGACACCTTTCTTTGCTTTGGATCTTTAGCTTCACTTCTTCTTACTTTCATTTTCATTGACATTAACGGACATGTGACAGGCCTCCAGGCATTAAACCAAGGTCATGTGGTGTCTTGCACACAGCCCCGTGCCCCCCAAAACCTTCCCTGCCCAGGACTCCTCAGTCTTGGCACAGAGTGAGTCACACTGAGGTGTCGACCTCTCTGCACTGGTTCACATGTTGGTTTAGATGGTCGCTTACAGCACAGGAGGTTTCATGCCCCAATAACATCTGCTCTGCTCCAGTGAGAAACAGGGCCCAACTTCACAGGATCATAAGAGAACGGAGGTTGAAGGGACCTCAGGAAGTCTGCAGGCCAGCCTGTCAGAAACAGGGTCAGACCACGTTGATCAAGGCTTGATTGAGTTTGAAAACCCCCAAGGACAGAGACTGCACAACCTCTCGGGGTGACCTGTTCCAGCACTTGGCTGAGCTCATGGCGAAAACAGTTTGCCTTATCTCCTGGCTGAACCTCTCCTCTTTCACCTTCCTCCCACTGTCTTTTGTCCTCCCACCATGCACCATGGTGAAGAGTCTGGCTCTGTATTCTCCATATCCTCCTCGTAGGTACTGGCAGGCTGCGATGAGGTCCCCCTCAGCCTTCCCTTCTCGAGGCTGCACAAGCCCAGTTCCCTCAGCCTCTCCTCACCACCAAAGTGCTCCAGTCCCCAGCTGTCCTGAGGGCCCTTTGTTAACCCCACTCCAGCTTGCCAATATCTTTCCTGAATTTGGGATCTGAAGTCTGGATGGAGTATTCCAGAGAATCCCTTCCCTCAATCTCCTGGCCATGTTCTGGTCGTCCAGCCCAGGATGCTGGTGGCCTCCCTTGCAGCCAGGGCACACGGCTGCCTCCTCTCCAGCTCCCTGCCCACAAAGACCTTTCCCACAGGGCTGCTCCCGGCCTGGCAGCCCCCAGCCTGTGCCATTGCCAGAGTGAGTCCCCTGCAGGGGCACAAACTGCCATTTGTCCTCCTGGGATTCCATGAAGTTCCTGCCAATACGTGCTCTCCTCCTCCTTGAACCTCTTCACTGAGCACAGAGGCCTGGGAGACCTTTTCAGTAGAGACTCAGGCAAAGAAGGCCTTGAGTCCCTCAGCCCCTTTGGTGTCTGCTGTTTATTAGGTCACCGTCCTCGTTCAGCAGCAGCCCTGCATTGCCCTTGTTCAGCCTTGGTCTCTAACACAGCAGTTGAAGCTCTTCTCTTTGCTCTTGACTTTTCTTGCAGCCACCAACTCCAGGTGGTCACCCCCCGGCACCTGCTTCACTGCCCCCGGCAGTGCCCTGTCCTGTGCCAACCCAGCCCCGCTGTCCCACACATGGTCCCACGGCCCCACTGTGCAGGCACAGCATGGGAAAGGGTGTATTGAGGGTGAGGAACAGTTTCTCTCGCATGATGCCCATGACATCCCTTTGTGCCCTGTCCCCCTGCTGTTCCTCCTACTTGAGACAGCCTCCCCCAGGTCCTGGAACCTACCCAGGCCTATGCGCATCCCATGGGGGGTTTCGCAGACATCCCTGCTCCGGGGCCTGGCAGGGTCTGGAGAAGGAGAGAGGTCGAGGCAGGGCTGGCCATTCCCCCAGTGCAGGCATTGAGCCCAGCAGGAGGAGGGAAATGGCCGTGCAGCAAAACTCACCCATAAACCTGTGGAGAGCGGCCAGTGTTGGAAGAGGCCGAATAGGGAGGCCACCAGTGAAAGCTCACTCCAGTCCCATTCCCTAACACATTGCCCCATGCCCTCCTCCCCTCAGCCCATGGAGAACCCAAGCACAGCAGCACGGCCTCGTGGGGCCAATTTCTTCAGCCTGTTCCTGACCTCAGCTTTGGAAGAAGAGCCCAACCTCGAGACACCGGCACTGAGGAAACTCCCTTTTATTACAGAGATGTGACATGGGAGGCCAGCTGTACCTTTGGGCCAGACACATGTGCAAAGACCTCTGGGTCAGCCAGACTGGCTTCGTGCCTGTGGAGAAGTGGAGTGCGTGCAGACATTCCTGGAGAAACAGAATTATCACAGGTAAATGCCCAAAGCACAGGAGGTTCCCCAGCTACATTGGAAATCACTTGCAAAGAGACGCGGGCAGATTACTGCTGCTGAGAGACAACGGATTCAATCAGCTTCTTCAGTGCGTCCTTGAGCTCCTGGTTCCTCATGCTGTAGATGAGGGGGTTCAGTGCTGGAGGAACCACTGAGTACAGAACTGTCACGACCAGATCCAGTGATGGGGAGGAGATGGAGGGGGGCTTCAGGTAGGCAAACATGGCAGTGCTGACAAACAGGGAGACCACGGCCAGGTGAGGGAGGCAGGTGGAAAACGTTTTGTGCTGGCCCTGATCAGAGGGGATCCTCAGCACAGCCCTGAAGATCTGCACATAGGACACCACAATGAAAATAAAACAGCCAAGAGAGAAAGAAAAGTTAACCACAAGAAGCCCAACTTCCCTGAGGAAGGTGTGTGAGCAGGAGAGCTTGAGGAGTGGGGGGATTTCACAGAAGAACTGGTCCACAGCATTGCCCTTGCAGAGTGGCAGTGAAAATGTATTGGCAGTGTGCAGCAGAGCAGTGAGAAACCCATTGCCCCAGGCAGCTGCTGCCATGTGGACACAAGCTCTGCTGCCCAGGAGGGTCCCGTAGTGCAGGGGTTGGCAGATGGCAACATAGCGGTCATAGGCCATGATGGTGAGAGTATAATACTCTGCTCCTAAAAAGAAGGCAAACAGAAAGAGCTGGGCAGCACATCCTGAGTAGGAGATGGCCCTGGTGTCCCAGAGGGAATTGGCCATGGATTTGGGAACAGTGGTGGAGATGCAGCCCAGGTCGAGGAGGGAGAGGTTGAGGAGGAAGAAGTACATGGGGGTGTGGAGGCGGTGGTCGCAGGCTATGGCGGTGATGATGAGGCCATTGCCCAGCAGGGCAGCCAGGTAGATGCCCAGGAAGAGCCAGAAGTGCAAGAGCTGCAGCTCCCGCGTGTCTGCGAAGGCCAGGAGGAGGAAGTGGGTGATGGAGCTGGTGTTGGACATCTGCTGCCTCTGGGCATGGGGTCCTGTTCTTAAAGAAAGAGTTGATGAAGAGTTAGGGGAGACTTCTCTAAGCAAAATCAAAGCCTTTCCCCTAGACCTTCACCTTGCTACACTCCCCTCAACCCCCATTCATTTCCAGGAGACCTTCCTTCAGCTCCGTGGTTGCAGCTCTGTGCTGGCCGAGCAGAAGGGCTTCTCAGCCTCTGCACTCCCAGTGCTGAGGAACGGGGACAGTAGAAGGCAGGTTGAGAGGTGTGGGGTTATTAAAACTCCCCCATCTCACCCTGGGAGTGTTCTTGGATGTCAGAAACCCTCAGCATTTCTGCTGCCCTCAGGGAGAACGAGTCCTGCCAGGCAAGAGGATTGCCTGTGGCTTAGTGCAGAGGGAGGGCAGCTGGTCTGTCCCTCCGACTTGTTCCGGGCTGCCGTGGGCTTGTTCTTCATGAGATGGAGGGTGATCACCCTCTTGTGTTACCCTGAAAAACAAGCAGGCACTACTGAGCCCAGAGGGATCCAGTGCAGACCGCTAAATGTCTCACCCTTTCTCAAGGTCTCAGCACTCCACCCCTAGCCCAGGACACTCACGCCTCATTGCACCAACCCAACAGCATTTCCTCCATTGTAGCACCTCTGCGCTTCTCCATGGGGCTTTCAGATAACAAAAGGGTGCTAGGGGACAGGCTCGCATTCTGGAGGGCAACTCACAGCTGGGAAGGAAACCTCAAGGAGACAGCCAAGTGTCCTAATGAGATCATCTGATTAAGGGAAACCCAGCTTATTCTCCAGCCCCACAGACTGCATTGCCCACAGCCCCACAGGTGAGAGGAAAGCTGGGACCCTTGTTCCCATGGGCACACCTGCACGGAAGGACCCCCAAGATCAGCCTGTGACTCTGCAGCTGAAACTCCACCTCCCCAGAGAGCCTGGCAGCCAGAAGGAAACAACAACAACAGGAACAGAGACAAGTGGAGAAAGAAGCAAATGCCCAGCGAGGGTCTGGCTGAGAGGGGCCAGGCTAGAGGCAGCCGGGCGCTCAGGACAGCGTTTCCCTGAGCCAGCTCTGCAGCCACCTCCCAGGCACCACCATTGCCGGGCAGCTGCTCTCAGCCCCTGTGCTCTGCAGAGGAAAATGGACACGTGGCTGGAGAGCTGCCCCACGGCTCTGCTGGAGCTCTGCCTGCAGAGGACGTGGTTCACGCCTTGGACCCCACAGCCCTGAGGGCAGAGGCTTGGCTGGGTGGGAGAGGAGGCACGGGGGCTTGCTCAGAGGAATGGGTCTGGTTGGAGGGGGTGAGACAGGGTTTTCTGAATTCTCCCTCCCACCACATTTCTGGTTTTCGTTTCCTCTCATTCCCTGATCATCTCCTTGCTGCCTGGAGATTTTCCTCCTGGTGGCTCTTTCCCTGTGCCAGGTCTTTCCCTGTCAGCACTCACAGACCCCATCCCAACCTCTGTGCACTCACCTTAGCCCTACAGAAACCTGCCTGTTTGCAGGGCACTGGCTGGGCGCATGTTCCTCTTTGCAGGCAGAAAAAAGGACAGGTCAGACTAAGCCTGATGGCTCCAGCAGAGGTAATGCTGGTGCTGTGCGTAGGCAGAGGAGAGGCTGAAAACTCATTAGGAGGCTCCTGGAAGACCTACTGATCACTCACAGTTACCGTTCAGGAGTGTCAGTGACTTGTCAAAATTAAGACCTCTTTTATCATTCATCCCCTCCCATCCCCCAAGAGTAGGAAATTGAAAAGACAGACTCAGGGAAGTTCCTTATCTTTAGAGAAATCCTTGTGTTGACCTTCTCCTTGAAACCTCCTCTTGGAAATATTCTGGGAGTGAGCTGAAGCTCTGAGCAGCCCTGACCCACACAGCACCCTCTCAAGAGCAGAAGGACCCTGCCTCGTTCTCTCTGCCTTGCTCCCTCCCCTCGGTGCCTGCAGGCAGTGCCCTCAGCCCTGCTGCGCTTTGCAGAGGAGCTGCTCCTGGGCAGAGCTGTCTCTCTGCAGCACCGCCCACTTGCCAGGAGCTCCCTCCTTCCAGGAGCCCAGCCCAGCTCAGCAGCAGAGGACCAGCCCAAGGCAGCACTTGCTCTGCCCCTCGCGGCTCCCTCGAGGGGTCCCTGGGGCTCCAGGGGAACCTGCTGGGAAACAGCCTGAAGTCATCCCTGATCTTCCCTCCCTCAGCTGCGCAGAGACACTTCTTTCCACCAAGGTCATTTCTCTTCCCAGAGTCACATGTAGGTCCTCTAATCACTTCTCCTTGTCTCAGCATTAGAGAGGACACCCAGACAGTGACAGGGAGGCATTTCCTTTACCCCTGCTGAGGGAATGATCCAGCAGAGTCAATCGAGGCATCTCATCCTGGGTGTGCAGTCCCGGGGCTGGAAGGGGTCTCAGCTCACTCCCCTGCAGACCACAAAGCCACAGGAGGTGGGGTTCCTCTTGCCTCAGTTCAGGTGGGCACAAAATGGGCACCTGCATGGGAGCTCCTTCTCTCAGCTGCCATGGCAATCATGGGGGTGGCTACCAGGAGGGAGCTGCTCAGCCACCAACACCTGGCGACCTTTGGGGTTCAGGAGGGGGTCCAAGCTATGTGAGGTGACTGCAAGCTCTAAGGGAGCAGTTCCTAGAGACAGGGCAGCATCTGGGGGCATCTTCTTGGAGCCTGATGGGAAGTTAAATTGGCCAGGTGGAATGACGGCGGATGCCCATATGTAGGACAACTGAACCTGTAGCTATTCCTTATGTACGGGGCAGCCTATAGAGGTATTCAGCTGGCCAAATGGAGTCATGCAGCACAGGGAGAGCTCTCTTTCTCTTCACCATCAACTGTATTTCCTACACGTCCTTCGAGTATAATGGCAGTTTTGTCGAGTGCATCCCCTGCGCTCCAATTGTCTAAGCTACTTCAGGGCAGCTGAATCTTCATTTAATATCCACCTACAGGCCTGCAGTGCTACGTGAGATGCCAGGGCTCTGCAGCTGATGTGGACAGCACAGGTCCTATCCAGGACCCCTGTCCCCATTCAAACCAGCTGTGTGACAGGCATCACGCACGGCATCTCAGACAGATTCGGTGCCGTTGGGCCAATGACTGAACCGCACCACTGCGCTGACCTAAGGTTGTGCCCTTTTCTTTCCAGTAGATGCAGGGCAGCGCATGAATACGAAGCGCATCACACCAGGGTCTCCACTCATGGGCATTCCCTCTCAAACTCTGCTGGTTCTTCTCTCCCCCATCGTTTAACCACCCCTCGATGTCACAGTCACGGGTCAGGCCAATGATTTTCATTGTGCCAGTACCACAGGATGTCCACTCCCAAGGACACTCTCAATATCACCTCTTCCTTCCTGAGATCAGCTTCACCTCCACCGCAGGCGCTCAGGGCTGCAGAGACACCACAGAGAGCAAAGCCCTCTCCTGCTTGGACTGCACAGCCCAGCTCTGTTTCTCTCTGGCCTTGGGGACAGCAGGGTTTGTCTTCCTTGTGGGCACCTCATCTCTTCTTCACATTGCCACCTGCCATCCACTGCAGCATGGCTGTGCTCTGAGGCAAAGCCTTTGCACACACAAGGTCTTGGGTGCTTGGTAGCAGGTTTTCCTGTTGCAAGTCTGCTCTCAACCCCAATGTTAGTGGTTAATGAGGACGCATAAATCTGTATGTTGGATGTAAAGATGGTTTATGCATGTGGCATACGTTTTAAGTGTTGGTAAGAGGGGATGTCAGGAATGAGAAAGACATAAAAAAGGATTTTCGGAAGATATGTAAACGTACCAAATTATGCGGGACCTGAGCATGACACAGGTGGTGTGGAATACGAGGTAGAGATTGTCCTGGGTCTGGCTGGGGAGGAGTTAACTTTCCTCCTAGCAGCCCATCGGGTGCCGTGCTCTGCAGTGGTTGCTCGAAGGGTGTTGACAACGCACCCCTGTTTTGGCTGTTACTGAGCAGTACTCGCACAGCACGAAGGCTGTCTCTCCAACCCCACCACCCGCAAAGGCCAGGAGGCTGGGGGTAGGCAAGAGGTCGGGAGGGGACATAGCCAAGAGAGCTGACCCAAACTGATCAAAAGGATATTCCATACCATATGACGTCAGGATCAGCAATAAAAGACGAGAGAAAGGGCGGGGTGAGGGGCATTCTTAATAATGGCACTTTTCTTCCGAAGCAACCACTAGGCACACTGAGGCCACGCTTCCCAGGAATTGGCTGGACATCTGCCCGACAATGGGAAGGAGGGAATAAATCTCTTCTTCCTTTGCTTCCGTGGGTGACCTTTGCTTTTCTCATTCAACTGCCTCTGCCTCAAGCCACAAGCTTGTCCATCTTATTTTCTCCCCCGTCTTGCTGAGGAGAGGGAGGGAGAGAGCGACTGCTTGGAGGTTTAGCTGCGTGCAGGTCTACCCATCACTCCACCTTAGACTTCCGTACATACAGGTAGATCTTGGGCTAGCTTTCCTGATGCTGCAATAGTGTATGCTGATGTTTGTAGTCTTGCCCTATGTTTGAGGGGTATGCGATGATGGATGGGCCATCAGTGACCTCTACCAGCTGTTGTGTGGATGACTTTAGGTAGAGAAAATGCCCGAAAGAAGTGGCTTGGAGAATCACACTGCTGCACCTGGATTTCTTCTTCTGGGATTTGCTGTCCACACCAACCTGCAGAGCTTGCACTTCACAGGCTTCCTGATCATCTGCTGCATGGTCCTCATAGGGAATGGCTTCATTGTGCTTACCACTGTGGTGGAGTCAAGCCTCCACAGCACCGTGTACTTCTTCCTGAGGACTTTCTCCTTCCCAAAGATCTGCTCTACATTAAACACACTGCCAAAAACGCTGGTGGGCTTCCTGAAGGAATCCAGCAGGATCTGCTTCCATGGATGTGCTGCCCAGCTGTATTTCCTGGTTTTGCGGGGAGGCACCAAAAGCCTTCTCCTGGCTTCCCTGGCCTATGACCATTATGTAGCCGTCTGTGACCTCCTGCACTATAGCCTCATCATGAAAGGGGGGTTCTGCGTCACATGGTAGTGGGGTCACAGGTGGTTGTCATACCAGTCTAAGTAGGGCAGACCTATCAGGTATTCACTTTGCCCTTCTGAGCATACCATGACCTTCATCACATCTTCTGTGACACCCCCTCTGTTGGAACTGGTCTCTGCAGACACGTCCTGGAACCAAGTGACGCTGCACACCATCATCCTGGTATTCGCAGTCCTTCCCTTTTCCTTTATCGCTATTTCTTACACTACAATTATCAGGGCAATTCTGAAAATGCCTTCAGTTCGGAGCAGGCACAAAGCCTTTTCCAACTTGCTCCTGACACCTTGGGGTGGTGACTCTCTTCTTTGGCCTGGTCACTGTTGCCTACCTTAAACTCCAGTCAAGGGACTCTGCAGACACTGAGAAATCATAGAATCATAGAATGGTTTGGATTGGAAGGGACCATTAAAGGTCACCTAGTCCAACGCCCTCCCTGACACGGACAGGGACATCTTTCACTAGATCAGGTTGCTCAACACCCCATCCAGCCTGACTTTGAACGCTTCCATCTACAACTTCTCTGGGCAACCTGTTCCAGTGTCTCGCCAGCCTCACCGTACAGCATTTCTTCCCTTTGTTCGATCGAAACCTACCCTCTTTCAGTTTAAAACCATTTCCCCTTGTCCTGTCACTACAGATCGTGGTCAAAAGTCTCTCTCCGTCTTTCTCATAAGCCCTCTTTATATATACCTAGGGTTGACTGGACACACTGGAGAGGATCGGAAACAACCTCCAAATGACTGGGTGCCTCGAAAAATTCCCTAGGCGTGCTAAAGGTGATGTACACTAAAATGGTCTACGATGTCTTTAACCGACTGCTGCTTGTTCTTTGTGGCTCAAGCTTTGATAGAGAGTTATTGTTGGCCTGGCTTGCATTTCTGTCCCTTGAATTTCTTTGAAGTCTTGGAGCTTGTGTGTATGACACAGCCTTTGAAGGGGGAAACACATAAACATGGGCAGAGAGGAATGAAGAGGACTTATTGGGTCACCCAGATAGGTGGCTGTTATGGTCCTTATCGTCTGTGGTCAGTGCTAGTAAATGCCTCCTAGAGTCAATATCCTCAGGACTTGGTCATGGCCGGGGGGAGGCAAACAGTCTACTCTGTTTCACACATGCCCGATGTAGGCATTTGGATCTGACCAAGTCCCCCACACTTCCATAAACATAAAGAATTGCCATTTCTACAACATGAATCAGCCTGTTCTCAGAGGAACAATTAAACACCCTAATGGAAAACCCTTTCTTTCCCAGACAGGTCCAAGATATGTGGGTGTGGGTCAAAGGGGGAGCCTCGCAGGATGACCTTGCCTACTGAGGATGGGGGTTTCTGCCTCTGGGTGTCTGAGACTCCTGATGGGATGCAAGAAAGAGCATTTGGGGATTGTGCAAGACTTCCTGTGGAACGTCTAGGAAAGATCCAAAGGCAACAAGAGGAAGGGCTCATGGTGATTTGGGGAGCAACAAGCATGGGAGAATGGAGGGAAAAGGGGATAAGAGGAGCTGATCATGTGTAAACAGGTGATTGGTCAGTACACTTGTCTGGCCATGCCCAGCAACTGATTGCCCCAGACTGTTGCGTCTTCTTATTAAACTCCAATTTCCCACAGCTTTCTGGGCTGAGGAGAATCTCTGGTTTTGTGTACGGATGGAGGCCCAATTGCCAGCCACTGGAGTGGCAACCACAAGTCATACAAGTTCATGTTCTTCAGGGCCCCAGAAACTGGAGAGATTGGAGAGCGTGCATATAATGTTGGTGTGTATGTCATTGAGTGTAACCATTAGAGAACATCAGACCAGAGCAGCCAGTGAGTAGAAGCAGCAGCCTGGGAGCCCCGTATTTAGAGACCCTAAGTCTGGGCTGGACACTGGAGAGCCCAGAGGATCTGCAAGTTGGCTACTGGAGTGAGAAGGTGACCCAAACCACCTCCCGGGGCAACGGTGGGGTCTTGGGGGTCTGGTCTCAGCCAGGGGTCTGGACTTGGAGGGGAAGTTGTCCTTTATGTGAGAGCAGCAGGAATGCGTGGAGCTCTGCCTGGGGACAAACAATGAGTCAGCTGAGAGCTGAAGGGTCAGCATGAGAGGGCAGAACAAGATGGGCAACGCTGTGGTGGGTGGATGTCTGCTATGGACCACCTGCTGTGAAAGAGGAAGTAAATGAGGCCTTCTTCAAACAACTGGAAGAAGCCTCATGTTTGCAGGCCCTGGTCCTCAGGGGGGACTTGAACTATCCCAACTGCCTCTGCTGAAGAGACAACATAGCGAGGTGCAAGCCATCCAGGAGCGTTTTGGAGCTCATTGACACCATCTTCCTGACTGGGGTGACAGAGGAGGCAATGAGGTGGGGTGCCCTGCGGGACTTCATACTTTTAAAATGGAAGAACTGGTCAGGGATGTAAAAGGCAGGAGTGAGAAGGTAGAGTTTAGGATCCTGAGAGAAGGGAACAAGGCAGAGAGCCTTGATGTTCAAGGATCTCCTTTTCAAGCTCCCAAATGGAGGACATCCTGTGGTGGAGAGAGCTGAGGGCTCTGGCAAGGCTGAAAGCCCCCACCATAGCCGAGGTCTTTGTCTCCTGGGCTATGGCTGTTCTCTCTGCACCTGAGGACTCTAAGGAGACACCTTCTCCTTAGAGCACAAGAGCCTCATGGCCTCCTCATCCCCACCCAGGAGCCTGGGAGCTGTGCTGCACTTGGCATCGCACAGCCCCAAAACACGCTGGCCCTCGGAAGAGCCGTGAGCAAGGTGTGAGGGACATCATCTCCCTTCCCAAGGAATGGCGGACAGGGCTTGGCCCTCTGGCTTAATGTAACGCATCCAGGTTTACTGAGCAGTTTTCTGCACGAACCAGTGCCCAGGGTTGCTTTGTCAGTAATGTCTCTCAGTGGGACCCATTAAGGCTCCAAGCAACTTTGGAGTTTGCAGCTGACTTTGACTTCTTGAGAGGTTTCTTCAGCCTCCTCTCAGTGCCTGAGTTTCATGGACTCGACACCAAACCCATCAGAGGGGTCATTAAAATGCCTTGGGCTGGGCCTCTGCTGCTGAGCTGGGCCGGGCTCCTGGGACGGAGGGAGCTCGTGGCGAGCGGGCAGCGCTGCAGAGAGACAGCTCTGCCCAGGAGCAGCTCCTCTGCAAAGCGCAGTAGATGTGACATACCACGGGTTACTCAGCATCAGAGCCACCTTTACATTGCGGTTGGACTCAATGATCTTAAAGGGCTTTTCCAACCTAAATGATTCTATCATTCTATGATTCTATGATTGCCTTTGCCTACCTGTCATCACTGCCTCTAGTTTTCTGCTCTAACGAGCCCCTCGGGAGGCTTTGTTAGTAACGGCCCCCAGTGGGACCCATTAACACTCCCTGAAACTGTAGGGCTTGCTTCTGGCACTGACTTCTTCAGTGGTTCCTTCAGGCTCCTCTCAGTGTCTTAGTTCATGGTCTCAGCATCGAATACACCATGGGACTCGTTAAAATGGAAAAAGACGTGCCTCTTCCCATTATTTTTTGCAAGTCTTCAAGACTTACACAGTTAATTGGAGAGGTGTCCAGAGAGAACGTGAAGTGGAAGATTTCCAAGCTTTCAATGAGCACTTAATAAAGGAGGATTTTTGATTTTTAAGAGTTTGGGGCTTTTTTTAAATTCACAGCAGAAGTGATAGCAGCATTCTCCAATCAATATTGATGTGTGTGTGTGTGTGTCTCCAAATAAAGTCAAGATGGGTAGGAAGAGCTCCTCCTTGAGGTCAGGCATGGACAACCTCCCTGCTCACCTCCCCACCCCTGCCCTTTCTCTCATGGGCCACCTGGGACTTGCATTACTTCTCCTTCCATCAGACTTCTCCAGTGAAGTCTGCAGCTGGAGGTTACAGCTCCTTTGCACCAACTCCCACCTGCTTTCCTTAGAGACCTGGTTGCGCACAGGCCCAGCTGCCTTTCTCTTTGTTTCAAAGCAACAGAAGGAAAACCTAGCAAAGTTGAGCAAACAATAACCCCCACCCTCCTCAACTGTCTGCTGAGTCCAAGCTGCCTCCAGTGAGGTTCACCATCCTCAGGGGATGGCCTCACTAGAAAGGTCTGAGAGAGAGAGGTCGGAAAGAATAGCTGTAAGCACAAGGCAGGGGTTGGCTGAAGAGGTAATTAGACTGCAGAAAGACAAGGGCAGGCCTCTAACTCCCTGAAGCTCAAAGCAGCACCTGGGGAGTTGAGAGGGATCTGAGTGAACAAGGAGTAAGGGGAGGGGAAAACTGGAGAGCGGAGGACAGGGTACAGGTACAGACAGGCTGCTGGGAAGGTGCCTTTAGGCTTGGGCAGGCAGAATACTCTAGACTAGATGAGACCAGACTAGTTCAGCTGGAAAGGACCTACAGTCATCATCTACTGCATCTGCAAAGGTGAGGGAGGTTAAAGACACAGTATCATGAACAGAGTCTTGGCAATGATAGCACAGAGGAAGGTACATCCTTCACCTCCTGCAGCTGATACGCTTCCTGGAAATCCCCATTTTGTCCTGGTCATTTTAAACGTTGTCATTTTATTACAAGTTTTCCGTCATCTCAGCTGATGAAAAGGTGCTCATGTGTTTTTTAAAAGTGTCAAGCAGTTCCTTCCCTTTCCAGGCGGAGCTCAGCTGTCTGGCCATGGGCATCGAGGGTCGCTTGTAGAGGCCCCGCTGTAGCGGAGGTGTTTCCCTGCCACTGGCCACTGTCACACAGGACAGGAGGTCTCCTGCAGGAGACCAGACCCCTCAGGAGCTGAGTAAAGGTTTCTGAGTAAACACGATTATAACCAGTACAATGACCAAATGACACAAGTTGCTTGAGATCACTTGGAGAAACCTTGTGAAGAGAGATGGGCAGCTTAATGCTGCTGAAATACTACTTCTCGCATCAGCTTCTTCAGGGCATTCTTGAGTTCCTTGTTCCTCATGCTGTAGATGAGGGGGTTCACTGCTGGCGGTACCAGCGTGTAGAGAACTGTCACGACCAGATCCAAGGATGGGGAGGAGATGGAGGGGGGCTTCAGATAGGCAAATATGATGGTGCTGACAAACAGGGAGACCACAGCCAGGTGAGGGATGCACGTGGAAAAGGCTTTGTGCCGCCCTTGTTCTGAGGGGATCCTCAGAACGGCCCTGAAGATCTGCACGTAGGACACCACAATGAACACAAAACATCCAAAACCTAAAGAAAAAGTAACCACAACAAGCCCAATTTCACTGAGGTAGGCGTGTGAGCAGGAGAGCTTGAGGAGTGGGGGGATTTCACAGAAGAACTGGTCCACAGCATTGCCCTTGCAGAGGGGCAGTGAAAATGTATTGGCAGTGTGCAGCAGAGCAGTGAGAAACCCATTGCCCCAGGCAGCTCCTGCCATGTGGACACAAGCTCTGCTGCCCAGGAGGGTCCCGTAGTGCAGAGGTTGGCAGATGGCAACATAGCGGTCATAGGCCATGATGGTGAGAATATAATACTCTGCCACTAACAAGAAGGCGAAGAGAAAGACCTGTGCAGCACATCCTGCGTAGGAGATGGCCCTGGTGTCCCAGAGGGAATTGGCCATGGATTTGGGAACAGTGGTGGAGATGGAGCCCAGGTCAAGGATGGAGAGGTTGAGGAGGAAGAAGTACATGGGGGTGTGGAGGCGGTGGTCGCAGGCTATGGCGGTGATGATGAGGCCGTTGCCCAGCAGGGCAGCCAGGTAGATGCCCAGGAAGAGCCAGAAGTGCAAGAGCTGCAGCTCCCGTGTGTCTGCGAAGGCCAGGAGGAGGAACTGGGTGATGGAGCTGGTGTTGGACATCTGCTGCCTCTGGGCATGGGGGACTGTCCAAGAGGGAAAAGACAGTGACAAGTTAGGAGAGACTTCTCTGAGCAAAATCAAAGCCATTTCCCATAGGACCCCCCCAAAGTGTCTCTCTGCATTCAGGAAGACCTTTGGCAGGTCCCTTGCACGAGCTCTGGTTGGTGCTGGCTGAGGGTGCCCCAGGGAGCCGCAGGCTCTGCTCTGGGCTCTGGAGGAGTCAGTCCTGCCCCACAGCAATAGGGAAACAGGAACATGATCTCAGATTAAATCCACTCGTGATACCAAAGAGCTTCTCAGCATTGTTGCTGCCAATTCACCTGCCTGCAGAGCAGAGCTGTGGGGATTTTGGTTTGTGCCTTCTGGTCTGGTTGCCCCACCACAGCTGAGCAGTGTTTCTAATGCAGAAATCCTGGGCATTTCTGCTGCACTGCAAGTGAAATTGTGTGGGTCCTGAGAGGCAAAGGGACTGTCCCTCAGTGCAGAGTGAGGACAGCCACTCTGCCCATCAGCCCTGATCTCAGCTGCCCTGTGCTGGCAGCTCTTTCAGCTGGAGGACTATGGCACTCGCGTGTTCCCCCCAAAAGAAACGGGACAGTGCTGGGAGCAGAGGAATCTACGTTCTGAGTGCACATCTCCAAAGCCCTCACCCCATCGTACCTGAGGAGGATCTCAGCTCTCCCCTCCCCACCAGGGACACAGAGGGCTCCTTACAGCTGCCCACATACAGCCACCCAGCAGCATTTCAATGGCCTTAGCACTGAGGTGGCTTCTCCATGGGGCTCCTGCATGACATAGAGATGCCATGGGAGAGCTTTGCCCTACTGGCAGGCAGCCTGCAGCCCAGCAGGACCTCCCAAGGAAAGACTTTACTCTCCTAAATTTCCTGTGTCCTGGAAGGAGGGTGAGATGTGTGCCAGCCGCACACCCTGCAGTACCCAGAGCCCCAAAGGTTAACAGGGTGCGAGTTGGATGCTTTTCCTCCACGGACATATGGGCATGACAGTAGACACAGCGTTGGTGTCTGAGCTGCACTTGAATCCTCACCCCCCACAGCAGTGAGTGTCACCGTAAGAACAAGGGCGTCAGGGAGAAGAGGAGAACGTGCCAAAGTTCCCCTGCCAAGGGAGGCAGGGGAGGGAGACACAGTCAGAGACTTGAATTTTTCTCCTCTTTGGTGGTCAGGCTGCTGGGAAGGCAACTCATGGCCAAGTGTCCATGACATGAAGGGCAGAGGCTCTGCTGTGTGAGTGAGGAGAGCAGGGGGTTGCTCCAGGGAAAGCATCTGCACTGCAGGGGATGGCAGGGAGGTGCCTGAAGCCCTCCTGCCATGGCCTTTCTGGGAGCAGTTCTCTCTTCCTCGCTGCCCATGGCTCTGCTGCCTGGAGCTCTTCTGGGCCAGGACCTGTTTCTCTGCCCTCACCTCTCCTCCCTCTTCATGCTCACAAAGCCCATCCGCCCTGCTGCGTGCTCAGCTCTGCCCTGCAGACACCTCCTGGCAGCAGGGCACTGCCCAGGAACATCTCGGTGTGTGCAGGGTCTAAGGAGCAGCTCAGGCAAGTCCTAACGAGAACTGGGGTCTCATTGCCTACTCCAGAGCAGAGCAATCAATTCCCATCTCCCACTGCCCACCCAGCCAAGCCAGGGGAGAAAACTCAAAGCACTCACTTCTTCCCTTTCAGGTAATCCCCTACCTCGACACCCATCTTTAACATGACCCTCTGCAACTGTCCTCCGGGTGATGGAGAAGCCTGAGCAGCCCTGACCCACGCTGCACCCTCTGGACAGCAGAAGGACCCTGCCCTGCCGGGGCTCACTCCTTCCACCACTTCTAGCATTTGTAGATGGACACCATATTGAGGAGAGCAGACACTGCACTGGAGGGCAGGCCTGCCATCGTGAAGGACAAAGACAGGCCACAGGGATTTGCATAAATAACATCTCGATGTCCAGTAAAGACAAACCTGAAGTCCTGCCTTGACGTGCACCAATCCCGTGCAATGAGAGAGGCCAGGGGCTGTGTGGCTGGGTAGCAGCTCTGCAGGAAGGGCTCTGGTGGTCCTTGGATTTCATTAGGCAAAACGGGAGCCATCACCAACAAAGGCTAATGGCATCACTTGCTTCTCTCTTCATTCCTTGATATTACAAGTGCTTCCCTTTTATTGTCATAATACCCTCCAAAAAGAACAGCCTACCCTCTGAAACCTTTCCCCATTGGCCGTGCATTTCTTGTTTCGTTCCCTCTTTTGATATTTCTGAGGTGGTTGCTGTGGAAGTTTTCAACCTTGGGTAGCAACTCAGTTAAGCACATCATTCTCTTTCAGTCCTTGTAGTGCCCTGCAGTTCCCCATCTTGTTGTCTTGTTTGAGACACTGACCCACAAACCTTAACTGCTGACATGCTGGAGTTTCAGTCCAGAGGGACCTTGACACACATGGGGACATGGCCAACAGAAACCTCCTGAAGTTTTAAAGGCGAAGGGGGCAAAGTCTGCACTGGGTCAGAAGAACCTCGTGCCTCAGGACAGGCTGGGACCTGTCTGGCTGAGGATTGTTCTGAGGAGAAGGGCATGGGAGTTCTGGTGGATGCCCTAGGAGCCGATGGGTTTCCCATTTGGAAAGGAGGATGGAGAAACTGGAGAAGGTCCAGAGGAAGGCTTCCAGAGGAAGGACCCAGTTACCATGGGCTTAGGAGCCTAAAGCACATGAGCTGTGTGGAGAGGCTGAGGCAACTGGGCCTCTTTAGTCTGCTGAAGGGGAGGCACAGGGCAGTCTAAAAGCAGGCGACACCTGCCTGGAGAGGTGGTGGAGCCAAGCTCTTCTGCAATGGCAGATGCTATGGCAGAGACAACAGCCACAAGCTTCTTCCTGGGGGCTTCAGACTGGGCCTCAGGAAAAACTGGCTAGGAGGGTGATGCTGCACTGCAGCAGGACACCCAGAGACTCTCTGTGCTCTCCATCTCTGGAGGTTTTCAGGTTTCAGCTCTACAAAGTCACCGCTGACCTGACCCGACCCGCAGTTGGTGATTCCCCAGCCTTTGGTTGGAGCGTGGACTGGAGACCCGCAGTAGTCCCTTTACCCACCATCTCTTCCATGCCCTTGTGCCTTGCAGTGAACCCGTGTTGTTGAGGCTCACAAAATCAAACTAGGCAGGTGATAGGTTCAAAACTAAACTTGATTTAAGCAAAAATTTTTTAGCAGGAAGGTAACTCGAAATGAGGCTCATCAAAATCATTCAACACTCTGACGGTATCAGTAAACCATAGGTTCAGGATGGTTTATGAGGAATTAATACTACATGGCCGGCTTTTGAAATGAGCATCTAAAATATGCACAGTCACTGACCTATAAGATGAGGGCTCTCAACCTCGTTAACTGCATCCTCTTGGATTATGGTGGGTTTATTCTGCTCACGGTCCCTTACTTCCAGCTCAGGGGGCTGAATACCCTCAGGATAACTGCTCTGACTATTAAAGACTGAGGCAAAGAAGGCATTGAGTACCTCAGCCTTCTCCTCGTCCTCGGTGGCACTGTTCCCCACCCCCTCCAATAAAGGATGGAGATTCTCCTTGGCTCTTTTTTTGTCATTAATATATTTATAAAAACATTTTTTGTTGTCTCTTATGACAGTGGCCAGATTGTGCTCTAGCAGAGCTTTTCCCTTTCTAATCTTCTCTCTGCATGACCTAACGCGAGTCCCCCATTGAAGACCTGCTGCTCTGAGGAGACCAACTCAACTTGCCCTCTGGTGGGGCTCCATTTATATCTTAGTTGAATCTGACCTGTGGTCAACTCTGAGTGGCTGAGAGCCTTAATTTTCTTACTCCTCGTCCAAGGTGTATACGTGACCATAATTACTGACCCAAAGTGCGTTCGTGACGGTTGGCACTCGTCACCGTAAGGGCGCGAAAAGTAAGGACGCAGCGGTCCTGATGCCCCCCCTGCCACAAGCTGCTTCTGGGGAAATGGCAAAACCACTGACACAGACTACTGCTCGAGATGCTGGAGAACCCCTTCACTGGACAACAGACAAGGGAAAGGCATCTGAGCTTTTGAAGCGCGCATTAACAACTGCACCTGCTCTGGGATTGACAGACTTCATGTTTGTACGTGAAGAAATGTAACTATCCCAGCCAAAACCAGACCAGTCTGGTAGCTCAAGGACCCTTTGCTTGTGTCCCTAGGACAGCTGCCGCAGCACTCCTGGTTGAACAGAGTGACAATGTGGTGCTTGGATCCCCTCTAGTGGTACAAAGGCCACATGAAATTGAAATGCTGGTGTCACAGCGCCTTACCCAGGCACTGGGTACATCATTATGAGCTGATTCTCTTAATGGTGGAAAACATAACAATGAAGTGATGTAACATGCTGAACCCTGCTACTCTGCTCCCTCCTCCTGGGGAAGAAAATCCACATCCTGATTGTGTGGTAACAGCCTGTGAAGCCAGAAAGACTTGAAAATACTTAACAGACGTACCATTTCCAGATCCTGATCTTGAACTATGTGTAGACAGGTCCTCATATTATCTGAACAGTAACTGGGTTAGAGGTTATTCAGAAACTACTAAAATGAAGTAGCAGAGGCTTCAGCACTCAGTCTGAAGCTGAGTGCCCAAGCAGCAGAATTGATTGCATTAACAAAGACTTTCCAGCTGTCCAGAGAAAAGACTGTAAATACATGTATATTCTATCACCATTATTATTATTATTATTTTCCCTTTCTTTTCTGTACTATTAAACTGTCTTTATCTCAATCCACAAAATTTACTTCTTTTTTTTTTTCCGATTCTCTCCCCCATCCCACTGTGGTGGGGGGCAGTGAGTGAGCAGTTGTGTGGTGTTTGGCTGCCTGCCGGGTTAAACCACAATCATCTGTATCAGTATGTGTGATGATATCTATATCTGCAATGGGATCAGTATCATAGAATCATAGAACACTTTGGGTTGGAAGGGACCTTTAAAGGTCATCTAGTCCAACCCCCCTGCCATGAGCAGGGACATCTTCAGCTAGAGCAGGTTGCTCAGAGCCCCGTCCAACCTGACCTTGAGTGTTTCCAGGGACAGGGCATCTACCACCTCTCTGGGCAACCTGTGCCAGTGTTTTACCACCCTCACTGTAAAAAACTTCTTCCTTCCATCTACTCAAAATTTACCCTCTTTTAGTTTAAAACCATTCCCCCTTGTCCTGTCGCAACAGGCCCTACTAAAATGTCTCTCCCCATCTTTCTTACAAGCCCCTTTCAGTACTGAAAGGCTGCAATCAGGTGTCCCCAAAGCCGCCTCTTCTCCAGGCTGAACAACCCCAACTCTCTCAGCCTTTCTTCACAGCAGAGGCGTTCCATCCCCCTGACCATTTTTGTGGCCCTCCTCTGGACCCACTCCAACAGGTCCATGTCCTTCCTGGGCGGAGGGCTCCAAAGCTGGACGCAGTGCTCCAGGTGGGGTCTCACCAGAGCAGAATGGAGAGGCAGAATCACCTCTCTCGACCTGCGGCCATGCTGCTTTTGATGCAGCCCAGGATATGGTTGGCCTTCTGGGCTGTGAGCACACATTGCTGTCTCATGTCCAGCTTTTCCTCCACCAGGACTCCCAAGTCCTTCTCGGCAGGGCTGCTCTCAATCCCTTCATCCCCCAGCCTGTATTGAGACTGGGAGTTGACCCAACCCAGGTGCAGGATCTTGCACTTGGCCTTGTTGAACCTCCCGAGGTTCACACGTGCCCACTTCTCCAGCTTGTACAGGTCCCTCTGGATGGCATCCCATCCCTCAGGTGTGTCAACCGTACCACTCGCTTTGGTGTCATCTGCAAACTTGCTGATGGTGCACTCGATCCCACTGTCTATGTCATTGATGAAGATATTAAACAGTAACGGTCCCAATACAGACCCCTGTGGGACACCACTGGTCACCGATCTCTATCTGGACATTGAGCCGTTGGCCACTACCCTCTGGATGTGAACATCCAACCAATTCCTCACCCACTGGACTGTCTACCCATCGAAGCCATACCTCTCCAAATTAGAGAGAAGGGTGTTGTGGGGGACCGTGTCAAAGGCCTTACAGAGGTCCAGATAGACGACAGCTGTAGTCCTTCCCATGTCCACTGATGTAGTCACTCCATCATAGAAGGCCACTAGGTTGATCAGGGAGGACTCGCCCTGGGTGAAGCCATGCTGGCTGTCTCGACTCACCTCCCTGTCTTCCATGTGCCTTAGCATAGCTTCCAGGAGGATCTGTTCCATGATCTTCCCAGGCACAGAGGTGAGACTGACTGGCCTGTAGTCCCCCGGGTCTTCCTTTTTTCCCGTTTCAAAAATGGGGGTTATGTTTCCCCTTTTCCAGTCAGCGGGAACTTCACTGGACTTCCACGGCTTCTCAACTATCATGGATCGTGGCTTAGCAATGTCATCCACCAGTTCCTTCAGAACCCATGGATGGATCTCATCAGGTCCCATGGACTTGTGCACCTTCAAGTTCCTTAGACGGTCTCAAACCTGATCTTCTCCTACAGTGGGCAGCTCTTCATTCTCCCAATCCCTGCCTTTGCTTTCTGCGGCCTGGGCACTGAGGCTTGAGCACTTGCTGGTGAAGGCTGAAGCAAAAAAGTCATTGAGTACCTCAGCCTTCTCTGTATCTCGGGTAACCAGGTCTCCCGTTTCATTCCAGAGAGGGCCCACATTTTCCCTAGTCTTCCTTTTATCCCCAACGCACCTATAGAAGCTTTTCTTGTTGCCCTTGATGTCCCTGGCCAGATTTAATTCTCTCAGGGCTTTAGCTTTGCTAACCTGATCCCTGGCTGATTGGACAATTTCTCTGTATTCCTCCCAGGCTACCTGTCCTTGCTCCCACCCTCTTCCTTTTTGTGTTTGAGTTTGTCCAGGAGCTCCTTGTTCATCCATGCAGGCTTCCTGGTGGTTTTGATTGACTTCCTCTTTGTTGGGATGCATCGCTCCTGATCTTGGAGGTGGTGATCCTTAAGTATTAACCATCTTTCTTGGGCCCCTCTTCCCTCCAGGGCTTTATCCTGTGGCACTCTACCAAGCAGATTGTTGTGGTTTAACCTGGCAGGCAGCCAAATACCACGCAGCCGCTCACTCACTCCCCCCGCCCCCCCAATGGGACGGGGAGAGAATCGGAAGGGTAGGAGTGAGAAAAAAACTCGTGGGTTGAGATAAAGACAGTTTAATAGAACAGAAAAGGGAGAATAATGATAATAAATAATGATAGAATATACAAAATGAGTGATACACAATGCAATTGCTCACCACCCGCGCTGACCAATAACCAAGTAGCGATCGGTACTTCCTGGATCACGCCTACCCTTCATATACTGAGCATGACGTCACATGGTATGGAATACCCCATTGGCCAGCTGGGCTGGCTGTCCTGATTATGTTCCCTCCCATCTTGTGTACCTAGCTCAGTCAGTAGGCACGGGAGCTGTCCTTGGACTAGGAGGGCACTTAGCAACAACTGAAAACATCAGTGTGTTATCAACATTCTCCTGGTACTAAATCCAAAACACAGCACTAGGAAGAAATTTAACCCTATCCCAGCCGAAACCAGGACAGTATCCACCCCTTATTCCATACCATTTACGTTATGCTTAGGTCTCACATTTTTCGATACCTTTCAATTAATCACCACTATCTTTTTTATATATATACATATATAATACATATACATACATATATACATATAATACATATACATACATATATATACATAAATATATATAAATGTCCATTGAGTTCTTTTAGTCCACAACTTTGGGCTCCATCTGTCACAACAGTCTTTTAGGGCCAGAAGGATGGTGTGTGGTGTTGAGCTGTTGCATCCTGAAGCCAGTTCTCATTTCGGTACTGCTGCACTCGTTCAGTTCTATCATCGTTGCACTTTGCTCGGTTTCATCGGAGTCAGCTCATTCTTCATTAATCTGGGTGATTTTCACTGCTATACCATTGATAGCAACCATAGAAATAATGATATACAATATCATATAACAATTGACATCAAAAAATTCAGTTCATTAGCTATTTTCACCCAAAATCAAATCCCCTTGAGGTACACACCGGACTTGCCCATCCTTTCGCATCACGCACCAAGTGTACCCAGGTCCTTGAGCAAAAGCAATCCCACGGATGGGTTTTCCCTTGCCAGAGGCAGGAGTAAGACAGACTGTCTTCCCAAGGATATTTCTTATGTGCACGACAGGGACTTTATCTCCATCTACAGTACGTAAGAGTCTTGATTGGGCAGGGCCAGCTCGATTAACAGACCCCCTAGTGTTGACTAACCAGGTGGCCTTTGCTAAATGTGTGTCCCAAGGCTTGAATGTCCCACCACCCATTGCCCTCAGTGTTGTCTTTAGCAGTCCGTTGTATCGTTCGATTTTCCCGGAGGCTGGTGCATGGTAGGGGATGTGATAGACCCACTCAATGCCGTGCTCTTTGGCCCAGGTGTCTATGAGGGTGTTTCGGAAGTGAGTCCCGTTGTCTGACTCAGTTCTTTCTGGGGTGCCATGTCGCCATAGGACTTGCTTTTCAAGGCCCAGGATGGTGTTCCGGGCAGTGGCATGGGGCACAGGGTATGTCTCCAGCCAGCCAGTGGTTGCTTCCACCATGGTGAGCACATAGCGCTTGCTGTGGCGGGTTTGTGGGAGTGTGATATAATCAATCTGCCAGGCCTCCCCATACTTGTATTTCAACCATCGTCCCCCATACCAAAGAGGCTTTACTCTCTTGGTTTGTTTGATTGCAGCGCTCGTTTCACATTCATGGATAACCTGTGCAATAGTGTCCATGGTTAAGTCCACCCCTCGATCACGAGCCCATCTGTATGTTGCATCTCTTCCTTGATGGCCTGAGGCATCATGGGCCCACCAAGCTATAAATAATTCACCCTTATGTTGACAGTCCAGATCCACCTGGGCCACTCCAATTTTAGCAGCCTGGTCCACCTGCTGGTTGTTTTGATGTTCTTCAGTGGCCCGACTCTTGGGTACGTGAGCATCTACGTGACGTACTTTTACAGTCAGGTTCTCTACTCGGGCAGCAATATCTTGCCACAGTGCGGCAGCCCAGATGGGTTTACCTCTGCGCTGCCAGTTGTTCTGCTTCCACTGCTGCAACCACCCCCACAGGGCATTTGCCACCATCCATGAGTCAGTATAGAGATAAAGTACTGGCCATTTTTCTCGTTCAGCAATGTCCAAGGCCAGCTGGATGGCTTTCACCTCTGCAAACTGGCTCGATTCACCTTCTCCTTCAGCAGTTTCTGCAACTTGGCCTATAGAGCTCCATACAGCAGCTTTCCACCTCCGATGCTTTCCCACAAGGCGACAGGACCCATCAGTGAATAGGGCATATTGCTTCTAAGTATACACAGGGAAAAATCGCTTCAGAATTGTCTTGGAGTGATTTGTACAGAGATTGAGGATAAAAGGGTCAGGGGGACCCTCCTGTTGAGTCACGAGGTTCAGAGAAGATCCGACTGGACCCAATCTTAGTCTCAGACTTGGACAACGGTTTATGGACAGTTACAAAAGGAATGAGGAGGCCCTTCCGTTGAGTCACGAGGTTCAGAGTAGACCCCCTTGCTCTCTAAACTCCTTCTCAGAGAGAAGTCTAGGTGCGGCCTAGGATCTACCCTTAGTCTCAGACCTGGGCAACGGTTTATGACTAAAGGGTTAAGGGTGTTTAGCAGCAAGTGTGTTCAGCAGTGCCTAAACATTAATCAATCTGACAGCTGTACAAAGAGTTAGTCAAGTTCCTGCAAATACTAAAACAACTTAACCACAGATTATACTTGTTAGTAATTGTAAACGCGCAAAAAGATCTAGGTCAATCAATACGTATATATATATGCAGATGAATATGGTACCAAAGCTGATCTCTTCTGATGCACAACATGCCAGTTGCAAGGTTGTACGTTAGGTACAAAGAGAGGAAACCTGCTCCGAAGGAGATGACGTAACTTACTGAAGGAGGAGAGGTGTTTATTCCAGATAAAGCACTACAGAGTTTTAGATATGGCTGTTATAAAATTTTCCATAAGCAACATCCGATTCTGACCTCCCCTGCAGCAAGATTTTAGAGGTTGTTTCTGTTTTCTTAGTGCCACTAGAAAAGAGTGACAGATATAGTTCAGTGCCATGGAGGGAATCTTCATAGCACTGGGGGTGTTTTTGTATAAAATTTGGTATTTGCCAATTTGTTTAAATTTCTGAAAGTCATATGGTTTAGTTTTTGGTAGTGCTGTGAGGAGCAGGGAGTTGGACTCCATGATCCTTATGGGTGCCTTCCAACTTGAGATATTGTAGGATTCTAGGATTGTGGGTGCTCTGGAAAGGCATTTAAAGGACAATGCAATCATCAGGCACAGTCAGTATTGTTTCACAAAGGGAAGGTCCTGTTAACCAATCTGATATCCTTCTATGATAACCAATCTATCCTTCTATAAGTCCTTATAGTGATCCACTTCATCACCTGCCTTGTGGATGAAGGGAAGGCGGTGGATGCAGTTTTTCTGGATGTCGGAAAGGCTTTTGATACAGTCCCTCAAAGCATCCTTCTGGGCAAGTTGTCCAGCCGTGAGATGAGGGGGTTCCTGGAGCACTCACGGGTGAAGAACTGGCTGGACGGCAGGGCTCAAAGTGTCGCAGTGAACGGGGCTGCATCTGGCTGGCAGCTGGTCACCAGTGGTGTTCCTCAGGGCTCCATCCTGGGGCCAGTTCTATACATTTATCAATGTTCAAGATATTTCTCAATGATCTGGAGGCAGGAGTGGAATCCGTTGTTAGCAAGTTTGCTGATGATCCCAAACTGGGAGGTGCTGTGGACTCTCTCGGGGGACGAGAGGCCTTGCCGAGGGATCCGGCTAGGTTGGAGCATTGAGCAGTCATCCTGAAGGGCATGACATTCAACGAGTCCAAATGCCGGGATCTGCACCCAGGATGGAGTAACGCTCCGGACACAAGTACAGAGTGGGAGGGGAGTGGCTGGAGAGCAGCCCTGCAGAAAGGGACCTGGGGGTGCTGGTTGGCAGCAGGCTCCATGTGAGTCTCAGCCTGGGCTTGCCCCACAGCAGTGCCTGCTGCAGGGTGCTGCAGAGCTCTGGGCACTCCCACCACAGCCCCAGCCTCTCGGAAGGACTCAGAAGCTCCTGGGGGTGGGGAGGGGCTCTCATCCTCCCCATCACTCCCAGAGCTCGAGGAGAGCAATGGCCCAAGGAATTGGTTCCGTCACTCTTGGGGTGCTGTTGTGTCCTTTCCAGAAGAGCCCCCACACAGCCGGTGCCACCCCCATCCCCAGGTCCAGTGGCACGGGAGCTGCCCCAAGCTGCTGAACAGAAAAACCTCTTTCTCCTGCTTCTTGCCTTCTTTCTGACCTACGCGTGGTGCTCCACTCTTCTCCAGGGAAACCCCTGCTCCACAGAGAGCCTTTCCCCAGGGGAGTGTGTCCGTGCTGGCCTGGCCAGTTGTTGCTGGCTCCCTCCCCTGAGGTGCCCACAGGGCCCAGAGCTGGTGCTGCTGCTCTGCAGAGCTGCCCTGGGAACATGGGATGACTCCCATTGGGCTTTGCATCCTTCAGGTTAGCCTTTTCCTTTGGGTGACTCCACTTTTGGAGGAAGTTTTGGAAACCTCCATTCACTATCCACCCTGAGGCACCCAGTGACCCAGAGATGCCCGGTCCTCTCCCGGTGGCTTCAGATCCCCTGTCAGAAGGTCGGACATCTTTGACCAGCCCTGTCCTATGTGAGAGAGCCTCAAGCAGAAGCCTTTTGACTGTCCAGGATCTCCATGGCATTGGGCACCAGTAAAGTGAAGGCTCACTCCAGCCCTCATTCCCTCACACATCAAGCCATGCCCTTGTCCCCCTAAGCCAATGCAGCACCCAAGCCCAACAGCAGGGCCTTTTAGCCTGCAATTCCCTGAGCGTATTCTGCACTCCTCTGTGGAAAGAAGAGCCCAAGCTGCACACGCTGCACGCAGGCAATCCCCTTTATTTACAGACATGCCACAAAGGAGGCCAGCATTGGCGCAGTGATAGACTCATTGAGAGAAGGCCTTTGGGCCAGACAGACTGGCTTCAGCCTCTTGAGAAGAAGGATAAAAGCAAACATTTCTGATCACGATTATAACAAGTACAATGCCCAAAGGACACAAGTTTCCTGAGATCACTTGGAGAAACCTTGTGAAGAGAGATGGGCAGCTTATTTCTGCTGAAATACTACTTCTCGAATCAGGTTCTTCAGGGCATTCTTGAGTTCCTTGTTCCTCATGCTGTAGATGATGGGGTTCACTGCTGGAGGTACCACTGAGTAAAGAACTGTCACGACCAGATCCAAGGATGAGGAGGAGATGGAGGGGGGCTTCAGGTAGGCAAACATGGCAGTGCTGACAAACAGGGAGACCACGGCCAGGTGAGGGAGGCACGTGGAGAAGGTTTTGTGCCACCCCTGCTCAGAGGGGATCCTCAACACAGCCCTGAAGATATGCACATAGGACAGCACGATGGAAATAAAACACCCAAAAGCTACTGAAAGGCTAAACTCTATAAGCCCAACTTCCCTGAGGTAGGTTTGTGAGCAGGAGAGCTTGAGGATCTGTGGGGTTTCACAGAAGAACTGGTCCACAGCATTGCCCTTGCAGAGGGGCAGTGAAAATGTATTGGCAGTGTGCAGCAGAGCAGTGAGAAACCCACTGCCCCAGGCAGCTGCTGCCATGTGGACACAAGCTCTGCTGCCCAGGAGGGTCCCGTAGTGCAGGGGTTGGCAGATGGCAACATAGCGGTCATAGGCCATGATGGTGAGAAGATAAAATTCTGCTGATATCAAAAACACAAAGAGAAAGAGCTGGGCAGCACATCCTGAGTAGGAGATGACCTTGGTGTCCCAGAGGGAATTGACCATGGATTTGGGAACAGTGGTGGAGATGGTACCCAGGTCAAGGATGGAGAGGTTGAGGAGGAAGAAGTACATGGGGGTGTGGAGGCGGTGGTCGCAGGCTATGGCCGTGATGATGAGGCCATTGCCCAGCAGGGCAGCCAGGTAGATGCCCAGGAAGAGCCAGAAGTGCAAGAGCTGCAGCTCCCGCGTGTCTGCGAAGGCCAGGAGGAGGAAGTGGGTGATGGAGCTGGTGTTGGACATCTGCTGCCTCTGGGCATGGGGGACTGTCCAAGAGGGAAAAGACAGTGACAAGTTAGGATAGACTTCTCTGAGCAAAATCAAAGCCATTTCTCATAGGAACCCCCCAAAAGTGTCTCTCTCCATTCAGGAAGACCTTTGGCAGGTCCCTTGCACGAGCTCTGGTTGGTGCTGGCTGAGGGTGCCCCAGGGAGCCGCAGGCTCTGCTCTGGGCTCTGGAGGAGTCAGTCCTGCCCCACAGCAATAGGGAAACAGGAACATGATCTCAGATTAAATCCACTCGTGATATCAAAGAGCTTCTCAGCATTGTCGCTGCCAATTCACCTGCCTGCAGAGCAGAGCTGTGGGGTTTTGGTTTGTGCCTTCTGGTCTGGTTGCTCCAACACAGCTGAGCAGTGTTTCTGATGCAGAAATCCCGGGCATTTCTGCTGCACTGCAAGTGAAATCGTGTGGGTCCTGAGAGGCAAAGGGACTGTCCCTCAGTGCAGAGTGAGGACAGCCGCTCTGTCCATCAGCCCTGATCTCAGCTGCCCTGTGCTGGCAGCTCCTTCAGCTGGAGGACTATGGCACTCGTGTGTTCCCCCCAAAAGAAACGGGACAGTGCTGGGAGCAGAGGAATCCACGTTCTGAGTGCACATCTCCAAAGCCCTCACCCCATTGTACCTGAGGAGGATCTCAGCTCTTCCCTCCCAACCACGGACACAGAGGGCTCCTCACAGCTGCCCACATACAGCCACCCAGCAGCATTTCAATGGCCTTAGCACCGAGGTGGCTTCTCCATGGGGCTCCTGCATGACATAGAGATGCCCCGGGAGAGCTTTGCCCTACTGGCAGGCAGCCTGCAGCCCAGCAGGACCTCCCAAGGAAAGACTCAACTCTCCTACATTTCCTGTGTCCTGGAGGGAGGGTGAGATGTGTGCCAGCTGCACACCCTGCAGTACCCAGAGCCCCAAAGGTTAACAGGGTGCGAGTTGGATGCTTTTCCTCCACGGACATATGGGCATGACAGTAGACACAGCGTTGGTGTCTGAGCTGCACTTGAATCCTCACCCCCCACAGCAGTGAGTGTCACCGTAAGAACAAGGGCGTCAGGGAGAAGAGGAGAACGTGCCAAAGCTCCCCTGCTTCATGTCATGTCCATGACATGAAGGGCAAAGGCTCTGCTGTGTGAGTGAGGAGAGCAGGGGGTTGCTCCAGGGAAAGCATCTGCACTGCAGGGATGGCAGGGAGGTGCCTGAACCCCTCCTGCCATGGCCTTTCTGGGAGCAGTTCTCTCTTCCTCGCTGCCCATGGCTCTGCTGCCTGGAGCTCTTCTTGGCGAGGACCTGTTTCTCTGCCCTCACCTCTCCTCCCTCTTCATGCTCACAGAGCCCATCCGCCCTGCTGCGTGCTCAGCTCTGCCCTGCAGACACCTCCTGGCAGCAGGGCACTGCCCAGGGACATGTCTGTGTGTGCAGGGGCTGAAGAGCAGCTCAGGCAAGTCCTAATGAGAACTGGGGTCTCATTGCCTACTCCAGAGCAGAGCAATCAATTCCCATCTCCCACTGCCCACCCAGACAACCAGGGGAGAAAACTCAAAGCACACACTTCTTCCCTTTCAGGTAATCCCCTACCTTGACACCCATCTTTAACATGACCCTCTGCAAATGTCCTCTGGGTGATGGAGAAGCCTGAGCAGCCCTGACTCACGCTGCACCTTCTGGACAGCAGAAGGACCCTGCCCTGCCGGGGCTCACTCCTTCCACCCACAGCTTCTCCCCACAGCGTCGTGGGGAGCTCCCCGGGCAGGCTGAGTGCTGACCCTGGCAGGCGGCAGAGTCCCTGTCCTGGTGCTCAGCCCCCTGGGGCGCAGGGACCCTGCTCGGAAGGACAGCCCTGGCCACCCGTGCCTGCACACATGCCTTCACCCCCTGGAGCAGTGCCCGGGAGAAGGCAGCCATCATGCCCTGTCCTTCTGACAGTGCAGCAGGGAAGCCCTGCTCTGCAGCACCTCCTCCTCCTCTACAGCAGGGAAGCTGAGAGAGTCCTCCTGAAAGATCATAGTTGCTGTGGCATGTACCAGCTTTTGGATATCCCTCCAGGAACAGCAGCTACATTGTCCTGCACCCAGGCACTTACCATGTAGAGGGCTGTGAAGATCTCTCCCTGCAGTGAGCTCTCAGCATCCTCCCACTCCAGACTGCCTTTACGCTCTCTCTGCCTCGCTCCCTCCCCTCGCTTCCTGCAGGCAGTGCCCTCAGCCCTGCTGCGCTTTGCAAAGGAGCTGCTCCTGGGCAGAGCTGTCTCTCTGCAGCACTGCCCACTTGCCAGGAGCTCCCTCCTTCCAGGAGCCCAGCCCAGCTCAGCAGCAGAGGACCAGCCCAAGGCAGCACTTGCTCTGCCCCTCGCGGCTCCCTCGAGGGGTCCCTGGGGCTCCAGGGGAACCTGCTGGGAAACAGCCTGAAGTCATCCCTGATCTTCCCTCCCTTAGCTGTGCAGAGACACTTACTTCTCCTCTCAGGAAAAGACTTGGGCATGAGAATCCCCTTTCTTTGTCCCAGCATTAGACAGGACTCCCAGGAAGGTGACAAGCAAAGACCTAATTTCTCCAAGCTGGGGGATATCCTCACGTGAATGAAATAGGCATTTCAGTGTGGCTTTGTAGTCCTAGGGCTCGAAAGACATTCAGCTCTCTGTTGTCCACGCCATGTCTCTGCTCTGAAGCAAAGCCTTTGCACACAGGGGGTCTTGGGTGCTTGGGACCAGGTTTCCTTAGGGCAGGGACGAGCTTGCCTGCTTCCACAGCTGCAGGGCTTCAGCCCAAACGTGCAGCAATGGCCTCAGCCAGGGCCACAGGCAGGAAGAGCTGGAGCTGGTCCTGAGGAGACAGAGCTGTGACATGGTTGCAGAGCTCAGGACAGCTGCTCTTCAAGGACAGCATCCTCCAAGCTCAGCAAGGCTCCAGATCGAAACTCCCTCTAAACTTGAAAGGCCATTGCAGGGCACCAGAAGGAGTGGTCACTGCTTCAGGAACAGTTAAAGAAGAAACAAAGGTGCTGTGTGGCCACTGCTGAATGTGGTGAGAGCAGGAGCAGATAGATCTGAGATTCTCTGTGTCCTCTTTGCCTCAGTCTTCCCCAGCATGGTCTGCCAGGCCTCTGGGACTCAGGGCAGGACTCTGGAGGAGATCAAGCAGCGGTGCATGGGGATCAAGTCAGGGATCACTTGAGCCAACGCAATCCTTACCAGTCGAGGGGACAGGAGGGGCGGCATCCCAGGGAGCTGAGAGAGCAGCCCAAGGTCACAGTGAAGCCTCTCTCCATCATCTTTCAAAGGTGGTGGTGTCTGTGGGGATTCCCTGATGACTCGCAGCACCCAAACCTTGCACGCACCTTTCAAAACTGCCCCAAGGATGTGCAGAGGAGCGGAAGGCTGTGCCCCAGATCGTGTTCCCTCAGATCCCATTTCTGGGGGTCTGAAAGAGAAGGTGACTGGATTTACTGGATTTAGCTTGTCTCTCGCCATCCTCTTTGCTTTCTGTGATGAAAGGAGAGGACTGCAGGACACAGGGAGACCCGTGGTTGTCTTTTAACCTGGAAGTCAGTGAAGGTTTCAACATGCCTGGAGGCATCGAGCTAGTAGGGTCCTGCAGGGGTCTGTCCTTCCACGTGCCCTCTTTTACCTTTTTTTAATGCTCAGGAGGAGATGAGCCAGAGCTCTGTGGCTGGGTAGCAGCTCTGTGGGAAAGGCTCTGCTGGTCCTTGGATTTCATCAGGCAAAACAGGAGCCATCACCAAAGAAGGCCAACAGCATCCTTTGTTTCTCTCTTCATTCCTTGAAATTACAAGTGCTTCTCTTTTATTATCCTAATACCCTCCAAAACGAACAGCCTACCCTCTTAAACCTTTCCCCATTGGCTGTGCATTTCTTGTTTTGCTCCTGCTTTTGCTCCTGCGGTTGGTGATTCCCCAGCCTTTGGTGGGAGCCTGGACCGGAGACCCCCAGTAGTCCCTTTTCCCACCATCTCTTCCATGCCCTTGTGCTTTACAGTGTCCCCAGGTTGTGGAGGATCACAAAATCAAATGAAGCAGGTGATAGATTCAAAAATAAACTTGATTTAAATAAAAATAGTTTAGCAGATAACTAACTCGAAATGAAGCTCATCAAAATCATTCAGCCTATAAGATGAGGGCTCTCAACCTCGAGGAGTTTCTTGGGCAGCGTCCCCACCCAAGGGGAGAGTCCCCGACTGCAGACCTGCTGCTCCGAGGAGGACCGACTCAACTTGCCCTCTGGTGGGGCTCCATTTATACCCCAGTTGAATCTGACCTGTGGTCAACTCTGAGTGGCTGAGGGCCTTAACTTTCTTACTCCTCGCCCGAGGTGTATACGTGACCTATACTGTGTACGTGATGGCCGGCACTTGCCACTTTAAAGGCGCATAATTAAGGGTGCAAAAAGTAAGGATGCAGTGGTCCTGGTGCCTCTGGTCTTTGATTGGGGTGGGGGCACCTGCCACACAATCCACCCCCTGACCACAGTCACCATTCGACTGGTTTCCTTGGAGTGATGGTACAGTCACCTCTTGCCTCCAAAGTTAAAAGGGAGCGCAGTCTCGGTGAGGTCCGTGCTCACCGTGAATCTTCATTTCTCAGTTTAAGGTCGTACTGGAACATCAGTTGTACCAACAGAGTCTAAAGGAACACCAATTAGACAAACAGATTTCGAGGCAGTATACTCCATGGTTAATATAGATTTCGTTATTGTGCCTTTAACACAACTTACAACAACACAAATCAGAACAATCACAACTACTACCATTATCAGAGATTGGAGAAGGCTGGTTAGCCATCCCGACAAAGAAAACCCAAACACATCGAAAACTCTCCCCAACCAATTAGTCCCCAGTGCAGCAACAATTGCCTCTGAGTCCTCTGCTACTTTTGTCATTTTGTTGATCTGGTCTTGAAGGGGTCCTGACACGTTCGGCATGTGGGCACAGCACTCATCTACCCAGAGGTTCACGACTCCACATACGCCTTTCTCCTTTACCAGCATCAGATCTAATACGGCTGTTTTGAATAGTCATTCTACTGGTATGCTGTCATTGATCATCTAAAAGCCCCGAACTATCAGACGTGGCGTTGGCCAAGGCTGACAGCTCCAGACCCAGTTCCAGAATAGCCTGCCGGTTCCGTACCAGAGCAACTCCCATCCCAAAAATTGATTCCAGCCACCATCCTACTTGTGTTGAGGCTTCCCACCATTCCCCCTGCAAGTCCCTTGGGCTGCGATCCCACCGCTTATGTGGCATGGATCCTCCCTGATAAATGGGACAGAGAGAGAGCACAGCGAATGTGCAGGCTAGTCCCGGGATGGTTGGGTATCATCGGGAACACAAGCGGCCGTCAGAACATGCCCCCACTGAGTTAGGAGGTGCAGAGACAAAGGATGTTTGGCCTGAACCTGGCATGGCAGTAAGGGGACGACAGTAATCTTTCTTCCTACAACCCAGGGCAGAGGGCCAAAAGTAACTGGTATTGCTACATAGGCAGCCCTGTGTTAAAGCTTCCTGAGCAGGAGGGTATAGCCATAACAGTGGCATTTCATCTCTGTCTTTACACCCGATCTGTGCCTGGCAGTTCCAGAGCGGAGATTTCCCTACCGGGAATACCTTATCCTTTTCCCCGTACCAGCTGGGCGCATGAGTGTATCCAGCCCACGTGCAGTTGAGGGGGCAGTCCCATGAATTCCCATTACGCATGCTGGGACATCCATTATTATCCTTTTTGGGGTGTTTGATGCACCATGAGGCATTTAATGGTTTTGTATACTGTAGGGAGAGGTCATCAGTGCTCCAGCGACCCGTGTATTCGCTAGCTCCCCATGGAATTTCGGGGCATGGCGTAGTGCTGTTCCAACTCCACCCCATGGATTCATGGGTGGTTGAAGAATATGATCACATCTGGCATCCTGTCGTGGTTTAACCTGGCAGGCAGCCAAATACCACGCAGCCGCTCACTCACTCCCCCGCTCCGCTAGTGGGACGGGGAGAGAATCGGAAGGGTAAGAGTGAGAAAAACTCGTGGGTTGGGATAAAGACAGTTTAATAGAACAGAAAAGGGAAAATAATGGTAATAAATAATGATAGAATATACAAAATGAGTGATGCACAATGCAATTGCTCACCACCCGCGCTGACCGATAACCAAGTAGCGATCGGTACTTCCTGGATCATGCCTACCGTTCATATACTGAGCATGACGTCACATGGTATGGAATACTCCATTGGCCAGCTGGGCTGGCTGTCCTGATTATGTTCCCTCCCATCTCATGTACCTAGCTCAGTCAGTAGGCACGGGAGCTGTCCTTGGACTAGGAGGGCACTTAGCAACAACTGAAAACATCAGTGTGTTATCAACATTCTCCTCATACTAAATCCAAAACACAGCACTAGGAAGAAATTTAACCCTATGCCAGCCGAAACCAGGACAGTATCCACCCCTTATTCCATACCATTTACGTTATGCTTAGGTCTCACATTTTTCGATACATTTCAATTAATCACCTCTATCTTTTTTTATATATACATATATATATATGCACACACAGATATCATTCCCTTAGTCTATGGACTATCTCTTTAAAATGTCCATTGAGTTCATTTAGTCCACAACTTTGGGCTCCATCTGTCGTAACAGTCTTTCAGGGCGAGAGAGATGGTGTGTGGTGTTGGGCTGTTGCATCCTGAAGCCAGTTCTCATTTCAGTACTGCTGCACTCGTTCAGTTCTATCATCGTTGCACTTTGCTCGGTTTCATCAGAGTTAGTTCATTCTTCGTTAATCTGGGTGATTTTCACTGCTATACCATTGACAGCAACCATAGAAATAATGATATACAATATCATATAAAAATTGACATCAAAAAATTCAGTTCATTGACTATTTTCACCCAAAATCAAATCCCCTTGAGGTACACACCGGACTTCCCCATCCTTTCGCAGTACCCACCAAGTGCACCCAGGTCCTTGAGCAAAAGCAATCCCATGGATGGGTTTTCCCTTGCCAGAGGCAGGAGTAACCCAGACTGTCTTCCCCAGCATATTTCTTATGTGCACGACAGGGACTTTATCTCCATCTACAGTACGTAAGGGTTTTGGTTGGGCAGGGCAGCTCGATTAACAGATCCCCTGGTGTTGACTAACCAGGTGGCTTTTGCTAAATGCGTATCCCAATGCTTGAATGTCCCACCACCCATTGCTCTCACCGTAGTCTTTAGCAGCCCGTTGTATCGTTCGATTTTCCCGGAGGCTGGTGCATGGTAGGGGATGTGATAGACCCACTCAATGCCATGCTCTTTGGCCCAGGTGTCTATGAGGGTGTTTCGGAAATGAGTCCCATTGTCTGACTCAGTTCTTTCTGGGGTGCCATGTCGCCACAGGACTTGCTTTTCAAGGCCCAGGGTGGTGTTCCGGGCAGTGGCATGGGGCATGGGATATGTTTCCAACCATCCGGTGGTTGCTTTCACCATGGTGAGCACATGGCGCTTGCCTTGTCAGATTTGTGGAAGTGTGATAGAATCAATCTGCCAGGCCTCCCCATACTTGTATTTCAACCATCGTCCTCCATACCAAAGAGGCTTTACTCGCTTGGCTTGCTTGATTGCAGCGCACGTTTCACATTCATGGGTAACCTGTGCAATAGTGTCCATGGTTAAGTCCACCCCTTGATCATGAGCCCATCTATACATTGCCTCACTTCCGTGATGGCCTGAGGCATCATGGGCCCACCGAGCTATAAATAATTCACCCTTATGTTGCCAGTCCAGATCCACCTGAGCCACTTCCATCTTATCAGCCTGATCCACCTGCTGGTTGTTTTGCTGTTCCTCAGTGGCCCGACTCTTGGGTACGTGAGCATCTACGTGACGTACTTTTACAGTCAGGTTCTCTACCCAGGCAGCAATATCTTGCCACAAAGCGGCAGCCCAAATGGGTTTATCTCTGCGCTGCCAGTTGTTCTGCTTCCACTGCTGCAACCACCCCCACAGGGCATTTGCCACCATCCATGAGTCAGTATAGAGATAAAGTACTGGCCATTTTTCTCGTTCAGCAATGTCCAAGGCCAGCTGGATGGCTTTCACCTCTGCAAACTGGCTCGATTCACCTTCACCTTCTCCTGGTGCTTTCTGCCAGAGGCTCCAGGTAGGGCCATTCTCCCCGGCTGCGGTGTAGAGCACATTCTTCACATCTTGTCCTGCCCGGACTGGCCCAACGGCTACTGCCTGAACTATCTCCCATTTAATTTGTTCAAAGGCTTTTCGTTGCTCAGGGCCCCATTTGAAATCATTCTTTTTCCGGGTCATGTGATAGAGAGGGCTTACGATCTGACTGTAATTTGGAATATGCATTCTCCGAAAGCCCACAACGCCTAAGAAAGCTTGTGTTTCCTTTTTGCTAGGTGGTGGGGATATGGCTGTTATTTTATTAATCACGTCCGTTGGGATCTGACAACATCCATCTTGCCATTTTATTCTGGATCTTCTGTGCGGGTCCCTTGACCTCACTTTGTTTTATGGCAAAACTGGCCTTCAGAAGGATTTGAATTATTTTCTTCCCTTCCTCAAAAACTTCTTCTGCTGTGTTGCCCCCTACAATGATGTCATCCATGTATTGCAGGTGTTCCGGAGCCTCACCCTGTTCCAGTGCGGTGTGGATCAGTGCATGGCAAATGGTAGGGCTGTGTTTCCACCCCTGGGGCAGTCGGTTCCAGGTGTACTGGAAGCCCCTCCAAGTGAAAGCAAACTGTGGCCTGCACTCTGCCCCCAAAGGGATTGAGAAGAAGGCATTAGCGATGTCAATTGTGGCGTACCACTTGGCTGCCTTTGACTCCAGTTCCTATTGGAGTTCCAGCATGTCCGGCACGGCAGCACTCAGTGGTGACGTGACTTCATTCAGGCCACGACAGTCTACTGTTAGTCTCCACTCTCCATTGGACTTTTGCACGGGGCATATGGGACTGTTAAAGGGTGAGCGAGTCTTGCTGATCACTCCTTGGCTCTCCAGTCGACGAATCAGCTTATGGATGGGAAACAGGGAGTCTCGGTTTGTGCGATATTGCCGCTGGTGCACCGCTGTGGTAGCAATTGGTACCAGTTGTTCTTCAACCCTCAGCAACCCCACAACAGAAGGGTCCTCCGAGAGACTGGGCAAGGTAGGCATCTGTTTAATTTCCTCCATCTCCAGGGCAGCTATACCAAAAGCCCACCGGTACCCTTTTGGGTCCTTGAAATACCCTCTCCTGAGGTAGTCTATGCCAAGGATGCATGGAGCCTCTGGGCCAGTCACAATGGGGTGCTTCTGCCACTCATTCCCGGTTAGGCTCACTTCAGCCTCCAATACAGTTAACTCCTGGGATCCCCCTGTCACTCCAGAAATACAAATGGATTCTGCCCCTTTAGAGCTTGATGGCATCAGGGTGCACTGTGCACCGGTGTCTACGAGAGCCTTATACTCCTGTGGGTCTGATGTGCCAGGCCATCGAATCCACACAGTCCAGTAAACCCGGTTGTCCCTTTCCTCCACCTGGCCGGAGGCAGGGCCCCTCTAGTTCTGGTCATAGAATCCATCTCTCACTTCTTGCAAACGCGAGTCAAGAATTTCTTCATTACAATTACAATCCAAAGATCAGCCTTTCTACTGTTTCTGGGGAACTGTTCACTGGAAACTGGACCATCGTGAGACAGGTTTTTCCTGAAAACCGGAGCAGCATTTTTCCTGGGAGAACCCCCTTGTGTCATTGTTTTTCCTTGCAACTCACGTACACGTGCCTCTAGGGTCAAGGTAGGTTTTCCATCCCACTGCCTCATGTCCTCTCCGTGGTCACGCAGGTAAAACCACAGGGTGCCACGAGGTGTGTACTTTCTATATCCTCTCTCTTGAGCAGAAGAACGCTGACTCCTAATGGCTGAGATACAGGTCCGTACAGGTGGAGAATAGGACATATCCTCTTTGAGTTGCTGGACCTCCCGGGACAGTTTCTCCACAGCCGAGACAAGGGAGGAGGAGAGAATTTCTTCGTATTCCCAGAGTCTGCCAACCACGTCATCCACTGTTGGTGCTTCTTCCTCTTTCCAGCACAGTACTTCCAATGAACTGGCATGTGACGCTGTTGCACTCCGTACCAACTTCCTCCACATGGGTTGTGTGCACTGGACTTCATCCGGATCTTTGGGCATTTGGTTGTTGTCCAGATCACTATAAACCAGGCTGAGGACCTGTGTCCCTTTTCCAACCGCTTTGTCAATGCCCCCTTCCCTAGCAAGGGATCCCAGCTGCTTCCCCTCTAATTCCAGGCTGCTGGCCCCATTATCAGAGGAGCCAGGTAACAATGTGCTCACCTGGATGATGGCTTCCACATATCTCGTAGCTCACTCAGGGATAGGGATCGGGTGGTTTCATCTCATTTATGAGTTCTTCCTCTTCCTCCTGCCCTCCTCCTGATGGCCCTGCTTTTCCATCATCCCTTTTTAAATGACCTGACTTTTGCCTCCAAGATTTCTTCTTCTGTATAGGGGTGACGGATACCAGCAAGGGTTGGTCCTCTGGTTCAGCTGTAGTACCTGTTGCTGGGGTTGGAGGAGCCGCAGTCGTTTTGTCATCGGATCCGGAGACCTTCTTTCCCCCTTGAGGGTTCTGAATAGTGTTGAACAGGGCTCGGTAGGCATGGGCCAGGCCCCAGCCCGTTGCAGTAATCTGGGTCTCTCTGGAATTGCCAGGGTGACAGCATACATTTTCCAATAATTTTACTAGTTTTTCAGGATTCTGCACTTGTTCAGGGGTGAAGCTCCAAAACATTGGAGGTGACCACTGTCCTAGGTACTTGCCTATGCTTTCCCACACACCCTGCCACTCATAACTATCCAGCCTCAGGGCAGATCTCTGGGTGGTATCCTTAAATAGTTTAAACTTAAACAAGGCCTGAAACATATTCAGAAGACATAGCAATAGGAACACGCTGGTTTCAGCATCCCAAAGATATCCAAAATCTTCCAGAGCTATTGTAATCAGCCTGGAGGAGAAGGGGAAGGTGAAGGAAGCTATCTCCCCTGTAAATTGGCTCTCCGAGGGGAAGGGGTAAAAAGTGTAATTATTAATAGTTTCCAAAGATAGCTCCCGAAGAACAGGAATGATGGCAGTGTGTTATCAACATTCTCCTCATACTAAATCCAAAACACAGCACTAGGAAGAAATCTAATGCTATCCCAGCGAAACCAGGACATAGATGATCAATGAGAGCATACCAGTAGAATGACTATTCATAATTGAGCCGTGTTAGATCTGATGCTGGTAAAGGAGAAAGGCGTATGTGGAGTCGTGAACCTCTGGGTAGATGAGTGCTGTGCCCACAAGCCGAATGTGTCAGGACCCCTTCAAGACCAGATCAACAAAATGACAGAAGTAGCAGAGGACTCAGAGGCAATTGTTGCTGCACTGGGGACTAATTGGTTGGGGAAAGTTTTCGATGTGTTTGGGTTTTCTTTGTCAGGATGGCTAACCAGCCTTCTCCAATCTCTGATAATGGTAGTAGTTGTGATTGTTGTGATTTGTATTGTTATAACTTGTGTTAAAGCGCACAACAATGAAATCTATATTAATCTGTTTGTCTAATTGGTGTTCCTTTAGACTCTGTTGGTACAACTGATGTTCCAGTACGACCTTAAACTGAGAAATGAAGATTCACGATGAGCACTGACCTCACCGAGACTGCGCTCCCTTTTAACTTTGGAGGCAAGAGGTGACTGTACCATCACTCCAAGGAAACCAGTCGAATGGTGACTGTGGTCAGGGGGTGGATTGTGTGGCGGGTGCACCCACCCCAATCAAAGACCGTAGGCATCAGGACCACTGCATCCTTAATTTCATGCCCTTAATTTAGCGCCTTTAAGGTGGCAAGTACCAACCATCACGTACACAGTTTGGGTCAGTAATTATGGTCACGTATACACCTTGGGCGAGGAGTAAGAAAGTTAAGGCCCTCAGCCACTCAGAGTTGACCACAGGTCAGATTCAGCTGGGGTATAAATGGAGCCCCACCGGAGGGCAAGTTGAGTGGGTCCTCCTCGGAGCAGCGGGACTGCAGTCGGGGACTCTCCCCTTGGGTCGGGACACTGCCCAAGGAACCTCCTCAAGGTTGAGAGCCCTCATCTTATAAGCCAGTGACTGTGCACATTTTAGATGCTCATTTCTGAACCCAGCCGTGAAGTCTAAATTCCCTGTACACCATCCTGAACCTGTGGTTTAGTGATGTTGTCGGAGTGTTGAATGATTTTGATGAGCCTCATTTCAAGTTACTTTGCTGCTAAACAATTTTTGCTTAAATCAAGTTTATTTTTGAATCTATCACCTGCTTAATTTGATTTTGTGAGCCTCCACAACATGGGGACACTGCAAGGCACAAGGGCATGGAAGAGATGGTGGGAAAAGGGACTACTGGGGGTCTCCGGTCCAGGCTCCCACCAAAGCCTGGGGAATCACCAACCGCAGGTCGGCTGTGACTTTGTAGAGCTGAAACCTGAAAACCTCCAAACATGGAGAGCACAGAGAGTCTCTGGGTGTCCTGCTGCACTGCAGCATCACCTCCTAGCCAGTTTTTCCTGAGGCCCAGTCTGAAGCCCCTGGGAAGAAGCTTGTGGCTGTTGTCTCTGCCATAGCATCTGCCATTGCAGAAGAGCTTGGCTCCACCACCTCTCCAGGCAGGTGTCGCCTGCTTTTAGACTGCCCTCTGCCTCCCCTTCAGCAGACTAAAGAGGCCCAGTTGCCTCAGCCTCTCCACACACCTCATGTGCTTTAGGCTCCTAAGCCCATGGTGACAGCCTTCCTCTGGACCTTCTCCAGTTTCTCCATCCTCCTTTCAAAATGGGAAACCCATGGGCTCCTAAGGCATCCACCAGAACTCCCATGCCCTTCTCCTCAGAACAATCCTCAGCCAGTCAGGTCCCAGCCTGTCCTGATGCACGCGGTTCTTCTGACCCAGTGCAGACCTTGGCCCCTTTGCCTTTAAAACTTCAGGAGGTTTCTGTTGGCCATGTCCCCATGTGTGTCGAGGTCCCTCTTGACTGAAACTCCAACACGTCTGCAGTTAAGGTTTGTGGGCCAGTGTCTCAAACAAGATAACAAGATGGGGAATTGCAGGACACTACAAGTACTGAAAGAGAATGATGTGCTTAATGGAATTGCTACACAAGGTTGAAAACCAGCAACCATCTCAGAAATGCCAAAAGAGGGAACGAAAGAAGAAATGCACGTCCAATGGGGAAAGGTTTCAGAGGGTAGGCTGTTCTTTTTGGAGGGTATTAGGATAAGAAAAGAGAAGCACTTGTAATTTCAAGGAATGAAGAGAGAAGCAAAGGATGCTGTTGGCTGCCTTTGGTGATGGCTCCCGTTTTGCCTAATGAAATCCAAGGACCACCAGAGCTTTTCCCACAGAGCTGCTACCAGTCACAAAGCCCCTGGTCTCTGTCATTGCACAGGATTGGTGCACATCAAGGCAGGACTTGCAAATTTGTCTTTACTGGACATCATGATGTTACTTTTTGCAAATCCCTCTGGCCTTTCTTTGTCCTTCATGATGGCAGGCCTGATCTCCACTGCAGAGTCTGCTTTCCTCAATATAGTGTCCATCTACAAATGCGATGAAAAAGCACTCGCTCATCTCCTGCAGGCCATTAAAAGCACGTTAAAGAGGGCAGGTGGCAGGACAGACCCCTGCAGGACCCTACGAGCTCGATGCCTCCAGGCAGAGTACCACGCATTGATCACGTCCCTCTGAGCCCAACCATCCATCTGGTTATTTACCCATCTACTTATCCACCCATGCAGACCAAAATATACGACCTTGGGCACAAGAATATTGTGGGTGGGTGATGTGGAAAACTTCACTGACCTCCAGGTGAAAAGACAACCACGGGTCTCCCTGTGTCCTGCAGTCCTGTCCTTTCATCACAGAAAGCAAAGTGGATGGTGAGAGACAAGCTAAATCCAGTAAATCCAGTCACCTTCTCTTTCAGACCCCCAGAAATGGGATCTGAGGGAACACGATCTGGGGCACAGCCTTCCGCTCCTCTGCACATCCTTGGGGCAGGTTTGAAAGGTGCGTGCAAGGTTTGGGTGCTGCGAGTCATCAGGGAATCCCCACAGACACCACCACCTTTGAAAGATGCTGGAGAGTGGCTTCACTGTGACCTTGGGCTGCTCTCTCAGCTCCCTGGGATGCCTCCCCTCCTGTCCCCTCGACTGGTAAGGATTGCGTTGGCTCAAGTGATCCCTGACTTGATCCCCATGCACCGCTGCTTGATCTCCTCCAGAGTCCTGCCCTGAGTCCCAGAGGCCTGGCAGACCTTGCTGGGGAAAACTGAGGCAAAGAGGACACAGAGAACCTCAGATCTATCTCCTCCTGCTCTCATAACATTCAGCAGTGGCCACACAGCATCTTTGTTTCTTCTTTAACTGTTCCTGAAGCAGTGAACGCTCCTTCTGGTGCCCTTCAATGGCCTTTCAAGTTCAGAGGGAGTTTCGATCTGGAGCCTTGCTGAGCTTGGAGGATGCTGTCCTTGAAGAGCAGCTGTCCTGAGCTCTGCAACCATGTCACAGCTCTGTCTCCTCAGGACCAGCTCCAGCTCTTCCTGCCTGTGGCCCTGGCTGAGGCCATTGCTGCACGTTTGGGCTGGAGCCCTGCAGCTGTGGAAGCAGGCAAGCTCGTCCCTGCCCTAAGGAAACCTGGTCCCAAGCGCCCAAGACCCCCTGTGTGCAAAGGCTTTGCTTCAGAGCAGAGACGTGGCGTGGACAACAGAGAGCTGAATGTCTTTCGAGCCCTAGGACTACAAAGCCACACTGAAATGCCTATTTCATTCACGTGAGGATATCCCCCAGCTTGGAGAAATTAGGTCTTTGCTTGTCACCTTCCTGGGAGTCCTGTCTAATGCTGGGACAAAGAAAGGGGATTCTCATGGCCAAGTCTTTTCCTGAGAGGAGAAGTAAGTGTCTCTGCACAGCTAAGGGAGGGAAGATCAGGGATGACTTCAGGCTGTTTCCCAGCAGGTTCCCCTGGAGCTCCAGGGACCCCTCGAGAGAGCCCCGAGGGGCAGAGCAAGTGCTGCCTTGGGCTGGTCCTCTGCTGCTGAGCTGGGCTGGGCTCCTGGAAGGAGGGAGCTCCTGGCAAGTGGGCAGTGCTGCAGAGAGACAGCTCTGCCCAGGAGCAGCTCCTCTGCAAAGCGCAGCAGGGCTGAGGGCACTGCCTGCAGGCACCGAGGGGAGGGAGCGAGGCAGAGAGAGCGTAAAGGCAGTCTGGAGTGGGAGGATGCTGAGAGCTCACTGCGCGGAGAGATCTTCACAGCCCTCTACATGGTAAGTGCCTGGGTGCAGGACAATGTAGCTGCTGTTCCTGGAGGGATATCCAAAAGCTGGTACATGCCACAGCAACTATGATCTTTCAGGAGGACTCTCACAGCTTCCCTGCTGTAGAGGAGGAGGACGTGCTGCAGAGCAGGGCTTCCCTGCTGCACCGTCAGAAGGAGAGGGCATGACGGCTGCCTTCTCCCGGGCACTGCTCCAGGGTGTGAAGGCGTGTGTGCAGGCAGGGGTGGCCAGGGCTGTCCTTCTGAGCAGGGTCCCTGCACCCCAGGGGGCTGAGCACCAGGGCAGGGACTCTGCCGCCTGCCAGGCTCAGCACTCAGCCTGCCCGGGGAGCTCCCCACGACGCTGTGGGGAGAAGCTGTGGGTGGAAGGAGTGAGCCCCACCAGGGCACAGTCCTTCTGCTGTCCAGAGGGTGCAGCGTGGGTCAGGGCTACTCAGGCTTCTCCATCACCCAGAGGACATTTGCAGAGGGTCATGTTAAAGATGGGTGTCGAGGTAGGGGATTACCTGAAAGGGAAGAAGTGTGTGCTTTGAGTTTTCTCCCCTGGGTTGTCTGGGTGGGCAGTGGGAGATGGGAATTGATTGCTCTGCTCTGGAGTAGGCAATGAGACCCCAGTTCTCGTTAGGACTTGCCTGAGCTGCTCCTTAGCCCCTGCACACACCGAGATGTCCCTGGGCAGTGCCCTGCTGCCAGGAGGTGTCTGCAGGGCAGAGCTGAGCACGCAGCAGGGCGGATGGGCTCTGTGAGCATGAAGAGGGAGGAGCCGTGAGGGCAGAGAAACAGGTCCTGGCCCAGAAGAGCTCCAGGCAGCAGAGCCATGGGCAGCGAGGAAGAGAGAACTGCTCCCAGAAAGGCCATGGGAGGAGGGGTTCAGGCACTTCCCTGCCATCCCCTGCAGTGCAGATGCTTTCCCTGGAGCAACCCCCTGCTCTCCTCACTCACACAGCAGAGCCTCTGCCCTTCATGACATGGACACTTGACCATGAGTTTCCTTCCCAGCAGCCTGACCACCAAAGAGGAGAAAAACTCAAGGCTCTGACTGTGTCTCCCTCCCCTGCCTCCCTTGGCAGGGGAACTTTGGCACGTTCTCCTCTTCTCCCTGACGCCCTTGTTCTTACTGTGACACTCACTGCTGTGGGGGGTGAGGATTCAAGTGCAGCTCAGACACCAACGCTGTGTCTACTGTCATGCCCGTATGTCCGTGGAGGAAAAGCATCCAACTCGCACCCTGTTAACGTTTGGGGCTCTGGGTACTGCAGGGTGTGCGGCTGGCACACATCTCACCCTCCTTCCAGGACACAGGAAATGTAGGAGAGTTGAGTCTTTCCTTGGGAGGTCCTGCTGGGCTGCAGGCTGCTCGCCAGTAGAGCAAAGCTCTCCCGTGGCATCTCTATGTCATGCAAGAGCCCCATGGAGAAGACACCTCGGTGCTAAGGCCATTGAAATGCTGCTGGGTGGCTGTATGTGGGCAGCTGTAAGGAGCCCTCTGTGTCCGTGGTTGGGAGGGGAGAGCTGAGATCCTCCTCAGGTACAATGGGGTGAGGGCTTTGGAGATGTGCACTCAGAACGTGGATTCCTCTGCTCCCAGCAGTGTCCGGTTTCTTTCGGGGGAACACGCGAGTGCCATAGTCCTCCAGCTGAAAGAGCTGCCAGCACAGGGCAGCTGAGATCAGGGCTGATGGACAGAGCGGCTGTCCTCACTCTGCACTGAGGGACAGTCCCTTTGCCTCTCAGGACCCACACAATTTCACTTGCAGTGCAGCAGAAATGCCCGGGATTTCTGCATTAGAAACTCTGCTCAGTTGTGGTGGGGCAACCAGACCAGAAGGCACAAACCAAAACCCTCACAGCTCTGCTCTGCAGGCAGGTGAATTGGCAGCGACAATGCTGAGAAGCTCTTTGATATCACGAGTGGATTTAATCTGAGATCACTCCATGTTCCTGTTTCCCTACTGCTGTGGGGCAGGACTGACTCCTCCAGAGCCCAGAGCAGAGCCTGCGGCTCCCTGGGGCACCCTCAGCCAGCACCAACCAGAGCTTGTGCAAGGGACCTGCCAAAGGTCTTCCTGAATGGAGAGAGACACTTTGGGGGGGAGTTCTATGAGAAATGGCTTTGATTTTGCTCAGAGAAGTCCCTCCTAACTTGTCACTGTCTTTTCCCTCTTGGACAGTCCCCCATGCCCAGAGGCAGCAGATGTCCAACACCAGCTCCATCACCCACTTCCTCCTCCTGGCCTTCGCAGACACGCGGGAGCTGCAGCTCTTGCACTTCTGGCTCTTCCTGGGCATCTACCTGGCTGCCCTGCTGGGCAACAGCCTCATCATCACCGCCATAGCCTGCGACCACCGCCTCCACACCCCCATGTACTTCTTCCTCCTCAACCTATCTGTCCTTGACCTGGGCTGCATCTCCACCACTGTCCCCAAATCCATGGCCAATTCTCTCTGGGACACCAGGGCCATCTCCTACGCAGGATGTGCTGCACAGGTCTTTCTGTTTGTCTTGATGATCACGGCAGAGTATTATATTCTCACCGTCATGGCCTATGACCGCTATGTTGCCATCTGCCAACCCCTGCACTATGGGACCCTCCTGGGCAGCAGAGCTTGTGTCCACATGGCAGCAGCTGCCTGGGGCATTGGGTTTCTCACTGCTCTGCTGCACACTGCCAATACATTTTCACTGCCCCTCTGCAAGGGCAATGCTGTGGACCAGTTCTTCTGTGAAATCCCCCAGATCCTCAAGCTCTCCTGCTCACACACCTACCTCAGGGAAGTTGGGCTTCTTGTGGTTAGTCTTTCTTTAGGTTTTGGTTTTTTTATTTTAATTGTGCTGTCCTACGTGCAGATCTTCAGGGCTGTGCTGAGGATCCCCTCTGAGCAAGGGCGGCACAAAACCTTCTCCATGTGCCTCCCTCACCTGGCCGTGGTCTTCCTGTTTGTCAGCACTATCATATTTACCTACCTAAAGCCTCCCTCCATCTCTTCCCCATCCCTGGATGTGGTGGTGACAGTTTTGTACGCGTTGGTACCTCCAGCAGTCAACCCCCTCATCTACAGCATGAGGAACAAGGAACTCAAGAATGCCCTCAAGAACCTGATTCGAGAAGTAGTATTTCAGCAGAAATAAGCTGCCCATCTCTCTTCACAAGGTATCTCCAAGTGATCTCAGGAAACTTGTGTCCTTTGGGCATTGTACTGGTTATAATCGTGTTAGTTACAAAATGTTTGCTTTCATCCTCCTTCTCAAGAGGATGAAGCCAGTCTGTCTGGCCCAAAGGCCTTCTCTCCATGAGTCTATCACTGCGCTAATGCCGGCCTCCTCTGTGGCATGTCTGTAAATAAAGGGGATTGCCTGTGTGCAGCGTGTGCAGCTTGGGCTCTTCTTTCCACAGAGGAGTGCAGAATACGCTCAGGGAATTGCAGGCTAAAAGGCCCTGCTGTTGGGCTTGGGTGCTGCATTGGCTTAGGGGGACAAGGGCATGGCTTGATGTGTGAGGGAATGAGGGCTGGGGTGAGCCTTCACTTTACTGGTGCCCAATGCCATGGAGATCCTGGACGGTCAAAAGGCATCTGCCTGAGGCTCTCTCACATATGGCAGGGCTGGTCAAAGATGCCCGACCTTCTGATGGGGGATCTGAACCCACCAGGAGAGCACAGGGCATCTCTGGGTGCCTCGGGGTGGAAAGTGAATGGAGGTTTCCAAAACTTCCCCAAAAGTGGAGTCACCCAAAGGAAAAGGGCTAACCTGAAGGATGCACAGCCCAATGGGGCTCTGCAATGCCAGAGAGGCAGCAGAGACAAAGCAGGCACGAGGAAGGCAGCCTGAAGAGTGCTTCACATCATCTTCAGTGAGGAGCCATGGGCTGGATCCAGTGACACACCTGAACACATCCTGAAAGCGTGGATAGGGCCTGTGATTTCTTGGAGTATCACAGCCCCAGAGCCATGGGAGAAACCTGTCCGGGGCAGTGATGCCTGTCTGGCCAGATCTGCTTCACTTCCGCACCAGCATGGCCAGGATGGAGTCAGCCCATGGTGCCAGGGCAGCTCTGCAGAGCAGCAGCACCAGCTCCGGGCCCTGTGAGCACCTCAGGGGAGGGAGCCAGCAACAACTGGCCAGGCCAGCACGGACACACTCCCCTGGGGGAAAGGCTCTCTGTGGAGCAGGGGTTTCCCTGGAGAAGAGTGGAGCACCACGCGTGGGTCAGAAAGAAGGCAAGAAGCAGGAGAAAGAGGTTTTTCTGTTCAGCAGCTTGGGGCAGCTCCTGTGCCACTGGACCTGGGGGTGGGGGTGGCACCGGCTGTGTGGGGGCTCTTCTGGAAAGGACACAACAATACACCAAGTGTGACGGAACCAATTCCTTGGGACATTGCTGGCCTCGAGCCCTGGGAGTGATGGGGAGGATGAGAGCCCCTCCCCACCCCCAGGAGCTTCTGGTCCTTCCGAGAGGCTGGGGCTGTGGTGGGAGTGCCCAGAGCTCTGCAGCACCCTGCAGCAGGCACTGCTGTGGGGCAAGCCCAGGCTGAGACTCACATGGAGCCTGCTGCCAACCAGCACCCCCAGGTCCCTTTCTGCAGGGCTGCTCTCCAGCCAGTCCCCTCCCACTCTGTACTTGTGTCCGGAGTGTTACTCCGTCCCGGGTGCAGATCCCGGCATTTGGACTCGTTGAATGTCATGCCCTTCATGATGACTGCTCAATGCTCCAACCGAGCCGGATCCCTCGGCAAGGCCTCTCGTCCCTCGAGAGAGTCAACAGCACCTCCCAGTTTGGGATCATCAGCAAACTTGCTAACAACGGATTCCACTCCTGCCTCCAGATCATTGAGAAATACATTGAACATTGATAAATGTATAGAACTGGCCCCAGGATGGAGCCCTGAGGAACACCACTGGTGACCAGCTGCCAGCCAGATGCAGCAGCCCCGTTCACCTCGACACTTTGAGCCCTGCCGTCCAGCCAGTTCTTCACCCGTGAGTGCTCCGGGAACCCCCTCATCTCACGGCTGGACACCTTGCCCAGAAGGATGCTGTGAGGGACGGTACCAAAAGCCTTTCCGACATCCAGAAAAACGACATCCACCGCCTTCCCTTCATCCACGAGGCAGGTGACCTTATCATAGAAGGATATCGGATTGGTTAAACAGGACCTTCCCTTTGTGAACCCATGCTGACTGTGCCTGATGGTTGCATTGTCCTTTAAATGCCTTTCCATGGCACCCACAATCCTAGAATCCTAGAATATCTCAAGTTGGAAGGCACCCATAAGCATCATGGAGTCGAACTCCCTGCTCCTCACAGCACTACCAAAAACTAAACCATATGACTTTCATACATCAAAACAAATTGATAAATATCCATTTTTATAGAAAAACACCCCCAGTGCTATGAAGATTCCCTTCATGGCACTGAACTATATCTGTCACTCTTTTCTAGTGGCACTAAGAAAAGAGAAAAAACCTCTAAAATCTTGCTGCAGGGAAGGTCAGAATCAGATGTTGCTTATGGAAAATTTTGTAACAGCCATCTCTAAAACTCTGTATTGCTTTATCTGGAATAAACACCTCTCCTCCTTCAGTAAGTTACGTCATCTCCTTCGGAGCAGGTTTCCTCTCTTTGTACCTAACGTACACCATTGCAACTGGCATGTTGTGCATCAGAAGAGATCAGCACTTCAAGAATTGCCCTCTCTCCCAACAGGACAGAGCTCTTGCTGAGCCACTGGTCATACTCAGTGCTAATACACAATAAACTAAACCATTCCATACTCCTTTCATGTCATTGAACCATTTTCTTGTACAGATTTATGCTTATTTTTAAAAGCCAGTAATTTCAATGATGCTGCTAAAATTCCTGCAGAACAGCTGGTTCTCGCCTTGGGACTCTCCCTTTCTACGTTCAGTAGCAGAGAAGTCTTGAGGGCATGCATTCCCTTCCCACAATTTTTAAAATAATTGTCACGGTTTAACCCCAGCCGCCAACTGAGCGCCACAGAGCCGCTCACTCAGCCCTCTCACCATTGTGGGATGGGGGAGAGAATTTGAAGGGTGAAAGTGAGAAAATGAGTGGTTTAAGATAAAAACCGTTTAATAATTTAAAAAAGACATAGTAGTAGTAGTAGTAGTAATAATAATAATAATAATAATAATAATAATAATAATAAAAATTCTAAGGAAAAGAAAAAAACAACAAAGAGAGAGATAAATAAAACCCAAGAAGGACAAACGATACAAATGAAAACAATTAGTCACCACTAATTGGCCGATGCCCAGTTAGTTCCCGAGCAGTGGCCCTCCCGCCAACCTCCCCCCTAGTTTTATTGCTGAGCATGACGTCATATGGTATGGAATATCCCTTTGGTCAGTTGGGGTCAGCTGTCCCGCCTGTGTCCCCTCCCACCTTCTTGTGCACCCCGAGCCTACTCACTGGTGGGGTGGGGTTAGGAGCAGAAAAGGCCTTGACGCTGTGTAAGCGCTGCTCAGCAGGAACGAAAACAGCCCTGTGTTATCCACACCGTTTCCAGCACAAATCCAAAACACAGCCCCACACCAGCTACTCTGAAGAAAATTAACTCTATCCCAGACAAAACCAGCACAGCAATTTATATTATGATCTTCTCCATGGTTTTTCCAGGTACTGAGGTCAGACCAACAGGTCTGTCGTTTCCTGGGTCTTCCCTCTCGCCCTTCTTGCGTACGTTGGAATTATGTTGACTAACTGCCAGTTAGGGGGACCTCGCCAGGCTCCCCAGACCTTTGGTAGGTGATCGAGAGGGGTTCTGTCGTGACATCCCCTAGCTCCTCCAGTACTCTGGGATGAATCCCATTAGGCTCCATGGATTTATGAACATGCAGCTGATACAACCGGTCCCTTTCAATTTCAAGGTCCACAAATGGGCCGTGCACAAAGTTATAGCAGGAGTGTGATGATATTTTAACAACCCTGAAGTCTTTGGCAGTTTCAAGAGAATCCAGCATGATTGGAAGAGTCTTAAACATCTCAAGACACTCAGGTCAAATGCGTAACATCAACTTTCTCACTGTGGAAGTTTGAGAAAGCTGGATTTGTTGACTCAGTGGAAAAGAAGGCTTTGGGGAGACCGTAGAACAGCCTGCCCACACCTACCAGGAGGTAATCCGGAGAGTCAGGCTCTTCACTGTCGTGCATGATGGGATCATGAGGGCCAACGATCAATGAGGTTTCCCAGAGAGTAGGTGCCATCTCCATCTTGGGAGGGTTTGAAGCCCAACGTGAATAAAGGCCTGTGCAACCTGGTTTGACCCCACAGGTGACCCTGCTGTGAGTAGGAGGTTGGACTAGAAACCTCCTGAGGTCACTTGCAGCCTGAACGTTTCTGGGTTTCCATGCACTATGGCATTTCTCTTGATGATTTTAGAGAAAGCCCTCCAGTTCCCCATGACCATGGAAGTAGGTCAGGTGTAAATATGGTCAGATCAATCTCAGCTTTCTTGTCCCACTCCAGTCAGTCTTTTGCAGGTGAAGGGCTTCACCTTGCATTTTCTTTTGCCCTCTTTTGCCCCTCCCAAGGTCTTCCCTTTGATCGTGCTCATGCCCTTCCATGCAAACAGTCCACCTCTGGTTACCCTTTCCTCATCAGACATGGTTTGTCTTGCTTTGTACCCTCATGTGGTGTTTCTGAGATGGTCACCATGGTAACACCTATCTTGGCTTGCAATTTCATTTAACTCAATTTCATTGAGGCAGGCTCAGACTTGACTGGCTGAAGAGCAACCTCAAAGAAAAGGGCCTGGGCATTACAAGGGATGCCATAGCAGCCGGTGGTGCTAAACAGGAATAGAGCCATGTGCATATTGGGCTGCACTGGGAGGAGTGTGACCACCCAGATGAGGGGAGTTGTCATCCGTCTTGACTCAGCACTGGTGTGGCCACATCTGGAATAGTGTGCCCCAGTGTGGGGCTCCCCATTCTGGAGGAATGGCAAGAAACTGGAGATGATGCAGAGGAGGTCTGCAAGGTGGGGTTAGGGGCCATGTGGGGAGAGACTGAGAGACCTGGGCTTCTTTGGCCTAGTGAATCAGAAGATCTGGGGAGTGTAGTATCAGGTAGGCCATGAGAGCTTGAAAGTTGCTTTCAGAGGTGGTGGCACCTGGGAAAGAGCATGAGAAAGGAAAACCATCAAAAACTGGAGTTTGAGAGGTGCAGACTGGCCATGAGGAAGAAAGAAACGTCACTGCAAGGGTAGTGCTGTGGTGCAACAGGTCACCCAGAGGGAGTCTGGATGAGGAACAGAGTCTGTTTCAAGGAACAGTCGCCGGTGGGGACAGAGAGACATCAGTACAGGTAGGAAGATGCTGTGGCAGGGGAAGCAGGGTGTCTACAGCGTGAAGAGAAACAGGCATAGGCATGGGAAAGTGTAGGACAGCCTGCGGTAGAGGTGGCCAAGGGTGCTGGCAAGTCCCTGACAGAACTGAGGCCTTGGTCCCCTTGGCTATGGCTGATGCCTCTGCCACCAGGGCCTGTGAGGAGACACATTGTCCTCATGCCACCGGAGCCTCCTTGCCTCCTTGCACCCTGGCAGAGAGGCCAAGCAGTGCGATACCATTGTCCTTCACTCGGCATCGCACATCCCACATCCCACCGCCCCAGGAAGAGCCCTGAGTCACACGTGAGGGACACGATCTCCCTTCCCAAGGGCTGGGGGTCAGGGCTTGGTGTTTGCCTTGAAAAACACCTCAAGTCTTGACAAAGCATCAGAGCCACTTGCACTCTGCCTTTGCCTGCCCGTCAGCACTGCTGCCAGTTTTCTGCTGTAACGAGCCCACGAGGAGGCTTTCTCAGTAATGGCCCTCAGTAGGACCCCTCAATGCTTCAAGGTACTTTGGGTTTTGCTTCTGACTTTGACTTCTGGAGAGGTCATCTCCTCTCAGCATCTCAGGTTCATGGGCTCAGCACCAAAGGCACCCTGGGGCTCATTACAATGCAGAAAGCCCTAATGTGCCTTGCTGCTCCTACACTTTTGGTCAAGTCTTCATGTCTTGTACAGCTGATTGGAGATGTTTCAGTGAGGGAGGTTAAGAGGAAGAGTTCAGTGAGTACTTAATAAAAAATCAGTTCTGCTTCTTAAGGCTACTTTGTCTCATTTTTCAACCTCCTGAAGAAGGGCTATAGGTCCAAGCTGTCTCCTAGGGAGGTCTGGAAAGGAAGGAAAAGCAGTCCCTTGAGGTCTGTATGGACAACCTTGCTCCTCACCTCCCCAAGCCCACCCATGCCCTCATCGGCCACCTGGGACTTGCATCACTTTTCTTCACACAAGACTTCTCCACTGCAGCTGGGTGTTACAGCTCCTTTACCCCAGCTCCCCCCGTTTTCCTTAGAGAACTGGGCTGCCCACAGGCACAGAAAGGTTTCTCTTCATTACCAACAAACAAAAGTTAAACATGACACAATTTAATAAACTTTAAAACTTTCTCCCCAGCTGTATGCTACGTCCAAGCAGATCTAATGTGGTCCACCTTTCACAAGGGATTTCCATACAAGAACAGTTTTAGACAGAGAGATAATGGGGCCAGTAGCCTGGAATTAGAGGGGAAGGAAGCCAAACAGCTGGGATCACTTTCCAGGGAAGGGGGCATTAACAAAGCAATTGGAAAAGGGGCACAAGCCCTCAGCCTCTGGAGGCGACTGCTGTCAGGCATGAAGGAAAGGTATCCCTTCAAGGAAGATGTTCTATATCGCCTAGGCAAATGGACCACTATGGAGAGAGGTATCCAGTACCCGAGAGAATTAGGTGTGCTGGAGGTGGTTTATAGTGACCTGGAAAATGACCAAACGCCCAAAGATCCAGATGAAGTCCAGTGCGCGCGACCCATGTGGCGCAAGTTGGTACGGAGCGCACCAGCATCGTGTGCCAATTGTACTGTCCTGGAAAGAGGAAGAAGCACCAACGGTGGATGACGTGGTTGGCAGACTCCGGGAATACGAAGAAACTGTCTCCTCCTCCCTTGTCTCAGCTGTGGAGAAACTGTCCCGGGAGGTCCAGCAACTCAAAGAGGATATGTCTTATTCTCCACCTGTACGGACCAGTATCTCAGCCATTTGGAGTCAGCGTTCTTCTGCTCAAGAGAGAGGATATAGAAAGTACACATGACGGGGCACCCTGTGGTTTTACCTGCTTGACCATGGAGAGGACATGAGGCAGTGGGATGGAAAACCTACCTTGACCCTAGAGGCACGGGTATGTGAGTTGCAAGGAAAAACAATGACACCAGGGGGTTCTCCCAGGAAAAATGCTGCTCTGGTTTTCAGGAAAAACCTGTCTCACGACGGTTCAGTTTCCAGTGAACAGTTCCCCAGAAACAGTAGAAAGGCTGATCTTACTTTGGATTGTAATTGTAATGAAGAAATTCTTGACTCGCGTTTGCAAGAAGTGAGAAACAGATATTATGGCCAGGATTAGAGGGGCCCTGCCTCCGGCCAGGTGGAGGAAAGGGACAACCGGGTTTACTGGACTGTGTGGATTCGATGGCCTGGCACATCAGAGCCACAGGAGTATAAGGGTCTCGTAGACACTGGTGCACAGTGTACCCTGATGCCATCAAGCTCTAAAGGGGCAGAACCCATTTGTATTTCTGGAATGACAGGGGGATCCCAGGAGTTAACTGTCTTGGAGGCCGAAGTGAGCCTAACCGGGAATGAGTGGCAGAAGCACCCCCTTGTGACTGGCCCAGAGGCTCCGTGCATCCTTGGCATAGACTACCTCAGGGGAGGGTATTTCAAGGACCCAAAAGGGTACCGGTGGGCTTTTGGTATAGCTGCCCTGGAGACGGAGGAAATTAAACAGCTGTCCACCTTACCCGGTCTCTCGGAGGACCCTTCTGTTGTGGGGTTGCTGAGGGTTAAAGAACAGCAGGTACCAATCACTACCACAGTGATGCACCAGTGGCAATATTGCACCAACCGAGACTCCCTGCTTCCCATCCATAAGCTGATTCATCGACTGGAGAGCCAAGGAGTGATCAGCAAGACCCGCTCACACTTATAACAGCCCCATATGGCCAGTGCGAAAGTCCAATGGAGAGTGGAGACTAACAGTAGACTCTAGTGGCCTGAACGAAGTCACGCCGCCACTGAGTGCTGCCGTGCTGGACATTCTGGAACTCCAATAGGAACTGGAGTCAAAGGCAGCCAAGTGGTACGCCACAACTGACATTGATAATGTGTTCTTCTCAATCCCTTTGGCAGCAGAGTGCAAGCCACAGTTTGCTTTCACTTGGAGGGGCGTCCAGTACACCTGGAACCAACTGCCCCAGGGGTGGAAACACAGCCCTACCATTTGCCATGGACTGATCCACACCGCACTGGAACAGGCTCCAGGACACCTGCAATACATGGATGACATCATTAAATGGGGCAACACAGCAGAAGAAGTTTTTGAGAAAGGGGAGAAAATAATTCAAATCCTTCTGAAGGGTGGTTTTGCCATAAAACAAAGTAAGGTCAAGAGACCTGCACAGGACATCCAGTTTTTAGGAATAAAATGGCACGATGGACGTCATCAGATCCCATCGGACGTGATTAATAAAATAACAGCCATGTCCCCACCAACTAGCAAAAAGGAAACACAAGCTTTCTTAGGCGTTGTGGGCTTTTGGAGAATGCATATTCCAACTTACAGTCAGATCGTAAGCCCCCTCTATCAAGTGACTCGGAAGAAGAACGACTTCAAATGGGGCCCTGAGCAACAACAAGCCTTTGAACAAATTAAACAGGAGATAGTTGATGCAGGAGCCCTTGGGCCAGTCCGGGCAGGACAAGATGTGAAGAATGTGCTCTACACCGCAGCCGGGGAGAATGGTCCTACCTGGAGCCTCTGGCAGAAAGCACCAGGGGAGACTCGAGGTCGACCCTTAGGGTTTTGGAGTCGGGGATACAGAGGATCCGAGGCCCGCTACACTCCAACTGAGAAGGAGATATTGGCAGCATATGAAGGGATTCGAGCTGCTTCGGAAGTGGTTGGTACTGAAGCCCAGCTCCTCCTGGCATCCCGACTGCCGGTGCTGGGTTGGATGTTCGAAGGGAGGGTCCCCTCTACACATCATGCAACCGATGCTACGTGGAGTAAGTGGGTCGCACTGATCACACAACGGGCCTGAATAGGAAACCCCAGTCGCCCAGGAATCTTGGAAGTGATCACAAACTGGCCAGAAGGCAAAGATTTTGGAATATCCCCAGAGGAGGAGGTGACGCGTGCTGAAAAGGCCCCACCATATAACAAACTACCAGAAAACGAGAAGCAATATGCCCTGTTCACTGATGGGTCCTGTCGCCTTGTGGGAAAACATCGGAGGTGGAAAGCTGCTGTATGGAGTCCTAAATGACAAGTTGCAGAAACTGCTGAAGGAGAAGGTGAATCGAGCCAGTTTGCAGAGGTGAAAGCCATCCAGCTGGCCTTGGACATTGCTGAACAAGAAAAATGGCCAGTACTTTATCTCTATACTGACTCATGGATGGTGGCAAATGCCCTGTGGGGGTGGTTGCAGCAGTGGAAGCAGAACAACTGGCAGCGCAGAGGTAAACCCATCTGGGCTGCCGCATTGTGGCAAGATATTGCTGCCCGGGTAGAACACCTGACTGTAAAAGTACGTCATGTAGATGCTTACGTGCCCAAGAGTCGGGCCACTGAGGAACATCAAAACAACCAGCAGGTGGACCAGGCTGCTAAGATTGAAGTGGCCCAGGTGGATTTGGACTGGCAACATAAGGGTGAATTATTTATAGCTCGGTGGGCCCATGATGCCTCAGGCCATCAAGGAAGAGATGCAACGTATAGATGGGCTCGTGATCGAGGGGTGGACTTAACCATGGACGCTATTGCACAGGTTATCCATGAATGTGAAACGTGCGCTGCAATCAAACAAGCCAAGCGAGTAAAGCCTCTTTGGTATGGGGGACGATGGTTGAAATACAAGTATGGGGAGGCCTGGCAGATTGATTATATCACACTCCCACAAACCCGGCACGGCAAGCGCTATGTGCTCACCATGGTGGAAGCAACCACCGGATGGCTGGAAACATACCCTGTGCCCCATGCCACTGCCCGGAACACCATGCTGGGCCTTGAAAAGCAAGTCCTGTGGTGACATGGCACCCCAGAAAGAATTGAGTCAGACAACGGGACTCATTTCCAAAACACCCTCATAGACACCTGGGCCAAAGAGCACGGCATTGAGTGGGTCTATCACATCCCCTACCATGCACCAGTCTCCGGGAAAATCGAACGATACAATGGACTGCTAAAGACTACACTGAGAGCAATGGGTGGTGGGACAGTCAAGCATTGGGACACACATTTAGCAAAGGCCACATGGTTAGTCAATACCAGGGGATCTGCCAATCGAGCTGGCCCTGCCCAACCAAAACCCTTACATACTGTAGATGGAGATAAAGTCCCTGTCGTGCACATAAGAAATATGATGGGGAAGACAGTCTGGGTTACTCCTGCCTCTGGCAAGGGAAAACCCATCCGTGGGATTGCTTTTGCTCAAGGACCTGGGTACACTTGGTGGGTGATGCGAAAGGATGGGGAGGTCCGGTGTGTACCTCAAGGGGATTTGATTTTGGGTGAAAATAGCCAATGAACTGATTTTTGATGTCAACTGTTACATGATTTTGTATATCATTATTTCTATGATATAGCAGTGGTATAGCAGTGAAAATCACCCAGATTAGTGAAGAATGAACCAACTCCGATGAAACCGAGCGAAGTGCAACGATGATAGAACTGGACGAGCGCAGCAGTACCGAAATGAGAACTGGCTTCAGGATGCAACGGCCCAAAACCGCACACCATCTCTTTGGCCCTGAAAGACTGTTATAACAGATGGATCCCAAAGTCATGGACTAAATGAACTCAGTGGACATTTTAGAGGGATAGTCCATAGACCAAAGGAATGATATCTGTGCGTGCATACATATATATGTGTGTATATATAAAGAAAGATAGTGGTGGTTAATTGAAATGTATTAAAAAAAATGTGAGACCGAAACACGACGTACATGGTATGGAATAAGGGGTGGATACTGTCCTGGTTTCGGCTGGGATAGAGTTAAATTTCTTCCTAGTGCTGTGTTTTGGATTTAGTATGAGGAGAATGTTGATAACACACTGATGTTTTCAGTTGTTGCTAAGTGCCCTCCTAATCCAAGGACAGCTCCTGTGCCTACTGACTGAGCTAGGTACACAAGATGGGAGGGAACATAATCAGGACAGCCAGCCCAGCTGGCCAATGGAGTATTCCATACCATGTGACGTCATGCTCAGTATATGAAGGGTAGGCGTGATCCAGGAAGTGCCGATCGCTACTTGGTTATCGGTCAGCGCGGGTGGTGAGCAATTGCATTGTACATCACTCATTTTGTATATTTTATCATTATCATTATTATTTTCCTTTTTTTTAATCCCTGTTCTATTAAACTGTCTTTATCTCAACCCACGAGTTTTTCTCACTCTTACCCTTCCGATTCTCTCCCCGTCCCGCTGGGGTTGGGGGGAGTGAGCGAGCGGCTGCGTGGTATTTGGCTGCCTGCCAGGTTAAACCACGACAGTTGTCTCTTACGACAGTGGCCAGGTTGAGTTCTAGCCGGGCTTTTGCCTTTCTAATTTCCTCTCTGCATGACCTAACGAGATCCCTGTACTCTTCTTGAGTTGCCTGCCCCTTCTTCCAAAGCTGATAAACTCTCCTTTTTTCCCTGAGTCCCAGCCAGAGCTTCCCATTCAGCCAGGCCGGTCGTCTTCCCTGCTCGTTCTTCTTGTGGCACATGGGGACAGCCCACTCCTGCGCCTTTAAGACTTCCTTCTTGAAGAACGTCCAGCCTTCCTGGACCCCTTTGCCCTTCAGGACTGTCTCCCAAGGGACCCTCTCGACCAGTGTCCTGAGCAGGCCAAAGTCCACCCTCCGGAAGTCTATGGGAGCGGTTTTGCTGGCCCCCCTCTTTACTTCACCAAGTATCGAGAATTCTATCATTTCATGGTCGCTAAGCCCAAGCCGGCCTCCGACCACCACATCTCCCACCAGTCCTTCTCTGTTTGTGAACAGCAGGTCAAGCGAGGCATCTCCCCTAGTGGGCTCACTTACCAGCTGCGTCAGGAAGTTATCATTTTCCACACACTCCAGAACCTCCTCGACTGTTTCCTCTCTGCCGTGTGGTATTTCCAGCAGACATCCGGAAAGTTGAAGTCCCCCACGAGAACAAGGGCTAGCGACTGTGAGACTTCTGCGAGCCTCTGGTAGAATATTTCCTCTGCCTCCTCGTCCTGGCTAGGTGGTCTATAACAGACTCCCAGCAGGACATCTGCCTTGTTGGCCTTCCCCCTCATCCTTACCCACAAGCACTCGACCTCATCATCACTACCATCGAGCTCTAGACAGTCGAAGCACTCCCTAACATACAGGGCTACCCCACCGCCTCTCCTTCCTCGCCTGTCCCTTCTCAAGAGCTTATAGCCATCCATTGCAGCACTCCAGTCGTGAGACTCATCCCAGCATGTTTCCGTGATGGCGACTAAGTCATAGCTACCCCGCTGCACAATGGCTTCCAACTCCTCCTGTTTGCCGCCCATGTTGTGTGCATTGGTGTAGATGCACTTGAGCTGGGCTGCCGATTTCTCCCCGACATTGGCGTGCCGCCCCTAGGCTCTTCTCTACTGAGCCTGGTTTTATCCCCTTCCCCCTTCGAACCGAGTTTAAAGCCCTCTCGATGAGCCCCGCCAACTCATAGGCGAGAATCCTTTTCCCCCTGTGAGACAGCTGAACTCCGTCCGTCGCCAGCAGGCCCGGTGCCGTGTAAACCTCCCCGTGGTCAAAGCAGCCAAAATTCTGCCGATGGCACCAGCCCCTAAGCCACGTGTTGATCCGTTGAGTTTTCCTGTTCCTTTCGGTGTTCCGCCCTACCACTAAAGGGATCGAGGAAAACACTACCTGTGCTCCCGATCCTTCCACCAGTCGCCCCAGCGCCCTGAAGTCCCTTTTGATCCCTTCGGGACTTCTCTCTGCACCCTCCTCACTGCCAGCCTGTGTAACCAGTAGCGGGTAGTGATCGGAGGCCTGCACGAGACCAGGGAGCTTCCTAGTAATGTCCTTCACCCGGGCCCCAGGGAGGCAGCAGACTTCCCTTTGGGATGGGTCTGGCCGGCAAATTGGGCCCTCCGTCTCCCTCAGAAGGGAATCACCTAGGACAATTACCCTCCTTTTTTTCTTAGCGGAGGCAGTCGTCATGCGTGGGGCTGACTGCCTCACCTTGGGCAACCCCCTGGATGGGCCTTCATCTGCGTCCTCGTTTGTCTGGCCCTCAAGTTCCAGGGCCCCATATCTGTTCTGTAAGGGCAACTGGGAAGGTTGGGGTGAGGGAGGCCAGGAGGGCCTCCCTGATACTCCTTAAGCTCTCCACCTCCTCCTTCAGCTCTGCCACCAGGCTGAGCAGATCATCCACCTGGTCGCAGCGCACACAGGTGTCGTCTCTGCTGCCCTCCTGTACCAGGGACAGGCTCAGGTACTCCCTGCAGCCGGAGACCTGGACAGATGTGTGTTTGCGTAGGGGCTCCGTCTGGGTCGCCACGTTTCTCCTGGCGATGGCTTTCGGCCGAGTGGAAACCATGGCCAGGTCCTCTTCTGGGAGGGCGACAACCACGACTTGAGCTCGCCTCTAGAGCCTGGAGGGGGGCTGCGCCCTGTTCGCATGAACTGCCGCGCCAACTGCCACGCCACGCCCTTCTGACGCTCCACGCCCTGTTTGCCCACCCTGTTTCACTGCGCTCCGGGTCGCTCGCGCTCCCTGGGGGCTGCTCTTCTATCTGAGGGGGTTTGGCCGCCGTCCTGCCTGTCCCCGCCCGCGCTGAGTCAGAGGCGCCGCTCGTCAGGAGCTCGCTCCTCCGGCTCGGGGGAGGGGGGCTGGGGCACCCTCTCGCTCCTGCGCTTTTGCCTTGGCGGTTTTTGCAGCGGTTTTGCCACTTTACGAAGGGTCCCCGGCGCGATCCTCCTCTCCGGAGCCCTTCGCCTTGGTGGGATGAGGTTCTCTGTGTCCTCTTTGCCTCAGGCTTCCCCTGCAAGGTCTGCCAGGCCTCTGGGACTCAGGGCAGGTCTCTGGAGGAGATCAAGCAGCGGTGCATGGGGATCAAGTCAGGGATCACTTGAGCCAACGCAATCCTTACCAGTCGAGGGGACAGGAGGGGCGGCATCCCAGGGAGCTGAGAGAGCAGCCCAAGGTCACAGTGAAGCCACTCTCCAGCATCTTTCAAAGGTGGTGGTGTCTGTGGGGATTCCCTGATGACTCGCAGCACCCAAACCTTGCACGCACCTTTCAAAACTGCCCCAAGGATGTGCAGAGGAGTGGAAGGCTGTGCCCCAGATTATGTTCCCTCAGATCCTATTTCTGGGGGTCTGAAAGAGAAGGTGACTGGATTTACTGGATTTAGCTTGTCTCTCGCCATCCTCTTTGCTTTCTGTGATGAAAGGACAGGACTGCTGGACACAGGGAGACCAGTGGTTGTCTTTTCACCTGGAAGTCAGTGAAGTTTTCAACATCACCCCCCGACAATATTCTTGTGCCCACGTTCGGACATTATGGTCTGCATGGGTGGATAAGTAGATGGGTAAATAACCAGATGGATGGTTGGGCTCAGAGGGACGTGATCAATGCGTGGTACTCTGCCTGGAGGCATCGAGCTAGTAGGGTCCTGCAGGGGTCTGTCCTGCCACCTGCCCTCTTTAACGTGCTTTTAATGACCTGGAGGAGATGAGCGAGTGCTTTTTCATCGCATTTGCAGATGGACACCATATTGAGGAGAGCAGACACTGCACTGGAGGGCAGGCCTGCCATCCCAAAGAACAGAGACAGGCCACAGGGATTCGCAAAAAGTAACATCATGATGTCCAGTAAACAGAAATTTGCAAGTCCTGCCTGAGGTGCACCAATCCCGTGCAATGACAGAGGCCAGGGGCTGTGTGGCTGGGTAGCAGCTCTGCAGGAAAGGCTCTGCTGGTCCTTGGATTTCATCAGGCAAAACAGGAGCCATCAGCAAAGAAGGTCAAGGTGTCCCTGGCCCCCTCTCTGTGCTCCTCACAGGGCCCTGAACTGGCAGTGGTGCTCTGCAGAGCAAGTGGGCTGTGAGACCATGGAGTGACTCCACGCTGGCTGTGCTGGTCAGGTCTAGCTGGACTGAGCACTGCCACTGAGCTCCTTCCCAGGGGTCTAAAGCTGTGGAAGTTGCTCAGAGCATTTCTCGTGGTTCAGGATGTTTTCCACTGTACGCATTGGACCGTCCTTGGGCTTTTACTGAAGGAGACATGAATCACCCTCCTGTCTCCTTTTTCTGATCTTGCTGGGTCCCCACGGCCTCTCTTGGGATGACAGAGCCCATGTTTGCTTGTGCATACTCAAATACAGTGCTTTGCCTTTGGGTGACTCCACCTTGGATCATCCCTTCTTTTGGGATGGCCACCCCCAGACACATCACTTCCTTGTAAATGCCCTCTGCTCTCCTGGTGTCTCCAGTTTCCCCTCCAGAAAGCCGGGCAGCTACCATTCAGCTCTGCTGCATGTGGGAGAGTCCTGGGCAGGCAATTTGGAGCCTGTTCACTATCTCCAGTGGCACTGGGCACTCACAACTGAGAGCTGAGTCCAGCCCTCACTCCCCAAAATGTCTCCCAATGCCGTCTCCCCGTGAGCCCACTGAGAACAAGTTCAGCAACAGGCCATGGTGAGTGCAGTTCCTGGCACCTAGTCCTGACTTCAGCAAAAAGAAGAGCCCAGCCTTCAGGAGCTGCCATGGGGAGATACCATTTATTATAGAGATGCTCCTCAGGAAGCCGGCTCTGACACAGTGATGACATATTTACCAAAGGTAAGCACAGCCAGGCCATGCTTCTGGAGATCTGGGATGAATACAAATATGCCTCTATGAACACGATCATCATGGGAGAAACTAGAATTAACCAGTGAGAAGAGATGGGCAGCTTACAGTTGCTGAAGGTGAACCCATTGAATCCATTTCCTCAGGGCATCCTTGAGCTCCTAGTTCCTCATGCTGTAGATGAGGGGGTTCACTGTTGGAGGCAGAACCGAATACACAACAGCCACCACGAGATCCAGGAATGGGGAGGAGATAGAGGGGGGCTTCAGGTAGGCAAACATACCATTGCTGACATACAGGGAGACCACGGCCAGGTGAGGGAGGCACGTGGAGAAGGCTTTGTGCCGTCCCTGCTCAGAGGGGATCCTCAGCACAGCCCTGAAGATCTGCACATAGGACAGCACGATGAATACAAAACACCCAAGAGCAAGGACGAAGTTGGTGACAAGGACCGCAACTTCCCTGAGGGAGGAACATGAGCAGGAGAGCTTGAGGATCTGAGGTACTTCACAGAAGAACTGGTCCACAGCATTGCCTTGGCAGAGGGGTATGGAAAATGTATTGGCCGTGTGCAGGACAGCATTGAGAAACCCACTGGCCCAGGCAGCTGCTGCCATGTGGACACAAGCTCTGCTGCCCAGGAGGGTCCCGTAGTGCAGGGGTTGGCAGATGGCAACATAGCGGTCATAGGCCATGACGGTGAGGAGAGAATACTCTGCTGTGATCAAGAAGAGGAAGAAAAAGACCTGTAGAGCACATCCTGCATAGGAGATGGCCCTGGTGTCCCAGAGGGAATTGGCCATGGATTTGGGAACAGTGGTGGAGATGGAGCCCAGGTCGAGGAGGGAGAGGTTGACGAGGAAGAAGTACATGGGGGTGTGGAGGCGGTGGTCACAGGCTATGGCGATAATGATGAGGCCGTTGCCCAGCAGGGCAGCCAGGTAGATGCCCAGGAAGAGCCAGAAGTGCAAGAGCTGCAGCTGCCGCGTGTCTGCGAAGGCCAGGAGGAGGAAATGGGAGATGGAGCTGCTGTTGGACATTTGGTCCCTCTGGGCATGAGGAACTGTTGAAGAAGGAAAAGACAGTGAGAAGTTAGGACAGATTTTTCAAGGAAGAAAACTAAAATCTTTTATTTTTTTCATTTTCTTTATTTTCTTTTAGATACTCCTGTCCTACCTGGGGAATCTTCTTCAAAGGTAGAAATCCTCAGCACTTCTATCGTGAGACCAGCGTGGCAAAAGGGTTCACTGTCACTCACTGCAGGCTGAGGGGAGCTAGTTTATCTATCAGTCTTGTTCCCCGCTGCCCTGCGCTCGCAGGTACTTGAGTTGGAGGATGATCATGGTCGTATGCTCCCCTTGAAAGAAACTGGACCCTGCTGAGAGTAGAGGAGTCTGGATTCAAAGCTCAGATCTCCAAACTTCTCCCTCTTTCACAGGGTGCCTGAGGGTGGCCTCCACACTCCCCTTCTAGGCAAGAACACGCACGACACCTTTCAGTTGCCCACATACAGCTGCTCAACACCAGTTCCACAGTCTTAGCACCTCTGGGGCTTCTTTATGGGTGTCTGAGGTATCACAAAGATGCTGTAAGAGAGCTGTGTCTGGTGTCAAGCTCACAGCCGGGCAGGACACTGCACAGACATGGTCAAGTGTCCTACAGAGGGGATCTCCTGTGGGGAGAGCCGTTCGTTTCACAAGCCCACAGGCCACATTTCCTGGAGCCCCGTGGGTTTGAAGGGGGCTGGAACACCTCACTCCCATGCAGACCCCTGCCTAGTAAGGCTTGAAGGGTTGGTGTCTGAAACTCCCCCAACCCCAGAGAGCCCAAGAACAGGAACAGGAGCAGCACAGACAAGTGGGAAAAGAAAGAGCAGCACTATGGTGTTTCTTCCAAGGGAGGCAAGAAGAGAGACAAAGGCACTTGAGAAAGTCATCACCTTAACCAGCCGTGCAGCCTCACATACAGCAATGCTGCAAGGCAGTCACACTCGGCCCCTGTGCTCTGCGGAGGGAAATGGGCACGTGGCTGGAGACAGGCACCTCTCCTCTGCTGGGGCTCCGGCTGCAGATTGGGCAGCTGATGCTTTATGCCCCACGGCCATGAGGGCAGAGACTTTGCTGGGTCAGAGAGGAGGCAAGGGGGCTTGCTCAGAGGGAGGTGTCTGCCCTGGAGGGGATGACAGAGAGTTTTCCCAATTTTCCTTCCCACGATATTACCAATTTTAGTTTTGTCTTCTTCCCTGCCCACCCCTCTGCTGCCTGGACCTTTTCTATCTCCTTCTCTGTCCCCACATTGTTTTCCTCACAGCAAATTCTGAAAGACCGCACCCCACCGTTTGTGCGCTCAGTTCTGCCCTACAGAAAACTCCCCGTTCAAGGGCACTGTCTAGAGACATCTCCCTGCTTGCAGGTCATAAAGAACAGGTCAGACAAACCGTGATGTTACCAGTAACGGTGATACTGGTGGTGCCTGTAGGCTGAGGGGTAGGTGAAGGCAGTTTATGAGGTTGCTAGCAGACCTACAGATCACAACACGTAACGGTTCAAGAGTCTCAGTCACTTCTCAAAAGTTAGCAGCTCCTTTCCCCTTTACACCCCCACAGCATGAAATTGAAGACTAAGAGAAGCACCTTCCTTTCGAGGTAGCACCTGCCTGGACCTTCCTCTTGAAAAGTCCCCTTGGAAATGTCCTGGGGGTGATCTGGAGCTGAGAGCAGCCCTGACACATGCAGCACCCTTTTGAGAGCAGAAGGACCCAATCCTGCCCTGCTGGGGCTCACTCCTTCCACCCACAGCTTCTCCCCACAGCGTCGTGGGGACCTCCCCAGGCAGGCTGAGTGCTGAGCCTGGCAGGCGGCAGAGTCCCTGCCCTGGTGCTCAGCCCCCTGGGGTACAGGGACCCTGCTCGGAAGGACAGCCCTGGCCACCCCTGCCTGCACACACGCCTTCACACCCTGGAGCAGTGCCCGGGAGAAGGCAGCCGTCATGCCCTCTCCTTCTGACGGTGCAGCAGTGAAGCCCTGCTCTGCAGCACCTCCTCCTCCTCTACAGCAGGGAAGCTGTGAGAGTCCTCCTGAGAGATCATAGTTGCTGTGGCATGTACCAGCTTTTGGATATCCCTCCAGGAACAGCAGCTACATTGTCCTGCACCCAGGCACTTACCATGTAGAGGGCTGTGAAGATCTCTCCGCGCAGTGAGCTCTCAGCATCCTCCCACTCCAGGCTGCCTTTACGCTCTCTCTGCCTCGCTCCCTCCCCTCGGTGCCTGCAGGCAGTGCCCTCAGCCCTGCTGCGCTTTGCAGAGGAGCTGCTCCTGGGCAGAGCTGTCTCTCTGCAGCACTGCCCACTTGCCAGGAGCTCCCTCCATCCAGGAGCCCGGCCCAGCTGGCTGCACACCCAGCTTCACATCCCTGCAGCCATCCCTGGGAGGAGGGAGCCATGGTGCCCTGTCCCTCTGACCATGCAGCAGGGAGTCCCTGTTCTGGAACACACTTCCTCCTCCTCCTGCACTCCAGAAAAGCCAGGAGAGCCATACTGACAGGTCCTATCAGCTGTGGCATGTGCCAGCTCTAGGAGACACTTCCAGGAACTCATCTGCATTGCCCTGCAATCAGAGACTTACCGTGTTAAAGGGCTGTGAAGATTTCTCCCCCAGTGAGCTCTCAGCTGTCCTCCCACCCCAGGCTGCTTTTAACCTCTCACTTCTCTTGTCTGCCCTCGGTGCCTGCAGACAGTGCCTTCAACCCTGCTGCGCTTTGCAGAGGAGCTGCTCCTGGGCAGAGCTGTCTCTCTGCAGCACTGCCCACTTGCCAGGAGCTCCCTCCTTCCAGGAGCCCGGCCCAGATCATCAGCAGAAGAGCAGAAGGCGGCATCATATTCTCTATCCTGTCTGGGCTCCCTTGAGGAGCCCCTGGGGCTCCTGGGCAACCTCCTCTGATACAGGCTGAAGTCATCACTGATGTTCCCTTCTTTCCAGTAGAGTCATTTGTCCTAATAAAAAAAGAGTTGGGCATGAGAATCACCTTTTTTTGGCCCATCTTTAGGCACAGCAGCCAGAAAAGGACAGGCAATGATCTCCTTTACCCCTGCTGAGGGAAGGAACTCAGCTCAGCCAATCGAGGCATCTCATCCTGGGTTTGTAGTCCTGGGGCTGGCAGGGGACTCAGCTCTCACCTCTGGCTGCCACAACCCCACAGGAGGTGGCATTCCTCTGGCCTCAGTTCAGGTGGGCACAAAATAGGCACCTGCTGCCTGGGAGCTGCTCGTCTCAGCTCCCATGGTAATTCCTGGAGATGGAGGCCGGGAGTGAGTTGTTCAGACTCAAACTCCCGCTAACATCTGAGGTGTCAGAGGTGGTCCAAGATACGTGCAGGCAGATTCGAGGTCTAATGGAGCAATGCTGAAACAGGGCAGTTTCTGGGAGCAGCGTTTTCGAGCCTGGTGGGGAATTCCTTTGGCCAAATGAAATGACAGCAGATGATCACGTTTGCAACAATGAAACCCGTCACTCCTCAGTATGTTCTTGTTCAGAACCTATAGCGATAGTCAGCTGACCAAATGTAGTCATTGCCAGAGGGAGAGCTCAACCTTTCTCCTTCTCTTCTCCATCAGCTGCATATACTGGGCTTCCGCTAGAAGAATCCCACTAGGGAATAATGGCATTTGCCTCAGGTACATCCCTCCATTACCTAACCTAATTCAGGGCAGCTGCTCAAGATCATGGCCAAATCCAGGCCTGTAGATGTGTACAGGGCTCTCCAGCACAACTGCCTGCAGCTGCCAGAGACATCACAGGACCAACAGGAAAGCCATCCCCACTCAGAGCAGGTGTGTCACTGACCACCCAGGGCATCTCAGACTCAGTTTCTGTGGTCCAGTGACTGGTTGCCACCACTGTGTTGAGACCATCTGGTAGATACAGGCAGAGCATGAATATGAAGCACGTCACAGCGGGGTCTGCACTCATGTGTCTCTACTCCCACACTCTGCTGGTTCTTCTCTCCCCTATCCTTTGCTCATCCCATTGACGATACAATCAAGGAATAGGACAATGATTATTATCATCCTGGCTCACAGGATGTCCCCAGTGAATGGAAAAAGGGAATATCATGCCCATTTTTAGAAAAGGGTAAAAAGGAGGACCCTGGGAACTACCACCCAATCAGCCTCACTTCTGTGCCTGGTAAGATCATGGAACAGATCCTCCTGGAAGATCTGTCAAAACATATGGAAGACAGGGAGGTGATTAGAGACAGCTGACAAGGTTTCACCAAGGGTAAATCATGCTTGACTAATCTAGTGGCCTTCTATGATGGAGTGACGACATCAGCAGACAACGGAAGAGCTAGGGATGTCATCTATCTGGACATCTTTGATACGGTCCCCTACAACATGCTCACCTATAAATTGGTGAGATATTGGTTTGATGAATAGATGGATTGTCTGGATGGCTGTGTCCAAAGAGTTACAGTCAATAGCTCAGTGTCCAAGTGAAAACCAGGAATGAATGGGTTCCCTCAAGGGTCCGTACTGGGATCAATACTGTTTAATATCTTAATCACTGATATGCACAGTGGGATTGAGTGCACCCTCACCAAGTTTATGGATCACAGAATCATAGAATATGTCAAGTTGGAAGGAACCCATAAGGATCATTGAGTCCAGCTCCCTGCTCCTTACAGGGTTACATAAAAACTAAATCATATGACTAAGAGCGTTGTTCAGAGGCTCCTTGAACTCTGACAGGCTTGATGCCGTGACCACTTCCGGATGCATGGATCTCATCAGGTCCCATGGACTTGTGCACCTTCAAGTTCCTTAGATGGTCTCGAACCTGATCTTCTCCTACAGTGGGCGGCTCTTCATTCTCCCAGTCCCTGCCTTTGCCTTCTGCGGCTTGGGCACTGAGGCTTGAGCACTTGCTGATGAAAGCTGAGGCAAAAAAGTCATTGAGTACCTCAGCCTTCTCTGTATCTCGGGTAACCAGGTCTCCCGTTTCGTTCCGGAGAGGGCCCACATTTTCCCTAGTCTTCCTTTTATCCCTGACGGACCTATAGAAGCTTTTCTTGTTGCCCTTGATGTCCCTGGCCAGATTTAATTCTCTCAGGGCTTTAGCTTTGCTAACCTGATCCCTGGCCGCTTGGACAATTTCTCTGTATTCCTCCCAGGCTACCTGTCCTTGCTTCCACCTTCTGTAGGCTTCCTTCTTGTGTTTGAGTTTGTCCAGGAGCTCCTTGTTCATCCATGCAGGCCTTCTGGTGACTTAACCTTAAACAAGGCCTGAAACACATTCAGGAGACACAGCGACAGGAACCTGCTGGTTTGAACATCCCAAGGACATTGAAAATTCTCAAGAGCTATTGCAAGAGCTATCAGCCTGGAGGAGAAGGGGAAAGTGGCGGAAGGGGTCTCCCCTATAGATTGCCTCTCTGAGGAGAAGGGGTAAAAAGTGTAATTATTAATAGTTTGCAAGAGATGGGTCCCGAAGTATGGGGATGACGGCAGTGCTGGGTACAATAATTTTATCATACCAGCGATGGCAGTGGGATGAGGGAGAGAATGAGAAGAGTAAAAGTGAGAAAACTCATGAGTTGAGATAAAGACAGTTTAATAATTGAAATATAATCATAATCATAATCATAAATTGTAATGACAAGGAAAATAACAAAAAGAGAGAGAGATAAAACTCAGGAAAAAGAAGTGATTTAATGGCTCACCGCCTGCCGACTGACACCAAGCCAGTCCCTGAGCAGTGATCCCTGCCCCCTGGCTTATAAACTGAGCATGATGTCATATGGTATGGGGTCATACAGTGTTTGGGTTAGCTGTCCTGGCTATGCTCCCTCCCAGCTACATGTGCACCTCCTCGCTGGGAAGCTGAAAAGTCCTCGACTTGGTATAAGCACTGCTTAGCAACAACTAAAACATCAGTGTGTTATCACATTATTCTCATACTAAATCCAAAACACAGCACTATACCAGCTACTAGGAGGCAAATTAACTCTATCCTAGACGAAACCAGGACACTTGTGTTCCTGGAGATCCACACAAGGTGCTGCAGAGTCATCTCAGGCAGCAAACTCCTCTCTTGCAAAGCTGGCACGGCCCAGGCCTGTTTTTCTCTGGCCTTGGGCATTGCAGGGTTTGTTATCTTCATGAGCATCTCATTTCATCATTACGCTGCCACCTGCCATCCTTACCAGCGTGTCTTCGCTCTGAAGCAACGCCTTTGCGTTGGGGTCCTTGGTGCTTGGTTCTAGTTTTCTCCCTGAGAAGTATTTGCTGAGCTGCTGCAACCCAAATGTGCACCGATGTCCTCAGCCTGGGACACAGGCAGGAGGATCTGGAGCCCCTTATTCCATCACAGAGCTTCTGAGGGAACCACTGCGGTGACGTGGTGGGACAAGTTGTATAGCTTTGGGTACAGTGGTGGATAGAGACAGGCTCTTTAGGAGACACTGGAGGTGGTTGGGGAAGGTGGGAGAATGAGACTGGGGCACCCGCTCTATGAAGGATCGGGCAGATCAAATGTATGGTGGGGCAGAAGACAAATTGCGTGAGCATTTGTGGATAAGGAACAGAGGAGAAACCAGTGAAGGTGACATGAAGGTGGGAGTTAGAACCACTCAGTCAGGGTGAGGAAGTGGACAAAGTCTTCTGCAGGCAACCTGAGGAAGTCTCCAGGTCAGTGACCCTTGCAGTCACTGGACGGGCAAAATGCTTGGGTGCAAACAGTCCCATTGGGTCCTGGAGAGTCTCGGGGTCAACTTCTTATCACAGCTGCCAGACTGGCTGAGAGGGTGAGTCAGGGCTGGTCAGGGACCTTGAAGTGTCAGCCTTGGCTGTGGTGACCGTGAAATCATTGGGTCTCAGTTCCCTTGGGAAGTAAGGCAGAAGAGCAGAGCTCAGGTTTGGGATCTCGGAGAAGCAAACATTGTCCTGCTCAGGGCTCTGGTAGTAGGAGAAGAAGCTCTGAAAGGTAAAAATCTACGAAAGCTGAGAGGCCTTTAAGGACATCTTCCTCCAAGCGCAGGAAGGGGCTGTACCGATACTCAGGAAAACAACCCTTCATCTCAAGAAACCGACCGAGCTAAACAGGAACATCATGGCTGAGCTCCAGTGCCAAACGGCAGCAGGCAGGAGGTGGAAGCCGGGACAGGCTACAAAGGAGGTTCAGAAACGTTGTCTGGAGAAATAAGGGTTGTGTTAGGAGAGTCAAAGCTCCCCAAAAGTTCAAGCTTGCAAGGGATGTCAAAGGGCAATAAGGGAAGCTGCTACATCTTCCTTAACAGTTAAAAGAACAAGGAAAGGTGAAGTGGGCCACTGCTGAATTTAGGAAGAGTAGACGCAGCTAGGTCTTCTTTTCCTCTGTCTTCACCAGCAAGGTCTCCCAGGTCTTTGTGCCCTTGGAAGGACTCCAGGAGGAAGAGAACAACCAGCAGTGGATGAGGATCAAGGCAGGGGCTACTTGAGCAAACTCACCCCTTCAGAGTCTATTGAGTGGACGGGCTGCGCCCAAGGACACTCTTTCTCTGCAGTCCCAGGACGGGCTGTTAGCAAGCAGAAGGCCAAGGGACATCACACTGGAGGGTGAGTGATGACACCCTGTTTGAAACACCACATGCCCGATTTAGTGCTGCACCCAAATGCAGAGGCCTATGGAAATGTCTCATGGTGCTACTAGGCACCTTCCTTGGTCATAGGCCAGTTGGGAAGTGGAAGATGGGAAGGGGCTCAGCAGCAGTGATCCCCATCTGGCTGGGTCTGCCTCTCACCCTGACCAGCATGGCCAGTGCAGGGTCACCCCATGGCCCCAGGGCACCGCAGTCCCCTCGCTCTGCAGAGCAGCACTGCCAGCTCAGGGCCCTGTGGGGAGTGTGCTCAGGGCTGCAGGAACGGCCAGCCAGGACACCCTCACCTGGGAAAGGCTCTCTGGGGAGAAGGGATGGCCAGGGAGAAGAGCAGGGCACCGTGGCTGTGGAGGGGAGAAACAAAAAGAGCATCCCGTTCCTGCGTGTCCAGCTGGGGCAGGCTGCTGTGCTGCTGGGGCAGCAGGAGCTGCCAGAGGAGCCCCAGGGCCAGGACCCTGGTGCCGTCCTGGGGAGCAGGACTGGCACGGGGGGAAGCAGGCTGCTGGTGGTGGGGATCTCCTGAGCATGACAGCAGGAGGGACACTGTCACAGGGCTCTGTGTCCTCCTGTCACGGCCAGCCTCCAGGCCTGGGTCTGCTGGGGAGACTGAGAGACCTCTCTGCCCTGTAAAAGCTGCTGTGCCCTTCAGAGGGACTGGGGCTGTGGGGTGAGTGCCCAGAGCTCTGCACCACCCTGTGGTTGGCATTGCTGCTCTACTGGGATGAGCTGGGGAGAGGGCAGAGGAGGTGGAGAGAGCTGGGGAGGGGCTGGGCCGGAACGATCCCAGGAGAGGAAAATGCCAGTATACAGCTCAACTGTGTGAGTGTGCAGGGTGGGGGCACACAGCAGTGTCCTCCCACAGCCAGGCCTCCTGGCAGAGGCTTGAAGGACCAGCAGAACAGGACCTGGTCTATGCCATAGTCCCTGGACACCGTGAGCAAGCTGCCCCAGGGTCACAGACCAGCCCCTCACAGCTGCCAGTGCCACCGCTGGCCACTCACCCCAGGTCGGAGAAGTGGTTTGTCCCTTCATGGAGGGGCACCAAAAGGTCAGAAGTTTGTTCTTGCGTAACAGACTTATGCATGCACATCTATGCATGTGATGAGATGAACTTGAGTGAGCACAAGTGCTACCAGCTACTCCTCGGGGTGTCCTGAAGGCTTGTGGGACAGGTGGTTTCTTGAGGTGCCTGCAGTTTGCGATTAACATCCCCTGGACAACCACCATGGAGATGTGCTTCCTTGCATCTAGGTCCCCGTGTCCATTCCTCATGCTGTGGGTGCAGAGCAGGGTGGTACACCGCGGGGCTGAGGTGCCTCCACCCTCTGGGAATGGCAGCAGGAAGCCAGGCAGACACTAGGACTGCTGCAATGCACTGCCTCTGCGTGTGCAAGGGAAGGACTCCAGTCTCTGATCGTCCCTGTGTGCATGAGGAGTGAGGCCAGCTCAGATGTGGACACCTCACAGAGCACTGATATTTCTCTGCTGGACTCCAAGAGCAAAGCCCACCGTCCCCGTCTCATTTATCTCACCTGCCCTAGCTTGTTGCCTGCTAGGTCAGGACCATGCCTACGAGGTCACCCTCCCGTCTTTTACGGTGATTTTATATGACACCAACAAAAATATTAATCTTACCCTGAAATCAAATTCATGATTTTGAATTTGAAAAAAATCAAAAGTAAAAATGATTAAAAAAGAATCATCATCAAAATGTAACCCCAAAGCCATTTCTTCTCCAGGCTGACCTAGCTGATCAAATGGACATGTCCCTTGGAGAAAACTGTCTCTGACTGCCCTGGTCAGACTCATTTTTTAAAAAATGGGACCAAATTAATCTGTATAAATATAGAGGTAAGCAGCCTAGTGACATGACACAGTCCTTTTTTACCTTCCCGTTCGTACTTCTCAAACGTGAGCTTTCTCTCCAGGCTCTGAGTGTGAACCCAAGTGCAGAAAGCACAAACAGACTTTTTCTTTCTGCAAATGAAAAACATTCATCTGGACATGATATATTCTTTTATTCCTAATATTTGAGCCATCCAACTTTTCAACCAGATAGTTTTATTCTGCTTCCACAGCTTTATAGCCAAAACACAAATAACCCCTTCCAGGGGAGAGTATCTCCAAGGACAGGATTTTCTCCAGTGGAAGTGTCCACTTGTTTCGGAAAAGTCCTAAGGAGGGGATGAGTCTAGGAAATCTGCCTTTTAGACAAAGACGTCCTTCAGTGGCTACAAAGGAAGCAGAAATTACTCCCTTACATCTACACACTGCAGATGTTCAAACCGAATCCTACTCAACATTTTACTGATCACAGAGTCATTCTGTCTTCTTTGATCTTTGAATTTACCTGCTTCATCACGCTAGCCCCGTGCTGGAGCTCGTTCTCACACTTAGCTCTCTTACCCACTAAGCAGATGTTCATGCTGGGGTTTGAAGTACGAGAAAGACAACATACTGGGCAGAGGATGACACAGCCCCGAGAGGCCGAATCATGACTGAACCCTGTGACGGTAGCTAAGGAAGGATTATACTGAGCTCACGAGAGCGGCTTGTGGAAGTAGGTGATGGCTGATATTCCCTGGGTCACCAAGGAGATGTGATTCTGGGATCACTGAGCCCTGAATTTCTGAAGACTGACTGCACGTACCAGAGGCATACACATAATTGGACTAATACTGACAAAAGCAATAGTGAGACCTACGACAAAGGCTGCCTTCCATCATGCCCCCATACCCCAGAGAAGAACAACTCCCTTTGGATTAATGAGTCACTGCTTTCCCTTTTCACTCTGCTGCTAGGTTTTGGAGGTGTTCTTTCCCAATCTCTCAGGAACCAGCAGTCAAAAGAAGACCAAGAAAGTGCTTTGGGAGTGGGATACCCGATGCATCATCTCTCCTGTGTCGGCATTCGAGGACTCAGTTATCTTTTCATGAAGGTGAAGTCTAAAAAGCTCAGGCAAATTGGGATGTAGAAGTTTGTAGGTCTTAATGGAGAGCTTTTAAAGTGACATTAAACATGGTGCTCAGCTGGAAGCGTTAGCCATCAGTACTAAGGCTGGGTTCTGTGATTTTCACATGCAGACAGAAGCCAAAAAACCCAGACAAACAAACAAAAAAGAGAAGGGATCTATTTTACTGCTTCTGCCTAAAAGATGATTTTTGCCTCTGCCTCTTGCAGCAGAGTCCAGAGATCAGACTCAAATGAAGGAACACATCTGAAGTTCCCCAGTACCACAGGAAGCTGATGCCCGATGCACCTGGTGCTTTTGTTTCCCTTTCCCTTAGGAAATGACAGAGATATTGATGAGTAGTTCTTCTCTGGTTTCTTCAACATTTTTCGTAGGGTTTCAGTGCCTGGAAACACAGGAGGAGCCCTGGTAATTCATATGCATGCTTCTAAAAAGAGCAGATGGGTATTATTCGATCCATTCATCTTAGAAGCACAGTTTGAATAGAGTGAATTGTCCTAGGGAATTGCCCAGCGTTTTGCTCTCATTAAAGAATCAAAACTAAAAGCCTGACAAGGTGATACTAAGATGCTTGTTTGGCTGCCCCACTTTTGCTGCCTCTGCACCCAAATTTGTTGGTTTGTTGGCTTTTTTCCATGACATTACCATGGGAATCTCAGCCTGATATGATGTTAATGTCGCAGTTATACAGGTGTTGGTATTTCCAGATCAGTTAGGGTTAGGTTAGAATTCGGGTTAGGCCTGGGATTAGGTTAGGGTTAGGGTTAGTGTCAGGGTTTGCCTTATGGTTTATTGGCCCGGTGGTAGAAGATTTTCATCATCTCATTGGTCATGCCACTGGAGTGAACCTTGTTCTTGCCTGCGGATTAGGGTCTCTGAGCCTCTGCTCAATGCCATCCTTGTCCCACAAAGGATGAGGGAGAGAGCTGGGATTATGGTTCAGCAAGACTGAGGCACTGAAGGCCAATTTGAGTCCAGTTCTGGGTTATTGCCATTCCCAGATCACTGCCGTGAATGTGGTCAGTTCATGTAACTCACTCACCTGTAAGGTTTGGGGTACCCGGGCCTCCAGTTTTCCCAGCAGAAGTTGGCACTACCTGGGTCCATGAACAAATAGCTGCACCTGGGTGTCCCAGAATGAGTGATTTAGATTTCTTAATGAATCACTGTTAAAGGTATTAGCAAAAGTGATTTTAATATGATGTTGTAAAAGCGCGACTTAACAAAGTTTGATGGCAAGGTTCACTCTATGAATTACTGCATGGAAGAAACATACAAAGGAAAATTGAGTTACACTTGAGTTGGAATGATTCACAGAGAGAGCAGGGATGCAAAAGGCTAAGGAGGACCCTCCCGCTGAGTCACGAAGTTCAGAGCGGACCCCCTTGCTTTCTAAACTCCTCCTCAGAGAGGTGTCCCGGTGCAGTTGGATCCAAACCTAGTCTCAGCCTTGGTCGACGGTTTATGTCTATGGGAGTATATATGCAAAATTTATGCAATGTTTCATTAGCATCAATTCAGCATGCAATCAAAGTTACCGATACAAAATCTTAGTGCACTATGATATAGGTTGTGCATGATATCGGCCACTTACCAAAGATCTGCCATTGGTAAAAGGTCTCTCTGCCTCGAGGAGCAACCTTGAGAGGTGTCCCAGCTCAAGGGGAGATCACCGCCATGCAGCCACGCTGCCTAGCAGGGAGAGCTCAGAGAAGGCTCCCTTAGGCTGTCATATTTATGGAATAAAGTGGTTGGCTCGTAGTCAAATTACAGGCGATGGGAAAGGTATGCATGAGCCTCCTTGTACCCACAACTTTCTTTGTTCCTTGAGAAATGAGTCTTGGAGGAACCACCTGCTATTCATGTGTTAATGGCATGACCGGTGTTCCAAACTCACCTGCATCGATGCTCACTGTGTCACTGTGTCCTTTGCGGGTTTTCAGAGAACAGATTGGAACTAGAGAAGTTCTTGGCCTGGTTGTGGCTCAGGCCTTTACCTCTTCTGGAGCCTGCACCAAACCACCGCCAGTCTGGTTAAGGGGCCGAGTGCATCTGTCACAAGGCTTCCTGTATGAAAACACACTCATAATGCAGAAGGGTGAGAGTTTCTGCACCTGCTGAACATATTAAATGAGCATGTTATCAGAGGGGAAAAAATGCCCTGGAGCAGAACATCTCCAGTGCTGCTCAGTTACAGGCTCAGGTCACCTGTGTGGTCTTCATGTTATCTCCAGTGTGTCCTCTGGTGCAAGAGAGACGAGGAGACCAGGGAATGGCAAACATTGCCATGGAAGTGGTCACAGTACCAAGCCTGTCGGAGTTCAAGGAGTGTCTGGACCATGCTCTTAGTCGTATGGTTTAGTTTTAGGTAGTCCTGTGAGGAGCAGGGAGTTGGACTTGAGGATCCTTGTGGGTGCCTTCCAACTGGAGATATTCTATGATTCTACAGTCAGGCACAGTCAACACGGGTTCACAAAGGCAAAGTCCTGCCTAACTCATTTGATATCTTTCTATGGTGAGGTGGATGAAGGGAAGGCAGCCGATGTAGTTTTTCTGGAGTTTCATAAGGCTTTTGATACTGTCCCTCACAGCATCCTTCTGGAAAAAGTTGTCCAACTGTCAGATGAGCAGGTTCACGGTGCACTGGGTGAAGAACCGTCTGAAGGGAAGGGCCCAAAGAGTTGTAGTGAATGGGGCTACATCTGACCGGCGACTGGTCACCAGCGGTGTCCCTCAGGGCTCATTCCTAGGGCCGGGTCTGTTCAATATTTTTACCAATAATCAGGATGCAGGAGTTGAATGCTCCATTAGCCAGTTTGTTGCTGATCCCAAACTGGGAGGAGCTGTTGACTCTTGAGGGACAAGAGGCCTTGCAGAGGGATCTAGATAGATGGGAGCATTGGGCAATCATCAATGGGATGAAATTTAACAAGTGGAAATGCCAGATTCTACACCTGGGACGGAGTAATGCCGGACATAAGTATGAACTGGGAGAGGAGTGACTGGGGAGCAGCCCTGCAGAAAGGGATCTGGGGGTGCTGGTCAACAGCAGGCTCGGTAGGAGCCAGCAGTGAGGCAAGAAGGCAAACTGCATCCTGGGGTGCATCAAACACAGCATAACCAGCTGGTCAAGAGGGGATTGTCCCGCTGCGTTCAGCATTGGTGCGGCCTCACCTTGAATACTGTGTGCAGTTCTGGGCCCCACAATTTCAGAAGGATGTTAAGGTCCTTGAATGTGTCCAGAGGAGGGCAACAAAGCTGGTGAAAGGGCTAGAAGGAATGTCCTATGAGGAGCGGCTGAGGACTTTAGGCTTCTCTGGTTTGGAGAAAAGGAGGCTGAGGGGCGACCTCATTGCTCTCTGCAGCTTCCTGAGGAGGGGACGTGGAGAGGGAGGTCCTGAGCTCTTCTCCCTAGGATCCAGCGATAGGACACGTGGGAATGGTTCAAAGCTGCATCAGGGGAGGTTCAGACTTGACATTAGGAAGCATTTCTTTACCGAGAGAGTGGTTGTGTGAGCCGGCACAGGCAGGACGCAGGAACAACCGCAAAACCACGGATGAAATGTGAAGAGTAAATTTATTTTTGTTACCTCACCAGTTGGGGGATCCCTGAAGCAGCACCCAGGCAGAGGCACACAAGCGGGGACGCCGGCACCATGGAGCTCAGTCCGTGCTAGAGGATCACCAAACCTGCTGTTTACCACCGTGCTTTGATCTTTCCCACAGCAGGGCAGGAATCTCAAGCATGTTCAATAGGGTGCCTCTAAGTCTACCACAAGCCTATGTTATCTGAACACAGATGTTCTACTTGTCCAACGCACAAGGCTAAACAACAATTAGTATGATATATGTGTTTTTCGACACCCCAGCTGCAAGTCACTTGAATGTGTTTACAATCCTCTTTGCCGATCTTCCATTATTTTCCCACAGCCAGCATCGTTCAGGCTGGAAGGGACCTCAGGAGGGGTCTCCACCAACCTCGTGCTCAAAGCAGGGCTAGACCAGATTACTCAGGGCTTTATCCAAGCACGTCTTGGTCACTTTCTGGGATAGAGCCAGCACAAACTCCGTGGTAAAGAGCTTCCAGCATTTGAGTATCCTCATGCTGGAAAAGTATTTCTCTCTGTGTACCCTAACCCTCTTGTTTCAGCCCATTGCCTCTTGTCCTTGTGTCTTGCACCACAGACACGAGCCCGACGCGGTCTTCCTGGGAAGAGTGCAATGCTGCTACGTGTTTAGCCCAAGATCTTCCTTCCTCCAGGCAGGACAAGCCCAGCTCCCTCAGCCTCTTCTCAAAGACAAAGTGCTTTAGCCGCCCATCTTGGGGGCCCTTTCCTAAACTGACTCGAGCTTGCCGACATTTTTCTATATTGGGATCTGAAATCTGGACACAGTATTCTGCATAAACCCTTCCCTCAATCTCCTGGCCATGCTCTGGTCGTCCAGCCCAGGACACTGCTGTCCTCCCTTGCTTCCAGGGCACACGGCTGCCTCCTCTCCAGCTCCCTGCCCACCAGGACCTTTCCCACTGGGCTGCTCCCAGCCTGGCAGCCCCCAGCCTGTGCCATTGCCAGGGTGAGTCCCCTGGCACAAACTGGCATCTGTCCTTCTGGAATACTTAAGAAAGAGGGGATGAATAATGGCATTTCTTTGCAGACAACATCATCACAAGTGCAAAAAGGAAACAAAGAAAGAAAACAAAAAAAGAAGGAAAGACAGACCTGTCCTGTCACGACATACACTGGGAGTCATTTGCAGAGGAAGGGACACAGTTGCTGGCTGTTGAAAAACATCTAATCAGTTTCCTCAGGGCATCCTTGAGCTCCTGATTCCTGACGCTATAGATGAGCGGGTTCACTGTTGGAGGCAGAACCGAGTACAGAACTGCCATCACCAGATCCAGGGATGGGGAGGAGATGGAGGGGGGCTTCAGGTAGGCAAACATGGCAGTGCTGACAAACAGGGAGACCACGGCCAGGTGAGGGAGGCACGTGGAAAAGGCTTTGTGCCGTCCCTGCTCAGAGGGGATCCTCAGCACGGCCCTGAAGATCTGCACATAGGACAGCACAATGAAAACAAAACATCCCCAAAAAAGAAAACCACTAACCACAAGAAGCCCAACTTCCCTGAGGTAGGAGTCTGAGCAGAAGAGCTTGAGGAGTGGGGGGATTTCACAGAAGAACTGGTCCACAGCATTGCCCTTGCAGAGGGGAAGTGAAAATGTATTGGCAGTGTGAATGAGAGAATTGAGAAAAGCAGTGCCCCAGGCAGCTGCTGCCATGTGGACACAAGCTCTGCTGCCCATCAGGGTCCCATAATGCAGAGGTTTGCAGATGGCAACATAGCGGTCATAGGCCATGACAGTCAGAACACAATACTCTGCTACAACTAAAAAGAGAAACCAAAAGACTTGAGCAGCACATCCCGAGTAGGAGATGGCCCTGGTGTTCCAGAGGGAATTGGCCATGGATTTGGGAACAGTGGTGGAGATGCAGCCCAGGTCAAGGATGGAGAGGTTGAGGAGGAAGAAGTACATGGGAGTGTGGAGATGGTGGTCGCAGGCTATGGCGGTGATGATGAGGCCGTTGCCCAGCAGGGCAGCCAGGTAGATGCCCAGGAAGAGCCAGAAGTGCAAGAGCTGCAGCTCCCGCGTGTCTGCGAAGGCCAGGAGGAGGAACTGGGTGATGGAGCTGCCGTTGGACATTTTCTCTTTCTAGGTATGGGGACCTGTCCAAGGAAGAGAGGTCATTGACAGCTTAGGACAAACATCTTGAAATAAATCTCAATGTTTCTCATTGAAATGCTCGAATTGTCTTTATTCTTTGGGAGCACTTTCATTCAGCTCCTTTTCTAGAGCTCCTTTGTTTGCTTGTTGAGTGTACAGTGAGGAGCAGGGTCTCTGCTGTGGGCTCCAGAGGAGATAGTTCTGCCCTACAGTGGGGCAGGGTGAGGATGAAGCTTTCCTACTCACAGGTTAGGTCAGATGTTACCCCCTCATCATCGTAAGATTAACAGGGGATTGTTCTTTGGGAGCAAAAATGCTCAGCATCTTTACTGCACTGAGGGTGAACAGCTGTATCTGGGGACAAGCAAAAGGATGACTTACATCTTAGCACCCAGTGAGGGGAGGTGCTCTGTGCATCAGCCTTTTTGCTGGCTTCTTTGTGCTTGCACCTCGTTGACCTGGAGCATGTTCACACTCCTGTATTATCCCCCAAAAGAACCAGGGAAGAGTAGAGAAAAGGGAATTCTGATCTGCATGACAGGACCCACAGGGTCAGTATCTGAGCTGCAGCTGAAAGCCCACTCCCCAGCAAGTTGAGGGGAAGAACAAGAAAGCATAAAACAGGAAGGAAGGAAACAAGGAGCATCAACGGGATTCTCTGCAAAGGGATGCAAGGTCATGGAGAGATTGCATCGGTGATGCTGGAGGTCTCTGTCAGCTGAAGCAAAGGGAAGTTGGAGTTTATGATGCTTCCCCGAGACTTTTACATCTGTCAGCAAAACAGCTGAAGAGTCTCAGGTCCCCCCCCAACCCTGAAAGATGAATTTTAATTTGTCATTCATCACCCAGCCAACCAAGAGTAGAAAACTGAAAGCTGAGGCTCTTTCACTTTCAAGTAACCCTCACCTTGAGCTTCCTCTTGAGAAATCCCCTTGGACATGCTCTGGGGGTGACCTGGAGCTGTCACCAGCCCTGACCCACGAAGCACACTCTTGACAGCAGAAGGACCGTGTATTGTCCTTCCCTTCCCTGCCCTGCTCTGCCAGGGGTCCCTCCTTCCTCCCACAGCTTCTCCCCGCAGCACTGTGGGGAGCTCCCCGGGCAGGCTGGGTGCTGACCCTGGCAGGCGACAGAGTCTCTGCCCCATCACTCAGCCCCCTGCAGCGCCAGGACCCTGCTTGGAACGACAGCCCTGGCCACCCCTGCCTGCACACCCCTGCAGCCATCTCCAGGAGAAGGCAACCATCATGTCCGGTCCTCTGACCGTGTGGCAGGGTAACTCTGTTTTGGACCATGTCCTTCTCCACGGTAAAGAAACTCTGAGAGCCATCCTGTCAATTCCTATCGGAGGGATGACGTGCCATGTCTAGGAGACCCCTCCAAGACACTCATGTGCATTGCCCTGCAGCCAGAGACTTACTGTGTCAAGGGCTGCGAAGAATTCTCCCCCAGTGAGCTCTCAGCATCCTCCCACTCCAGACTGCCTTTACGCTCTCTCTGCCTCGCTCCCTCCCCTCGGTGCCTGCAGGCAGTGCCCTCAGCCCTGCTGCGCTTTGCAGAGGAGCTGCTCCTGGGCAGAGCTGTCTCTCTGCAGCACTGCCCACTTGCCAGGAGCTCCCTCCTTCCAGGAGCCCGGCCCAGCTCAGCAGCAGAGGACCAGCCCAAGGCAGCACTTGCTCTGCCCCTCGCGGCTCCCTCGAGGGGTCCCTGGGGCTCCAGGGGAACCTGCTGGGAAACAGCCTGAAGTCATCCCTGATCTTCCCTCCCTCAGCTGCGCAGAGACACTTACCTCTCCTCTCAGGAAAAGACTTGGCCATGAGAATCCCCTTTCTTTGTCCCAGCATTAGACAGGACTCCCAGGAAGGTGACAAGCAAAGACCTAATTTCTCCAAGCTGGGGGATATCCTCACGTGAATGAAATAGGCATTTCAGTCTGGCTTTGTAGTCCTAGGGCTCGAAAGACATTCAGCTCTCTGTTGTCCACGCCATGTCTCTGCTCTGAAGCAAAGCCTTTGCACACAGGGGGTCTTGGGTGCTTGGGACCAGGTTTCCTTAGGGCAGGGACGAGCTTGCCTGCTTCCACAGCTGCAGGGCTTCAGCCCAAACGTGCAGCAATGGCCTCAGCCAGGGCCACAGGCAGGAAGAGCTGGAGCTGCTCCTGAGGAGACAGAGCTGTCACATGGTTGCAGAGCTCAGGACAGCTGCTCTTCAAGGACAGCATCCTCCAAGCTCAGCAAGGCTCCAGATCGAAACTCCCTCTGAACTTGAAAGGCCATTGCAGGGCACCAGAAGGAGCGTTCACTGCTTCAGGCACAGTTAAAGAAGAAACAAAGGTGCTGTGTGGCCACTGCTGAATGTGGTGAGAGCAGGAGTACATAGATCTATAGTTTAACAGAAACTCAAAAGAAATGGAACAGGCACTTATAGCCTTCACTTTCTGGTATTGGCTTTTTGTGGAGACTACAGTTACTGAACTGTGCACTACAGTTTGTATCCCTATCATCATTAGAGTCCAGGTTTCAAATGCTTTTATTTCAGCTGTTGAAACAAATATTACCTGAAAGGGCAGGACATCAACACAATACCTTAATTTATAAGGCTGAGGGAGGAAGGAAGATTTGACCTAGCTTTTGCAACAAGATTTACAGCTAATTGAGATTCTCCTTACTCCAATGAGAGTACCAAACATTGAAATAAATAAAACTCTTTCATTTAGAGGAAAGTTTAGATTTCAAACTTGCCAAACTGTTAGCAGAGTCAGAAAAATGAATGATATAATAATTTTGAGTACAATCTCTTATTTATTATGAAGTATCTTAGAATCATAGAATCATAGAATCATTAACGTTGGAAAAGACCTGTAAGATCGAGTCGAACCGTCAGCCCAACACCACGATGTACACTACACCATGTCCCTAAGCGCCTCATCTACACGTCTTTTAAATACCTCCAGGGATGGTGACTCAACCACTTCCCTGGGCAGCCTGTTCCAAGGCCTGACCACTCTTTCAGTAAAGAAATTTCTCATAATGTCCAATCTAAACCTCCCTTGGTGCAACTTGAGGCCATCTCCTCTCATCCCATCGCTGTTACTTGGCAGAAGAGACCAACCCCCACCTCGCTACAACCTCCTTTCAGGTAGTTGTAGAGTGCATTGAGGTCTCCCCTCAGCCTCCTCTTCTCCACACTAAACAACCCCAATTCCCTCAGCCGCTCCCCATCAGACTTGTGCTCCAGGCCCTTCACCACCTTCATTGCCCTTCTCTGGACACTCTCCAACACCTCAATGTCCTTCTTGTAGTGAGGGGCCCAAAACTGAACACAATAGTCGAGGTGCGGCCTCACCAGTGCCAAGTACAGGGGCACGATCACCTCCCTACTCCTGCTGGCCACACTAGTTCTGATACAGGCCAGGATGCCGTTGGCCTTCTTGGCCACCTGGGCACACTGCCGGCTCATGTTCAGCTGTTTACCAGCACCCCCAGGTCCTTTTCCTCTGGGCAGCTTTCCAGCCACTCTTCCCCAAGCCTGTAGCGTTGCCTGGGGTTGTTGTGACCCAAGTGCAGGACCCGGCACTTGTTAAACCTCATACAGTTGACCTCAGCCCATCGATCCAGCCTGTCCAGGTCCTTCTGCAGAGCCTTCCTACCCTCCAGCAGATCAACTCCCCCACCCAATTTGGTCTCCTCTGTAAACTTACTGAGGGAGCACTCGATCCCCTCGTCCAGATCATTGATAAAGATATTGAACAGGACGGGCCCTGGGGAACACCGCTCGTGACCGGCCGCCAACTGGATTTAACTCCATTGACCACAACTCTCTGGGCTCAGCCATCCAGCCAGTTTTTTACCCAGCGAAGAGTGCACCTGTCTAAGCTGTGAGCCGCCAGCTTCTCTAGGAGAATGCTGTGGGAGACAGTGTCAAAGGCTTTACTGAAGTCCAGGTAGACCACATCCACAGCCTTTCCCTCCTCCACGAGGCGGGTCACCTGGTCATAGAAGGAGATCAGGTTGGTCAAGCACGACCTGCCTTCCATGAACCCGTGCTGGCTGGGCCTGATCCCCTGGTTGTCCCACACATGGCTCGTGAGCGCCCTCAAGATGAACCGCTCCATAATTTTCCCCGGCACCGAGGTCAGGCTGACCGGCCTGTAGTTCCCCGGATCCTCCCTCCGGCCCTTCTTATAGATGGGCGTCACATTGGCGAGCCTCCAGTCGTCCGGGACCTCCCCTGTTAACCAGGACTGCTGGTAAATAATGGAGTGTGGCTTGGCAAGCTCCTCCGCCAGTTCCCTCAGTACCCTCGGGTGGATCCCATCCGGCCCCATAGACTTGTGAATGTCCAGGTGGCATAGCAGGTCGTTAACTGCTTCCTCTTGGATCATGGGGGGTTTATCCTGCTCGTCGTCCCTGTCTTCCAGCTCAGGGGGCTGAGTACCCTGAGGATAACTGCTCTGACTATTAAAGAGTGAGGCAAAGAAGGCAGTCAGTACCTCAGTCTTATCCTAGTCCTTGGTGGCAACGTTCCCCCCCACATCCAATAGAGGATGGAGATTCTCCTTGGCTCTCCTTTTGTCATTAATATACTTGTAAAAGCATTTTTTGTTGTCTCTCATGACAGTGGCCAGGTTGAGTTCTAGCCGGGCTTTTGCCTTTCTACTTTCCACTCTGCACGACCTAACGCGATCCCTGTACTCTCCTTGAGTTGCCTGCTCCTTTTTCCACAAGTGATAAACTCTCCTTTTTTTCCTGAGTCCCAGCCAGAGCTCCCCATTTAGCCAGGCTGGTCGTCTTCCCTGCTCGTTCTTCTTGCGGCACATGGGGACAGCCCGCTCCTGTGCCTTTAAGACTTCCTTCTTGAAGAACGTCTAGCCTTCTTGGACTCCTTTGCCCTTCAGGACTGTCTCCCAAGGGACCCTCTCGACCAGCGTCCTGAGCAGGCCAAAGTCCGCCCTCCGGAAGTCCATGGGAGCGGTTTTGCTGGCCCCCCTCCTTACTTCACCAAGTATTGAGAATTTCATGGTCGCTACGCCCAAGCCGGCCTCCGACCACCACATCTCCCACCAGTCCTTCTCTGTTTGTGAACAGCAGGTCAAGCGAGGCACCTCCCCTAGTGGGCTCGCTTACCAACTTCGTCAGGAAGTTATCATCTTCCACACACTCCAGAACCTCCTCGTCTGTTTCCTCTCTGCCGTGTGGTATTTCCAGCAGACGTCTGGAAAGTTGAAGTCCCCCACGAGAACAAGGGCTAGCGACTGTGAGAGACTTCTGCGAGCCTCTGGTAGAATTTTTCGTCTGCCTCCTCGTCCTGGCTAGGTGGTCTATAACAGACTCCCAGCAGGACATCTGCCTTGTTGGCCTTCCCCCTCATCCTTACCCACAAGCACTCGACCTCGTCATCACTACCATTGAGTTCTAGACAGTCAATGCACTCCCTAACATACAGGGCTACCCCACCGCCTCTCCTTCCTCGCCTGTCCCTTCTGAAGAGCTTATAGCCATCCATTGCAGCACTCCAGTCGTGAGACTCATCCCACCATGTTTCCGTGATGGCGACTAAGTCATAGCTACCTCGCTGCACAATGGCTTCCAGCTCCTCCTCATGTTTGCCGCCCATGCTGCGTGCATTGGTGTAGATGCACTTGAGCTGGGCTGCCGATTTCTCTCCCGACATTGGCGTGCCGCCCCTAGGCTCTTCTCTAGTGAGCCTGGTTTTATCCCCTTCCCCCTTCAAACCGAGTTTAAAGCCCTCTCGATGAGCTCCGCCAACTCATAGGCGAGAATCCTTTTCCCCCTGTGAGACAGCTGAACTCCATCCGTCGCCAGCAGCCCCGGTGCCGTGTAAACCTCCCCGTGCTCAAATTCTGCTGATGGCACCAGCCCCTAAGCCACGTGTTGATCCGATGAGTTTTCTGTTCCCTTCAGTATTCCTTCCTGCCACTGAAGGGATCGAGGAAAACACCACCTGTGCTCCCGATCCTCCCACCAGTCGCCCCAGCGCCCTGAAGTCCCTTTTGATCCCTTCGGGACTTCTCTCTGCACCCTCCTCACTGCTAGCCTGTGTAACCAGTAGCGGGTAGTGATCGGAGGGCTGTACCAGACTGGGGAGTTTCCTAGTAATGTCCTTAACCCGGGCCCCAGGGAGGCAGCAGTCTTCCCTTTGGGATGGGTCTGGCCGACAAATTGGGCCCTCCGTCCCCCTCAGAAGGGAATCACCTAGGACAATTACCCTCCTTTTTTTCTTAGCGGAGGCAGTCGTCATGCGTGGGGCTGACTGCCTCACCTTGGGCAACCCCCTGGATGGGCCTTCATCTGCGTCCTCGTTTGTCTGGCCCTCAAGTTCCAGGGCCCCATATCTGTTCTCTAAGGGCAACTGGGAAGGTTGGGGTGAGCTTACTCACTTAAGCTCTCCACCTCCTCCTTCAGCTCTGCCACCAGGCTGAGCAGATCATCCACCTGGTCACAGCGCACACAGGCGTCGTCTCTGCTGCCCTCCTGTACCAGGGACAGGCTCAGGCACTCCCTGCAGCCGGAGACCTGGACAGATGTGTGTTTGCGTGGGGGCTCGGTCTGGGTCGCCACGTTTCCTCTGGCGATGGCTTTCGGCCGAGTGGAAACCATGGCCAGGTCCTCTTCTGGGAGGGCGACGACCACGAGTTGAGCTCGCCTCTAGAGCCTGGAGGGGGGCTGCGCCCTGTTCGCATGAACTGCCGCCCGAACTGCCACGCCACGCCCTTCTGACGCTCCACGCCCTGTTTGCCCGCCCTGTTTCACTGCGCTCCGGGTCGCTCGCGCTCCCTGGGGGCTGCTTTTGTACCTGAGGGGGTTTGGCCGCCGTCCTAACTGTCCCCGTCCGTGCTGAGTCAGAGCCGCCGCTCGTCAGGAGCTCGGTCCTCCGGCTCGGGGGAGGGGGGCTGGGGCACCCTCTCGCTCCTGCGCTTTTGCCTTGGCGGATTTTGCAGCGATTTTGCCACTTTACGAAGGGTCCCCGGCGCGATCCTCCTCTCCGGAGCCCTTCGCCTTGGTGGGATGAGGTTCTCTGTGTCCTCTTTGCCTCAGTTTTCCTCTGCAAGGTCTGCCAGGCCTCTGGGACTCAGGGCAGGACTCTGGAGGAGATCAAGCAGCGGTGCATGGGGATCAAGTCAGGGATCACTTGAGCCAACGCAATCCTTACCAGTCGAGGGGACAGGAGGGGTGGCATCCCAGGGAGCTGAGAGAGCAGCCCAAGGTCACAGTGAAGCCACTCTCCAGCATCTTTCAAAGGTGGTGGTGTCTGTGGGGATTCCCTGATGACTCGCAGCACCCAAACCTTGCACGCACCTTTCAAAACTGCCCCAAGGATGTGCAGAGGAGCGGAAGGCTGTGCCCCAGATCGTGTTCCCTCAGATCCCATTTCTGGGGGTCTGAAAGAGAAGGTGACTGGATTTACTGGATTTAGCTTGTCTCTCGCCTTCCTCTTTGCTTTCTGTGATGAAAGGACAGGACTGCTGGACACAGGGAGACCAGTGGTTGTCTTTTAACCTGGAAGTCAGTGAAAGTTTCAACATCACCCCCCACAATATTCTTGTCCCAAGTTCGGATATTAAGGTCTGCATAGGTGGATAAGTAGATGGGTAAATAACCAGATGGATGGTTGGGCTCAGAGGGACGTGATCAATGCGTGGTACTCTACCTGGAGGCATCGAGCTAGTAAGGTCCTGCAGGGGTCTGTCCTGCCACCTGCCCTCTTTAACGTGCTTTCAATGACCTGGAGGAGATGAGCAAGTGCTTTTTCATCGCATTTGCAGATGGACACCATATTGAGGAGAGCAGACACTGCACTGGAGGGCAGGCCTGCCATCCCAAAGAACAGAGACAGGCCACAGGGATTCGCAAAAAGTAACATCATGATGTCCAGTAAACACAAATTTGCAAGTCCTGCCTGAGGTGCACCAATCCCGTGCAATGACAGAGGCCAGGGGCTGTGTGGCTGGGTAGCAGCTCTGCGGGAAAGGCTCTGCTGGTCCTTGGATTTCATTAGGCAAAACAGGAGCCATCAGCAAAGGCGGCCAACAGCATCCTTTGCTTCTCTCTTCATTCCTTGAAATTACAAGTGCTTCTCTTTTCTTATCCTAATACCCTCCAAAAAGAACAGCCTACCCTCTGAAACCTTTCCCCATTGGCCGTGCATTTCTTGTTTCATTCCCTCTTTTGGCATTTCTGAGATGGTTGCTGTGGAAGTTTTCAACCTTGGGTAGCAATTCCATTAAGCACATAATTTTCTTTCAGTCCTTGGAGTGTCCTGCAATTCCCCATATTGTTACCCTGTTTGAGACACTGACCCACAAACCTTAACTGCTGACGTGTTGGAGTTTCAGTCCAGAGGGACCTCGACACACATGGGGATTTGGCCAACAGAAACCTCCTGAAGTTTTAAAGGCAAAGGGGCCAAGGTCTGCACCGGGTCGGAAGAACCTCGTGCATCAGGACAGGCTGGGACCTGACTGGCTGAGAATTGTTCTGAGGAGAAGGCCATGGGAGTTCTGGTGGATGCCCTAGGAGCTCATGGGTTTCCCATTTGGAAAGGAGGATGGAGAAACTGGAGAAGGTCCAGAGGAAGTATGTTACCATGGGCTTAGGAGCCTAAAGCACATCAGCTGTGTGGAGAGGCTGAGGCAACTGGGCCTCTTTAGTCTGCTGAAGGGGAGGCACAGGGCAGTCTAAAAGCAGGTGACACCTGCCTGGAGTGGTGGTGGAGCCAAGCTCTTCTGCAATGGCAGATGGTATGGCAGAGACAACAGCCACAAGCTTCTTCCCGGGGGCTTCAGACTGGGCCTCAGGAAAAACTGGCTAGGAGGGTGATGCTGCAGTGCAGCAGGACACCCAGAGACTCTCTGTGCTCTCCATCTTTGGAGGTTTTCAGGTTTCAACTCTACAAAGTCACAGCCGACCTGACCTGCGGTTGGTGATTCCCCAGCCTTTGGTTGGAGCCTGGACTGGAGACCCCCAGTAGTCTCTTTTCCCACCATCTCTTCCATGCCCTTGTGCCTTGCAGTGTCCCCATGTTGTGAAGGATCACAAAATCAAACCAGGCAGGTGATAGGTTCAAAACTAAACTTGATTTAAGCAAAAATTGTTTAGCAGCAAAGTAACTCAAAATGAGGCTCAAAAAAATCATTCAACACTCTGACGGTATCAGTAAACCATAGGTTCAGGATGGTTTATGAGGAATTAATACTACATGGCCGGCTTTCGAAATGAGCATCTAAAATATGCAGAGTCACTGACCTATAAGATGAGGGCTCTCAACCTTGTTAACTGCTTCCTCTTGGATTATGGGGGGTTTATCCTGCTCACGGTCCCTTACTTCCAGCTCAGGGGGCTGAATACCCTCAGGATAACTGCTCTGACTATTAAAGACTGAGGCAAAGAAGGCATTGAGTACCTCAGCCTTCTCCTCGTCCTTGGTGGCACTGTTCCCCACCCCCTCCAATAAAGGATGCAGATTCTCCTTGGCTCTTTTTTTGTCATTAATATATTTGTAAAAACATTTTTTGTTGTCTCTTATGACAGTGGCCAGATTGTGTTCTAGCTGGGCTTTTCCCTTTCTAATCTTCTCTCTGCATGACCTAACGCGAGTCCCCCATTGAAGACCTGCTGCTCCGAGGAGACCAACTCAACTTGCCCTCTGGTGGGGCTCCATTTATATCTTAGTTGAATCTGACCTGTGGTCAACTCTGACTGGCTGAGAGCCTTAATTTTCTTACTCCTCGCCCAAGGTGTATACGTGACCATAATTACTGACCGAAAGTGCGTTCGTGACGGTTGGCACTCGCCACCGTAAGGGCGCGAAAAGTAAGGATGCAGCAGTCCTGATGCCCCCGGTCTTTTATCGGGGTGGGTGCACCTGCCACAAGCTGCTTCTGGGGAAAGGGCAAAACCACTGACACAGACTCCTGCTCAAGATGCTGGAGAACCCCTTCACTGGACAACAGACAAGGGAAAGGCATTTGAGCTTTTGAAGACGCATTAATGACTGCACCTGCTCTGGGATTGCCAGACTTCATGTTTGTACGTGAAGAAATGTAACTATCCCAGCCAAAACCAGAACAGTCTGGTAGCTCAAGGACCCTTTGCTTGTGTCCCTAGGGCAGCTGCCGCAGCACTCCTGGTTGAACAGAGTGACAATGTGGTGCTTGGATCCCCTCTAGTGGTACAAAGGCCACATGAAATTGAAATGCTGCTGTCACAGCACCTTACCCAGGCACTGGGTACATCATTATGAGCTGATTCTCTTAACGGTGGAAAACATAACAATGAAGCGATGTAACACGCTGAACCCTGCTACTCTGCTCTCTCCTCCTGGGGAAGAAAATCCACATCCTGATTGTGTGGTAAGAGCCTGTGAAGCCAGAAAGACTTGAAAATACTTAACAGACGTACCATTTCCAGATCCTGATCTTGAGCTATGTGTAGACAGGTCCTCATATTGTCTGAACAGTAACTGGGTTAGAGGTTATTCAGAAACTCCTGAAAATGAAGTAGCAGAGGCTTCAGCACTCAGTCTGAAGCTGAGTGCCCAAGCAGCAGAATTGATTGCATTAGCAAAGACTTTCCAGCTGTCTAAAGAAAAGACCGTAAATATATGTATATTCTATCACCATTATTATTATTATTATTATCCCTTTCTTTTCTCTTCTATTAAACTCTCTTTATCTCAATCCACAAATTTTACTTTTTTTTTTCCCGATTCTCTCCCCCATCCCTCTGTGGTGAGGGGTAGTGAGCGAGCAGCTGTGTGGTGTTTGGCTGCCTGCCGGGTTAAACCACAATCATCTGTACCAGTATGTGTAATGATATCAATATCTGCAATGGAATCAGTATCATAGAATCATAGAATAGTTTGGGTTGGAAGGGACCTTTAAAGGTCATCTAGTCCAACCCGCCTGCCATGGGCAGGGACATCTTCAGCTAGATCAGGTTCTCAGAGCCCCGTCCAACCTGACCTTGAATGTTTCCAGGGACGGGGCATCTACCACCTCTCTGGGCAACCTGTGCCAGTGTTTCACCACACTCATTGTAAAAAAGTTCTGCCTTCTATCTAGTCTGAAACTACTCTCTTTTAGTTTAAAACCATTCCCCCTTGTCCTGTCGCAACAGGCCCTGCTAAAAAGTCTCTTCCCATCATTCTTATAAGCCCCCTTTAAGTACTGAAAGGCTGCAATCAGGTCTCCCCAAAGCCGCCTCTTCTCCAGGCTGAACAACCCCAACTCTCTCAGCCTTTCTTCACAGCAGAGGTGTTCCATCCCCCTGACCATTTTTGTGGCCCTCCTCTGGACCCGCTCCAACAGCTCCATGTCTTTCCTGGGCTGGGGGCTCCAGAGCTGGATGCAGTGCTCCAGGTGGGGTCTCACCAGAGCAGAGCAGAGGGGCAGAATCCCCTCCCTCGATCTGCTGGCCACGCTGCTTTTGATGCAGCCCACGATACAGTTGGCCTTCGTGGTTGTGAGCGCACATTGCCGGCTCATGTCCAGCTTTTCCTCCACCAGGACCCCCAAGTCCTTCTCGGCAGGGCTGCTCTCAATCCCTTCATCCCCCAGCCTGTATTGAGACCGGGGGTTGACCCAACCCAGGTGCAGGACCTTGCACTTGGCCTTGTTGAACCTCCTGAGGTTCACACAGGCCCACTTCTCCAGCTTGTCCAGGTCCCTCTGGATGGCATCCCATCCCTCAGGTGTGTCAACTGTACCACTCAGTTTGGTGTCATCTGCAAACTTGCTGATGGTTCACTTGATCCCACTGTCTATGTCATTGATGAAGATATTAAACAGTAACGGTCCCAATACAGACCCCTGTGGGACACCACTGGTCACCGATCTCCGTCTGGCCGTTGAGCCATTGGCCACTACCCTCTGGATGCAAACATCCAACCAATTCCTCACCCACTGGACACTCCACCCATCGAATCCCTACCTCTCCAGATTAGAGAGAACGGTGTTGTGGGGGACCACGTCAAAGGCCTTACAGAGGTCCAGATAGACGACATCTGTAGCCCTTCCCATGTCCACTGATGTAGTCACTCCATCATAGAAGGCCACTAGGTTGATCAGGAAGGACTCGCCCTGGCTGAAGCCATGCTGGCTGTCTCGACTCACCTCCCTGTCTTCCATGTGCCTTAGCATAGCTTCCGGGAGGATCTGTTCCATGATCTTCCCAGGCACAGAGGTGAGACTGCCTGGCCTGTAGTCCCCCGGGTCTTCCTTTTTTCCCGTTTCAAAAATGGGGGTTATGTTTCCCCTTTTCCAGTCAGCGGGAACTTCACTGGACTGCCACGGCTTCTCAACTATCATGGATCGTGGCTTAGCAATGTCATCCACCAGTTCCTTCAGAACCCATGGATGGATCTCATCAGGTCCCATGGACTTGTGCACCTTCAAGTTCCTTAGACGGTCTCAAACCCGATCTTCTCCTACAGTGGGCGGCTCTTCATTCTCCCAATCCCTGCCTTTGCTTTCTGCGGCCTGGGCACTGAGGCTTGAGCACTTGCTGGTGAAGGCTGAGGCAAAAAAGTCATTGAGTACCTCAGCCTTCTCTGTATCTCGGGTAACCAGGTCTCCCGTTTCATTCCAGAGAGGGCCCACATTTTCCCTAGTCTTCCTTTTATCCCCGACGCACCTATAGAAGCTTTTCTTGTTGCCCTTGATGTCCCTGGCCAGATTTAATTCTCTCAGGGCTTTAGCTTTGCTAACCTGATCCCTGGCCGCTCGGACAATTTCTCTGTATTCCTCCCAGGCTACCTGTCCTTGCTCCCACCCTCTTCCTTTTTGTGTTTGAGTTTGTCCAGGAGCTCCTTGTTCATCCATGCAGGCTTCCTGGTGGTTTTGATTGACTTCCTCTTTGTTGGGATGCATCGCTCCTGATCTTGGAGGTGGTGATCCTTAAGTATTAACCATCTTTATTGGGCCCCTCTTCCCTCCAGGGCTTTATCCTGTGGCACTCTACCAAGCAGATCCCTCAAGAGGCCAATGTCTGCTCTCCTCAAGTCCAGGGTACTGAGCTTGCTGTGCGCCCTCCTCGGTGCCCTAACGATCTTGAACTCCACCACTTCATGGTCACTGCAGCCAAGGCTGCCCTTGAGCTTCACATTCCCCACCAGCCCCTCCTTGTTGGTGAGAACAACATAGCACCTCTCCTCGTTGGCTCCTCTATCACTTGGAGAAGGAAGTTATCATCGATGCATTCCAGGAACATCCCGGATTGCTTATACTCTGCCGTGTTGTCCCTCCAATGGATATCAAGGTGGTTGAAGTCCCCCATGAGGACCAGGGCTTGTGAACGTGAGGCTGCTTCTGTCTGTCTATAGAGGGCCTCATCTGCTCGGTCTTCCTGGTCGGGTGACCTGTATCAGACCCCCACCATAATGTCACCTGTCCCTGCCCTCCCTTTAATCCTGACCCATAAGCTCTCATCGGCTCCTCATCCATCGCCAGGCGGAGCTCCATGCTGGTCATTGACATAGACGGCGACACCCCCTCCTCGTCTCCCCTGCCTGTCCTTCCTAAAGAGCCTGTATCCCTCCATCCCAACACTCCAATCACAGGAGCCATCCCACCACGTCTCCCTGATGCCAATAAGATCGTAGCCCTGCAGGCGTGTGCACGTCTCTAACTCCTCTTGTTTATTCCCCATGCTACGTGCATTTGCATAGAGGCATTTAAGTTGGGCCCCGACGAAGCAGTCTTACTGGCTGGAGTTCCTCTGTGCTGCTCTTCAGGTGCAGAGTCCCTTCCCATCGCTCCCAGGGCTCTGTAATCCTTCTTGATAGCCCTCAGACTGCTCCTGGCTGAGGCACTGGTGCCCACGTGAAACAACAGCAGCGGATAATAGTCAGTGGATTGTAGGAGGCTTGGAAGCCTCGTGGTGACATCCCTTATATGAGTCCCTGGTAAGCAGCACACCTCTCTAGAGGTGGGGAATCACAAACGGTGGGTCAGGTCCACTGTGACTTTGTAGAGCTGAAACCTGAAAACCTCCAAAGACGGAGAGCACAGAGAGTCTCTGGGTGTCCTGCTGCAGTGCAGCATCACCCTCCTAGCCAGTTTTTCCTGAGGCCCAGTCTGAAGCCCCCGGGAAGAAGCTTGTGGCTGTTGTCTCTGCCATACCATCTGCCATTGCAGAAGAGCTTGGCTCCACCACCTCTCCAGGCAGGTGTCGCCTGCTTTTAGAGTGCCCTGTGCCTCCCCTTCAGCAGACTAAAGAGGCCCAGTTGCCTCAGCCTCTCCACACACCTCATGTGCTTTAGGCTCCTAAGCCCATGGTAACAGCCTTCCTCTGGATCTTCTCCAGTTTCTCCATCCTCCTTTCAAAATGGGAAAACCATGGTCTCCTATGGCGTCCACGAGAACTCCCATGCCCTTCTCCTCAGAACAATCCTCAGCCAGTCAGGTCCAGCCTGTCCTGATGCACAAGGTTCTTCTGACCCAGTGCAGACCTTGCCCCATTCACCTTTAAATCTTCAGGAGGTTTCTGTTGGCCAAGTCTCCATGTGTGTCGAGGTCCCTCTGGACTGAAACTCCAACACGTCAGCAGTTAAGGTTTGTGGGTCAGTGTCTCAAACAAGATAACAATATGGGGAATTGCAGAACACTAGAAGGACAGAAAAGAATGAAGTGCTTAATGGAATTGCTACCCAAGGTTGAAAACTTCCACAGCAACCATCTCAGAAATGCCAAAAGAGGGCAGGAAAAAAAGAAATGCACGGCCAATGGGGAAAGGTTTCAGAGGGTAGGCTGTTCTTTTTGGAGGGTATTAGGATAAGAAAAGAGAAGCACTTGTAATTTCAAGGAATGAAGAGAGAAGCAAAGGATGCTGTTGGCCGCCTTTGGTGATGGCTCACGTTTTGCCTGATGAAATCCAAGGACCAGCAGAGCCTTTCCCGCAGAGCTGCTACCCAGCCACACAGCCCCTGGCCTCTGTCATTGCATGGGATTGGTGCACCTCAAGGCAGGATTTGCAAATTTGTGTTTACTGGACATCATGATGTTACTTTTTGTGAATCCCTGTGGCCTGTCTCTGTTCTTTGGGATGGCAGGCCTGCCCTCCAGTGCAGTGTCTGCTCTCCTCAATATGGTGTCCATCTGCAAATGCGATGAAAAAGCACTCGCTCATCTCCTCCGGGTCATTAAAAGCACGTTAAAGAGGGCAGGCGGCAGGACAGACCCCTGCAGGACCCTACTAGCTCGATGCCTGCAGGCAGAGTACCACGCATTGATCACGTCCCTCTGAGCCCAACCATCCATCTGGTTATATACCCATCTACTTATCCACCCATGCAGACCATAATGTCCGAACTTGGGCACAAGAATATTGTGGGGGGGTGATGTTGAAAACTTCACTGACTTCCAGGTGAAAAGACAACCATTGGTCTCCCTGTGTCCTGCAGTCCTGTCCTTTCATCACAGAAAGCAAAGAGGATGGCGAGAGACAAGCTAAATCCAGTAAATCCAGTCACCTTCTCTTTCAGACCCCCAGAAATGGGATCTGAGGGAACACGATCTGGGGCACAGCCTTCCGCTCCTCTGCACATCCTTGGGGCAGTTTTGAAAGGTGCGTGCAAGGTTTGGGTGCTGCGAGTCATCAGGGAATCCCCACAGACACCACCACCTTTGAAAGATGATGGAGAGTGGCTTCACTGTGACCTTGGGCTGCTCTCTCAGCTCCCTGGGATGCCGCCCCTCCTGTCCCCTCGACTGGTAAGGATTGCGTTGGCTCAAGTGATCCCTGACTTGATCCCCATGCACCGCTGCTTGATCTCCTCCAGAGTCCTGCCGCGAGTCCCAGAGGCCTGGCAGACCTTGCTGGGGAAGACTGAGGCAAAGAGGACACAGAGAATCTCAGATCTATCTGCTCCTGCTCTCACCACATTCAGCAGTGGCCACACAGCATCTTTGTTTCTTCTTTAACTGTTCCTGAAGCAGTGAACGCTCCTTCTGGTGCCCTGCAATGGCCTTTCAAGTTCAGAGGGAGTTTCGACCTGGAGCCTTGCTGAGCTTGGAGGATGCTGTCCTTGAAGAGCAGCTGTCCTGAGCTCTGCAACCATGTGACAGCTCTGTCTCCTCAGGAGCAGCTCCAGCTCTTCCTGCCTGTGGCCCTGGCTGAGGCCATTGCTGCACGTTTGGGCTGAAGCCCTGCAGCTGTGGAAGCAGGCAAGCTCGTCCCTGCCCTAAGGAAACCTGGTCCCAAGCGCCCAAGACCCCCTGTGTGCAAAGGCTTTGCTTCAGAGCAGAGACGTGGCGTGGACAACAGAGAGCTGAATGTCTTTCGAGCCCTAGGACTACAAAGCCAGACTGAAATGCCTATTTCATTCACGTGAGGATATCCCCCAGCTTGGAGAAATTAGGTCTTTGCTTGTCACCTTCCTGGGAGTCCTGTCTAATGCTGGGACAAAGAAAGGGGATTCTCATGGCCAAGTCTTTTCCTGAGAGGAGAAGGAAGTGTCTCTGCGCAGCTGAGGGAGGGAAGATCAGGGATGACTTCAGGCTGTTTCCCAGCAGGTTCCCCTGGAGCCCCAGGGACCCCTCGAGGGAGCCGCGAGGGGCAGAGCAAGTGCTGCCTTGGGCTGGTCCTCTGCTGCTGAGCTGGGCCGGGCTTCTGGAAGGAGGGAGCTCCTGGCAAGTGGGCAGTGCTGCAGAGAGACAGCTCTGCCCAGGAGCAGCTCCTCTGCAAAGCGCAGCAGGGCTGAGGGCACTGCCTGCAGGCAGCGAGGGGAGGGAGCGAGGCAGAGAGAGCGTAAAGGCAGTCTGGAGTGGGAGGATGCTGAGAGCTCACTGCGCGGAGAGATCTTCACAGCCCTCTACATGGTAAGTGCCTGGGTGCAGGACAATGTAGCTGGTGTTCCTGGAGGGATATCCAAAAGCTTGTACATGCCACAGCAACTATGATCTTTCAGCAGGACTCTCACAGCTTCCCTGCTGTAGAGGAGGAGGACGTGCTGCAGAGCAGGGCTTCCCTGCTGCACCGTCAGAAGGAGAGGGCAGGACGGCTGCCTTCTCCTGGGCACTGCTCCAGGGTGTGAAGGCGTGTGTGCAGGCAGGGGTGGCCAGGGCTGTCCTTCCGAGCAGGGTCCCTGAGCCCAGGGGGCTGTGCACCAGGGCAGGGTCAGCACTCAGCCTGCCCGGGGAGCTCCCCACGACGCTGTGGGGAGAAGCTGTGGGTGGAAGGAGTGAGCCCCACCAGGGCAGGGTCCTTCTGCTGTCCAGAGGGTGCAGCGTGGGTCAGGGCTGCTCAGGCTTCTCCATCACCCGGAGGACATTTGCAGAGGGTCATGTTAAAGATGGGTGTCGAGGTAGGGGATTACCTGAAAGGGAAGAAGTGTGTGCTTTGAGTTTTCTCCCCTGGGTTGTCTGGGTGGGCAGTGGGAGATGGGAATTGATTGCTCTGCTCTGGAGTAGGCAATGAGACCCCAGTTCTCGTTAGGACTTGCCTGAGCTGCTCCTTAGCCCCTGCACACACCGAGATGTCCCTGGGCAGTGCCCTGCTGCCAGGAGGTGTCTGCAGGGCAGAGCTGAGCACGCAGCAGGGTGGATGGGCTCTGTGAGCATGAAGAGGGAGGAGGCGTGAGGGCAGAGAAACAGGTCCTGGCCCAGAAGAGCTCCAGGCAGCAGAGCCATGGGCAGCGAGGAAGAGAGAACTGCTCCCAGAAAGGCCAGGCAGGAGGGGTTCAGGCACCTCCCTGCCATCCCCTGCAGTGCAGATGCTTTCCCTGGAGCAACCCCCTGCTCTCCTCACTCACACAGCAGAGCCTCTGCCCTTCACGTCATGGACACTTGGCCATGAGTTGCCTTCCCAGCAGCCTGACCACCAAAGAGGAGAAAAACTCAAGCCTCTCACTGTGTCTCCCTCCCCTGCCTCCCTTGGCAGGGGAACTTTGGCACATTCTCCTCTTCTCCCTGCCGCCCTTGTTCTTACTGTGACACTCACTGCTGTGGGGGGGTGAGGATTCAAGTGCAGCTCAGACACCAACGCTGTGTCTACTGTCATGCCCGTTTGTCCGTGGAGGAAAAGCATCCAACTCACACCCTGTTAACCTTTGGGGCTCTGGGTACTGCAGTGTGTGCGGCTGGCACACATCTCACCCTCCTTCCAGGACACAGGAGATTTAGGAGAGTTGAGTCTTTCCTTGGGAGGTCCTGCTGGGCTGCAGGCTGCCCTCCAGTAGGGCAAAGCTCTCCCGGGGCATCTCTATGTCATGCAGGAGCCCCATGGAGAAGACACCTCGGTGCTAAGGCCATTGAAATGCTGCTGGGTGGCTGTATGTGGGCAGCTGTAAGGAGCCCTCTGTGTCCGTGGTTGGGAGGGGAGAGCTGAGATCCTCCTTCAGGTACGATGGGGTGCGGACTTTGGAGATGTGCACTCAGAACGTGGATTCCTCTGCTCCCAGCAGTGTCCCGTTTTCTTTTGGGGGGAACACGCGAGTGCCATAGTCCTCCAGCTGAAAGAGCTGCCAGCACAGGGCAGCTGAGCTCAGGGCTGATGGACAGAGCGGCTGTCCTCACTCTGCACTGAGGGACAGTCCCTTTGCCTCTCAGGACCCACATGATTTCACTTGCAGTGCAGCAGAAATGCCTGGGATTTCTGCATTAGAAACACTGCTCAGCTGTGGTGGGGCAACCAGACCAGAAGGCACAAACCAAAACCCCCACAGCTCTGCTCTGCAGGCAGGTGAATTGGCAGCGACAATGCTGAGAAGCTCTTTGATATCACGAGTGGATTTAATCTGAGATGACCCCGTGGTCCTGTTTACCTATTGCTGTGGGGCAGGAGTGGCTCCTCCAGAGCCCACAGCAGACCCTGCGGCTCCCTGGGGCACCCTCAGCCAGCACCAACCAGAGCTTGTGCAAGGGACCTGCCAAAGGTCTTCCTGAATGGAGAGAGACACTTTGGGGGGGTCCTATGAGAAATGGCTTTGGTTTTACTCAGAGAAGTCTCTCCTAACTTGTCACTGTCTTTTCCCTCTTGGACAGTCCCCCATGCCCAGAGGCAGCAGATGTCCAACACCAGCTCCATCACCCACTTCCTCCTCCTGGCCTTCGCAGACACTCGGGAGCTGCAGCTCTTGCACTTCTGGCTCTTCCTGGGCATCTACCTGGCTGCCCTGCTGGGCAACGGCCTCATCATCACCGCCATAGCCTGCGACCACCGCCTCCGCACCCCCATGTACTTCTTCCTCCTCAACCTCTCCATCCTTGACATGGGCTGCATCTCCACCACTGTTCCCAAATCCATGACCAATTCCCTCTGGGACACCAGGGCCATCTCCTACTTGGGATGTGCTGTCCAACTCTTTCTCTTTGCCTTCTTGTTAGTGGCAGAGTATTATATTCTCACCATCATGGCCTATGACCGCTATGTTGCCATCTGCCAACCCCTGCACTACGGGACCCTCCTGGGCAGCAGAGCTTGTGTCCACATGGCAGCAGCTGCCTGGGGCAGTGGGTTTCTCACTGGTCTGCTGCACACCATCAATACATTTTCACTGCTACTCTGCAAGGGCAATGCTGTGGACCAGTTCTTCTGTGAAATCCCCCCACTCCTCAAGCTCTCCTGCTCACACGCCTACCTCAGCGAAATTGGGCTTCTTGTGGTTACCTTTTCTTTAGGTTTGGGGTGTTTTGTGTTCATTGTGGTGTCTTACGTGCAGATCTTCAGGGCTGTGCTGAGGATCCCCTCTGAGCAGGGACGGCACAAAGCCTTTTCCACGTGCATCCCTCACCTGGCTGTGGTCTCCCTGTTTGGCAGCACTGTCGTGTTTGCTCACCTGAAGCCACCCTCTATGTCCTCCCCATCCCTGGATCTGGTGGTGACAGTTCTGTACTCAGTGGTACCTCCAGCAGTCAACCCCCTCATCTACAGCATGAGGAACAAGGAACTCAAGGATGCCCTCAAGAACCTGATTCAATCCATAGTATTTCAGCAGAAATAAGCTGCCCATCTCTCTTCACAAGGTTTCTCCAAGTGATCTCAGGCATCTTGTGTCCTTCGGGCATTGTACTGGTTATAATCGTGTTTGCTCAGAAATGTTTGCTTTCACCCTCCTTCTCAAGAGGCTGAAGCCAGTCTGTCTGGCCCAAAGGCCTTCTCTCAATGAGTCTATCACTGCGCTAATGCTGGCCTCCTTTGTGGCATGTCTGTAAATAAAGGGGATTGCCTGCGTGCAGCGTGTGCAGCTTGGGCTCTTCTTTCCACAGTGGAGTGCAGAATACGCTCAGGGAATTGCAGGCTAAAAGGCCCTGCTGTTGGGCTTGGGTGCTGCATTGGCTTAGGGGGACAAGGGCATGGCTTGATGTGTGAGGGAATGAGGGCTGGAGTGAGCCCTCACTTTACTGGTGCCCAATGCCATGGAGATCCTGGACGGTCAAAAGGCATCTGCTTGAGGCTCTCTCACATATGGCAGGGCTGGTCAAAGATGCCCGGCCTTCTGAGAGGGGATCTGAACCCACCAGGAGAGCACAGGGCATCTCTGGGTCACTGGGTGCCTCGGGGTGGAAAGCGAATGGGGGTTTCCAAAACTTCCCCAAAAGTGGAGTCACCCAAAGGAAAAGGGCTAACCTGCAGGATGCACAGCCCAATGGGGCTCTGCAATGCCAGAGAGGCAGCGGAGATGCAGCAGGCACGAGGAAGGCAGCCTGAAGAGTGATTCACATCATCTTCAGTGAGGAGCCATGGGCTGGATGCAGTGACACACCTGAACACATCCTGAAAGAGCTGAAAGGCCCTGTGATTTCTCGGAGTATCACAGCCCAGAGCCATGGGAGAAACCTGTCAGGGCAGTGATGCCAGTCTGGCCAGATCTGCTTCACTCCCGCACCAGCATGGCCAGGATGGAGTCAGCCCATGGTGCCAGGGCAGCTCTGCAGAGCAGCAGCACCAGCTCCGGGCCCTGTGGGCACCTCAGGGGAGGGAGCCAGCAACAACTGGCCAGGCCAGCACAGACACACTCCCCTGGGGAAAGGCTCTCTCTGGAGCAGGGGCTTCCCTGGAGAAGAGTGGAGCACCACGCGTGGGTCAGAAAGAAGGCAAGAAGCAGGAGAAAGAGGTTTTTCTGTTCAGCAGCTTGGGGCAGCTCCTGTGCCACTGGACCTGGGGGTGGGAGTGGCACAGGCTGTGTGGGGGCTTTTCTGAAAAGGACACAACAGCACCCCAAGAGTGACGGAACCAATTCCTTGGGACATTGCTGGCCTCGAGCCCTGGGAGTGATGGGGAGGATGAGAGCCCCTCCCCACCCCCAGGAGCTTCTGGGTCCTTCCGAGAGGCTGGGGCTGTGGTGGGAGTGCCCAGAGCTCTGCAGCACCCTGCAGCAGGCACTGCTGTGGGGCAAGCCCAGGCTGAGACTCACATGGAGCCTGCTGCCAACCAGCACCCCCAGACCCCTTTCTGCAGGGCTGCTCTCCAGCCACTCCCCTCCCACTCTGTACTTGTGTCCGGAGCGTTACTCCGTCCCGGGTACAGAACCCGGCATTTGGACTCGCTGAATGTCATGCCCTTCAGGATGACTGCTCAATGCTCCAACCGAGCCAGATCCCTCGGCCAGGCCTCTCGTCCCTCGAGAGAGTCAACAGCACCTCCCAGTTTGGGATCATCAGCAAACTTGCTAACAACGGATTCCACTCCTGCCTCCAGATCATTGAGAAATACATTGAACATTGATAAATATATAGATCTGGCCCCAGGATGGAGCCCTGAGGAACACCACTGGTGACCAGCTGCCAGCCAGATGCAGCCCCGGTCACTGCGACACTTTGAGCCCTGCCGTTCAGCCAGTTCTTCACCCGCGAGTGCTCCGGGAACCCCCTCATCTCACGGCTGGACAACTTGCCCAGAAGGATGCTGTGAGGGACAGTATCAAAAGCCTTTCCGACATCCAGAAAAACTGCATCCACCGCCTTCCCTTCATCCACGAGGCAGGTGACCTTATCATAGAAGGATATCGGATTGGTTAAACAGGACCTTCCCTTTGTGAACCCATGCTGACTGTGCCTGATGATTGCATTGTCCTTTAAATGCCTTTCCAGAGCATCCACAATCCTACAATCCTAGAATATCTCAAGCTGGAAGGCACCCATAAGGATCATGGAGTCCAACTCCCTGCTCCTCACAGCACTGCTGAAAAGTAAACCATATGACTTTCAGAAATCTAAACAAATTGGCAAAGATCAAATTTTATACAAAAACACCCCCAGTGCTATGAAGATTCCCTTCATGGCACTGAACTATATCTGTCATTCTTTTCTAGTGGCACTAAGAAAACAGAAACAACCTCTAAAATCTTGCTGCAGGGCAGGTCAGAATCAGATGTTGCTTATGGAAAATTTTGTAACAGCCATATCTAAAACTCTGTATTGCTTTATCTGGAATAAACACCTCCCCTCCTTCAGTAAGTTACGTCATCTCCTTCGGAGCACGTTTCCTCTCTTTGTACCTAACGTACAACCTTGCAACTGGCATGTTGTGCATCAGAAGAGATCAGCACTTCAAGAACTGCCCTCTCTCTCAACAGTGCAGAGCTCTTGCTGAGCCACTGGTCATACTCAGTGCTAATACACAATAAACTAAACCATTCCATACTCCTTTCATGTCATTGAACCATTTTTCTGTACAGGCTTGTGCTTATTTTTAAAAGCCAGTCATTGCACTGAAGCTGCTAAAATTCCTGCAGAACAGCTGGTTCTTGCCTTGGGACTCTCCCTTTCTATGTTCAGTAGCAGAGAAGTCTTGAGGGCATGCATTCCCTTCCCACAATTTTTAAAATAATCAATTGTCATGGTTTAACCCCACCCAGCAACTAAGCCCCACACAGCCACACACTAAGTCCCTGTGGTGGGATGGGGGAGAGAATGGGAAGTGTAAAAGTGAGAAAACTCGTGGGTTGAGATAAAAACTGTTTAATAATTTTTAAAAAGACATAATAACAATATAATAACAACAAAAATAACAATAAAAAACGATTGTAAGGAAAAGAAAAAAAATACAAAGAGAACAAAAAATAAAACCTAAGAAGGACAAACGATGCAAATGAAAACAATTACTCAACACCAATCGCAGTGGCCCCTCCGCCAACCTCCCCCCTAGTTTTATTGCTGAGCATGACGTCATATGGTACGGAATATCCCTTTGGTCAGTTGGGATCATCTGTCCTGGCTATGTCCCCTCCCACCTTCTTGTGCACCCCCAGCCCACTCGCTGGTGAGGTGGCCTGAGAAGCAGAAAACATCCCTGTGTTATCCACACCGTTTCCAGCACAAATCCAAAACACAGCCCCTTACCAGCTACTCTGAAGAAAATTAACTCTATCCCAGCCAAAACCAGCACAGCAATTTATATTATGATCTTCTCCATGGTTTTTCCAGGTACTGAGGTCGGACCAAGAGGTCTGTCGTTTCCTGGGTCTTCCCTCTCGCCCTTCTTGCGTACGTTGGAATTACGTTGGCTGGCTGCCAGTCAGTGGGGACCTCCCCAGGCTCCCCAGACCTTTGGTAGGTGATCGAGAGGGGTCCTGCCGTGACATCCCCTAGCTCCTCCAGTACTCTGGGATGAATCCCAAAAGGCCCTGTGGCCTTGTGAACATGCAGCTGATACAACCGGTCCCTTTCAATTTCAAGGTCCACAAAGGGACTGTGCTGCTTTTGGCTGGGATAAAGTCAATTTTCTTTATAGTAAATGGGATGGGGCTGTGTTTTGGATTTGTGCTGGAAACAGTGTGGGTAACACAGGGCTGTTTTCGTTCATGCTCAGCATATAAAGCTGGGGGAAGAAGAAGGAAGGCAGGGACGTTCAGAGTGATGGCATTTATCTTCCCAAGCAACTGTTACGCATGTTGGAGCTGCCCTGCTTCCCTGGGGATGGCTGAACACCCACCTGCCGATGGGAACTGGTGAATGAATGCCTTGTTTTGCTTTGCTTGTGCACGGCTTTTGCTTTACCTGTTAAACTGCCTTTATCTCAACCCATGAGTATTTTGCACTTTTACCCTTCTGATTCTCTCCCCCATCCTACCGGGGGGGAGTGCACAAGCAGCTGTGTGGGGCTTAGTTGCTGGCTGAGGTTAAACCATGACATGGACACAGTCACTGTTCCTGCAGTCGTGGTCTTCCAACTGAGAAGACCGGGCAGCCCAAGGTCTATCAGTATTATTAAAGACCAAGGCAAGAGGACACTAGGAAATAGAATGAAGCTGCATCAGGGGAAGTTCAGGCTGGACACGTGGAAAAGATTCTTCTCCAAGAGGGTAGTCGGTCACTGGAACAGGTTCCCCTGGGTAGTGGTCACACCACCAAGCCTGTCAGAGTTCAAGGAGCATCTCGACAACACTCCTCTTAGCCATATGGTTTAATTTTAGGTAGTCCTGTGAGGCGCAGGGAGATGGGCTCAATGATCTTTATGGGTCCCTTCCACCTCGAGATATTCTATGGCTCTAAGGAAAAGCATGGAATGCCTCCACTTGCTCTTCATCCCTATTAGCCGTCAGGTGACCATCTTCATTCTTTTGACCTCCTCCTCTTGCCATTCCCGTATTTGAAAAAGCCCTTCTTTTTGTCCCTGTGACACAACCCTGGCCAGTCACAACTCTTGTGGAGCTTTGATCTTTTGGGTCTTCTCCTTGCATATCGAACCGCGGCTCTGTAATCTTCCTGCGAAGCCTGATCTTGCTAGCAGAGATTGAACTGTTTCCTTTTCCTCTCGAGCTCCACGAGGAGTTGGATGCCATTCAGAGGGCATGCCATTCAAATGCCGTTCAGAGGGACCTGGACAAGCTGGAGAAGTGGGCCTGTGTGAACCTCAGGAGGTTCAAGGCCAAGTTCAAGGTCCTGCACCTGGGTCGGGGCAACCCCCGGTATCCATACAGGCTGGGGGATGAAGGGATTGAGAGCAGCCCTGCCGAGAAGGACTTGGGGGTCCTGGTGGAGCAAAAGCTGGACATGAGCCAGCAATGTGTGCTCACAGCCCAGAAGGCCAACCATATCCTGGGCTGCATCAAAAGCAGCGTGGCCAGCAGGTCGAGGGAGGGGATTCAGCCCCTCCATTCTGCTCTGGTGAGACCCCACCTGGAGCACTGCGTCCAGCTCTGGAGCCCTCAGCCCAGGAAAGACATGGAGCTGTTGGAGTGGGTCAGAGAAGGGCCACAAAAATGGTCAGGGGGATGGAATGCCTCTGCTGTGAAGAAAGGCTGAGAGAGTTGGGGTTGTTCAGCCTGGAGAAGAGGCGGCTTTGAGGACACCTGAGGCAGCCTTTCAGTACTTGAAGGGGGCTTGTAAGAAAGATGGGGAGAGACTTTTTAGCAGGGCCTGTTTCAATAGGACAAGGGGGAATGGTTTTAAACTAAAAGAGTGTAGTTTCAGACTAGATAGAAGGCAGAACTTTTTTACAATGAGTGTAGTGAAACACTGGCACAGGTTGCCCAGAGAGGTGGTAGATGCCCTGTCCCTGGAAACATTCAAGGTCAGGTTGGACGGGGCTCTGAGCAACCTGCTCCAGTTGAAGATGTCCCTGCCCACGGCAGGCGGGTTGGACTGGATGATCTTTAAAGGTCCCTTCCAACCCCAACTATTCTATGATTTTATGATTCTGATCCCATTACAGATTTTGATAACATTACACATACTGATACAGATGATTGTGGTTTAACCTGGCAGGTAGCCAAACACCACACAACTGCTCGCTCACTCCCCGCCACCACAGTGGGATGGGGGAGAGAATCGGGAAAAAAAAAGTAATATTTATGGACTGAGATAAAGAGAGTTTAATAGAACAGAAAAGAAAGGGAAAATAATAATAATAATAATAATAATAATAATAATAATAATAATAATAATAATAATAATAATGACAGAATATACAAAATGAGTTATGCAGAATGCAATTGCTCACCACCCGCCGACCGATGACCAGCCAGTCCCTGAGCAGCGATCTCTGCTTCCTGGACCGCACCTCCTAGTTTATATACTGAGCATGACGTCATATGGTATGGAATACCCCGTTGACCACTTGGGTCAGCTGTCCTGGCTATGCTCCCTCCCAGCTTCTTGTGCACCTGGCAGAACACGGGAAGCTGAAAAGTCCTTGATTTTGCATAAACACTACTTAGCAACAACCACAACATCGGGGTGTTATCAACATTCTTCTCATACTAAATCCAAAACACAGCACTATACCAGCTACTGGGAAGAAAATTAACTCTATCCCAGCCGAAACCAGGACAAGGTACAATTACCATTACAAATGCCATTACCAATACCATTACAGATCCCGATACCAGTATAGAGTCAACGATACCATTACAGGTAGTCAAACCAATACCGAGACCATCAGTGGTACAGACACCGGCAGAGATGTGGTTGCTGATACTATTTCAGCTAGAGAAAGAACTACTCATAGAACTATACATAAACCAAATACACGTACACGTACAAAAGCAATGCAAGCACATGTGCAGGTACAGGGTCTGGCTGGGATGGAGTTCGCTTTCCCCATAGCAGCCTCATAGTGCTGAGCTTTGGTTTTGTATTTAGAACGGTGTTAATAACACATCAATGTTTTGGCTATGCTGAGCAGTGCTCGCACAGCACCAAGGCTGTCGCTCCAACCACCCCCTCCAAGGGCAGGAGGCTGGGGGTGGGCAAGAGGCTGGGAGGGGATATAGCCAGAACAGCTGACCCAAACTGATCCAAGGGATATTCCATACCATATGATGTCATGCTCAGCATTAAAAGCGAAGAGAAAGGGGCAGCAGGGGGACATTAATTATTAAGGCATTTACCTACTGAAAAAACAGCTATGTGTATTGAGGTCCTGCTTCCCAGGAAGTGCTGGACATCACCTGCTCATGGGAAGTAGAGAATAATCTTTTTGTTTCCTTTGCTTTTCTTTATTAAACTGCCTTCATCTCATCCCGCAAGTTTGCCATCTTAATTTCTACCCCTTGTCCTGCTGAAGAGGGGGAGTGATAGAGCAGCTTGGGGGTGGCACTTGGTGGCCAGGCAAGATCAACCCTCCACACTGATGAATGATAGCTAGTTTCTTTAGCAACTGTAGAGTTTTTAACAGTTCAGTACTTCCTCTAACTAGGACTTATAAACCCGCGCTGCTTCCGTAACTGTCCAGTGGTGTGGCATACTCCAAATGCATACCAAGAGTCAGTATAAATATTTACAGTCTTTTCTCTGGACAGCTGGAAAGTCTTTGCTAATGCAATCAATTCTGCTGCTTGGGCACTCAGCTTCAGACTGAGTGCTGAAGCCTCTGCTACTTCATTTTCAGGAGTTTCTGAATAACCTCTAACCCAGTTACTGTTCAGATAATATGAGGACCTGTCTACACATAGTTCAAGATCAGGATCTGGAAATGGTACGTCTGTTAAATATTTTCAAGTCTTTCTGGCTTCGCAGCCTGTTACCACACAATCAGGATGTGGATTTCCTTCCTCAGGAGGAGGGAGCAGAGTAGCAGGGTTCAGCGTGTTACATCGCTTCATTGTTATGTTTTCCACCATTAAGAGAATCAGCTCATAATGATGTACCCAGTGCCTGGGTAAGGTGCTGTGACAGCAGCATTTCAATTTCATGTGGCCTTTGTACCACTAGAGGGGATCCAGCACCACATTGTCACTCTGTTCAACCAGCAGTGCTGCGGCAGCTGTCCTAGGGACACAAGCAAAGGGTCCTTGAGCTACCAGACTGGTCTGGTTTTGGCTGGGATAGTTACATTTCTTCATGTACAAACGTGAAGTCTGGCAATCCCAGAGGAGGTGCAGTGGTTAATGCGCGCTTCAAAAGCTCAGATGCCTTTCCCTTGTCTGTTGTCCAGTGAAGGGGTTCTCCAGCATCTCGAGCAGGAGTCTGTGTCAGTGGTTTTGCCATTCCCCCAGAAGCAGCTTGTGGCAGGTGCATTCACCCCGATAAAAGACCGGGGGCATCAGGACCGCTGCATCCTTACTTTTCGCGCCCTTACGGTGGCGAGTGCCAACCGTCACGTACGCACTTTCGGTCAGTAATTATGGTCACGTATACACCTCGGGCGAGGAGTAAGAAAGGTAAGGCTCTCAGCCACTCAGAGTTGACCACAGGTCAGATTCAACTAGGGTATAAATGGAGCCCCACCAGAGGGCAAGTTGAGTCGGTCCTCCTCAGAGCAGCAGGTCTGCAGTTGGGGACTCTCGTTAGGTCGTGCAGAGAGAAAATTAGAAAGGTGAAAGCCCTGCTAGAGCACAATCTGGCCACTGTCATAATAGACAACAAAAAATGTTTTTACAAATATATTAATGACAACAAAAAGAGCCAAGGAGAATCTCCATCCTTAATTGGATGTGGGGGGGAACGTTGCCACCAAGGACGAGGAGAAGGCTGATGTACTCAATGCCTTCTTTGCCTCAGTCTTTAATAGTCAGAGCAGTTATCCTCAGGGTATTCAGCCCCCTGAGCTGGATGTAAGGGACAGAGAGCAGGATAAACCCCCCATAATCCAAGAGGAAGAAGTTAACGACCTGCTATGCTGCCTGGACGCTCACAAGTCTATGGGGCTGGATGGGATCTGGTTAACTGGGGAGGTCCTGGATGACTGGAGGCTTGCCAATGTGACACCCATCTACAAGAAGGGCCGGAAGGAGGATCTGGGGAACTACAGGCCGGTCAGCCTGACCTTGGTGCCGGGGAAGATTATGGAGCGGTTCATCTTGAGGGTGCTCACGAGCCATGTACAGGACAACCAGGGGATCAGGCCCAGCCAGCACGGGTTCATGGAAGGCAGGTCCTGCTTGACCAACCTGATCTCCTTCTATGACCTGGTGACCCGCCTAGTGAATGAGGGAAAGGCTGTGGATGTGGTCTACCTGGACTTCAGTAAAGCCTTTGACACCATCTCCCATGGCATTCTTCTCGAGAAGCTGGCGGCTCACGGCTTAGAGAGGTGCACTCTTCGCTGGGTAAAAAACTGGCTGAACGGCCGAGCCCAGAGAGTTGTGGTGAACGGAGTTAAGTCCAGTTGGTGCTGGTCACGAGCGGTGTTCCCCAGGGCTCAGTACTGGGGCCGGTCCTGTTCAATATCTTTATCAACAATCTGGATGAGGGGATCGAGTGCTCCCTCAGTAAGTTTGCAGATGACACCAAGCTGGGCGGGAGTGTTGATCTGCTGGAGGGTAGGAAGGCTCTGCAGAGGGACCTGGACAGGCTGGATCGATGGGCCGAGGCCAACTGTATGAGGTTCAACAAGGCCAAGTGCCGGGTCCTGCACTTTGGCCACAACAACCCCAGGCAACGCTACAGGCTTGGGGAAGAGTGGCTGGAAAGCTGCCCAGAGGAAAAGGACCTGGAGGTGCTGGATGACAGCCGGCTGAACATGAGCCAGCAGTGTGCCCAGGTGGCCAAAAAGTCAACGGCATCCTGGCCTGTATCAGAAATAGTGTGGCCAGCAGGAGCAGGGAGGTGATTGTGCCCCTGTACTCGGCACTGGGGAGGCCACACCTCGACTACTGTGTTCAGTTTTGGGCCCCTCACTACAAGAAGGACATTGAGGTCCTGGAGCGTGTCCAGAGAAGGGCAACAAAGCTGGTGAAGGGTCTGGAGGACAAGTCTGATGAGGAGCAGCTGAGGGAAAAGGGACTGTTTAGCCTGGAGAAGAGGAGGCTGAGGGGAGACCTCATCGCACTCTACAACTACCTGAAAGGCTTCTGCCACTCATTCCCTGTTAGGCTCACTTCGGCCTCCAACACAGTTAACTCTTGGGATCCCCCTGTCATTCCAGAAATACAAATGGGTTCTGCCCCTTTAGAGCTTGATGGCATCAGGGTGCACTGTGCACCGGTGTCTACGAGAGCCTTATACTCCTGTGGGTCTGATGTGCCAGGCCATCGAATCCACACAGTCCAGTAAACCCGGTTGTCCCTTTCCTCCACCTGGCCGGAGGCAGGGCCCCTCCAGTTCTGGTCATAGTATCCATTTCTCACTTCTTGCAAACGCGAGTCAAGAATTTCTTCTTTACAATGCAAAGTAAGATCAGCCTTTCTACTCTGTCTGGGGAACCGTTCATTGGAAACTGGACCATCGTGAGACAGGTTTTTCCTGAAAACCGGAGCAGCATTTTTCCTGGGAGAACCCCCTTGTGTCATTGTTTTTCCTTGCAACTCACATACCCATGCCTCTAGGGTCAAGGTAGGTTTTCCATCCCACTGCCTCATGTCCTCTCCGTGGTCACGCAGATGAAACTGCAGGGTGCCCCGAGGTGTGTACCTTCTATATCCTCTCTCTCAAGCAGAAGAACACTGACTCCTAATGGCTGAGATACTGGTCCGTACAGGTGGAGAATAGGACATATCCTCTTTGAGTTGCTGGACCTCCCGGGACAGTTTCTCCACAGCCGAGACAAGGGAGGAGGAGACAGTTTCTTTGTATTCCCGGAGTCTGCCAACCACGTCATCCACCGTTGGTGCTTCTTCCTCTTTCCAGCACAGTACCGCCAATGAACTGGTATGCGACGCTGGTGCGCTCCGTACCAACTTCCGCCACATGGGTCGTGTGCACTGGACTTCATCTGGATCTGTGGGCATTTGGTCCTTGTCCAGATCACTATAAACCACCTCCAGCACGCCTAGTTCTCTCAGGTACTGGATACCTCTCTCCATAGTGGTCCGTTTGCCTAGGCGATATAGAACATCTTCCTTGAAGGGATACCTTTCCTTCATGCCTGACAGCAGTCACCTCCAGAAGCTGAGGGCTTGTGCCCCTTTTCCAATTTCTTTGTCAATGCCCCCTTCCCTAGCAAGGGATCCCAACTGTTTGGCTTCCTTCCCCTCTAATTCCAGGCTACTGGCCCCATTATCCCAGCATCGGAGCAGCCAGGTACAACATGCTTGCCTGGACGGCGGCTGAAATCTTTCTGCATATCTTGCAACTCATTCAGGTGTAGGGATCGGGTGGTTTCCATCTTGTTGATGAGTTCTTCCTCTTCCTCCTCCTCTCCTCGTGATGGCCCTGCTTTTCCATCATCCCTTTCCAAACGACCTGACTTTCGCTTACAAGATTTCTTCTTCTGTACAGGGTCGATGGATACCAGCGACGGTTGGTCCTCTAGTTCAGCTGTAGTACCCGTCATGATGGTTTGGGTAGCTGCAGAGCCTGTTGCGGTGGCTGGAGTAACTGCAGTGACTGTTGCAGGGGTTTGAATAGCCACAGTGGTTGTCGTGGGCATTGAAGTAGCCGCAGTGCCTGTCGTGGGGGTTTGAGTAGTCACCGTGTCTGTTGCCGGGGTGATCTCTGGACAGTATTCCTGAAGAGTTGTTTAACCCTAAACAAGACCTGAACCACATTCAGGAGCCATAGCAATATGAACATGCTCGTTTGAACATCCCAAGGATACTCAAAATTCTCAGGAAATACTGTGGACATCTTCATGAAGAGGATAGAAGAAAAAGGACTTTCTGAAGATATGGGAGGAAAGATGAACAAGTGGGAGAAAGTGTCCCATCCTGTCTCCCTCCTAAATTCATTCTCAGAGCACAAAAAAGTCCAATTACTAATAATTTTTCTAAGAGGTGGTTCCCAAAGTACAGAGATGACGGCAGTGCTGGGTACAGATCCCAGATTAGACTTACAACCAATGATTTTATCACATCATAAAACAGCAGCAAAATGATAATCTGGCCCAGTTCCAAATAGCGATAAACAGCACAACCGGGAACAGATACTACAAGCAAGGTATTACATAACCCAACATTGAGACCCAGCCCCACAACTTTGAGAGCCAATAAATCAACATTGTGACCAATCAATATAATGAATGCTTATAACAATTTTGCCTTAACACGCTTTGGTCAGATCTATCGCTATCTCAACCCTTCGAGCCCCACGTTGGGCGCCAAAAAGGACTGTCGTGGTTTAACCTGGCAGGCAGCCAAACACCACGTAGCCGCTCGCTCACTCTCCCCCTCCGCAGTGGGACGGGGAGAGAATTGGAAGGGTAAGAGTGAGAAAAACTCATTGGTTGGGATAAAGACAGTTTAATGGAACAGAAAAGGGAAAATAATAATGGTAATGATAGAATATACAAAATGAGTGATGCACAATGCAATTGCTCACCACCCGCGCTGACCGATAACCAAGTAGCGATCGCTACTTCCTGGAACACGCCTACCATTCACATACTGAGCGTGACGTCACATGATATGGAATACCCCATTAGCCAGCTGGGCTGGCTGTCCTGGCTGTGCTCCCTCCCAGCTTCTCCCAGAGCATGGAAGCTGAAAGCCCTTGACTAGCAGACTACTTAGCAACAACTGAAAACATCAGTGTGTTATCAACATTCTCCTCATACTAAATCCAAAACACAGCACTAGGAAGAAATTTAACTCTCTCCCAGCCAAAACCAGGACACCTGGGCATCTACCTGGCTGCCCTGCTGGGCAATGGCCTCATCATCACCGCCATAGCCTGCGACCACCGCCTCCCCACCCCCTTGTACTTCTTCCTCCTCAACTGCTCTGTCCTTGACCTTGGGCTTCATCTCCACCACTGTTCCCAAAGCCATGGCCAATTCCCTCTGGGACACCAGGGCCATCTCCTACTCGGGATGTGCTGCACAGCTCTTTCTGTTTCTCTTCTTCCTTGGAGCAGAGTGTGCCCTTCTCACCATCATGGCCTATGACCGTTACGTTGCCATCTGCCAGCCCCTGCACTATGGGACCCTCCTGGGCAGCAGAGCTTGTGTCCACATGGCAGCAGCTGCCTGGGGCAGTGGGTTTCTCAATTCTTTCCTTCACACTGCCAATACATTTTCACGGCCCCTCTGCAAGGGCAATGCTGTGGACCAGTTCTTCTGTGAAATCCCCCAGATCCTCAAGCTCTCCTGCTCACACACCTACCTCAGGGAACTTGGGCTTCTTGGGTTTAGCCTTTGTCTAGCTTTTGGGTGTTTTGTTTTCATTGTGGTGTCCTATGTGCAGATCTTCAGGGCTGTGCTGAGGATTCCCTCTGACCACAGACGGCACAAAACCTTTTCCACGTGCCTCCCTCACCTGGCCGTGGTCTCCCTGTTTGTCGGCACTGGCATATTTGCCCACCTGAAGCCCCCCTCCATCTCCTCCCCATCCCTGGATGTGGTGGTGGCAGTTCTGTACGCGTTGGTACCTCCAGCAGTGAACCCGCTCATCTACAGCATGAGGAACAAGGAAATCAAGGATGCCCTGTGGAAACTATTTGAATATGTGCTACTTCAGATTATAAGGTCCTCGTTATCCCACTAGGGCTCCCACAGTATCTCAGGAATAACCAGGACTAACTTTTCTTCAGATGTGTCTTTATGTTTCCTTTGTGGTTACTTTTTTTGTTTGTTTGTTTGATTTATACCTGTGTTAATATTTTTCTTGGCCTCCTACCTGTCTTTTCTTGACCCAAAGACCTCATGTACATATGGATCCAGGCTCCCCGTTCAGATAAACTCAACAAAGAAACCAGTAGAAAATTCTTTGATTCAGCTCCCATCTCTTCACCTCTCCTCCAGCATGGCCAGTGCAGGGTCACCCCATGGCCCCAGGGCACCGCAGCCCCCTGGCTCTGCAGAGGAGAACGGCGAGCTTGGGGCCTTGCAGGGAGCGTGGACAGGGAGACAGGACCAGCCGGGCAGGCCAGCACAGACATGCTCACCTGGGGAAAGGCTCTCTGGGGAGCAGGGATGACTCTGGAGAAGAGCAAGGGAGCATTTCTGTGCCTGCAGGGAGGAATCCGTGAGACGGAGAAACCTTTTTCTGGAGGCGCCCACCCGGGGCAGGCTGCTCTGTCCCCTGGCCAGGACTCTTGTGCTGGCCTGGGGAGAGGGGCTGACAGTGATGGGCACAGTCAGTCTGTGGTGGGCATCTCCTGCACCAGAGAGCAGGATTCATGGAGTCATAGAATCATAGAATCATTGAGGTTGGAAAAGACCTCTAAGATCATCGAGTCCAACCGTCAACCCAACACCACCATGCCCACTACACCATGTCCCTAAGCGCCTCATCTACACGTCTTTTAAATACTTCCAGGGATGGTGACTCCACCACTTCCCTGGGCAGCCTGTTCCAAGGCTTGACCACTCTTTCAGTAAAGAAATTTCTCCTAATGTCCAATCTAAACCTCCCTTGGCGCAACTTGAGGCCATTTCCTCTGGTCCCCCAGCCTCTCCCATCACCATTTCCAGCACTGGCAACCCACCCCAGTTTATGGGGATGAGGTTGGCTTTGTGGCCATCTCCTTCCTCCTGCTGGTCTCAGTGCCTGTGTCGGGGGAACAGCCGGCCCTGCCCCAGCCTCTCTTCTTGCCCAGACCTTGGCAGACCCCAGAGCAGGGCTGTCGCCAACCCCTGTGTTGGACATGGCTGGGGCTGGGCAGGGGCCAGGAACTGGGGGAGGCTGCCGAAGCAGGAGGGTGGGGCACTGAGGGCTGTCAGAGGACTGTGCTGGGGGACACCTCCCCACCCCGTAGGTACCTGCTCCATGGGGTTCCTTCTCTGCAGAGCCGTAGGACCATGTGTAGGTGTGGTGGTGCATTCATACCCCCCCTTTCTTCCCTGGGCCACTTGCTGATCTCAGAAATTCCCATGAAACCTCAGCCTTGGTGTATTGAAGTCTGGCGGTTGAGCACTCCTTGACTGTATCAGAAACTCTGCACAGCTGAGGATGGGAACATACTCCTACTGCCTGGCCCAGGCGTCCAGTAGAACAACACCGAAACCTGGAGAGTTTTTTAGTAATTACCACCTGGGACTGTGGCCAGGATGGAAATTTACGGATGACTAAAGCCAACCATCTTGCGAACCTATAAACGCTGGTCCTAAGTGAGGCCCTTGGAGCTCTCCTGGACCGCAGCCGCTGCACCCAGCATCTCCCTCGGAGTGGGATGCCTTCAGAGCTTGCAATCTTTCGGGCCTGCGATATTCGGAGGACCGTTGGGTCCTGGGTGAGTCCCTTTTGAAGCTCAACCCTTCGCCCGTTGAGAGGGAATGCCTAGACATTCGACGTGAATATTTCTTCACTGACATCGAGGGGAATTTTTAACACGTATACCTTCTGTATATTTTTATATATATATATATATATGTTTCTCTGTGTGTGTGGACTGATAGTAAGCATAATCTGTAATTAAGTTGTGATTGTAGTAGACTTACTAAGTCACTTTGCAAATATTGAATTAGTTAATGATTAAGCGTTACTAAAGTTTGTAAATGATTAGTTGATAATTAAGTGTTACTAAATTGTGAATGAAACCTAGACTGCTGCCAAACACATATAGTCCCTCAAATATAAACCCGTAGATGATTTTCCTTTATCTGTTTCATCCGTGTAATAAGTAATAGAGTGAACCTTGCCATCGAATTCTGTTAGGTCGCACCTTTATAAATCTCTATGAAAATCATTTTCTGCTGATATCTTTGATTGTGATTCTTTAAGCGGCCTCTAAACCGCTCATTCGCGACAGTAGGGCAGTATGGCTGGGCCATGCCAGAGGCAGGACACTGCCAGGGACACGAAGCAGCCGTTAGGAGGTGAAAGCAAGGGCAGGCTACAGAATAGGAATTGATATTTATTGCCTTTGGTGCACAGGTGTGCTTTTAGGAAAGGCAAACCTCAACTGGAGTTGGTGAATCGTCCTGTGTTTTATGTGACCAGCTAAGACAAGTCAGGTGACATCTCCTCCACTTGTTTGACTGTAAGGGGAGGCTGGGAGGCACCGCCTCAGATGGCTCTACATTGCCCCTGAAGCTCATTGCAGCCAGTTTTAACCATCTCAAAGGCCAGTATCTGGACTCTGAAGCTCCTACTTGTAGGTTTTGGGCATCAGAGGAACTGAATCCCACCTGTGACTATTTAATACCTTCCCAGTGTTTGTGGACAGCAAGGAGTTTCTCCTGGTGCATTCCCATGTCCCATGGACTCCACCTGGGATTTGTCTCCCCTTGATTCAGACAATCCCTGTTTGGGTGCCTCTCCACTCTTGCTTGTACAGGCTCCTCTTAGAGCTGACAGTGGTTCTTGACCCTCCTTCAGTGTAATTTATCCTCACAGCACTTTTAAATCACTTGCTTCCTTCCTTCTGGGCCTCCAGGCACCTTATGAGCCCCCCCACAGCCTGAGTATTAGCTCACTCCTGGGCTCTTCTTTCCAGGTGAACCCCCTCCAAGTTGAATTCCCAGCTCTGCTTCTGAGTCTACTTTGGTCCAAGGCGAAAGTATGGATGAACCCAGGCAAGGTTCACTTACCTCCGCAAGTATGCCAGTGCTGTCCTGGAAAGCTCTGCACTGCTGTGCACACCCACTCTTCTTCAGGCTGTGCCTCAGTGCACACACCATGAAATCTTCTGCGGCACGCTATGAAAAACCTGGCTGGGAATAATACATCACATGCAACTTCTGGGAAGGTTGAGCTGCCAAAGCAAGCCTGCAGATGATCCCCGTGGTGTCTCCAGGCCACAGGGGCAGCCCATGGCATTCGAAGGAGACCTGGGCAAGGAGCCACATGCTGCTTGGTGTCAGGTCTGCTGGAGAGGAGACAGGGCTGAGCAGGGTGTCCCTGAGTGTGGCCTGCCCTCCTGCCTGCGCAGCCGCTCGGCTGGCTGCAACAGAGGTGTCCTCACAGCCAGCACCCAGACGGGTCCCTTCCACCTGCCTCACCCCTCCCGTTTTTGACACAGGCAGTTGATGACTGACGAGGGCTGGACTCTTCCTCGCAAACAAGGCAGAACTGGATGAGGATGTCAATGGTAAGGGCAGCCATGGCTGCAGTGACCATGGCCGAGAGAGCAGATTCCAGCTTGTTCAGCATCTGCTTGGCAGGATCCTGGAAAGCCAAGCTCCATGGAGCCCTCTTGACTTTGCAGGGGCAATAGCATCAAAGCCCAGGAAGAGTCCAACGTTCTGGGAGTCAGTCAGGGCCTGGCTGGAGGCTGGTGGGACGAACAGGGACTCCTTGGATAAAGAGTTCAAACAGCAAAAGGCGGTGCAGAGGGCGTGGCAGGGGAAATAGGTCACCCAGGAGGCCGATAGACACATGGCCGTGGGTGCAGGGATGGACGCAGGAAAGCCAAAGCTCAGCTGGAGCTGGAACTAGCAAGGGATGGGGAGGGCTACCAGAGGGGCTTCTCTAAGTACACTGGCAACACAAGGAGTCAGCTGAAGAAAATATAGTGTCGTGGCTCAGTGGGGCAGGACATGGAGTGATAAAGACCTGGAAAAGGCTCAGTGAGGAACTCGCTGCCTTTTTTTCCATCCTCTTCTCCTGGTAAGATCTGCTCCCAGACCTCCCTGGCCCTCGACTCTCCTACCAACATCTGTGGTGGCAAAGCTGCATCCATGGCAGAGGAAGATGTGTCTGGGGAGCACTTACGCCATATGGGCACACACAGGTCCACGGGACCAGAGGGGATGCAGCCCAGGTTGCTGGGGGAGCTGGCTGGTATCATTGCAAGGCTGCTCTCGATCGTCTTTGAAATGTCAGGGCAAAGAAGGGGTTCCCTGAGGACTCGAAAAAGACAGACATTGCATCCATTGTCAATCAGGGCAAGAAGGAGCACCCAGGGAACTACAGGCTGGTCAGCCGCATCTCAGTCCCTGGGAAGGTGATGGACCAAATTCATTTGATAAATTCCTTTTGCCCACTTCCAGCGGCTCTTGCTATCTGAGATGCCCTGGGGTAGCTGACATACCAATATGCTGCTTGGAAACCTCTCCCAGGACCTATGGGAGCCCTTCTGGATCATTCGCTGGTCACCAGGAAAGGTATCTCCAGAAACCTCAGTGGAGACAACTTCTTTCTCTCCGTTGATGAGAAAGGGAAGTCTAGACAACTTGATTCAACGCGGACAATTGCACTGAGGTGTCTGATGCTGGGGGAGACCAGTCTCCTCCCTTTCTTCACCAAAAATGGACTCACTCCTCATTTACCCTGGAGGGAATGAAAAGGGATTCTTCATAGATGACCTAGAGACCCCTTGAAGTAGACACTGTAGTACAGATTTGCAGAGATGAGTACGAATTTGGCCACCCAAACCCAGGACGTTTCACTGAAATTGGTCACCCTGCTTCCCAGGATCAGGTGAGAGAGCCTGCTGCTTCAGTGGGTGACTCTCTCTTGCAAAGAGCGAGGAGGGGCGTGGGTGCTCCTGGATGGAGAGGAGTTTTAGCACGCCGGGATCTCTGCAAGACATAGAAATACCTTTTTTTATGCTGCAGGCCTGATTATGATAGAAATGTTCAGAAAAAGCCAATAAAAAAGAAACAGAGAAGAAATGAGGAAAGATCTAAAGCAAAGAAAATGTTTTAATACGATTTTCAGCTTTTTTAATTCCTTGTCTTTATATCTTCCCAGATTAGGAGGAAATAATGTGTTTTGTTTTGATATACCAATCTTTGGGGGATTTAATGAATGGTTGTTTTTAATGACTATTTTGAAAGAAAAAATGTTTTCCAGAAGCGGGGTGGGATGTAGCTACAGGGACACAGATGTCTTAAGTTACAGGGACACGGGGGCCTGGTGCCTGTGCAGGTGTCCTAGGACCCTCTGCCTGGCCTCTATCAGCAGCTCCCGAGGGGCTCTGGTCTCCTGCAGGAGACCTCCTGTCCTGTGTGACAGTGGCCAGTCGCAGGGAAACACCTCAGCTACAGCGGGGCCTCTACAAGCGACCCTCGATGTCCATGGCCAGACAGCTGAGCTCTGCCTGGAAAGGGAAGGAACTGCTTGACACTTTTAAAAAACACATGAGCACCTTTTCATCAGCTGAGATGACTGAAAACTTGTAATAAAATGACAACGTTTAAAATGACCAGGACAAAATGGGGATGTCCAGGAAGCGTATCAGCTGCAGGAGGTGAAGGATGTACCTTCCTCTGTGCTATCATTGCCAAGACTCTGTTCGTGATACTGTGTCTTTAACCTTCCTCACCTTTGCAGATGCAGTAGATGATGACTGTAGGTCCTTTCCAGCTGAACTAGTCTGGTCTCATCTAGTCTAGAGTATTCTGCCTGCCCAAGCCTAAAGGCACCTTCCCAGCAGCCTGTCTGTGCCTGTACCCTGTCCTCCGCTCTCCAGTTTTCCCCTCCCCTTACTCCTTGTTCACTCAGATCCCTCTCAACTCCCCAGGTGCTGCTTTGAGCTTCAGGGAGTTAGAGGCCTGCCCTTGTCTTTCTGCAGTCTAATTACCTCTTCAGCCAACCCCTGCCTTGTGCTTACAGCTATTCTTTCCGACCTCTCTCTCTCAGACCTTTCTAGTGAGGCCATCCCCTGAGGATGGTGAACCTCACTGGAGGCAGCTTGGACTCAGCAGACAGTTGAGGAGGGTGGGGGTTATTGTTTGCTCAACTTTGCTAGGTTTTCCTTCTGTTGCTTTGAAACAAAGAGAAAGGCAGCTGGGCCTGTGCGCAACCAGGTCTCTAAGGAAAGCAGGCGGGAGTTGGTGCAAAGGAGCTGTAACCTCCAGCTGCAGACTTCACTGGAGAAGTCTGATGGAAGGAGAAGTAATGCAAGTCCCAGGTGGCCCATGAGAGAAAGGGCAGGGGTGGGGAGGTGAGCAGGGAGGTTGTCCATGCCTGACCTCAAGGAGGAGCTCTTCCTACCCATCTTGACTTTATTTGGAGACACACACACACACACACACCCCGCATCAATATTGATTGGAGAATGCTGCTATCACTTCTGCTGTGAATTTAAAAAAAGCCCCAAACTCTTAAAAATCAAAAATCCTCCTTTATTAAGTGCTCATTGAAAGCTTGGAAATCTTCCCCTTCACGTACTCTCTGGACACCTCTCCAATTAGCTGTGTAAGTCTTGAAGACTTGCAAAAAATAATGGGAAGAGGCACATCTTTTTCCATTTTAACGAGTCCCATGGTGTATTCGATGCTGAGACCATGAACTAAGACACTGAGAGGAGCCTGAAGAAACCACTGAAGAAGTCAGTGCCAGAAGCAAGCCCTACAGTTTCAGGGAGTGTTAATGGGTCCCACTGGGGGTCGTTACTAACAAAACCTCCCGAGGGGCTCGTTAGAGCAGAAAACTAGAGGCAGTGACGACAGGTAGGCAAAGGCAATCATAGAATCATAGAATCATAGAATCATTTAGGTTGGAAAAGCCCTTTAAGATCATTGAGTCCAACCGCAATGTAAAGGTGGCTCTGATGCTGAGTAACCCGTGGTATGTCACATCTACTGCGCTTTGCAGAGGAGCTGCTCCTGGGCAGAGCTGTCTCTCTGCAGCGCTGCCCGCTCGCCACGAACTCCCTCCGTCCCAGGAGCCCGGCCCAGCTCAGCAGCAGAGGCCCAGCCCAAGGCATTTTAATGACCCCTCTGGTGGGTTTGGAGTTGAGTCCATGAAACTCAGGCACTGAGAGGAGGCTGAAGAAACCTCTCAAGAAGTCAAAGTCAGATGCAAACTCCAAAGTTGCTTGGAGCCTTGATGGGTCCCACTGAGAGACATTACTGACAAAGCAACCCTGGGCACTGGTTCATGCAGAAAACTGCTCAGTAAACCTGGATGCGTTACATTAAGCCAGAGGGCCAAGCCCTGTCCGCCATTCCTTGGGAAGGGAGATGATGTCCCTCACACCTTGCTCACGGCTCTTCCGAGGGCCAGCGTGTTGTGGGGATGTGCGATGCCAAGTGCAGGACAGCTCCCAGGGCTCCTGGGTGGGGATGAGGAGGCCATGAGGCTCTTGTGCTCTAAGGAGAAGGTGTCTCCTTAGAGTCCTCAGGTGCAGAGAGAACAGCCATAGCCCAGGAGACAAAGACCTCGGCTATGGTGGGGGCTTTCAGCCTTGCCAGAGCCCTCAGCTCTCTCCACTTGGGAGGTTGAAAAGGAGATCCTTCAACGTCAAGGCTCTCTGCCTTGTTCCCTTCTCTCAGGATCCTAAACTCTACCTTCTCACTCCTGCCTTTTACATCCCTGACCAGTTCTTCCATTTTGAAAGTATGAAGTCCCGCAGGGCACCTCACCTCATTGCCTCCTCTGTCACCCTAGTCAGGAAGATGGTGTCAATGAGCTCCAAAACCCTCCTGGATGGCTTGCACCTCACTATGTTGTCTCTTCATCAGCGGCAGTTGGGATAGTTCAAGTCCCCCCTGAGGACCAGGGCCTGCAAACATGAGGTTTCTTCCAGTTGTTTGAAGAAGGCCTCATTTACTTCCTCTTCCATAGCAGGTGGTCCATAGCAGACATCCACCCACCACAGCATTGCCCATCTTCTTCTGCCCTCTCATGCTGACCCTTCAGCTCTCAGCTGACTCATTGTTTGTCCCCAGGCAGAGCTCCACGCATTCCTGCTGCTCTCACATAAAGGACAACTTCCCCTCCAAGTCCAGACCTATGGCTGAGACCAGACCCCCAAGACCCCACCGTTTCCCCGGGAGGTGGTTTGGGCCACCTTCTCACTCCAGTAGCCAACTTGCAGATCCTCGGGGCTCTCCAGTGTCCAGCCCAGACTTAGGGTCTCTAAATACGGGGCTCCCAGGCTGCTGCTTCCACTCACTGACTGCTCCGTTTTGATGTTCGCTAGTGGTTACACCCAATGACATACACACCAACATTATATGCACGCTCTCCAATCTCTCCAGTTTCTGGGGCCCTGAAGAACATGAACTTGTATGACTTGTGGTTGCCGCTCCGGTGGCTGGCAATTGGGCCTCCATCCGTACACAAAACCAGAGATTCTCCTCAGCCCAGAAAGCTGTGGGAAATTGGAGTTTAATAAGAAGACGCAACAGTCTGGGGCAATCAGTTGCTGGGCATGGCCAGACAAGTGTACTGACCAATCACCTGTTTACACATGATCAGCCTCTCTTATCCCTTTTCCCTCCGTTCTCTCATGCTTGTTCCTCCCCAAATCACCATGAGCTCTTCCTCTTGTTGCCTTTGGTTCTTTCCTAGACGTTCCACAGGAAGTCTTGCACAATCCCCAAATGCTCTTTCTTGCATCCCATCAGGAGTCTCAGACACCCAGAGGCAGAAACCCCCATCCTCAGTAGGCAAGGTCATCCTGCGAGGCTCCCCCTTGAACCCACACCCACATATCTTGGACCTGTCTGGGAAAGAAAGGGTTTTCCATTAGGGTGTTTAATTATTTCTCTGAGAAGAGGCTGATTCATGTTGTAGAAATGGCAATTCTTTATGTTTATGGAAGTGTGGGGGACTTGGTCAGATCCAAATGCCTACATCGGGCATGTGTGAAACAGAGCAGACTGTTTGCCTCCCCCCGGCCATGACCAAGTCCTGAGGATATTGACTCTAGGAGGCATTTACTAGCACTGACCACAGACGATAAGGACCATAACAGCCACCTATCTGGATGACCCAAGAAGTCCTCTTCATTCCTCTCTGCCCATGTTTATGTGTTTCCCCCTTCAAAGGCTGTGTCATACACACAAGCTCCAAGACTTCAAAGAAATTCAAGGGACAGAAATGCAAGCCGGGCCAACAATAACTCTCTATCAAAGCTTAAGCCACAAAGAACAAGCAGCAGTCGATTAAAGACATCCTAGAGCATTTGAGTGTACATCACCTTCAGCACGCCTAGGGAATTTTTCGAGGCACCCAGTCATTTGGAGGTTGTTTCCGATCCTCTCCAGTGTGTCCGGTCAACCCTAGGTATATATAAAGAGGGCTTATGAGAAAGACAAAGAGAGACTTTTGACCACGGTCTGTAGTGACAGGACAAGGGGTAATGGTTTTAAACTGAAAGAGGGTAGGTTTCGATCGAACATAGGGAAGAAATGCTGTACGGTGACGCTGGTGAGACACTGGAACAGGTTGCCCAGAGAAGTTGTAGATGGAAGCGTTCAAAGTCAGGCTGGATGGGGTGGTGAGCAACCTGATCTAGTGAAAGCTGTCCCTGTCCCTGTCAGGGAGGGCGTTGGACTAGATGACCTTTAGTGGTCCCTTCCAACCCAAACCATTCTATGATTCTATGATTTCTCAGTGTCTGCAGAGTCCCTTGACTGGCGTTTAAGGTATGCAACAGTGACCAGGCCAAAGAAGAGAGTCACCACCCCAAGGTGTTAGGAGCAAGTTGGAAAAGGCTTTGTGCCTGCTCCGAACTGAAGGCATTTTCAGAATTGCCCTGATAATTGTAGTGTAAGAAATAGCTATAAAGGAAAAGGGAAGGACTGCGAATACCAGGATGATGGTGTGCAGCGTCACTTGGTTCCAGGACATGTCTGCAGAGACCAGTTCCAACAGACGGGGTGTCACAGAAGATGTGATGAAGGTCATGGGATGCTCAGAAGGGCAAAGTGAATACCTGATAGGTCTGCCCTACTTAGACCGGTATGACAGCTGCCTGTGACCCCACTACCATGTGACGCAGAACCCCCCTTTCATGATGAGGCTATAGTGCAGGAGGTCACAGATGGCTACATAATGTTCGTAGACCAGGGAAGCCAGGAGAAGGCTTTTGGTGCCTCCCCGCAAAACCAGGAAATACAGCTGGGCAGTACATCCATGGAAGCAGATCCTGCTGGATTCCTTCAGGAAGCCCACCAGTGTTTTTGGCAGTGTGATTAATGTAGAACAGATCTTTGGGAAGGAGAAAGTCCTCAGGAAGAAGTACACGGTGCTGTGGAGGCTTGACTCCACCACAGTGGTAAGCACGATGAAGCCATTCCCTATGAGGACCATGCAGGAGATGATCAGGAAGCCTGTGAAGCGCAAGCTCTGCAGGTCGGTGTGGACAGAAAGTCCCAGAAGAAGAAATCCAGGTGCAGCAGTGTGATTCTCCAAGCCACCGCTTTTGGGCATTTTCTCTACATAAAGTCATCCACACAACAGCTGGTAGAGGTCACTGATGGCCCATCCATCATCGCATACCCCTCAAACATAGGGAAAGACTACAAACATCAGCATACACTATTGCAGCATCAGGAAAGCTAGCCCAAGATCTACGTGTATGTACGGAAGTCTAAGGTGGAGTGATGGGTAGACCTGCACGCAGCTAAACCTCCAAGCAGTCGCTCTCTCCCTCCCTCTCCTCAGCAAGATGGGGGAGAAAAGAAGATGGACAAGTTTGTGGCTTGAGGCAGAGGCAGTTGAATGAGAAAAGCAAAGGTCACCCACGGAAGCAAAGGAAGAAGAGATTTATTCCCTCCTTCCCATTGTCAGGCAGATGTCCAGCCAATTCCTGGGAAGCATGGCCTCAGTGTGCCTAGCGGTTGCTTCGGAAGAAAAGTGCCATTATTATGAATGCCCCTCACCCCTCCCTTTCTCTCGTCTGTTATTGCTGATCCTGACGTCATATGGTATGGAATATCCTTTTGATCAGTTTGGGTCAGCTCTCTTGGTTATGTCCCCTCCCGACCTCTTGCCTACCCCCAGCCTCCTGGCCTTTGTGGGTGGTGGGGTTGGAGAGACAGCCTTCGTGCTGTGCGAGTACTGCTCAGTAACAGCCAAAACAGGGGTGCGTTGTCAACACCCTTCGAGCAACCACTGCAGAGCACGGCACCCGATGGGCTGCTAGGAGGAAAGTTAACTCCTCCCCAGCCAGACCCAGGACAATCTCTACCTCGTATTCCACACCACCTGTGTCATGCTCCGGTCCCACATAATTTGATACGTTTACATATCTTCTGAAAATCCTTTTTTATGTATTTCTCATTCCTGACATCCCCTCTTACCAACACTTAAAACTTATGCCACATGCATAAACCATCTTTACATCCAACATACAGATTTATGCGTCCTCATTAACCACTAACATTGGGGTTGAGAGCAGACTTGCAACAGGAAAACCTGCTACCAAGCACCCAAGACCTTGTGTGTGCAAAGGCTTTGCCTCAGAGCACAGCCATGCTGCAGTGGATGGCAGGTGGCAATGTGAAGAAGAGGTGAGGTGCCCACAAGGAAGACAAACCCTGCTGTCCCCAAGGCCAGAGAGAAACAGAGCTGGGCTGTGCAGTCCAAGCAGGAGAGGGCTTTGCTCTCTGTGGTGTCTCTGCAGCCCTGAGCGCCTGCGGTGGAGGTGAAGCTGATCTCAGGAAGGAAGAGGTGATATTGAGAGTGTCCTTGGGAGTGGACATCCTGTGGTACTGGCACAATGAAAATCATTGGCCTGATCCGTGACTGTGACATCGAGGGGTGGTTAAACAATGGGGGAGAGAAGAACCAGTAGAGTTTGAGAGGGAAGGCCCATGAGTGGAGACCCTGGTGTGATGTGCTTCATATTCATGCGCTGCCCTGCATCTACTGGAAAGAGAAGGGCACAGCCTTAGGTCAGCGCAGTGGTGCGGTTCAGTCATTGGCCCAACGGCACCGAATCTGTCTGAGATGCCCTGCTTGATTGTCGTGGTTTAACCTGGCAGGCAGCCAAATACCACGCAGCCGCTCACTCACTCCCCCCACCCCCAGTGGGACGGGGAGAGAATCGGAAGGGTAAGAGTGAGAAAAACTCGTGGGTTGAGATAAAGACAGTTTAATAGAACAGGGAAAAAGAAGGCAAAATAATAATGGTAATGATAATGATAAAATATACAAAATGAGTGATGCACAATGCAATTGCTCACCACCCGCGCTGACCAATAACCAAGTAGCGATCGGTACTTCCTGGATCACGCCTACCATTCATATACTGAGCATGACGTCACATGGTATGGAATACCCCATTAGCCAGCTGGGCTGGCTGTCCTGATTATGTTCCCTCCCATCTTGTGTACCTAGCTCAGTCAGTAGGCACGGGAGCTGTCCTTGGACTAGGAGGGCACTTAGCAACAACTGAAAACATCAGTGTGTTATCAACATTCTCCTCATACTAAATCCAAAACACAGCACTAGGAAGAAATTTAACCCTGTCCCAGCCGAAACCAGGACAGTATCCACCCCTTATTCCATACCATTTAGGTCGTGCTTAGGTCTCACATCTTTTTTAATACATTTCAATTAACCACCACTATCTTTCTTTATATATACACACATATATATATATGCATGCACAGATATCATTCCCTCGGTCTATGGACTATCCTTCTAAAATGTCCACTGAGTTCATTTAGTCCATCACTTTGGGCTCCATGTGTCATAACAGTCTTTCAGGGCCGAAGAGATGGTGTGCAGTGTTGGGCCGTTGCATCCTGAAGCCAGTTCTCATTTCGGTACTGCTGCGCTCGTCCAGTTCTATCATCGTTGCACTTCGCTCGGTTTCATTGGAGTTAGTTCATTCTTCACTAATCTGGGTGATTTTCACTGCTATACCACTGCTATATCATAGAAATAATGACATACAATATCATGTAACAGTTGACATCAAAATTCAGTTCATTGGCTATTTTCACCCAAAATCAAATCCCCTTGAGGTACACACCGGACCTCCCCATCCTTTCGCATCACCCACCAAGTGCACCCAGGTCCTTGAGCAAAAGCAATCCCACGGATGGGTTTTCCCTTGCCAGAGGCAGGAGTAACCCAGACTGTCTTCCCCAGCATATTTCTCATATGCACGACAGGGACTTTATCTCCATCTACAGTACATAAGAGTCTTGATTGGGCAGGGCCAGCTCGATTGGCAGATCCCCTGGTATTGACTAACCAGGTGGCCTTTGCTAAATGTGTGTCCCAATGTTTGAATGTCCCACCACCCATTGCTCTCAGTGTAGTTTTTAGCAGTCCATTGTATTGTTCGATTTTCCCGGAGGCTGGTGCATGGTAGGGGGTGTGATAGACCCACTCAATGCCGTGCTCTTTGGCCCAGGTGTCTATGAGGGCGTTTCGGAAGTGAGTCCCGTTGTCTGACTCAATTCTTTCTGGGGTGCCATGTCGCCACAGGACTTGCTTTTCAAGGCCCAGGATGGTGTTCCGGGCAGTGGCATGAGGCACAGGGTATGTTTCTAGCCAGCCGGTGGTTGCTTCCACCATGGTGAGCACATAGCGCTTGTCATGGCGGGTTTGTGGGAGTGTGATAGAATCAATCTGCCAGGCCTCCCCATATTTGTATTTCAACCATCGTCCCCCATACCAAAGAGGCTTTACTCGCTTGGCTTGTTTGATTGCAGCGCACGTTTCACACTCATGGATAACCTGTGCAATAGCGTCCATGGTTAAGTCCACCCCTCGATCACGAGCCCATCTATATGTTGCATCTCTTCCTTGATGGCCTGAGGCGTCATGGGCCCACCGAGCTATAAATAGTTCACCCTTATGTTGCCAGTCCAAATCCACCTGGGCCACTTCAATCTTAGCAGCCTGGTCCACCTGCTGCTTGTTTTGATGTTCCTCAGTAGCCCGACTCTTGGGTACGTGAGCATCTACGTGACGTACTTTTACAGCCAGGTTCTCTACCCGGGCAGCAATATCTTGCCACAACGCGGCAGCCCAGATGGGTTTACCTCTGCGCTGCCAGTTGTTCTGCTTCCACTGCTGCAACCACCCCCACAGGGCATTTGCCACCATCCATGAGTCAGTATAGAGATAAAGCACTGGCCATTTTTCTCGTTCGGCAATGTCCAAGGCCAGCTGGATGGCTTTCACCTCTGCAAACTGGCTCGATTCACCTTCTCCTTCAGCAGTTTCTGCAACTTGGCGTATAGGACTCCATACAGCAGCTTTCCATCTCCGATGTTTTCCCACAAGGCGACAGGACCCATCAGTGAACAGGGCATATTGCTTCTCGTTTGCTGGTAGTTTATTATAGAGTGGGGCTTCTTCAGCACGTATCACCTCCTCCTCTGTGGATATATCAAAATCTTTGCCTTCTGGCCAGTTCGTGATCACCTCCAAGATTCCTGGGCGACTGGGGTTTCCTATTCGGGCCCGTTGTGTGATCAGTGCGACCCACTTACTCCACGTAGCATCAGTTGCATGATGTGTAGAGGGGACCCTCCCTTTGAACATCCAGCCCAGCACCGGCAGTCGGGGTGCCAGGAGGAGCTGGGCTTCAGTACCAACCACTTACGAAGCAGCTCGAACCCCTTCATATGCTGCCAATATCTCCTTCTCAGTTGGAGTGTAGCGGGCGTCGGATCCTCTGTATCCCCGACTCCAGAACCCTAAGGGTCGACCTCGAGTCTCCCCTGGTGCTTTCTGCCAGAGGCTCCAGGTAGGGCCATTCTCCCCGGCTGCGGTGTAGAGCACATTCTTTACATCTTGTCCTTCCCGGACTGGCCCAAGGGCTCCTGCATCAACTATCTCCTGTTTAATTTGTTCAAAGGCTTGTTGTTGCTCAGGGCCCCATTTGAAGTCGTTCTTCTTCCTGGTCACGTGATAGAGAGGGCTTACGATCTGACTGTAATTTGGAATATGCATTCTCCAAAAGTCCACAACGCCTAAGAAAGCTTGTGTTTCCTTTTTGCTAGTTGGTGGAGACATGGCTGTTATTTTATTAATCATGTCCATTGGGCTCTGATGACGTCCATCGTGCCATTTTATTCCTAAAAACTGGATGTCCTGTGCAGGTCTCTTGACCTTACTTTGTTTTATGGCAAAACCACCCTTCAGAAGGATTTGAATTATTTTCTCCCCTTTCTCAAAAACTTCTTCTGCTGTGTTGCCCCATTTAATGATGTCATCCATGTATTGCAGGTGTCCTGGAGCCTGTTCCAGTGCGGTGTGGATCAGTGCATGGCAAATGGTAGGGCTGTGTTTCCACCCCTGGGGCAGTTGGTTCCAGGTGTACTGGACGCCCCTCCAAGTGAAAGCAAACTGTGGCCTGCACTCTGCTGCTAAAGGGATTGAGAAGAACACATTATCAATGTCAGTTGTGGCGTACCACTTGGCTGCCTTTGACTCCAGTTCCTATTGGAGTTCCAGCATGTCCGGCACGGCAGCACTCAGTGGCGGCGTGACTTCGTTCAGGCCACTAGAGTCTACTGTTAGTCTCCACTCTCCATTGGACTTTCGCACTGGCCATATGGGGCTGTTATAAGTGTGAGCGGGTCTTGCTGGTCACTCCTTGGCTCTCCAGTCGATGAATCAGCTCATGGATGGGAAGCAGGGAGTCTCGGTTGGTGCAATATTGCCACTGGTGCATCACTGTGGTAGTGATTGGTACCTGCTGTTCTTTAACCCTCAGCAACCCCACAACAGAAGGGTCCTCGGAGAGACAGCCCACCAGTACCCTTTTGGGTCCTTGAAATACCCTCTCCTGAGGTAGTCTATGCCAAGGATGCACGGAGCCTCTGGGCCAGTCACAAGGGGGTGCTTCTGCCACTCATTCCCGGTTAGGCTCACTTCGGCCTCCAATACAGTTAACTCCTGGGATCCCCCTGTCACTCCAGAAATACAAATGGGTTCTGCCCCTTCATAGCTTGATGGCATCAGGGTACACTGTGCACCAGTGTCTACGAGAGCCTTATACTCCTGTGGCTCTGATGTGCCAGGCCATCGAATCCACCACAGTCCAGTAAACCCGGTTGTCCCTTTCCTCCACCTGGCCGGAGGCAGGGACCCTCTAATCCTGGCCATAATATCTGTTTCTCACTTCTTGCAAACGCGAGTCAAGAATTTCTTCATTACAATTACAATCCAAAGTAAGTTCAGCCCTTCTACTCTGTCTGGGGAACTGTTCACTGGAAACTGAACCGTCGTGAGACAGGTTTTTCCTGAAAACCAGAGCAGTATTTTTCCTGGGAGAATCCACTTGTGTGATTGTTTTTCCTTGCAACTCACATACCCGTGCCTCTAGGGTCAAGGTAGGTTTTCCATCCCACTTCCTCATGTCCTCTCCATGGTCAAGCAGGTAAAACCACAGGGGGCCCCGTCATGTGTACTTTCTATATCCTCTCTCTTGAGCAGAAGAACGCTGACTCCAAATGGCTGAGATACTGGTCCGTACAGGTGGAGAATAAGACATATCCTCTTTGAGTTGCTGGACCTCCCGGGACAGTTTCTCCGCAGCCGAGACAAGGGAGGAGGAGACAGTTTCTTCGTATTCCCAGAGTCTGCCAACCATGTCATCCACTGTTGGTGCTTCTTCCTCTTTCCAGCACAGTACAATTGGCACGCGATGCTGGTGCGCTCCGTACCAACTTGTGCCACATGGGTCGCGCGCACTGGACTTCATCTGGATCTTTGGGCGTTTGGTCATTTTCCAGATCACTATAAACCACCTCCAGCACGCCTAGTTCTCTCAGGTACTGGATACCTCTCTCCATAGTAGTCCATTTGCCTAGGCGATATAGAACATCTTCCTTGAAGGGATACCTTTCCTTCATGCCTGACAGCAGTCGCCTCCAGAGGCTGAGGGCTTGTGCCCCTTTTCCAATTGCTTTGACAATGCCCCCTTCCCTGGAAAGTGATCCCAGCTGTTTGGCTTCCTTCCCCTCTAATTCCAGGCTACTGGCCCCATTATCTCTCTGTCTAAAACTGTTCTTGTATGGAAATCCCTTGTGAAAGGTGGAACACATTAGATCTGCTTGGACGTAGCATACAGCTGGGGAGAAAGTTTTAAAGTTTATTAAATTGTGTCATGTTTAACTTTTGTTTGTTGGTAATGAAGAGAAACCTTTCTGTGCCTGTGTGCAGCCCAGTTCTCTAAGGAAAACAGGGGGGAGCTGGTGTAAAGGAGCTGTAACACCCAGCTGCAGTGGAGAAGTCTGGTGTGAAGAAAAGTGATGCAAGTCCCAGGTGGCCGATGTGGGCATGGGTGGGCTTGGGGAGGTGAGGAGCAAGGTTGTCCATACAGACCTCAAGGGGCTGCTTTTCCTTCCTTTCCAGACCTCCCTAGGAGACAGCTTGGAGCTATAGCCCTTCTTCAGGAGGTTGAAAAATGAGACAAAGTAGTCTTAAGAAGCAGAACTGATTTTTTATTAAGTACTCACTGAACTCTTCCTCTTTACCTCCCTCACTGAAACATCTCCAATCAGCTGTACAAGACATGAAGACCTGAACAAAAGTGTAGGAACAGCAAGGCACATTAGGGCTTTCTGCATTGTAATGAGCCCCAGGGTGCCTTTGGTGCTGAGTCCGTGAACCTGAGATGCTGAGAGGAGATGACCTTTCCAGAAGTCAAAGTCAGAAGCAAAACCCAAAGTACCTTGAAGCATTAAGGGGTCCTACTGAAGGCCATTACTGAGAAAGCCTCCCCGTGGGCTCGTTACAGCAGAAAATCGGCAGCAGTGCTGACGGGCAGGCAAAGGCAGAGTGCAAGTGGCTCTGATGCTTTGTCAAGACTTGATGTGTTTTTCAAGGCAAACACCAAGCCCTGACCCCCAGCCCTTGGGAAGGGAGATCGTGTCCCTCACGTGTGACTCAGGGCTCTTCCTGGGTTGGTGGGATGTGGGATGTGCGATGCCGAGTGAAGGACAATGGTATCACACTGCTTGGCCTCTCTGCCAGGGTGCAAGGAGGCAAGGAGGCTCCAGTGGCATGAGGACAATGTGTCTCCTCACAGGCCTTGGTGGCAGAGGCATCAGCCATAGCCAAGGGGACCAAGGCCTCAGTTCTGTCAGGGACTTGCCAGCACCCTTGGCCACCTCTACCGCAGGCTGTCCTACACTTTCCCATGCCTATGCCTGTTTCTCTTCACGCTGTAGATACCCTGCTTCCCCCGCCACAGCATCTTCCTACCTGTACTGATGTCTCTCTGTCCCCACCGGCGACTGTTCCTTGAAACAGACTCTGTTCCTCATCCAGACTCCCTCTGGGTGACCTGTTGCACCACAGCACTACCCTTGCAGTGACATTTCTTTCTTCCTCATGGCCAGTCTGCACCTCTCAAACTCCAGTTTTTGAAGGTTTTCCTTTCTCATGCTCTTTCCCAGGTGCCACCACCTCTGAAAGCAACTTTCAAGCTATCATGGCCTACATGATACTGCACTCCCCAGATCTTCCGATTCACTAGGTCAAAGAAGCCCAGGTCTCTCAGTCTCTCCCCACATGGCCCCTAACCCCACCTTGCAGACCTCCTCTGCATCATCTCCATTTTCTCGACATTCCTCCAGAATGGGGAGCCCCACACTGGGGCACACTATTCCAGATGTGGCCACACCAGTGCTGAGTCAAGACGGACGACAACTCCCCTCATCTGGGTGGTCACGCTCCTCCCAGTGCAGCCCAATATGCACATGGCTATATTCCTGTTTAGCACCACCGGCTGCTATGGCATCCCTTGTAATGCCCAGGACCTTTTCTTTGAGGTTGCTCTTCAGCCAGTCAAGTCTGAGCCTGCCTCGATGAGGACATACTAGTTAAATGAAATTGCAAGCCAAGATAGGTGTTACCATGGTGACCACCCCAGAAACACCACATGAGGGTACAAAGCAAGACAAACCATGTCTGATGAGGAAAGGGTAACCAGAGGTGGACTGTTTGCATGGAAGGGCATGAGCACGATCAAAGGGAAGACCTTGGGAGGGGCAAAAGAGGGCAAAAGAAAATGCAAGGTGAAGCCCTTCACCTGCAAAAGACTGAACTGGAGTGGGACAAGAAAGCTGAGATTGATCTGACCATATTTACACCTGACCTACTTCCATGGTCATGGGGAACTGGAGGGCTTTCCCTAAAATCATCAAGAGAAATGCCATAGTGCATGGAAACCCAGAAACGTTCAGGCTGCAAGTGACCTCAGGAGGTTTCTAGTCCAACCTCCTGCTCACAGCAGGGTCACCTGTGGGGTCAACCCAGGTTGCACAGGCCTTTATTCACGTTGGGCTTCAAACCCTCCCAAGATGGAGATGGCACCTACTCTCTGGGAAACCTCATTGATCGTTGGCCCTCATGATCCCATCGTGCACCACAGTGAAGAGCCTGACTCTCCGGATTACCTCCTGGTAGGTGTGGGCAGGCTGTTCTACGGTCTCCCCAAAGCCCTCTTTTCCACTGAGTCAACAAATCCAGCTTTCTCAAACTTCCACAGTAAGAAAGTCGGTGTTACGCATTTGACCTGAGTGTCCTGAGATGTTTAAGGCTCTCCCAGTCCTGCTGGATTCTCTTGAAACTGCCAAAGACTTCAAGGTGATTATAATATCGTCACACTCCTGCTATAACTTTGTGCACGGTCCATTTGTGGACCCTGAAATTGAAAGGGACCAGTTGTATCAGCTGCATGTTCATAAATCCATGAAGCCTAATGGGATTCATCCCAGACTACTGGAGGAGCTAGGGGATGTCACGACAGGACCCCTCTCGATCACCTACCAAAGGTCTGGGGAGCCTGGCGAGGTCCCCCTAACTGGCAGTTAGTCAAAATAATTCCAACATACACAAGAAGGACGAGAGGGAAGACCCAGGAAACGACAGACCTGTTGGTCTGACCTCAGTACCTGGAAAAACTATGAAGAAGATCATAATATAAATTGCTGTGCTGGTTTTGGCTGGGATAGAGTTAATTTTCTTCAGAGTAGCTGGTGTGGGGCTGCGTTTTGGATTTGTGCTGGAAACGGTGTGGATAACACAGGGCTGTTTTCGTTCCTGCTGAGCAGCGCTTGCACAGCGTCAAGGCCTTTTCTGCTCCTCCTGCCTGTGAGTAGGCTCGGGGTGCACAAGAAGGTGGGAGGGGACACAGGCGGGACAGCTGACCCCAACTGACCAAAGGGATATTCCATACCATATGACGTCATGCTCAGCAATAAAACTAGGGGGGAGGTTCGCGGGGGGGCCACTGCTCGGGGACTAACTGGGCATCGGCCAATTAGTGGTGACTAATTGTTTTCATTTGTATCGTTTGTCCTTCTTGGGTTTTATTTATCTCTCTCTTTGTTGTTTTTTTCTTTTCCTTAGAATTTTTATTATTATTATTATTATTATTATTATTATTATTATTATTACTACTACTACTACTACTACTACTACTACTATGTCTTTTTTAAATTATTAAACTGTTTTTATCTTAAACCACTCATTTTCTCACTTTTACCCTTCAAATTCTCTCCCCCATCCCACAATGGGGAGAGGGCTGAGTGAGTGGCTCTGTGGCGCTCAGTTGGCGGCTGGGGTTAAACCATGACAACTGATTATTTTAAAAATTGTGGGAAGGGAATGCATGCCCTCAAGACTTCTCTGCTACTGAACGTAGAAAGGGAGAGTCCCAAGGCGAGAACCAGCTGTTCTGCAGGAATTTTAGCAGCATCAGTGCAATCACTGGCTTATAAAAATAAGCATAAATCTGTACAGGAAAATGGTTCAATGACATGAAAGGAGTATGGAATGGTTTAGTTTATTGTGTATTAGCACTGAGTATGACCAGTGGCTCAGCAAGAGCTCTGCACTGTTGAGAGAGAGGGCAGTTCTTGAAGTGCTGATCTCTTCTGATGCACAACATGCCAGTTGCAATGGTGTACGTTAGGTACAAAGAGAGGAAACCTGCTCCAAAGGAGATGACGTAACTTACTGAAGGAGGAGAGGTGTTTATTCCAGATAAAGCACTACAGAGTTTTAGATATGGCTGTTATAAAATTTTCCATAAGCAACATCTGATTCTGACGTCCCCTGCAGCAAGATTTTAGAGTTTTTTTTCCCTTTTCTTAATGCCACTAGAAAAGAGTGACAGATATAGTTCAGTGCCATGGAGGGAATCTTCATAGCACTGGGGGTGCTTTTGTATAAAAATTGATATTTGCCAATTTGTTTTGATTTATGAAAGTCATATGGTTTAGTTTTCAGTAGTGCTGTGAGGAGCAGGGAGTCGGACTCCATGACCCTTATGGGTGCCTTCCAACTTGAGATATTCTAGGATTCTAGGATTGTGGGTACCACGGAAAGGCATTTAAAGGACAATGCAATCATCAGGCACAGTCAGCATGGGTTCACAAAGGGCTTTTGATACCGTCCCTCACAGCATCCTTCTGGGCAAGGTGTCCAGCCGTGAGATGAGGGGGTTCCCGGAGCACTCACGGGTGAAGAACTGGCTGGATGGCAGGGCTCAAAGTGTCGCAGTGAACGGGGCTGCATCTGGCTGGCAGCTGGTCACCAGTGGTGTTCCTCAGGGCTCCATCCTGGGGCCAGTTCTATACATTTATCAATGTTCAAGATATTTCTCAATGATCTGGAGGCAGGAGTGGAATCCGTTGTTAGCAAGTTTGCTGATGATCCCAAACTGGGAGGTGCTGTTGACTCTCTCGAGGGACGAGAGGCCTTGCCGAGGGATCCGGCTAGGTTGGAGCATTGAGCAGTCATCCTGAAGGGCATGACATTCAACGAGTCCAAATGCCGGGATCTGCACCCGGGATGGAGTAACGCTTCCGACACAAGTACAGAGTGGGAGTGGCTGGAGAGCAGCCCTGCAGAAAGGGGTCTGGGGGTGCTGGTTGGCAGCAGGCTCCATGTGAGTCTCAGTCTGGGCTTGCCCCACAGCAGTGCCTGCTGCAGGGTGCTGCAGAGCTCTGGGCACTCCCACCACAGCCCCAGCCTCTCGGAAGGACCCAGAAGCTCCTGGGGGTGGGGAGGGGCTCTCATCCTCCCCATCACTCCCAGGGCTCGAGGCCAGCAATGGCCCAAGGAATTGGTTCCGTCACTCTTGGGGTGCTGTTGTGTCCTTTCCAGAAGAGCCCCCAGACAGCCGGTGCCACCCCCACCCCCAGGTCCAGTGGCACAGGAGCTGCCCCAAGCTGCTGAACAGAAAAACCTCTTTCTCCTGCTTCTGGCCTTCTTTCTGACCCACGCGTGGTGCTCCACTCTTCTCCAGGGAAACCCCTGCTCCACAGAGAGCCTTTCCCCAGGGGAGTGTGTCCATGCTGGCCTGGCCAGTTGTTGCTGGCTCCCTCCCCTGAGGTGCCCACAGGGCCCGGAGCTGGTGCTGCTGCTCTGCAGAGCTGCCCTGGCACCATGGGCTGACTCCATCCTGGCCATGCTGGTGCGGGAGTGAAGCAGATCTGGCCAGACTGGCATCACTGCCCCTGACAGGTTTCTCCCATGTCTCTGGGGCTGTGATACGCCGAGAAATCACAGGGCCTTTCCACTCTTTCATGATGTGTTCAGGTGTGTCGCTGGACCCAGCCCATGGCTCCTCACTGAAGATGATGTGAATCACTCTTCAGGCTGCCTTCCTCGTGCCTGCTGTGTCTCCGCTGCCTCTCTGGCATTGCAGAGCCCCATTGGGCTGTGCATCCTGCAGGTTAGCCCTTTTCCTTTGGGTGACTCCACTTTTGGGGGGAGTTTTGGAAACCTCCATTCACTTTCCAACCCCAGGCACCCAGTGACCCAGAGATGCCCTGTGCTCTCCTGGTGGGTTCAGATCCCCTGTCAGAAGGTTGGGCATCTTTGACCAGCCCTGCCATATGTGAGAGAGCCTCAAGCAGAAGCCTTTTGACCGTCCAGGATCTCCATGGCATTGGGCACCAGTAAAGTGAAGGCTCACTCTAGCCCTCATTCCCTCACACATCAAGCCATGCCCTTGTCCCCCTAAGCCAATGCAGCACCCAAGCCCAACAGCAGGGCCTTTTCGCCTGCAATTCCCTGAGCGTATTCTGCACTCCACTGTGGAAAGAAGAGCCCAAGCTGCACACGCTGCACGCCGGCAATCCCCTTTATTTACAGACATGCCACAAAGGAGGCCAGCAGTAGCGCAGTGATAGACTCATTGAGAGAAGGCCTTTGGGCCAGACAGACTGGCTTCAGCCTCTTGAGAAGGACGATGAAAGCAAACATTTCTGATCACGATTATAACCAGTACAATGCCCAAAGGACACAAGTTGCCTGAGATCACTTGGAGAAACCTTGTGAAGAGAGATGGGCAGCTTATTGCTGCTGAAATACTACTTCTAGAATGAGGTTCTTGAGGGCATTCTTCAGTTCCTTGTTCCTCATGCTGTAGATGAGGGGGTTCACTGCTGGAGGTACCAACGCGTACAGAACTGTCACCACCAGATCGAGGGATGGGGAGGAGATGGAGGGAGGCTTCAGATAGGCAAATATGATAGTGCTGACAAACAGGGAGACCACGGCCAGATGAGGGAGGCACGTGGAAAAGGCTTTGTGTCGCCCTTGCTCAGAGGGAATCCTCAGCACAGCCCTGAAGATCTGCACATAGGACACCACAATGAAAATAAAAAACCCAAAACCTAAAGAAAGACTAACCACAAGAAGCCCAACTTCCCTGAGGTAGGTGTGTGAGCAAGAGAGCTTAAGGATCTGAGGGATTTCACAGAAGAACTGGTCCACAGCATTGCCCTTGCAGAGTGGCAGTGAAAATGTATTGGCAGTGTGCAGCAGACCAGTGAGAAACCCACTGCTCCAGACAGCTGCTGCCATGTGGACACAAGCTCTGCTGCCCAGGAGGGTCTCGTAGTGCAGGGGTTGGCAGATGGCAACATAGCGGTCATAGGCCATGATGGTGAGAATATAATACTCTGTTACTAAAAAGAAGGAAAACCAAAAGAGCTGGGCAGCACATCCCAAGTAGGAGATGGCCCTGGTGTCCCAGAGGGAATTGGCCATGGATTTGGGGAGAATGGTGGAGATGCAGCCCAGGTCGAGGATGGAGAGGTTGAGGAGGAAGAAGTACATGGGGGTGTGGAGGCGGTGGTCGCAGGCTATGGCAGTGATGATGAGGCCGTTGCCCAGCAGGGCAGCCAGGTAGATGCCCAGGAAGAGCCAGAAGTGCAAGAGCTGCAGCTGCCGCGTGTCTGCGAAGGCCAGGAGGAGGAACTGGGTGATGGAGCTGGTGTTGGACATCTGCTGCCTCTGGGCATGGGGGACTGTCCAAGAGGGAAAAGACAGTGACAAGTTAGGAGAGACTTCTCTGAGCAAAATCAAAGCCATTTCTCATAGGACCACCCCAAAGTGTCTCTCTCCATTCAGGAAGACCTTTGGCAGGTCCCTTGCACGAGCTCTGGTTGGTGCTGGCTGAGGGTGCCCCAGGGAGCCGCAGGCTCTGCTCTGGGCTCTGGAGGAGTTAGTCCTGCCCCACAGCAATAGGGAAACAGGAACACGGGGTCATCTCAGATTAAATCCACTCGTGATATCAAAGAGCTTCTCAGCATTGTCGCTGCCAATTCACCTGCCTGCAGAGCAGAGCTGTGGGGTTTTGGTTTGTGCCTTCTGGTCTGGTTGCCCCACCACAGCTGAGCAGTGTTTCTAATGCAGAAATCCTGGGCATTTCTGCTGCACTGCAAGTGAACTCGTGTGGGTCCTGAGAGGCAAAGGGACTGTCCCTCAGTGCAGAGTGAGGACAGCCGCTCTGTCCATCAGCCCTGATCTCAGCTGCCCTGTGCTGGCAGCTCTTTCAGCTGGAGGACTATGGCACTCGCGTGTTCCCCCCGAAAGGAGACACAGTCAGAGGCTTGAGTTTTTCTCCTCTTTGGTGGTCAGGCTGCCGGGAAGGCAACTCATGGCCAAGTGTCCATGACATGAAGGGCAGAGGCTCTGCTGTGTGAGTGAGGAGAGCAGGGGGTTGCTCCAGGGAAAGCATCTGCACTGCAGGGGATGGCAGGGAGGCGCCTGAACCCCTCCTGCCATGGCCTTTCTGAGAGCAGTTCTCTCTTCCTCGCTGCCCATGGTTCTGCTGCCTGGAGCTCTTCTGGGCCAGGACCTGTTTCTCTGCCCTCACCTCTCCTCCCTCTTCATGCTCACAGAGCCCATCCGCCCTGCTGCGTGCTCAGCTCTGCCCTGCAGACACCTCCTGGCAGCAGGGCACTGCCCAGGGACATCTCGGTGTGTGCAGGGGCTAAGGAGCAGCTCAGGCAAGTCCTAACAAGAACTGGGGTCTCATTGCCTACTCCAGAGCAGAGCAATCAATTCCCATCTCCCACTGCCCACCCAGACAACCCAGGGGAGAAAACTCAAAGCACACACTTCTTCCCTTTCAGGTAATCCCCTACCTTGACACCCATCTTTAACATGACCCTCTGCATCTGTCCTCTGGGTGATGGAGAAGCCTGAGCATCCCTGACCCACGCTGCACCCTCTGGACAGCAGAAGGACCGTGCCCTGGTGGGGCTCACTCCTTCCACCCACAGCTTCTCCCCACAGCATCGTGGAGAGCTCCCCGGGCAGGCTGAGTGCTGAGCCTGGCAGGCGGCAGAGTCTCTGCCCTGGTGCTCAGCCCCCTGGGGCGCAGGGACCCTGCTCGGAAGGACAGCCCTGGCCACCCCTACCTGCACACATGCCTTCACACCCTGGAGCAGTGCCTAGGAGAAGGCAGCCGTCATGCCCTCTCCTTCTGACGGTGCAGCAGGGAAGCCCTGCTCTGCAGCACGTCCTCCTCCTCTACAGCAGGGAAGCTGTGAGAGTCCTCCTGAGAGATCATAGTTGCTGTGGCATGTACCAGCTTTTGGATATCCCTCCAGGAACACCAGCTACATTGTCCTGCACCCAGGGACTTACCATGTAGAGGGCTGTGAAGATCTCTCCGCGCAGTGAGCTCTCAGCATCCTCCCACTCCAGGCTGCCTTTACGCTCTCTCTGCCTCGCTCCCTCCCCTCGGTGCCTGCAGGCAGTGCCCTCAGCCCTGCTGCGCTTTGCAGAGGAGCTGCTCCTGGGCAGAGCTGTCTCTCTGCAGCACTGCCCACTTGCCAGGAGCTCCCTCCTTCCAGGAGCCCGGCCCAGCTCAGCAGCAGAGGACCAGCCCACGGCAGCACTTGCTCTGCCCCTCACGGCTCCCTCGAGGGGTCCCTGGGGCTCCAGGGGAACCTGCTGGGAAACAGCCTGAAGTCATCCCTGATCTTCCCTCCCTCAGCTGCGCAGAGACACTTCCTTCTCCTCTCAGGAAAAGACTTGGCCATGAGAATCCCCTTTCTTTGTCCCAGCATTAGACAGGACTCCCAGGAAGGTGACAAGCAAAGACCTAATTTCTCCAAGCTGGGGGATATCCTCACGTGAATGAAATAGGCATTTCAGTGTGGCTCTGTAGTCCTAGGGCTCGAAAGACATTCAGCTGTTGTCCACGCCACGTCTCTGCTCTGAAGCAAAGCCTTTGCACACAGGGGGTCTTGGGCGCTTGGGACCAGGTTTCCTTAGGGCAGGGACGAGCTTGCCTGCTTCCACAGCTGCAGGGCTTCAGCCCAAACGTGCAGCAATGGCCTCAGCCAGGGCCACAGGCAGGAAGAGCTGGAGCTGCTCCTGAGGAGACAGAGCTGTGACATGGTTGCAGAGCTCAGGACAGCTGCTCTTCAAGGACAGCATCCTCCAAGCTCAGCAAGACTCCAGATCGAAACTCCCTCTGAACTTGAAAGGCCATTGCAGGGCACTATCAGGAGCGTTCACTACTTCAGGAACAGTTAAAGAAGAAACAAAGATGCTGTGTGGCCACTGCTGAATGTGGTGAGAGCAGGAGCAGATAGATCTGAGGTTCTCTGTGTCCTCTTTGCCTCAGTCTTCCCCAGCGAGGTCTGCCAGGCCTCTGGGACTCAGGGCAGGACTCTGGAGGAGATCAAGCTGCGGTGCATGGGGATCAAGTCAGGGATCACTTGAGCCAACGCAATCCTTATCAGTTGAGGGGACAGGAGGGGCAGCATCCCAGGGAGCTGAGAGAGCAGCCCAAAGTCACAGTGAAGCCACTCTCCATCATCTTTCCAAGGTGGTGGTGTCTGTGGGGATTCCCTGATGACTCGCAGCACCCAAACCTTGCACGCACCTTTCAAAACTGCCCCAAGGATGTGCAGAGGAGCGGAAGGCTGTGCCCCAGATCGTGTTCCCTCAGATCCCATTTCTGGGGGTCTGAAAGAGAAGGTGACTGGATTTACTGGATTTAGCTTGTCTCTCGCCATCCTCTTTGCTTTCTGTGATGAATGGACAGGACTGCAGGACACATGGATGTGGAAGGATTTTTATTAAATAACGGGCATCCTATGAACATTCCAAGCACTGAGGATTTGTTAGCAATAGTATAAGGCAAAGGGTTGCTAAAGAGCAATTGTAGTTTTAGAGTCTCTGAAGTGATAGTAGAGTAGGAAAAACAGGCTGAGGAATGTAACTATCAGTAGATTAGGTAACGGAATGCAGGCGCAGGAAGCGTTCGCGTGGACACCTGCTTTTGACCAATCTGTGTATGTTAAGATTCGTGTGCTTGCTGACTGTAAACCAATAGAGGATTCATAGGTGCGCGTGTTAGTGTGGCTAGCTTATAAAAGTAGCACAATATCTTGAAATAAAGGAGAATGACCATACCCACATTGGGACTCCTCATCACTCCGGGAACGCGCTCCTATTCCGACCCCGGGTCACTCCGACATCTGGTAGCAGAGGATGCGGAAACATGCTGGGCTCGTAACCCAGAGGTCTGGTAGCAGAGACTACAATTCTTCGAGACTGTGGTAAGCGCAGCGAGAGAAGGGGAGTGGGAAACCAGCGACTGGGAGTTGTACTATTCTATTGCTCAAACAGATAGAATAGATAACGGTGCAGAGTGGCCAACTGCCTCCCAGAGGGTGCGCTGCTATAATGGAAAGTGAGGCAGCTGCTACGTTGCTCGCTGGTTTACTCTCTAAGAGAGGGATCGAGACAACGGTAAAACAGCTTATCAAGCTAATTAAGTTAGGACAACGTTTGGGACTTTTTAAGGACACTCACACGTTGTTTCCTGTGCTTGAATGGCGGGAGCTGGGGGAACTAATGTGGCAGAAGCTTACTGAAGGTAATAAGAAATTGGAGAAGGACATTAAGTCTGTGTCAGACTTGTGGGGAGACGTACTAGACACTTTAAATCTATGAAAGCTGAACGGGAGGTGGCGTGTGCGGCTGTTCAGATGCTGGCTCCGGACCCCATGCCGGAACAGTCTAAGAGCATGGAATCCAAGGCGGGACCTTTCGCGCGATTTTTTGGGCTGCCTGCTGTGAAGGGTATGACGGGGTCCACCTGTAAGACTGTTGCCGAATTGCGCGATAGAGTTGAGCAGGACTTAAAAACGCCCGACAGTCTATGTTCGCCATCTTGCCCGACAATATCATCTGCGCCACAACAGCCGGAAGTTGCCGGAGCTAAAGCGGAGCAGCAGTGTGAGGCGAAAGCGGAAGAGCAACCGCTGGGCATGAAGGGGGAGGAGTGGCCAGCTCCACCCACCCCCCGATTCCAGGCGGGGAAACGTGCTGCCCTCCTCCCACCGCCCCTCCTCTCCACCCCCCCTTGCCACTCTCCAATGATTCCTCCGGTGCTGCCACACCGCCATCTAGCGGAAAAGAGAAGAATTCAACAGACAGTATTAATCAGCTGTTAAAAGACGTTGTGCAACAACTAAAGGAAGTGACTACACAGACTCAGCAAAAAGGAGAACCTTGGTCAACCGCCGGTTCAAGAGACAACTTGCCACCCTGTTTCTCCGGACCTACCACGGCTACCCATCCTGGCCGATGGAGTGGAGTTGTTTGGGATGCTATTTTGGATGGACAGTGAGGAGTTGTATCCAACATTGGCCCCATGGCTTTTCTGGTGGTACAGCAAAACGGTCAAGGAAAATGGGAACCGCATGATTGGAAGATTCTACAACAAGCCAAAAATACTATATCGCAGTACGGTGTTAAATCGGAAGCCTCGCGACACATTGTTATTTGGATTTTTTTCTGCTGATTTGATGTGTCGTCATGATTGTCAAAGTCTGATGAGACTTCTGTTGACACCTACACAGTTTTTGTTATGGGGATCGTCATGGTCTCAGAGGGCAGTGAATGCTGCTGCCCAACATCAACAACAAGGGGATCCATTATATGGGGTCACAGCAGAAATGCTCATTGGTGGGGGACATTATGCGGATATAAATGTCCAACTGACTTTTCCTGTCAATATGTTACAGTTATCTTCTAAGCTTGCTTTAGATGCGTTTCTTTCCTTACCAGGATCGGAAGGCCCTTCTTTCAGCTCGGTGACGCAAGGTGCAACTGAGAAGTATAGCAACTTTATTGATAGGCTTTGGGATGCAGTAATGAACCACCCGTATTTGGGAGAGGACAATAAACAACAAATGTTTAGAATTTTGGCCTTTGATAACTCCAATAACACTACCAAGGCCATTCTAGCCAGTCTGCCCAAAGGGGCAGGAGTGGAAGAAATGCTTTCTCGGGTGGAAAGAGCAGGGGTTCAACAACAAAATGAGTCGATGGCAGCTGTGCTGCAAAGTGCTGTCAAAGAAGTAGTGCAACCATTGGCAGCTGTTGTTAGGCAAAAACACTCTCCAGGAATAGTCCAGCCCTTTAAAGGCACCTGCTTTCGTTGCGGGGAACAGGGGCATAACAGGCGAAATTGTCGTGCTACTGTATGGTGTGATTGACTGATGTGCAAACGGTCTTAGGCGACATCCAATGGTTTCGCAATTGCGCTGGCATTACCAATGCAGACATTAAACCACTAACTGAATTACTGTGAGGCACTCAGCCTGCAGCTGAAATTCATATGACGGACAAACATCATGTAGCCTTACAGCACATTATAAACAAACTTACTATAGCCTGGACTGCAAGAAGAATCCTTGAACTGCCACTTTCTTTGCTTATCTGTAACACCAAAGAATCACCTTTGGCCGTTATATGTCAATGGCAAAACAAGAAGGGGGAGATGAAGGGACAACAGGGAATGAACTCCGTGATTGCCATTGACAACAAGAGTAATGATAACTTGCCAAATTCCTCCCTTTTTCAAATTTTGGAATGGGTTTTCTTACGGGTACAACCACGTTTCAGTATACAAACTCGTCCTGAAGCCGTAGGGGAATTAATCCGAAAAGGGAGAACGCGAATTATAGAGCTGACAGGACAGGAAACAGCAGACATCAGTATTCCTGTTAACGCTGTAGATTTAGAATGGTGGATACGTCACATGCTGGCCATTCAAGAATCTCTGCGAGGATTTAGCGGAAAGGTGCATTCTCAGCAACCTCAAGGGAAATTGTGGCAGATTCTAAAACGAAATCAGTGGCTAGAAAAACCTAAAGTGATTGTTAGCCCGATACTCGAGGGGTTGACGGTATACACAGATGCGGGAAAACGTTCTAGACAAGCTGCATGCGTATGGTGGGAAACAGATCAATGGTGCAAAAAGATTTTGCAAGGGCAAGCTGGAGATACCTTACAGACTTTAGAATTAATGGCGGTGGTATGGGCATTAGGGAACTGGCTTGATCCTCCTTTGAATGTGGTGACTGATTCTCTATATGTAGCTGGGCTTATACCAAGAATTCAAGACGCGCTGATTAGGGAAACAAATAATCCTCAGCTAGGGAAACTATTTATTCAATTAAGATCAGCTATCTTTCAGCGAGCGGCTCCGTGTTGTGTCATTCATATCCGTAGCCATCAATGGGAGTTGGGTTTAGGACAAGGCAATCAGATAGCGGACAATCTTGTCAGTCCAGCGTGTCATGTACCACCTGTAGATAAATTTTTACAAGCTAGGCAGGGTCATGAAATATTTCATCAAAACTCAAAGGGTTTAAGAAGGCAATACGGGTTATCAGAAAACGAAGCTCGCTCTATCATACAGGCCTGTCCCAAGTGTGGAAATCATGGACCTGGAATAGGGCTGGGCATTAATCCAAAAGGTCTCAAGGCTTTAGAGCTCTGGCAGACTGACGTCACTCACATTGCTGAATTTGGGCAGCTCAAATATGTACATGACATCATAGATACCTTTTCTAAAGTAATATGGGCCACGGCTTTATCGGGTGAGAAGGCTCATCATGTGTGTAAGCACCTCCTTGCTTGCTTCGCGGTGTTGGGTGTGCCAGAACAACTGAAAACAGACAACGGCCCTGCTTACACCAGTCAGAAGTTGAGAACCTTTCTGATGAGATGGGGGGTCAAGCATATTACTGGCATCCCACACTCACCGACGGGGCAGAGCCTTGTAGAACGCACACATCAGGTATTGAAGGACTATCTAACAAAGCAAAAGGAGGAAGAAAAGGACCCGCAGATGAGACTGCATAAAGTCCTATTTACCCTAAATTATTTGTGTCTGATGGGAGACAGAGAAGAGCCATCGATTATAATCCATCACCAAAACCTTAAGTTTAACTCTCATACAACGCTTCCGAAACTAAAAGTAATGTATCGAGACCCAATCACTGGCATGTGGCTGGGCCCAGTTTCGGTAACATTTAATAGAAGAGGATACATGTGTGTTTCCACAGATAAGGGACCAATATGGGTGCCTAGCCGAGCGGTGAAGCCTGCACTCTCACAAGAAGAGGTTACCTGGGCAAACAAAACAGATCAATCTGCGTTTTGTTTTGTCTCTTGCTACGGCAACTGAGCCTTTCAGAACCTGTTTGGTGGGCCTGGTTTCTGGGTAGAAGAGTTTATGTGTTGCATGAACCTATCCGATCATGGTGAGTCTACACATAAACAATTACAATGGTTAAAAAACCATGTAAGCATGATACCACAAAATCATGGCATTTTAGATGACTGACTCATGAATATTTTTAGAGAGTTGCTGCAATGGCTGATAGCTCTGATAAAAGAAGGCTTGCGTATATTGATTATCATCTTAATATTGTGTGTATGCTTTTGTATTGCTTTTAGTTGTATAAAAAAGGCTGTATCGAAAGTAGTAAATCAGGCTTGGATTGTTCAAAAACAAAAAGGGGGAATTTGTGGAGGGATTTTTATTAAATAACGGTCATCCTATGAACATTCCAAGCACTGAAGATTTGTTAGTAATAGTATAAGGCTGCTAAAGAGCAATTGTAGTTTTAGAGTCTCTGAAGTGATAGTAGAGTAGGAAAAACAGGCTGAGGAATGTAAATATCAGTAGATTATGTAACAGAATGCAGGCGCAGGAAGCGTTCGCGTGGAAACCTGCTTTTGACCAATCTGTGTATGTTAAGATTCGTGTGCTTGCTGACTGTAAACCAATAGAGGATTCGTAGGTGCGCGTGTTAGTGTGGCTAGCTTATAAAAGTAGCACAATATCTTGAAATAAAGGAGAATGACCATACCCACATTGGGACTCCTCATTACTCCGGGAACGCGCTCCTATTCCGGCCCATGGTCACTCCAACAGATCCCCTCATCCAGATCATTGATAAAGATATTGAACAAGACCAGCCCCAGCACTGAGCCCTGGGGAACACCGCTCGTGACCGGCTGCCAACTGGATTTAACTCCGTTCACCACAACTCTCTGGGCTCGGCCATCCAGCCAGTTTTTTACCCAGTGAAGAGTGCACCTGTCTGAGCCGTGAGCCGCCAGCTTCTCTAGGAGAATGCTGTGGGAGACGGTGTCAAAGGCTTTACTGATGTCCACAGTCTTTCACTCATGCACTGGGTGGGTCACCTGGTCATAGAAGGAGATCAGGTTGGTGAAGCAGGACCTGCCTTCCATGAACCTGTGCTGGCTGGGCCTGATCCCCTGGCTGTCCCACACATGGCTCGTGAGCACCCTCAAGATGAACCGCTCCATAATCTTCCCCGGTACAGAGGTCAGGCTGACCAGCCGCAGTACTCTCGGGTGGATCCCATCCAGCCCCATAGACTTGTGAGCGTCCACATGGCATAGCAGGTCGGTAACTGCTTGCTCTTGGATTATGAGGGGTTTATCCTGCTCGCTGTTCCTGTCTTCCAGCCCAGGGGGCTGAGTACCCTGAGGATAACTGTTCTGACTATTAAAGACTGAGGCAAAGAAGGCATTGAGTACCTCAGCCTTCTCCTCGTCCTCGGTGGCACTGTTCCCCCCCCCACCTCCAATAAAGGATGCAGATTCTCCTTGGCTCTTTTTTTGTCATTAATATATTTGTAAAAACATTTTTTGTTGTCTCTTATGACAGTGGCCAGATTGTGTTCTAGCAGGGCTTTTGCCTTTCTAATCTTCTCTCTGCATGACCTAACGAGAGTCCCCCATTGAAGACCTGCTGCTCCAAGGAGACCAACTCAACTTGCCCTCAGTGGGGCTCCATTTATACCTTAGATGAATCTGACCTGTGGTCAACTCTGAGTGGCTGAGAGCCTTAATTTTCTTACTCCTCGCCCAAGGTGTATACGTGACCATAATTACTGACCGAAAGTGCGTTCGTGATGGTTGGCACTCGCCACCGTAAGGGCGCGAAAAGTAAGGACGCAGTGGTCCTGATGCCCCCGGTCTTTTATCGGGGTGGGTGCACCTGCCACAAGCTGCTTCTGGGGAAATGGCAAAACCACTGACACAGACTCCTGCTCGAGATGCTGAAGAACCCCTTCACTGGACAACAGACAAGGGAAAGGCATCTGAGCTTTTGAAGCGCGCATTAACGACTGCACCTGCTCTGGGATTGCCAGACTTCATGTTTGTACATGAAGAAATGTAACTATCCCAGCCAAAACCAGACCAGTCTGGTAGCTCAAGGACCCTTTGCTTGTGTCCCTAGGACAGCTGCCGCAGCACTCCTGGTTGAACAGAGTGACAATGTGGTCCTTGGATCCCCTCTAGTCGTACAAAGGCCACATGAAGTTGAAATGCTGCTGTCACAGCACCTTACCCAGGCACTGGGTACATCATTATGAGCTGATTCTCTTAACGGTGGAAAACATAACAATGAAGCGATGTAACACGCTGAACCCTGCTACTCTGCTCTCTCCTCCTGGGGAAGAAAATCCACATCCTGATTGTGTGGTAACAGCCTGTGAAGCCAGAAAGACTTGAAAATGCTTAACAGACGTACTATTTCCAGATCCTGATCTTGAACTCTGTGTAGACAGGTCCTCATATTATCTGAACAGTAACTGGGTTAGAGGTTATTCAGAAACTCCTGAAAATGAAGTAGCAGAGGCTTCAGCACTCAGTCTGAAGCTGAGTGCCCAAGCAGCAGAATTGATTGCATTAGCAAAGACTTTCCAGCTGTCTAAAGAAAAGACCGTAAATATATGTATATTCTATCACCATTATTATTATTATTATTTTCCCTTTCTTTTCTGTTCTATTAAACTCTCTTTATCTCAATCCACAAATTTTACTTTTTTTTTTTTTTCTGATTCTCTCCCCCATCCCACTGTGGTGAGGGGCAGTGAGCGAGCAGCTGTGTGGTGTTTGGCTGCCTGCCAGGTTAAACCACAATCATCTGTATCAGTATGTGTAATGATATCAATATCTGCAATAGAATCAGTATCATAGAATCATAGAATAGTTTGGGTTGGAAGGGACCTTTAAAAGTCATCTAGTCCAACCCGCCTGGGGGTTGGACATCCATGGGTAGGGACATCTTCAGCTAGATCAGGTTCTCAGAGCCCCGTCCAACCTGACCTTGAATGTTTCCAGGGATGGGGCATCTACCACCTCTCTGGGCAACCTGTGCCAGTGTTTCACCACACTCATTGTAAAAAAGTTCTTCCTTCTATCTAGTCTGAATCTACTCTTTTTTAGTTTAAAACCATTCCCCCTTGTCCTGTCGCAACAGGCCCTGCTAAAAAGTCTCTTCCCATCATTCTTATAAGCCCCCTTTAAGTACTGAAAGGCTGCAAACAGGTCTCCCCAAAGCCGCCTCTTCTCCAGGCTGAACAACCCCAACTCTCTCAGCCTTTCTTCACAGCAGAGGTGTTCCATCCCCCTAACCATTTTTGTGGCCCTCCTCTGACCCACTCCAACAGGTCCATGTCTTTCCTGTGCTGAGGGCTCCAGAGCTGGACGCAGTGCTCCAGGTGGGGTCTCACCAGAGCAGAATGGAGGGGCAGAATCCCCTCCCTCGACCTGCTGGCCACGCTGCTTTTGATGCAGCCCAGGATACGGTTGGCCTTCGTGGTTGTGAGCGCACATTGCCGGCTCATGTCCAGCTTTTCCTCCACCAGGACCCCCAAGTCCTTCTCGGCAGGGCTGCTCTCAATCCCTTCATCCCCCAGCCTGTATGGATACCGGGGGTTGCCCCGACCCAGGTGCAGGACCTTGCACTTGGCCTTGTTGAACCTCATGAGGTTCACACAGGCCCACTTCTCCAGCTTGTCCAGGTCCCTCTGGATGGCATCCCATCCCTCAGGTGTGTCAACTGTACCACTCAGTTTGGTGTCATCTGCAAACTTGCTGAGGGTGCACTCGATCCCACTGTCTATGTCATTGATGAAGATATTAAACAGTAACGGTCCCAATATAGACCCCTGTGGGACACCACTGGTCACTGATCTCCGTCTGGCCGTTGAGCCATTGGCCACTACCCTCTGGATGCAAACATCCAACCAATTCCTCACCCACTGGACACTCCACCCATCGAATCCATACCTCTCCAGATTAGAGAGAACGGTGTTGGGGGGGACCACGTCAAAGGCCTTACAGAGGTCCAGATAGACGACAGCTGTAGCCCTTTCCATGTCCACTGATGTAGTCACTCCATCATAGAAGGCCACTAGGTTGATCAGGAAGGACTCGCCCTGGCTGAAGCCATGCTGGCTGTCTCGACTCACCTCCCTGTCTTCCATGTGCCTTAGCATAGCTTCCAGGAGGATCTGTTCCATGATCTTCCCAGGCACAGAGGTGAGACTGACTGGCCTGTAGTCCCCCGGGTCTTCCTTTCTTCCCGTTTCAAAAATGGGGGTTATGTTTCCCCTTTTCCAGTCAGCGGGAACTTCACTGGACTGCCACGGCTTCTCAACTATCATGGATCGTGGCTTAGCAATGTCATCCACCAGTTCCTTCAGAACCCATGGATGGATCTCATCAGGTCCCATGGACTTGTGCACCTTCAAGCTCCTTAGATGATCTCAAACCTGATCTTCTCCTACAGTGGGCGGCTCTTCATTCTCTCAGTCCCTGCCTTTGCCTTCTGCGGCTTGGGCGGTGAGGCTTGAGCACTTGCTGGTGAAGGCTGAGGCAAAAAAGTCATTGAGTACCTCAGCCTTCTCTGTATCTCGGGTAACCAGGTCTCCCGTTTCATTCCAGAGAGGGCCCACATTTTCCCTAGTCTTCCTTTTATCCCTGCCGTACCTACAGAAGCTTTTCTTGTTGCCCTTGATGTCCCTGGCCAGATTTAATTCTCTCAGGGCTTTAGCTTTGCTAACCTGATCCCTGGCCGCTCGGACAATTTCTCTGTATTCCTCCCAGGCTACCTGTCCTTGCTCCCACCCTCTTCCTTTTTGTGTTTGAGTTTGTCCAGGAGCTCCTTGTTCATCCATGCAGGCTTCCTGGTGGTTTTGATTGACTTCCTCTTTGTTGGGATGCATCGCTCCTGATCTTGGAGGCGGTGATCCTTGAGTTTTAACCATCTTTCTTGGGCCCCTCTTCCCTCCAGGGCTTTATCCCATGGCACTCTACCAAGCAGATCCCTCAAGAGGCCAATGTCTGGTCTCCTCAAGTCCAGGGTACTGAGCTTGCTGTACGGCCCCCTCGGTGCCCTAAGGATCTTGAACTCCACCATTTCATGGTCACTGCAGCCAAGGCTGCCCTTGAGCTTCACATTCCCCACCACCCCTCCTTGTTGGTGAGAACCACATAGCACCTCTCCTCGTTGGCTCCTCTATCACTTGGAGAAGGAAGTTATCATCGACGCATTCCAGGAACATCCCGGATTGCTTATGCCCTGCCGTGTTGTCCCTGCAACAGATATCGAGGTGGTTGAAGTCCCCCATAAGGACCAGGGCTTGTGAACGTGAGGCTGCTTCTGTCTGTCTGTAGAGGGCCTCATCTGCTCGGTCTTGCTGGTCGGGTGACCTGTAGCAGACCCCCACCATAATGTCACCTGTCCCTGACCTCCCTTTAATCCTGACCCATAAGCTCTCATCGGCTCCTCATCCATCGCCAGGCGGAGCTCCATGCTGGTCATTGACATAGAGGGCGACACCCCCTCCTCGTCTCCCCTGCCTGTCCTTCCTAAAGAGCCTGTATCCCTCCATCCCAACACTCCAATCACAGGAGCCATCCCACCACATTTCCCTGATTCCAATAAGATCGTAGCCCTGCAGGCGTGTGCACGTCTCTAACTCCTCTTGTTTATTCCCCATGCTACGTGCGTTTGCATAGAGGCATTTAAGTTGGGCCCCCGACGAAGCCGTCTTACTGGCTGGAGTTCCTCTGTGCTGCTCTTCAGGTGCAGAGTCCCTTCCCATCGCTCCCTGGGCTCTGTAACCCTTCTTGATAGCCCTCAGACTGCTCCTGGCTGAGGCACTGGTGCCCACGTGAAACAACAGCAGTGGATAATAGTGGATTGTAGGAGGCTTGGAAGCCTCTTGGTGACATCCCTTATATGAGTCCCTGGTAAGCAGCAAACCTCTCTAGAGGTGGGGAATCATCAACTGCGGATCAGGTCGGCTGTGACTTTGTAGAGCTGAAACCTGAAAACCTCCAAACATGGAGAGCACGGAGAGTCTCTGGGTGTCCTGCTGCACTGCAGCATCACCCTCCTAGCCAGTTTTTCCTGAGGCCCAGTCTGAAGCCCCCAGGAAGAAGCCTTGTGGCTGTTGTTTCTGCCATACCATCTGCCATTGCAGAAGAGCTTGGCTCCACCACCTCTCCAGGCAGGTGTCGCCTGCTTTTAGACTGCCCTCTGCCGCCCCTTCAGCAGACCAAAGAGGCCCAGTTGCCTCAGCCTCTCCACACAGCTCATGTGCTTTAGGCTCCTAAGCCCAAGGTAACAGACTTCCTCTGGACCTTCTCCAGTTTCTCCATCCTCCTTTCCAAATGGGAAACCCATGGGCTCCTATGGCATCCACCAGAACTCCCATGTCCTTCTCCTCAGAACAATCCTCAGCCAGTCAGGTCCCAGCCTGTCCTGACGCACGAGTGCAGTCTGACCCAGTGCAGACCTTGCCCCCTTTGCCTTTAAAACTTCAGGAGGTTTCTGTTGGCCAAGTCCCCATGTGTGTCGAGGTCCGTCTGGACTGAAACTCCAGCATGTCAGCAGTTAAGGTTTGTGGGTCAGTGTCTCAAACAGGGTAACAATATGGGGAATTGCAAGACACTACAAGGACTGAAAGAGAATGATGTGCTCAATGTAGCTGCTACCCAAGGTTGAAAACTTCCACAGCAACCATCTCAGAAATGCCAAAAGAGGGAACGAAAGAAGAAATGCACGGCCAATGGGGAAATGTTTCAGAGGGTAGGCTGTTTGTTTTGGAGGGTATTAGAATAAGAAAAGAGAAGCACTTGTAATTTCAAGGAATGAAAAGAGAAGCAAAGGATGCTGTTGGCCTTCTTTGGTGATGGCTCCCGTTTTGCCTAATAAAACCCAAGGACCACCAGAGCCTTTCCCGCAGAGCTGCTACCCAGCCACACAGCCCCTGGCCTCTGTCATTGCACGGGATTGGTGCACCTCAAGGTAGGACTTCAGATTTGTGTTTATTGGACATCATGATGTTACTTTTTGTGAATCCCTCTGGCCTGTCTTTGTCCTTCGGGATGGCAGGCCTGCCCTCCAGTGCAGTGTCTGCTCTCCTCAATATGGTGTCCATCTGCAAATGCGATGAAAAAGCACTCGCTCATCTCCTCCGGGTCATTAAAAGCACGTTAAAGAGGGCAGGTGGCAGGACAAACCCCTGCAGGACCCTACGAGCTCGATGCCTCCAGGCAGAGTACCACGCATTGATCACGTCCCTCTGAGCCAGACCATCCATCTGGTTATTTACCCATCTACTTATCCACCAATGAAGACCATAATGTCCAAACTTAGGCACACAAATATTGTGGGGGGTGATGTTGAAAACTTCACTGGCTACCTGCTTAAAAGACAACCACTGGTCTCCCTGTGTCCTGCAGTCCTGTCCTTTCATCACAGAAAGCAAAGAGGATGGCGAGAGACAAGCTAAATCCAGTAAATCCAGTCACCTTCTCTTTCAGACCCCCAGAAATGGGATCTGAGGGAACACGATCTGGGGCACAGCCTTCCGCTCCTCTGCACATCCTTGGGGCAGTTTTGAAAGGTGCGTGCAAGGTTTGGGTGCTGCGAGTCACCAGCGAATCCCCACAGACACCACCACCTTGGAAAGATGATGGAGAGTGGCTTCACTGTGACCTTGGGCTGCTCTCTCAGCTCCCTGGGATGCCGCCCCTCCTGTCCCCTACACTGGTAAGGATTGCGTTGGCTCAAGTGATCCCTGACTTGATCCCCATGCACCGCTGCTTGATCTCCTCCAGAGTCCTGCCCTGAGTCCCAGAGGCCTGGCAGACCTTGCTGGGGAAGACTGAGGCAAAGAGGACACAGAGAACCTCAGATCTATCTGCTCCTGCTCTCACCACATTCAGCAGTAGCCACACAGCATCTTTGGTTCTTCTTTAACTGTTCCTGAAGCCGTGAATGCTCTTGATGGTGCCCTTCAATGGCCTTTCAAGTTCAGAGGGAGTTTTGATCTGGAGCCTTGCTGAGCTTGGAGGATGCTGTCCTTGAAGAGCAGCTGTCCTGAGCTCTGCAACCATGTCACAGCTCTGTCTCCTCAGGAGCAGCTCCAGCTCTTCCTGCCTGTGGCCCTGGCTGAGGCCATTGCTGCACGTTTGGGCTGAAGCCCTGCAGCTGTGGAAGCAGGCAAGCTCGTCCCTGCCCTAAGGAAACCTGGTCCCAAGCGCCCAAGACCCCCTGTGTGCAAAGGCTTTGCTTCAGAGCAGAGACATGGCGTGGACAACAGAGAGCTGAATGTCTTTCGAGCCCTAGGACTACAAAGCCACACTGAAATGCCTATTTCATTCACGTGAGGATATCCCCCAGCTTGGAGAAATTAGGTCTTTGCTTGTCACCTTCCTGGGAGTCCTGTCTAATGCTGGGACAAAGAGAGGGGATTCTCATGGCCAAGTCTTTTCCTGAGAGGAGAAGGAAGTGTCTCTGCGCAGCTGAGGGAGGGAAGATCAGGGATGACTTCAGGCTGTTTCCCAGCAGGTTCCCCTGGAGCCCCAGGGACCCCTCGAGGGAGCCCCGAGGGGCAGAGCAAGTGCTGCCTTGGGCTGGTCCTCTGCTGCTGAGCTGGGCTGGGCTCCTGGAAGGAGGGAGCTCCTGGCAAGTGGGCAGTGCTGCAGAGAGACAGCTCTGCCCAGGAGCAGCTCCTCTGCAAAGCGCAGCAGGGCTGAGGGCACTGCCTGCAGGCAGCGAGGGGAGGGAGCGAGGCAGAGAGAGCGTAAAGGCAGCCTGGAGTGGGAGGATGCTGAGAGCTCACTGCGCGGAGAGATCTTCACAGCCCTCTACATGGTAAGTCCCTGGGTGCAGGACAATGTAGCTGGTGTTCCTGGAGGGATATCCAAAAGCTGGTACATGCCACAGCAACTATGATCTTTCAGGAGGACTCTCACAGCTTCCCTGCTGTAGAGGAGGAGGAGGTGCTGCAGAGCAGGGCTTCCCTGCTGCGCCGTCAGAAGGAGAGGGCATGACGGCTGCCTTCTCCCGGGCACTGCTCCAGGGTGTGAAGGCATGTGTGCAGGTAGGGGTGGCCAGGGCTGTCCTTCCGAGCAGGGTCCCTGCGCCCCAGGGGGCTGAGCACCAGGGCAGGGACTCTGCCGCCTGCCAGGGTCAGCACTCAGCCTGCCCGGGGAGCTCTCCACGATGCTGTGGGGAGAAGCTGTGGGTGGAAGGAGTGAGCCCCACCAGGGCACAGTCCTTCTGGTGTCCAGAGGGTGCAGCGTGGGTCAGGGCTGCTCAGGCTTCTCCATCACCCGGAGGACATTTGCAGAGGGTCATGTTAAAGATGGGTGTCAAGGAAGGGGATTACCTGAAAGGGAAGAAGTGTGTGCTTTGAGTTTTCTCCCCTGGGTTGGCTGGGTGGGCAGTGGGAGATGGGAATTGATTGCTCTGCTCTGGAGTAGGCAATGAGACCCTAGTTCTTGTTAGGACTTGCCTGAGCTGCCCTTAGCCCCTGCACACACCGAGATGTCCCTGGGCAGTGCTCTGCTGCCAGGAGGTGTCTGCAGGGCAGAGCTGAGCACGCAGCAGGGCGGATGGGCTCTGTGAGCATGAAGAGGGAGGAGAGGTGAGGGCAGAGAAACAGGTCCTGGCCCAGAAGAGCTCCAGGCAGCAGAGCCATGGGCAGCTAGGAAGAGAGAACTGCTCCCAGAAAGGCCATGGCAGGAGGGGTTCAGGCACCTCCCTGCCATCCCCTGCAGTGCAGATGCTTTCCCTGGAGCAACCCCCTGCTCTCCTCACTCACACAGCAGAGCCTCTGCCCTTCATGTCATGGACACTTGGCCATGAGTTGCCTTCCCAGCAGCCTGACCACCAAAGAGGAGAAAAACTCAAGCCTCTGACTGTGTCTCCCTCTCCTGCCTCCCTTGGCAGGGGAACTCTGGCACGTTCTCCTCTTCTCCCTGCCGCCCTTGTTCTTACTGTGACACTCACTGCTTTGGGGGGGTGAGGATTCAAGTGCAGCTCAGACACCAATGCTGTGTCTACTGTCATGCCCGTATGTCCGTGGAGGAAAAGCATCCAACTCGCACCCTGTTAACCTTTGGGGCTCTGGGTACTGCAGGGTGTGCGGCTGGCACACATCTCACCCTCCTTCCAGGACACAGGAGATTTAGGAGAGTTGAGTCTTTCCTTGGGAGGTCCTGCTGGGCTGCAAGCTGCCCGCCAGTAGGGCAAAGCTCTCCCGGGGCATCTCTATGTCATGCAGGAGCCCCATGGAGAAGACACCTCGGTGCTAAGGCCATTGAAATGCTGCTGGGTGGCTGTATGTGGGCAGCTGTAAGGAGTCCTCTGTGTCCGTGGTTGGGAGGGGAGAGCTGAGATCCTCCTCAGGTACAATGGGGTGAGGGCTTTGGAGATGTGCACTCAGAACGTGGATTCCTCTGCTCCCAGCAGTGTCTGGTTTCTTTCGGGGGAACACACGAGTGCCCTAGTCCTCCAGCTGAAAGAGCTGCCAGCACAGGGCAGCTGAGATCCGGGCTGATGGACAGAGCGGCTGTCCTCACTCTGCACTGAGGGACAGTCCCTTTGCCTCTCAGGACCCACACGAGTTCACTTGCAGTGCAGCAGAAATGCCCGGGATTTCTGCATTAGAAACTCTGCTCAGCTGTGGTGGGGCAACCAGACCAGAAGACACAAACCAAAAACCCCCACAGCCCTGCTCTGCAGGCAGGTGAATTGGCAGCGACAATGCTGAGAAGCTCTTTGATATCACGAGTGGATTTAATCTGAGATCACCCCATGTTCCTGTTTCCCTGTTGCTGTGGGGCAGGACTGACTCCTCCAGAGCCCACAGCAGAGCCTGCGGCTCCCTGGGGCACCCTCAGCCAGCACCAACCAGAGCTTGTGCAAGGGACCTGCCAAAGGTCTTCCTGAATGGAGAGAGACACTTTGGGGGGGGTTTCTATGAGAAATGTCTTTGATTTTGCTCAGAGAAATCTATCCTAACTTGTCACTGTCTTTTCCCTCTTGGACAGTCCCCCATGCCCAGAGGCAGCAGATGCCCAACACCAGCTCCATCACCCACTTCCTCCTCCTGGCCTTCGCAGACACGCGGGAGCTGCAGCTCTTGCACTTCTGGCTCTTCCTGGGCATCTACCTGGCTGCCCTGCTGGGCAACGGCCTCATCATCACCGCCATAGCCTGCGACCACCGCCTCCACACCCCCATGTACTTCTTCCTCCTCAACCTCTCCATCCTTGACCTGGGCTCCATCTCCACCACTGTTCCCAAATCCATGGCCAATTCCCTCTGGGACACCAGGGCCATCTCTTACTTGGGATGTGCTACTCAAGTCTTTTGGTTTCTCTTTTTAGTTGTAGCAGAGTATTATATTCTCACCATCATGGCCTATGACCGCTACGTTGCCATCTGCCAACCCCTGCACTACGGGACCCTCCTGGGCAGCAGAGCTTGTGTCCACATGGCAGCAGCTGCCTGGGGTAATGGGTTTCTCACTGCTCTGCTGCAAACTGCCAATACATTTTCACTGCCACTCTGCAAGGGCAACACTGTGGACCAGTTCTTCTGTGAAATCCCCCAGATCCTCAAGCTCTCCTGCTCACACACCTACCTCAGGGAAGTTGGGCTTATTGTGGTTACCCTTTCATTAGGATTTGGGTTTTTTATTTTCATTGTGGTGTCCTATGTGCAGATCTTCAGGGCTGTGCTGAGGATCCCCTCTGAGCAGGGGCGGCACAAAGCCTTCTCCACGTGCCTCCCTCACCTGGCCGTGGTGTCCCTGTTTGTCAGCACTGTCATATTTGCCTACCTGAAGCCTCCCTCCATCTCCTCCCCATCCCTGGATCTGGTGGTGACAGTTCTGTACTCGTTGGTACCTCCAGCAGTCAACCCCCTCATCTACAGCATGAGGAACCAGGAACTCAAGAATGCCCTCAAGAACCTGATTCAATCCATAGTATTTCAGCAGCAATAAGCTGCCCATCTCTCTTCACAAGGTTTCTCCAAGTGATCTCAGGCAACTTGTGCCCTTTGGGCATTGTACTGGTTATAATCGTGTTTGCTCAGAAATGTTTGCTTTCACCCTCCTTCTCAAGAGACTGAAGCCAGTCTGTCTGGCCCAAAGGCCTTCTCTCCATGAGTCTATCACTGCGTCAATGCTGGCCTCCTTTGTGGCATGTCTTTAAATAAAGGGGTTTGCCTCCGTGCAGCGTGTGCAGCTTGGGCTCTTCTTTCCACAGTGGAGTGCAGAATACGCTCAGGGAATTGCAGGCTAAAAGGCCCTGCTGTTGGGCTTGGGTGCTGCATTGGCTTAGGGGGACAAGGGCATGGCTTGATGTGTGAGGGAATGAGGGCTGGAGTGAGTCCTCACTTTACTGGTGCCCAATGCCATGGAGATCCTGGACGGTCAAAAGGCTTATGCTTGAGGCTCTCTCACATATGACAGGGCTGGTCAAAGATGCCCGACCTTTGAATCATAGAATCATAAAATCATTAAAGTTGGAAAAGACTTCTAAGATCATTGAGTCCAACCGTCACCTCAACACCACCATGCCCACTACACCAAGTCCCTAAGAGCCTCATGTAGACATCTTTTAAATACTTCCAGGGATGGTGACTCAACCACTTCCCTGGGCAGCCTGTTCCAAGGCCTGACCACTCTTTCAGTAAAGAAATTTTTCCTAATATCCAGTCGAAACCTCCCCTGGCACAACTTGAGGCCGTTTCCTCTCGTCCTATCACTAGTGATTTGGCAGGAGAGACCAACACCCACCTCGCTACAACCTCCTTTCAGGTATTTGTAGAGAGCGATAAGGTCCCCCCTGAGCCTCCTCTTCTCCATGCACAACAACTCCTGTTCCGTCAGCCGCTCCTCATCAGACTTGTGCTCCAGACCCTTCACCAGCTTTGTTGCCCTTCTCTGGACACGCTCAAGCACCTCAATGTCCTTCTTGTAGCGAGGTGCCCAAAACTGAACACAGTAGTTGAGGTTCGGCACCCCCAGGTCCTTTTCCTCTGGGCAGCTTTCCAGCCACTCTTCCCCAAGCCTGTAGCGTTGCCTGGGGTTGTTGTGACCCAAGTGCAGGACCCGGCACTTGGCATTGTTAAACCTCATACAGTTGGCCTCAGCCCATCGATCCAGGTCCCTCTGCAGAGCCTTCCTGCCCTCCAGCAGATCAACACTCCTGTGCAACTTGGTGTTGTCTGCAAACTGACTGAGGGAGCACTCAATCCCCTCGTCCAGATCGTTGATAAAGATATTGAACAGGACTGGCCCCAGTACTGAGCCCTGGGGAACACCGCTCGTGACCGGCCACCAACTGGATTTAACTCCGTTCACCACAACTCTCTGGGCTCGGCCGTCCAGCCAGTTTTTTACCCAGTGAAGAGTGCACCTGTCTAGGCCATGAGCCACCAGCTTCTCTAGGAGAATGCTGTGGGAGACAGTGTCAAAGGCTTTACTGAAGTCCAGGTAGACCACATCCACAGCCTTTCCCTCATCCAGTAGGCGGGTCACCTTTTCATGGAAGGAGATCAGGTTGGTCAAGCAGGACCTGCCTTTCATGAACCCGTGCTGGCTGGGCCCGATCCCCTGGTTGTCCCGCACATGTCTCGTGAGCACCCTCAAGATGAACCGCTCCATAATCTTCCCCGGCACCAAGGTCAGGCTGACCAGCCTTGTAGTTCCCCAGATCCTCCTTCCGGCCCTTCTTGTAGATGGGCATCACGTTGGCAAGCCTCCAGTCATCTGGGACCTCCCCAGTTAACCAGGACTGCTGGTAAATGATGGAGAGTGGCTTGGCAAGCTCCTCTGCCAGCTCCCTCAGTACCCTCAGGTGGATCCCATCCAGCCCCATAGACTTGTGAGCATCCAGGCAGCGGAGCAGGTCGTTAACTGCTTTCTCTTGGATTATGGGGGGTTTATTCTGCTCACGGTCCCTTACTTCCAGCTCAGGGGTCTGAATACCCTGACGATAACTGCTCTGACTATTAGAGACTGAGGCAAAGAAGGCATTGAGTACCTCAGCCTCCTCCTCGTCCTCGGTGGCACTGTTCACCTCCACATCCAATAAAGGATGGAGATTCTCCTTAGCTCTTTTTTTGTCATTAATATACTTCTAAAAGCACTTTTTGTTGTCTCTCATGACAGTGGCCAGATTGTGTTCTAGCTGGGCTTTTGCCTTTCTAATTTTCTCTCTGCACAACCTAACAGAGTCCCTGACTGCAGACCTGCTGCTCTGAGGAGGACCAACTCAACTTGCCCTCTGGTGGGGCTCCATTTATACCCTAGTTGAATCTGACCTGTGGTCAACTCTGACTGGCTGAGAGCCTTAACTTTCTTACTCCTCACCCGAGGTGTATACATGACCATAATTACTGACCTAAAGTGCGTACGTGATGGTTGGCACTCGCCACTGTAAGGGTGCAAAAAGTAAGGACGCAGCGGTCCTGATGCCCCCCCTGCCACAAGCTGCTTCTGGGGAAATGGCAAAACCACTGACACAGACTCCTGCTCGAGATGCTGGAGAACCCCTTCACTGGACAACAGACAAGGGAAAGGCGTCTGAGCTTTTGAAGACACATTAACGACTGCACCTGCTCTGGGATTGCCAGACTTCATGTTTGTACGTGAAGAAATGTAACTATCCCAGCCAAAACCAGACCAGTCTGGTAGCTCAAGGACCCTTTGCTTGTGTCCCTAGGACAGCTGCCGCAGCACTCCTGGTTGAACAGAGTGACAATGTGGTGCTGGATCCCCTCTAGTCGTACAAAGGCCACATGAAATTGAAATGCTGCTGTCACAGCGCCTTACCCAGGCACTGGGTACATCATTATGAGCTGATTCTCTTAACGGTGGAAAACATAACAATGAAGCGATGTAACACGCTGAACCCTGCTACTCTGCTCCCTCCTCCTGAGGAAGGAAATCCACATCCTGATTGTGTGGTAACAGGCTGCGAAGCCAGAAAGACTTGAAAATATTTAACAGACGTACCATTTCCAGATCCTGATCTTGAACTCTGTGTAGACAGGTCCTCATATTATCTGAACAGTAACTGACTTAGAGGTTATTCAGAAACTCCTGAAAATGAAGTAGCAGAGGCTTCAGCACTCAGTCTGAAGCTGAGTGCCCAAGCAGCAGAATTGATTGCATTAGCAAAGACTTTCCAGCTGTCCAGAGAAAAGACTGTAAATATTTATACTGACTCTTGGTATGCATTTGGAGTATGCCACACCACTGGACAGTTACGGAAGCAGCGCGGGTTTATAAGTCCTAGTTAGAGTAAGTACTGAACTGTTAAAAACTCTACAGTTGCTAAAGAAACTAGCTATCATTCATCAGTGTGGAGGGTTGATCTTGCCTGGCCGCCAAGTGCCACCCCCAAGCTGCTCTATCACTCCCCCTCTTCAGCAGGACAAGGGGTAGAAATTAAGATGGCAAACTTGCGGGATGAGATGAAGGCAGTTTAATAAAGAAAAGCCAAGGAAACAAAAAGATTATTCTCTACTTCCCATGAGCAGGTGATGTCCAGCACTTCCTGGGAAGCAGGACCTCAGTACACATAGCTGTTTTTTTCAGTAGGTAAATGCCTTAATAATTAATGCCCCCCTGCTGCCCCTTTCTCTTAGCTTTTAATGCTGAGCATGACATCATATGGTATGGAATATCCCTTGGATCAGTTTGGGTCAGCTGTTCTGGCTATATCCCCTCCCAGCCTCTTGCCCACCCCCAGCCTACTGTCCGTGGAGGGGGTGGTTGGAGCGACAGCCTTGGTGCTGTGCGAGCACTGCTCAGCATAGCCAAAACATTGATGTGTTATTAACACCGTTCTAAATACAAAACCAAAGCACAGCACTATGAGGCTGCTATGAGGAAAGCGAACTCCATGCCAGCCAGACCCTGTACCTGCACATGTGCTTGCATTGCTTTTGTATGTGTACGTGTATTTGGTTTATGTATAGTTCTATGAGTAGTTCTTTCTCTAGCTGAAATAGTATCAGCAACCACATCTCTGCCGGTGTCTGTACCACTGATGGTCTTAGTATTGGTTTGACTACCTGTAATGGTATCGCTGTCTCTATACTGGTATCGGGATCTGTAATGGTATTGGTAATGGCATTTGTAATGGTAATTGTACCTTGTCCTGGTTTCGGCTGGGATAGAGTTAATTTTCTTCCCAGTAGCTGGTATAGTGCTGTGTTTTGGATTTAGTATGAGAAGAATGTTGATAACACCCCGATGTTGTGGTTGTTGCTAAGTAGTGTTTATGCAAAATCAAGGACTTTTCAGCTTCCCGTGTTCTGCCAGGTGCACAAGAAGCTGGGAGGAAGCATAGCCAGGACAGCTGACCCAAGTGGCCAATGGGGTATTCCATACCATATGACGTCATGCTCAGTATATAAACTAGGAGGTGCGGTCCAGGAAGCAGCGATCGCTGCTCAGGGACTGGCTAGACATCAGTCAGCGGGTGGTGAGCAATTGCATTCTGCATAACTCATTTTGTATATTCTATCATTATTATTATTATTATTATTATTATTATTATTATTATTATTTTCCCTTTCTTTTCTGTTCTATTAAACTGTCTTTATCTCAGTCCATAAATATTTCTTTTTTTTTCCTCGATTCTCTCCCCCATCCCACTGTGGTGGCGGGGAGTGAGCGAGCAGTTGTGTGGTGTTTGGCTGCCTGCCGGGTTAAACCACAATCATCTGTATCAGTATGTGTAATGTTATCAATATCTGTAATGGGATTGGAATCATAAAATCATAGAATAGTTGGGGTTGGAAGGGACCTTTAAAGGTCATCTAGTCCAACCCGCCTGCCGTGGGCAGGGACATCTTCAACTGGAGCAGGTTGCTCAGAGCCCCGTCCAACCTGACCTTGAATGTTTCCAGGGACGGGGCATCTACCACCTCTCTGGGCAACCTGTGCCAGTGTTTCACCACACTCATTGTAAAAAAGTTCTGCCTTCTGTCTAGTCTGAAACTACACTCTTTTAGTTTAAAACCATTCCCCCTTGTCCTATTGCAACAGGCCCTGCTAAAAAGTCTCTCCCCATCTTTCTTACAAGCCCCCTTCAAGTACTGAAAGGCTGCCTCAGGTGTCCTCAAAGCCACCTCTTCTCCAGGCTGAACAACCCCAACTCTCTCAGCCTTTCTTCACAGCAGAGGCATTCCCTCCCCCTGACCATTTTTGTGGCCCTTCTCTGACCCACTCCAACAGCTCCATGTCTTTCCTGGGCTGAGGGCTCCAGAGCTGGACGCAGTGCTCCAGGTGGGGTCTCACCAGAGCAGAATGGAGGGGCAGAATCCCCTCCCTCGACCTGCGGCCACGCTGCTTTTGATGCAGCCCACGATACGGTTGGCCTTCTGGGCTGTGAGCACACATTGCTGGCTCATGTCCAGCTTTTGCTCCACCAGGACCCCCAAGTCCTCCTCGGCAGGGCTGCTCTCAATCCCTTCATCCCCCAGCCTGTATGGATACCGGGGGTTGCCCCGACCCAGGTGCAGGACCTTGCACTTGGCCTTGAATCTCCTGACGTTCACACAGGCCCACTTCTCCAGCTTGTCCAGGTCCCTCTGAACGGCATTTGAATGGCATGCCCTCTGAATGGCATCCAACTCCTCGTGGAGCTCGAGAGGAAAAGGAAACAGTTCAATCTCTGCTAGCAAGGTCAGGCTTCGCAGGAAGATTACAGAGCCATGATTCGCATATATGCAGGGAGAAGACCCAAAAGATCAAAGCTCCACAAGAGTTGTGACTGGCCAGGGTTGTGTCACAGGGACAAAAAGAAGGGCTTTTTCAAGTACGGGAATGGCAAGAGGAGGAGGTCAAAAGAATGAAGATGGTCACCTGACGACTAATAGGGATGAAGAGCAAGTGGAGGCATTCCATGCTTTTCCTTGGAGCCATAGAATATCTCGAGGTGGAAGGGACCCATAAAGATCATTGAGCCCATCTCCCTGCGCCTCACAGGACTACCTAAAATTAAACCATATGGCTAAGAGGAGTGTCGTCGAGATGCTCCTTGAACTCTGACAGGCTTGGTGCTGTGACCACTACCCTGGGGAACCTGTTCCAGTGACCGACTACCCTCTTGGAGAAGAACCTTTTCCACGTGTCCAGCCTGAACTTCCCCTGATGCAGCTTCTTTCCATTTCCTAGTGTCCTCTTGCCTTGGTCTTTAATAATACTGATAGACCTTGGGCTGCCCGGTCTTCTCAGTTGGAAGACCACGACTGCAGGAACAGTGACTGTGTCCATGTCATGGTTTAACCCCAGCCAGCAACTCAGCCCCACACAGCCGCTTGTGCACTCCCCCCTGGTGGGATGGGGGAGAGAATCAGAAGACTAAAAGTGAGAAAACTCGTGGGTTGAGATAAAGGCAGTTTAACAGGTAAAGCAAAAGCCATGCACAAGCAAAGCAAAACAAGGCATTCATTCACCAGTTCCCATCGGCAGGTGGGTGTTCAGCCATCCCCAGGGAAGCAGGGCAGCTCCAACATGCGTAACAGTTGCTTGGGAAGATAAATGCCATCACTCTGAACGTCCCTGCCTTCCTTCTTCTTCCCCCAGCTTTATATGCTGAGCATGAACGAAAACAGCCCTGTGTTACCCACACTGTTTCCAGCACAAATCCAAAACACAGCCCCATCCCAATTTACTATAAAGAAAATTGTCTTTATCCCAGCCAAAAGCAGCACAGTCCCTTTGTGGACCTTGAAATTGAAAGGGACCAGTTGTACCAGCTGCATGTTCACAAGGCCATGGGGCCTTTTGGGATTCATCCCAAACTACTGGAGGAGCTAGGGGATGGCACGGCAGGACCCCTCTCGATCACCTACCAAAGGTCTGGGGAGTCTGGGGAGGTCCCCACTGACTGGCAGCTAGCCAACATAATTCCAACGTACGCAAGTAGGGCGAGAGGGAAGACCCAGGAAACGACAGACCTGTTGGTCTGACCTCGGTACCTGGAAAAACCATGGAGAAGATCATAATATAAATTGCTGTGCTGGTTTTGGCTGGGATAGAGTTAATTTTCTTCAGAGTAGCTGGTATGGGGCTGTGTTTTGGATTTGTGCTGGAAACAGTGTGGATAACACAGGGCTGTTTTCTGCTTCTCACCCCACCTCACCAGGGAGAGGGCTGGGGGTGCACAAGAAGGTGGGAGGGGACACAGCTGATACAGCTGACCCCAACCGATCAAAGGGATATTCCATAGCATATGACGTCATGCTCAGCATATAAAGCTGGGCGGGAGGTTGGCGGGGGGGCACTGCCTGGGCTTCGGTCCGTTGGTGGTGAGCAAGTGTTTTCATTTGCATCATTTGTCTTTCTTGGGTTTTACATTTCTCTCTCTCTGTTATTTTTCTTTTCCTTACAATTTATTATTATTACTATTACTATTACTATTACTATTACTATTACTATTACTATTATTATTATTATTTCTTTTTTAAATGTAAAAATGTAAAGTAACACTCCGGACACAAGTACAGACTGGGAGGGGAGTGGCTGGAGAGCAGCCCTGCAGAAAGGGGTCTGGGGGTGCTGGTTGGCAGCAGGCTCCATGTGAGTCTCAGCCTGGGCTTGCCCCACAGCAGTGCCTTCTGCAGGGTGCTGCAGAGCTCTGGGCACTCCCACCACAGCCCCAGCCTCTCGGAAGGACCCAGAAGCTCCTGGGGGTGGGGAGGGGCTCTCATCCTCCCCATCACTCCCAGGGCTCGAGGCCAGCAATGGCCCAAGGAATTGGTTCCGTCACTCTTGGGGTGCTGTTGTGTCCTTTCCAGAAGAGCCCCCACACAGCCTGTGCCACCCCCACCCCCAGGTCCAGTGGCACAGGAGCTGCCCCAAGCTGGTGAACAGAAAAACCTCTTTCTCCTGCTTCTTGCCTTCTTTCTGACCCACACGTGGTGCTCCACTCTTCTCCAGGGAACCCCCTGCTCCACAGAGAGCCTTTCCCCAGGGGAGTGTGTCCGTGCTGCCCTGGCCAGTTGTTGCTGGCTCCCTGCCCTGGGGTGCCCACAGGGCCCGGAGCTGGTGCTGCTGCTCTGCAGAGCTGCCCTGGCACCATGGGCTGACTCCATCCTGGCCATGCTGGTGCGGGAGTGAAGCAGATCTGGCCAGACTGGCATCACTGCCCTGACAGGTTTCTCCCATGGCTCTGGGGCTGGGATACTCCGAGAAATCACAGGGCCTTTCAGCTCTTTCAGGATGTGTTCAGGTGTGTCACTGGACCCAGCCCATGGCTCCTCACTGAAGATGATGTGAATCACTCTTCAGGCTGCCTTCCTCGTGCCTGCTGTGTCTCCGCTGCCTCTCTGGCATTGCAGAGCCCCATTGGGCTGTGCATCCTGCAGGTTAGCCCTTTTCCTTTGGGTGACTCCACTTTTGGGGAAGTTTTGGAAACCTCCATTCACTTTCCAAACTGAGGCACCCAGTGACCCAGAGATGCCCTGTGCTCTCCTGGTGGGTTCAGATCCCCTGTCAGAAGGTCGGGCATCTTTGACCAGCCCTGCTATATGTGAGAGAGCCTCAAGCAGATGCCTTTTGACCGTCCAGGATCTCCATGGCATTGGGCACCAGTAAAGTGAAGGCTCACTCCAGCCCTCATTCCCTCACACATCAAGCCATGCCCTTGTCCCCCTAAGCCAAGGCAGCACCCAAGCCCAACAGCAGGGCCTTTTCGCCTGCAATTCCCTGAGCGTATTCTGCACTCCACTGTGCAAAGAAGAGCCCAAGCTGCACACGTTGCACGCAGGCAATCCCCTTTATTTACAGACATGCCACAAAGGAGGCCAGCAGTAGCGCAGTGATAGACTCATTGAGAGAAGGTTTTTGGGCCAGACAGACTGGCTTCAGCCTCTTGAGAAGGAGGATGAAAGCAGACATTTCTGAGCAAACACGATTATAACCAGTACAATGCCCAAAGGACACAAGTTGCCTGAGATCAATTGGAGAATATTTATGAAAAGTTATAAGCGGCTTATTGCTGCTGAAATACTACTACTAGAAACAGGTTCTTCAGGGCATTCTTGAGTTCCTTGTTCCTCATGCTGTAGATGAGGGGGTTGACTGCTGGAGGTACCACTGAGTACAGAACTGTCACCAGCAGATCCAGGGATGGGGAGGAGATGGAGGGGGGCTTCAGGTTGGCAAATATGCCAGTGCTGACAAACAGGGAGACCACCGTCAGGTGAGGGAGGCAGGTGGAGAAGGTTTTGTGCCGCCCCTGCTCAGAGGCGATCCTCAGCACAGCCCTGAAGATCTCCACATAAGACACCATTATGAAAATAAAAAAAACAAATGCTAAAGAAAGGGTAACCACAAGAAACCAAACTTCTCTGAGGTAGGTACGTGAGCAGGAGAGCTTGAGGAGTGGGGGGATTTCACAGAAGAACTGGTCCACAGCATTGCCCTTGCAGAGGGGAAGTGAAAATGTATTGGCAGTGTGAAGCAGACCAGTGAGAAACCCACTGCCCCAGGCAGCTGCTGCCATGTGGACACAAGCTCTGCTGCCCAGGAGGGTCCCATAGTGCAGGGGTTGGCAGATGGCAACATAGCGGTCATAGGCCATGATGGTGAGAATATAATACTCTGCCATTGCCAAGAAGGCAAAGAGAAAGAGCTGGGCAGCACATCCCGAGTAGGAGATGGCCCTGGTGTCCCAGAGGGAATTGGCCATAGATTTGGGGACAGTGGTGGAGATGCAGCCCAGGTCGAGGATGGCGAGGTTGAGGAGGAAGAAGTACATGGGGGTGTGGAGGCGGTGGTCGCAGGCTATGGCGGTGATGATGAGGCCGTTGCCCAGCAGGGCAGCCAGATAGATGCCCAGGAAGAGCCAGAAGTGCAAGAGCTGCAGCTCCCGCGTGTCTGCGAAGGCCAGGAGGAGGAAGTGGGTGATGGAGCTGGTGTTGGACATCTGCTGCCTCTGGGCATGGGGGACTGTCCAAGAGGGAAAAGACAGTGACAAGTTAGGAGAGACTTCTCTGAGCAAAATCAAAGCCATTTCTCATAGGACACCCCCAAAGTGTCTCTCTCCATTCAGAAAGACCTTTGGCAGGTGCCTTGCACGAGCTCTGGTTGGTGCTGGCTGAGGGTGCCCCAGGGAGCCGCAGGCTCTGCTCTGGGCTCTGGAGGAGTCAGTCCTGCCCCACAGCAACAGGTAAACAGGAACATGGGGTGATCTCAGATTAAATCCACTCGTGATATCAAAGAGCTTCTCAGCATTGTCACTGCCAATTCACCTGCCTGCAGAGCAGAGCTGTGGGGTTTTGGTTTGTGCCTTCTGGTCTGGTTGCCCCACCACAGCTGAGCAGTGTTTCTAATGCAGAAATCCCGGGCATTTCTGCTGCACTGCAAGTGAAATTGTGTGGGTCCTGAGAGGCAAAGGGACTGTCCCTCAGTGCAGAGTGAGGACAGCCGCTCTGTCCATCAGCCCTGATCTCAGCTGCCCTGTGCTGGCGGCTCTTTCAGCTGGAGGATCATGGCACTCGCGTATTCCCCCCAAACGAAACCGGACACTGCTGGGAGCAGAGGAATCCACGTTCTGAGTGCACATCTCCAAAGCCCTCACCCCATCGTACCTGAGGAGGATCTCAGCTCTCCCCTCCCAACCACGGACACAGAGGGCTCCTTACAGCTGCCCACATACAGCCACCCAGCAGCATTTCAATGGCCTTAGCACCGAGGTGTCTTCTCCATGGGTCTCCTGCATGACATAGAGGTGCCCCGGGAGAGCTTTGCCCTACTGGAGGGCAGCCTGCAGCCCAGCAGGACCTCCCAAGGAAAGACTCAACTCTCCTAAATTTCCTGTGTCCTGGAAGGAGGGTGAGATGTGTGCCAGCCGCACACTGCAGTACCCAGAGCCCCAAAGGTTAACAGGGTGCGAGTTGGATGCTTTTCCTCCACGGACATACGGGCATGACAGTAGACACAGCGTTGGTGTCTGAGGTGCACTTGAATCCTCACCCCCCACAGCAGTGAGTGTCACAGTAAGAACAAGGGCGGCAGGGAGAAGAGGAGAACGTGCCAAAGTTCCCCTGCCAAGGGAGGCAGGGGAGGGAGACATAGTCAGAGCCTTGAGTTTTTCTCCTCTTTGGTGGTCAGGCTGCTGGGAAGGCAACTCATGGCCAAGTGTCCATGACATGAAGGGCAGAGGCTCTGCCGTGTGAGTGAGGAGAGCAGGGGGTTGCTCCAGGGAAAGCATCTGCACTGCAGGGGATGGCAGGGAGGTGCCTGAACCCCTCCTCCCATGGCCTTTCTGGGAGCAGTTCTCTCTTCCTCGCTGCCCATGGTTCTGCTGCCTGGAGCTCTTCTGGGCCAGGACCTGTTTCTCTGCCCTCACGGCTCCTCCCTCTTCATACTCACAGAGCCCATCCGCCCTGCTGCGTGCTCAGCTCTGCCCTGCAGACACCTCCTGTCAGCAGGGCACTGCCCAGGGGCATCTCGGTGCGTGCAGGGGCTAAGGAGCAGCTCAGGCAAGTCCTAACGAGAACTGGGGTCTCATTGCCTACTCCAGAGCAGAGCAATCAATTCCCATCTCCCACTGCCCACCCAGACAACCCAGGGGAGAAAACTCAAAGCACACACTTCTTCCCTTTCAGGTAATCCCCTACCTTGACACCCATCTTTAAAATGACACTCTGCAAATGTCCTCCGGGTGATGGAGAAGCCTGAGCAGCCCTGAACCACGCTGCACCCTCTGGACAGCAGAAGGACCGTGCCCTGCTGGGGCTCACTCCTTCCACCCACAGCTTCTCCCCACAGCGTCGTGGGGAGCTCCCCGGGCAGGCTGAGTGCTGACCCTGGCAGGCAGCAGAGTCCCTGCCCCAGCCCCCTGGGGCGCAGGGACCCTGCTCGGAAGGACAGCCCTGGCCACCCCTGCCTGCACACACACCTTCACCCCCTGGAGCAGTGCCCGGGAGAAGGCAGCCGTCATGCCCTCTCCTTCTGACGGTGCAGCAGGGAAGCCCTGCTCTGCAGCACCTCCTCCTCCTCTACAGCAGGGAAGCTGAGAGAGTCCTCCTGAAAGATCATAGTTGCTGTGGCATGTACCAGCTTTTGGATATCCCTCCAGGAACACCAGCTACATTGTCCTGCACCCAGGGACTTACCATGTAGAGGGCTGTGAAGATCTCTCCCCCAGTGAGCTCTCAGCATCCTCCCACTCCAGACTGCCTTTACGCTCTCTCTGCCTCACTCCCTCCCCTCGGTGCCTTCAGGCAGTGCCCTCAGCCCTGCTGCGCTTTGCAGAGGAGCTGCTCCTGGGCAGAGCTGTCTCTCTGCAGCACTGCCCACTTGCCAGGAGCTCCCTCCTTCCAGGAGCCCAGCCCAGCTCAGCAGCAGAGGACCAGCACAAGGCAGCACTTGCTCTGCCCCTCGCGGCTCCCTTGAGGGGTCCCTGGGGCTCCAGGGGATCTTGCTGGGAAACAGCCTGAAGTCATCCCTGATCTTCCCTCCCTCAGCTGCACAGAGACACTTCCTTCTCCTGTCAGGAAAAGACTTGGCCATGAGAATCCCCTTTCTTTGTCCCAGCATTAGACAGGACTCCCAGGAAGGTGACAAGCAAAGACCTAATTTCTCCAAGCTGGGGGATATCCTCATGTGAATGAAATAGGCATTTCAGTGTGGCTTTGTAGTCCTAGGGCTCGAAAGACATTCAGCTCTCTGTTGTCCACGCCATGTCTCTGCTCTGAAGCAAAGCCTTTGCACACAGGGGGTCTTGGGCGCTTGGGACCAGGTTTCCTTAGGGCAGGGACGAGCTTGCCTGCTTCCACAGCTGCAGGGCTTCAGCCCAAACGTGCAGCAATGGCCTCAGCCAGGGCCACAGGCAGGAAGAGCTGGAGCTGGTCCTGAGGAGACAGAGCTGTGACATGGTTGCAGAGCTCAGGACAGCTGCTCTTCAAGGACAGCATCCTCCAAGCTCAGCAAGGCTCCAGATTGAAACTCCCTCTGAACTTGAAAGGCCATTGCAGGGCACCAGAAGGAGCGTTCACTGCTTCAGGAACAGTTAAAGAAGAAACAGAGGTGCTGTGTGGCCACTGCTGAATGTGGTGAGAGCAGGAGCAGATAGATCTGAGGTTCTCGGTGTCCTCTTTGCCTCAGGCTTCCCCAGCAAGGTCTGCCAGGCCTCTGGGACTCAGGGCAGGACTCTGGAGGAGATCAAGCAGCGGTGCATGGGGATCAAGCCAGGGATCACTTGAGCCAACGCAATCCTTACCAGTGTAGGGGACAGGAGGGGAGGCATCCCAGGGAGCTGAGAGAGCAGCCCAAGGTCACAGTGAAGCCACTCTCCAGCATCTTTCAAAGGTGATGGTGTCTGTGGGGATTCCCTGATGACTCGCAGCACCCAAACCTTGCACGCACCTTTCAAAACTGCCCCAAGGATGTGCAGAGGAGCGGAAGGCTGTGCCCCAGATCGTGTTCCCTCAGATCCCATTTCTGGGGGTCTGAAAGAGAAGGTGACTGGATTTACTGGATTTAGCTTGTCTCTCACCTTCCTCTTTGCTTTCTGTGATGAAAGGACAGGACTGCAGGACACAGGGAGACCAGTGGTTGTCTTTTAACCTGGAAGTCAGTGAAGTTTTCAACATCACCCCCCCAATATTCTTGTGCCCAAGTTCGGATATTGTGGTCTGCATGGGTGGATAAGTGGATGGGTAAATAACCAGATGGATGGTTGGGCTCAGAGGGACGTGATCAATGCGTGGTACTCTGCCTGCAGGCATCGAGCTCATAGGGTCCTGCAGGGGTCTGTCCTGCCACCTGCCCTCTTTAACGTGCTTTTAATGACCTGGAGGAGATGAGCAAGTGCTTTTTCATTGCATTTGCAGATGGACACCATATTGAGGAGAGCAGACATTGCACTGGAGGGCAGGCCTGCCATCCCAAAGGACAAAGACAGGCCAGAGGGATTTGCAAAATGTAACATCATGATGTCCAGTAAACACAAATTTGCAAATCCTGCCTTGAGGTGCACCAATCCCATGCAATGACAGAGGCCAGGGGCTGTGTGGCTGGGTAACAGCTCTATGGGAAAGGCTCTGGTGGTCCTTGGATTTCATTAGGCAAAATGGGAGCCATCAGCAAAGAAGGCCAACAGCATCCTTTGCTTCTCTCTTCATCCCTTAAAATTACAAGTGCTTCTCTTTTCTTATCCTAATACCCTCCAAAAAGAACAGCCTACCCTCTGAAACCTTTCCCCATTGACTATCCATTTCTTGTTTCCTTCCCTCTTTTGGCATTTCTGAGATGGTTGCTGATTTTCAACCTTGGGTAGCAGCTCCATTAAACACATCATTCTCTTTCAGTCCTTGGAGTGTCCTGCAATTCCCCATCTTGGTATCTTGTTTGAGACACTGGCCCACAAACCTTAACTGCTGACGTGTTGGAGTTTCACTCCAGAGGGACCTTTCAGACCAGGGGGCAAGGTCTGCACTGGGTCAGAAGAACCTCGTGCATCAGGACAGGCTGGGACCTGGCTGGCTGAGGATTGTTCTGAGGAGAAGGGCATGGGAGTTCTGGTGGATGCCTTAGGAGCCCATGGGTTTCCCATCTTGAAAGGAGGATGGAGAAACTGGAGAAGGTCCAGAGGAAGGCTGTTACCATGGGCTTAGGAGCCTAAAGCGCATGAGCTGTGTGGAGAGGCTGAGGCAACTGAGCCTCTTTAGTCTGCTGAAGGGGAGGCACAGGGCAGTCTAAAAGCAGGCAACACCTGCCTGGAGAGGTGGTGGAGCCAAGCTCTTCTGCAATGGAAGATGCTATGGCAGAGACAACAGCCACAAGCTTCTTCCCAGGGCCTTCAGACTGGGCCTCAGGAGAAACTGGCTAGGAGGGTGATGCTGCAGTGCAGCAGGACACCCAGAGACTCTCTGTGCTCTCCATCTCTGGAGGTTTTCAGGTTTCAGCTCTACAAAGTCACAGCTGACCTGACCCGTGGTTGGTGATTCCCCAGCCTTTGTTGGGAACCTGCACTGGGGACCCCTAGCAGTCCCTTTTCCCAACATCTGTTCCATGCCCTTGTGCCTTGCAGTGTCCCCATGTTGTGGAGGCTCACAAAATCAAACTAGGCAGGTGATAGGTTCAAAAATAAACTGTATTTAAACAAAAATTGTTTAGCAGCAACGTAACTCGAAATGAGGCTCATCAAAATCATTCAACACTCTGACGACATCAGTAAGCTATAGGTTCAGGATGGTGTATGATGAATTAATACTACACTGCCAGCTTTCGAAATGAGCATCTAAAATGTGCACAGTCACTGACCTATAAGATGAGGGCTCTCAACCTCGAGGAGTTTCCCTGGGCAGCGTCCCCACCCAAGGGGAGGGTTCCCGACTGCAGACCTGCTGCTCCGAGGAGGACCGACTCAACTTGCCCTCCGGTGGGCATGTTTCATTATACCCCAGCTGAATCTGACCTGTGGTCAACTCTGAGTGGCTGAGGGCCTTAACTTTCTTACTCCTTGCCCGAGGTGTATACATGACCATAATTACTGACCCAAACTGTGTACGTGATGGTCGGCACTTGCCACCTTAAAGACGCAAAATTAAGGGCTTGAAAAGCTAGGATGCAGTGGTCCTGATGCCCCTGGTCTTTTATCGGGGTGGGTGCACTCGCCATACTATTCACCCCCTGACCACAGTCACCATTCGACTGGTTTCCTTGGAGTGGTTGTACAGTCACCTCTTGCCTCCAAAGTTAAAAGGGAGCGCAGTCTCGGTGAGGTCCGTGCTCACCGTGAATCATCATTTCTCAGTTTAATGTTGTACTGGAACATCAATTGTACCAACAGAGTCTAAAGGAACACCAATTATACAAACAGATATCAAGGGAGTATACTCCATGGTTAATATGGATTTCATTGTTGTGTGCTTTAACACAAGGTATAACAATACAAATCACAGCAATCACAACTACAACCATTATGAGAGATTGGAGAAGGCTGGTTAGCCATCCTGACAAAGAAAACCCAAACACATCGAAAACTTTCCCCAACCAATTAGTCCCCAGTGCAGCAACAATTGCCTCTGAGTCCTCTGCTACTTTTGTCATTCTGTTGATCTGGCCTTGAAGGGGTCCTGACACGTTCGGCATGTGGGCACAGCACTCAACTACTGATAGGTTCACGACTCCACATACGTCTTTCTCCTTTACCAGCATCAGATCTAACATGGCTCGGTGTCCTGGTTTCGGCTGGGATAGAGTTAAATTTCTTCCTAGTGCTGTGTTTTGGATTTACTGTTAGAAGAATGTTGATAACACAGTGATGTTTTCAATTGTCACTAAGTTTCCTGCTAGTCAAGGACATTCAGCTTACAAAAAAATAACAAGTCCTGGGAGGGAGCACAGCCAGGACAGCTAGCCCAGCTGGCCAACGGGGTATTCCATACCATGTGATGTCATGCTCAGTATATGAATGGTAGGCATGCTCTAAGAAGTAACGATTGCTATTTGGTTATCAGTCAGCGCGGGTGGTGAGCAATTGCATTGTGCATCACTCATTTTGTATATTCTATCATTTTTTTTTTCTTCCTTTCCTTTTCTGTTCCATTACACTGTCTTTATCTCAACCCATGAGTTTTTTCACTCCTACCCTTCTGATTCTCTCCCGGTTCCATTGCGGGGGGTTGGGGAGTGAGCAAGCCGCTGCGTTGTGTTTGGCTGCCTGCCAGGTTAAACCACAACAGTCCGTTTTGGCACACAACGTGGCGCTCGAAGGGTTGAGATAACGACACATCTGACCTGAACGGGTTAAAACAAATTCGTAATAAACATTTATTATGTCAGTTTAGTAGTCGCTGGTCACAATGTTGGTTTATTTGCTCTCAGATTTGTTGGATCTGTTCTTGGAGTTTTGGTCTGTAGCTCCCTACTGGCTGTATATACTGCTGATTATCAGTATTTATGTGGGGAAATGGATTAAGGTCATCGCTTTGCTATACTGTGTGACACTGGTTTATGTTATGATAAAATTATTGGTCAGGAGACTGTACCCAGCACTGCCGTCACCCCTGTTCTTCGGGAGCTATCTTTTGGAAACTATTAATAATTACACTTTTTACCCCTTCCCCTCAGAGAGCCAGTTTACAGGGGAGATAGCTTCCTTCACCTTCCCTTCTCCTCCAGACTGATTACAAAAGCTCTGGAGGATTTTGAATATCCTTGGGGTGCTCAAACCGGCGTGTTCCTATTGCTATGTCTTCTGAATATGTTTCAGGCCTTGTTTAAGGTTAAACAACTATTTACGAATACCACCCAGAGATCTGCCCCGAGGCTGGATAGTTATGAGTGGCAGGGTATGTGGGATAGTATGGGCAAGTGCCTAGGACAGTGGTCACCTCCAATGTTTTGGAGCTTCACCTGAACAAGTGCAGAATCCTGAAAAACTAGTAAAATTATTGGAAAATGTATGCTGTCACCCTGGCAATTCCAGAGAGACCCAGATTACTGCAAGGGGCTGGGGCCTGGCCCATGCCTACCGAGCCCTGTTCAACACTATTCAGAACCCTCAAGGGGGAGAGGAGGTCTCCGGAGCTGATGACAAAATGACAGGCACTGCAGCTACTCCAACCCCCACGATGGGCACTGCGGCTACTCCAAACCCTGCAACGGGCACTGCAGCTGCTCCAACCCCCACGACGGGTGCTGCAGCTGAAGCAGAGGACCAACCCTTGCTGGTATCCGTAGCCCTTGTACAGAAGAAATCTTGTAAGTGGAAGTCAAGTCATTTAGAAAGGAATGATGGAAAAGCAGGACCATCACGAGGAGGGCAGGAGGAAGAGGAAGAACTCATAAACGAGGCGGAAACCACCCGATCCCTATCCCTGAATGTGTTGTGAGATATGCAGAAAGATTTCAGCCGTCGTCCAGGTGAGCATATCATTACCAGGTTACCATAACGATATGCTCTGATGTTGGGATAGTGGGGACAGTAGCCTGGAATCAGAGGGGAAGGAGGCCAAACAGCTGGGATCCCTTGCTAGGGACGGAGACATTGACAAAGCAATTGGAAAAGGGGCACAAGCCCTCAGCCTCTGGAGGCGACTGCTGTCAGGCGTGAAGGAAAGGTATCCCTTCAAGGAAGATGTTCTATATCGCCCAGGCAAATGGACCACTATGGAGAGAGGTATCCAGTACCTGAGAGAATTAGGTGTGCTGGAGGTGGTTTATAGTGATCTGGACAATGAGCAAGTACGCAAAGATCCAGATGAAGTCCAGTGCACACGAATCATGTGGCGCAAATTGGTACGGAGCGCACCAGCGTCGCATGCCAGTTCGTTGGCAGTACTGTGCTGGAAAGAGGAAGAAGCACCAATGGTAGATGACGTGGTTGGCAGACTCCTGGAATACGAAGAAATTGTCTCCTCCTCCCTTGTCTCGGCTCTGGAGAAATTGTCCCGGAATTCCAGCAACTCAAAGAGGATACGTCCTATTCTCCACCTGTACGGATCAGTATCTCAGCCATTAGGAGTCAGCGTTCTTCTGCTCAAGAGAGAGGATATAGAAGGTACACACCTCGGGGCACCCTGTGGTTTCACCTGCGTGACCACGGAAAGGACATGAGGCAGTGCGATGGAAAACCTACCTCGACCCTAGAGGCACGGGTATGTGAGTTGCAAGGAAAAACAATGACACAAGGGGGTTCTCCCAGGAAAAATGCTGCTCCAGTTTTCAGGAAAAACCTGTCTCACGACGGTTCAGTTTCCAGTGAACAGTTCCCCAGACAAAGTAGAAAGGCTGATCTTACGTCGAATTGTAATTGTAATGAAGAAATTCTTGACTCGTATTTGCAAGAAGTGAGAAACAGATACTATGACCAGAACTAGAGGGGTCCTGCCCCCAGCCACGTGGAGGAAAGGGACAACCGGGTTTACTGGACTGTGTGGATTCGATGGCCTGGCACATCAGAGCCACAGGAGTATAAGGCTCTCGTAGACACTGGTGCACAGTGTACCCTGATGCCATCAAGCTCTAAAGGGGCAGAACCCATTTGTATTTCTGGAGTGACAGGGGGATCCCAAGAGTTAACTGTATTGGAGGCCGAAGTGAGCCTAACCGGGAATGAGTGGCAGAAGCACCCCATTGTGCATCCTGAGGTAGCTCCGTGCATCCTTGGCACAGGCTACCTCAGGAGAGGCCTGTGTATTTCAAGGACCCAACAGGGTACCGGTGGGCTTTTGGGTAGCGTTGGCGAAGGCTGACAGCTGCAGACCCAGTTCCAGAATAGCCTGCCGGTTCCGTACCAGAGCAACTCCCATCCCAAAAACTGATTCCAGCCACCATCCTACTTAGAATCATAGAATCATAGTATCATTATAGTTGGAAAAGACCTCTAAGATCATCGAGTCCAACCATCATCCCAACACCACCATGCCCACTACACCATATCCCTAAGCACCACATCTACATGTCTTTTAAATACCTCCAGGGATGGGGACTCAACCCCTTCCCTGAGCAGCCTGTTCTTAGGCCTGACCACTCTTTCAGTAAAGAAATTTCTCCTAATGTCCAATCTAAACCTCCCTTGGTGCAACTTGAGGCCATTTCCTCTCGTCCTATCGCTGTTACTTGGCAGAAGAGACCAACCCCCACCTCACTACAACCTCCTTTCAGGTAGTTGTAGAGTGCGATGAGGTCTCCCCTCAGCCTCCTCTTCTCCAGGCTAAACAACCCCAGTTCCCTCAGCCGCTCCCCATCAGACTTGTGCTCCAGGCCCTTCACCAGCTTCATTGCCCTCCTCTGGACACGCTCCAGCAGCTCCATGTCCTTCTTGTGGTGAGGGGCCCAAAACTGAACACAGGATTCGAGGTGCGGCCTCCCCAGTGCCGAGTACAGGGGCGCAATCACCTCCCTGCTCCTGCTGGCCACACTAGTTCTGATACAGGCCAGGATGCCGTTGGCCTTCTTGGCCACCTGGGCACACTGCTGGCTCATGTTCAGCAGTGAGGTTCAGCACCCCGAGGTTCTTTTCCTCTGGGCAGCTTTCCAGCCACTCTTCCCCAAGCCTGTAGCATTGCCTGGGGTTGGTGTGGCCGAAGTGCAGGACCGGGCACTTGGCCTTGTTAAATCTCATACAGTTGGCCTCAGCCCATCGATCCAGCCTGTCCAGGTCCCTCTGCAGAGCCTTCCTACCCTCCAGCAGATCAACACTCCCGCCCAGCTTGGTGTTGTCTGCAAACTTACTGAGGGAGCACTCGATTCCCTCATCCAGATCGTTGATAAAGATATTGAACAGGACCGGCCCCAGTACTGAGCCCTGGGGAACACCGCTCGTGACCGGCCGCCAACTGGATTTAACTCCGTTGACCACAACTCTCTGGGCTCGGCCGTCCAGCCAGTTTTTTACCCAGCGAAGAGTGTACCTGTCTAGGCCATGAGCCACCAGCTTCTCTAGGAGAATGCTGTGGGAGACAGTGTCAAAGGCTTTACTGAAGTCCAGGTAGACCACATCCACAGCCTTTCCCTCATTCACTAGGCGGGTCACCTGGTCATAGAAGGAGATCAGGTTGGTCCAGCAGGTTTTGTATGTGTACGTGTATTTGGTTTGTGTATAGTTCTATGAGTAGTTCTTTCTCTAGCTGAAATAGTATCAGCAACCACATCTCTGCCGGTGTCTGTACCACTGATGGTCTTGGTATTGGTTTGACTACCTGTAATGGTATCACTGTCTCTTTACTGGTATTGGGATCACTAATGGTATTGGTAATGGCAACTGTAAAGGTAATTGTATCTTGTCCTGGTTTCGGCTGGGATAGAGTTAATTTTCTTCCCAGTAGCTGGTATAGTGCTGTGTTTTGGATTTAGTATGAGAAGAATGTTGATAACACCCCGATGTTGTGGTTGTTGCTAAGTAGTGTTTATACAAAGTCAAGGACGTTTCAGCTTCCTGTGCTCTGCCAGGTGCACAAGAAGCTGGGAGGGAGCATAGCCAGGACAGCTGACCCAAGTGGTCAATGGGGTATTCCATACCATATGACGTCATGCTCAGTATATAAACTAGGAGGTGCGGTCCAGGAAGCAGCGATCGCTGCTCAGGGACTGGCTAGACATCGGTCGGCGGGTGGTGAGCAATTGCATTCTGCATAACTCATTTTGTATATTCTATTATTATTTTTATTATTATTATTATTATTATTATTATTGCTTTCTTTTCTGTTCTATTAAACTGTCTTTATCTCAGTCCACAAATTTTACTTTTTTTTTTTTTTTTCTGATTCCCTCCCCCATCCCACTGTGTTGGGGGGCAGTGAGTGAGCAGCTGTGTGGTGATTGGTTGCCTGCCAGGTTAAACCACAATCATCTGTACCAGTATGTGTAATGATATCAATATCTGCAATGGGATCAGTATCATAGAATCATAGAATAGTTTGGGTTGGAAGGGACCTTTAAAGGTCACCTAGTCCAACCCCCCTGCCGTGAGCAGGGACATCTTCAGCTAGATCAGGTTGTTCAGAGCCGTGTCCAACCCGACCTTGAATGTTCCCAGGGATGGGGCATCTACCACTTCTCTGGGCAACCTGTGCCAGTGTTTCACCAACCTCATGGTAAAAAACTTCTTCCTTCTATCTAGTCTGAAACTACACTCTTTTAGTTTAAAACCATTCCCCCTTGTCCTATTGCAACAGGCCCTGCTAAAAAGTCTCTCCCCATCTTTCTTACAAGCCCCCTTCAAGTACTGAAAGGGTGCCTCAGGTGTCCTCAAAGCCGCCTCTTCTCCAGGCTGAACAACCCCAACTCTCTCAGCCTTTCTTCACAGCAGAGGCGTTCCATCCCCCTGACCATTTTTGTGGCCCTTCTCTGACCCACTCCAACAGCTCCATGTCTTTCCCGGGCTGAGGGCTCCAGAGCTGGACACAGTGCTCCAGGTGGGGTCTCACCAGGGCAGAATGGAGGGGCAGAATCCCCTCCCTCGACCTGCTGGCCACGCTGCTTTTGATGCAGCCCAGGATACGGTTGGCCTTCTGGGCTGTGAGCACACATTGCTGGCTCATGTCCAGCTTTTGCTCCACCAGGACCCCCAAGTCCTCCTCGGCAGGGCTGCTCTCAATCCCTTCATCCCCCAGCCTGTATGGATACCGGGGGTTGCCCCGACCCAGGTGCAGGACCTTGCACTTGGCCTTGAACCTCCTGATGTTCACACAGGCCCACTTCTCCAGCTTGTCCAGGTCCCTCTGAATGGCATTTGAATGGCATGCCCTCTGAATGGCATCCAACTCCTCGTGGAGCTCGAGAGGAAAAGGAAACAGTTCAATCTCTGCTAGCAAGGTCAGGCTTCGCAAGAAGATTACAGAGCCGCGGTTCGCATATATGCAAGGAGAAGACCCAAAAGATCAAAGCTCCACAAGAGTTGTGACTGGCCAGGGTTGTGTCACAGGGACAAAAAGAAGGGCTTTTTCAAGTATGGGAATGGCAAGAGGAGGAGGTCAAAAGAATGAAGATGGTCACCTGACAACTAATAGGGATGAAGAGCAAGTGGAGGCATTCCATGCTTTTCCTTAGAGCCATAGAATATCTCGAGGTGGAAGGGACCCATAAAGATCATTGAGCCCATCTCCCTGCGCCTCACAGGACTACCTAAAATTAAACCATATGGCTAAGAGGAGTGTCGTCGAGATGCTCCTTGAACTCTGACAGGCTTGGTGCTGTGACCACTACCCAGGGGAACCTGTTCCAGTGACCGACTACCCTCTTGGAGAAGAATCTTTTCCACGTGTCCAGCCTGAACTTCCCCTGATGCAGCTTCTTTCCATTTCCTAGTGTCCTCTTGCCTTGGTCTTTAATAATACTGATGGACCTTGGGCTGCCCGGTCTTCTCAGTTGGAAGACCACGACTGCAGGAACAGTGACTGTGTCCATGTCATGGTTTAACCTCAGCCAGCAACTAAGCCCCACACAGCCGCTTGTGCACTCCCCCCCGGTGGGATGGGGGAGAGAATCAGAAGTGTAAAAGTGAGAAAACTCGTGGGTTGAGATAAAGGCAGTTTAACAGGTAAAGCAAAAGCCGTGCACAAGCAAAGCAAAAGAAGGCATTCATTCACCAGTTCCCATCGGCAGGTGGGTGTTCAGCCATCCCCAGGGAAGCAGGGCTCCATCACGTGTAACAGTTCCTTGGGAAAACAAATGCCATCACTCTGAACGTCCCTGCCTTCCTTCTTCTTCCCCCAGCTTTATATGCTGAGCATGAACGAAAACAGCTCTGTGTTACCCACGCTGTTTCCAGCACAAATCCAAAACACAGCCCCATCCCAATTTACTATAAAGAAAATTGTCTTTATCCCAGCCAAAAGCAGCACAGTCCCTTTGTGGACCTTGAAATTGAAAGGGACCAGTTGTATCAGCTGCATGTTCACAAGGCCATGGGGCCTTTTGGGATTCATCCCAGAGTATTGGAGGAGGTAGGGGATCTCACGGCAGGACCCCTCTCGATCATCTACCAAAGGTCTGGGGAGCCTGGGGAGGTCCCCACTGACTGGCAGCTAGCCAACATAATTCCAACGTATGCAAGAAGGGCAAGAGGGAAGACCCAGGAACCGACAGACCTCTTGGTCTGACCTCAGTACCTGGAAAAAGCATGGAGAAGATCATAATATAAATTGCTGTGCTGGTTTTGTCTGGGATAGAGTTAATTTTCTTCAGAGTAGCTGGTATGGGGCTGTGTTTTGGATTTGTGCTGGAAACAGTGTGGATAACACAGGGCTGTTTTCTGCTTCTCACCCCACCTCACCAGGGAGAGGGCTGGGGGTGCACAAGAAGGTGGGAGGGGACACAGCTGATACAGCTGACCCCAACCGATCAAAGGGATATTCCATAGCATATGACGTCATGCTCAGCATATAAAGCTGGGCGGGAGGTTGGCGGGGGGGCCACTGCCTGGGCTTCGGTCCGTTGGTGGTGAGCAAGTGTTTTCATTTGCATCATTTGTCTTTCTTGGGTTTTACATTTCTCTCTCTCTGTTATTTTTCTTTTCCTTACAATTTATTATTATTACTATTACTATTACTATTACTATTACTAATACTATTACTATTACTATTACTATTACTATTATTATTATTATTTCTTTTTTAAATGTAAAAATGTAAAGTAACACTCCGGACACAAGTACAGACTGGGAGGGGAGTGGCTGGAGAGCAGCCCTGCAGAAAGGGGTCTGGGGGTGCTGGTTGGCAGCAGGCTCCATGTGAGTCTCAGCCTGGGCTTGCCCCACAGCAGTGCCTGCTGCAGGGTGCTGCAGAGCTCTGGGCACTCCCACCACAGCCCCAGCCTCTCGGAAGGACACAGAAGCTCCTGGGGGTGGGGAGGGGCTCTCATCCTCCCCATCACTCCCAGGGCTCGAGGCCAGCAATGGCCCAAGGAATTGGTTCCGTCACTCTTGGGGTGCTGTTGTGTCCTTTCCAGAAGAGCCCCCAGACAGCCGGTGCCACCCCCACCCCCAGGTCCAGTGGCACAGGAGCTGCCCCAAGCTGGTGAACAGAAAAACCTCTTTCTCCTGCTTCTTGCCTTCTTTCTGACCCACGCGTGGTGCTCCACTCTTCTCCAGGGAAACCCCTGCTCCACAGAGAGCCTTTCCCCAGGGGAGTGTGTCCGTGCTGGCCTGGCCAGTTGTTGCTGGCTCCCTCCCCTGAGGTGCCCACAGGGCCCGGAGCTGGTGCTGCTGCTCTGCAGAGCTGCCCTGGCACCATGGGCTGACTCCATCCTGGCCATGCTGGTGCGGGAGTGAAGCAGATCTGGCCAGACTGGCATCACTGCCCTGACAGCTTTCTCCCGTGGCTCTGGGGCTGTGATACTCCGAGAAATCACAGGGCCTTTCAGCTCTTTCAGGATGTGTTCAGGTGTGTCACTGGACCCAGCCCATGGCTCCTCACTGAAGTTGATGTGAATCACTCTTCAGGCTGCCTTCCTCGTCCCTGCTGTGTCTCCGCTGCCTCTCTGGCATTGCAGAGCCCCATTGGGCTGTGCATCCTTCAGGTTAGCCCTTTTCCTTTGGGTGACTCCACTTTTGGGGAAGTTTTGGAAACCTCCATTCACTTCCCACCCCGAGGAACCCAGTGACCCAGAGATGCCCTGTGCTCACCTGGTGGGTTCAGATCCCCCATCAGAAGGTCGGGCATCTTAGACCAGCCCTGCCAAATGTGAGAGAGCCTCAAGCAGAAGCCTTTTGACCGTCCAGGATCTCCATGGCATTGGGCACCAGTAAAGTGAAGGCTCACTCCAGCCCTCATTCCCTCACACATCAAGCCATGCCCTTGTCCCCCTAAGCCAATGCAGCACCCAAGCCCAACAGCAGGGCCTTTTAGCCTGCAATTCCCTGAGCGTATTCTGCACTCCACTGTGGAAAGAAGAGCCCAAGCTGCACACGCTGCACGCAGGCAATCCCCTTTATTTACAGACATGCCACAAAGGAGGCCAGCAGTAGCGCAGTGATAGACTCATGGAGAGAAGGCCTTTGGGCCAGACAGACTGGCTTCAGCCTGTTGAGAAGGACGATGAAAGCAAACATTTCCGAACAAACACGATTATAATCAGTACAATGCCCAAAGGACACAAGTTGCCTGAGATCACTTGGAGAAACCTTGTGAAGAGAGATGGACAGCTTATTGCTGCTGAAATACTACTTCTAGAATCAGGTTCTTGAGGGCATTCTTGAGTTCCTTGTTCCTCATGCTGTAGATGAGGGGGTTCACTGCTGGAGGTACCACTGAGTACAGAACTGTCACCACCAGATCCAGGGATGGGGAGGAGATGGAGGGGGGCTTCAGATAGGAAAACATGCCAGTGCTGACAAAAAGGGAGACCACGGCCAGGTGAGGGATGCACGTGGAGAAGGCTTTGTGCCGTCCCTGCACAGAGGGGATCCTCAACACAGCCCTGAAGATCTGCACATAGGACACCATAATGAAAATAAAACAACCAAAATGAAAAGAAAAACTTACCACAAGAAGCCCAATTTCGCTGAGGTAGGCGTGTGAGCAGGAGAGCTTGAGGAGTGGGGGGATTTCACAGAAGAACTGGTCCACAGCATTGCCCTTGCAGAGGGGCAGTGAAAATGTATTGATGGTGTGAAGGAGAGAATTGAGAAAAGCAGTGCCCCAGGCAGCTGCTGCCATGTGGACACAAGCTCTGCTGCCCAGGAGGGTCCCATAGTGCAGGGGTTGGCAGATGGCAACGTAGCGGTCATAGGCCATGATGGTGAGAAGAGAATACTCTGCTATTACCAAAAAGGCAAAGAGAAAGACCTGGGCAGCACATCCCAAGTAAGAGATGGCCCTGGTGTCCCAGAGGGAATTGGCCATGGATTTGGGAACAGTGGTGGAGATGCAGCCCAGGTCAAGGACAGAGAGGTTGAGGAGGAAGAAGTACATGGGGGTGTGGAGGCGGTGGTCGCAGGCTATGGTGGTGATGATGAGGCCGTTGCCCAGCAGGGCAGCCAGGTAGATGCCCAGGAAGAGCCAGAAGTGCAAGAGCTGCAGCTCCCGTGTGTCTGCGAAGGCCAGGAGGAGGAAGTGGGTGATGGAGCTGGTGTTGGACATCTGCTGCCTCTGGGCATGGGGGACTGTCCAAGAGGGAAAAGACAGTGACAAGTTAGGAGAAACTTCTCTGAGCAAAACCAAAGCCATTTCTCATAGGACCCCCAAAAGTGTCTCTCGCCCTTCAGGAAGACCTTTGGCAGGTCCCTTGCACGAGCTCTGGTTGGTGCTGGCTGAGGGTGCCCCAGGGAGCCGCAGGCTCTGCTGTGGGCTCTGGAGAAGTCAGTCGCTCTGTCCATCAGCTCTGATCTCACTGCCCTGTGCTGGCAGCTCTTTCAGCTGGAGGACTCTGGCACTCGCGTGTTCCCCCCAAAAGAAACCGGACACTGCTGGGAGCAGAGGAATCCACGTTCTGAGTGCACATCTCCAAAGCCCTCACCCCATCGTACCTGAGGAGGATCTCAGCTCTCCCCTCCCAACCACGGACACAGAGGGCTCCTCACAGCTGCCCACATACAGCCACCCAGCAGCATTTCAATGACCTTAGCACCGAGGTGTCTTCTCCATGGGGCTCCTGCATGACATAGAGATGCCCCGGGAGAGCTTTGCCCTACTGGAGGGCAGCCTGCAGCCCAGCAGGACCCCCCAGGGAAAGACTCAACTCTCCTAAATTTCCTGTGTCCTGGAGGGAGGGTGAGATGTGTGCCAGCCGCACACACTGCAGTACCCAGAGCCCCAAAGGTTAACAGGGTGCGAGTTGGATGCTTTTCCTCCACGGACATACGGGCATGACAGTAGACACAGCGTTGGTGTCTGAGCTGCACTTGAATCCTCACCCCCCCCAAAGCAGTGAGTGTCACAGTAAGAACAAGGGCGTCAGGGAGAAGAGGAGAACGTGCCAAAGTTCCCCTGCCAAGGGAGGCAGGAGAGGGAGACACAGTCAGAGGCTCGAGTTTTTCTCCTCTTTGGTGGTCAGGCTGCTGGGAAGGCAACTCATGGCCAAGTGTCCATGACATGAAGGGCAGAGGCTCTGCTGTGTGAGTGAGAAGAGCAGGGGGTTGCTCCAGGGAAAGCATCTGCACTGCAGGGGATGGCAGGGAGGTGCCTGAACCCCTCCTGCCATGGCCTTTCTGGGAGCAGTTCTCTCTTCCTCGCTGCCCATGGCTCTGCTGCCTGGAGCTCTTCTGGGCCACGACCTGTTTCTCTGCCCTCACGGCTCCTCCCTCTTCATGCTCACAAAGCCCATCCGCCCTGCTGCGTGCTCAGCTCTGCCCTGCAGACACCTCCTGGCAGCAGGGCACTGCCCAGGGACATCTCGGTGTGTGCAGGGGCTAAGGAGCAGCTCAGGCAAGTCCTAACGAGAACTGGGGTCTCATTGCCTACTCCAGAGCAGAGCAATCAATTCCCATCTCCCACTGCCCACCCAGACAACCCAGGCGAGAAAACTCAAAGCACACACTTCTTCCCTTTCAGGTAATCCCCTACCTCGACACCCATCTTTAACATGACCCTCTGCAAATGTCCTCTGGGTGATGGAGAAGCCTGAGTAGCCCTGACCCACGCTGCACCCTCTGGACAGCAGAAGGACTGTGCCCTGGTGGGGCTCACTCCTTCCACCCACAGCTTCTCCCCACAGCGTCGTGGGGAGCTCCCCGGGCAGGCTGAGTGCTGACCCTGGCAGGCGGCAGAGTCCCTGCCCTGGTGCTCAGCCCCCTGGGGCGCAGGGACCCTGCTCGGAAGGACAGCCCTGGCCACCCCTGCCTGCACACACGCCTTCACCCCCTGGAGCAGTGCCCGGGAGAAGGCAGCCGTCATGCCTTCTCCTTCTGACGGTGCAGCAGGGAAGCTCTGCTCTGCAGCACCTCCTCCTCCTCTACAGCAGGGAAGCTGTGAGAGTCCTCCTGAAAGATCATAGTTGCTGTGGCATGTACCAGCTTTTGAATATCCCTCCAGGAACAACAGCTACATTGTCCTGCACCCAGGGACTTACCATGTAGAGGGCTGTGAAGATCTCTCCGCGCAGTGAGCTCTCAGCATCCTCCCACTCCAGACTGCCTTTACGCTCTCTCTGCCTCGCTCCCTCCCCTCGCTGCCTGCAGGCAGTGCCCTCAGCCCTGCTGCGCTTTGCAGAGGAGCTGCTCCTGGGCAGAGCTGTCTCTCTGCAGCACTGCCCACTTGCCAGGAGCTCCCTCCTTCCAGGAGCCCAGCCCAGCTCAGCAGCAGAGGACCAGCCCAAGGCAGCACTTGCTCTGCCCCTCGGGGCTCCCTCGAGGGGTCCCTGGGGCTCCAGGGGAACCTGCTGGGAAACAGCCTGAAGTCATCCCTGATCTTCCCTCCCTCAGCTGCGCAGAGACACTTACTTCTCCTCTCAGGAAAAGACTTGGCCATGAGAATCCCTTTTCTTTGTCCCAGCATTAGACAGGACTCCCAGGAAGGTGACAAGCAAAGACCTAATTTCTCCAAGCTGGGGGATATCCTCACTTAAATGAAATAGGCATTTCAGTCTGGCTTTGTAGTCCTAGGGCTCAAAAGACATTCAGCTCTCTGTTGTCCACGCCATGTCTCTGCTCTGAAGCAAAGCCTTTGCACACAGGGGGTCTTGGGCGCTTGGGACCAGGTTTCCTTAGGGCAGGGACGAGCTTGCCTGCTTCCACAGCTGCAGGGCTTCAGCCCAAACGTGCAGCAATGGCCTCCGCCAGGGCCACAGGCAGGAAGAGCTGGAGCTGCTCCTGAGGAGACAGAGCTGTGACATGGTTGCAGAGCTCAGGACAGCTGCTCTTCAAGGACAGCATCCTCCAAGCTCAGCAAGGCTCCAGGTCGAAACTCCCTCTGAACTTGAAAGGCCATTGCAGGGCACCAGAAGGAGCGTTCACTGCTTCAGGAACAGTTAAAGAAGAAACAAAGATGCTGTGTGGCCACTGCTGAATGTGGTGAGAGCAGGAGCAGATAGATCTGAGACCTTGCACGCACCTTGCAAAACTGCCCCAAGGATGTGCAGAGGAGCGGAAGGCTGTGCCCCAGATCGTGTTCCCTCAGATCCCATTTCTGGGGGTCTGAAAGAGAAGGTGACTGGATTTACTGGATTTAGCTTGTCTCTCGCCATCCTCTTTGCTTTCTGTGATGAAAGGACAGGACTGCTGGACACAGGGAGACCAGTGGTTGTCTTTTCACCTGGAAGTCAGTGAAGTTTTCAACATCGCCCACCCACAATATTCTTGTGCCCAAGTTCGGATATTATGGTCTGCATGGGTTGATAAGTAGATGGGTAAATAACCAGATGGATGGTCTGACTCAGAGGGACGTGATCAATGCGTGGTACTCTGCCTGCAGGCATCTAGGGTCCTGCAGGGGTCTGTCCTGCCACCTGCCCTCTTTAACGTGTTTTTAAAGACCAGGAGAAGATGAGCGAGTGCTATTTCATAGCATTTGTAGATGACACCATATTGAGGAGAGCAGACACTGCACTGGAGGGCAGGCCTGCCACCCCAAAGAACAGAGACAGGCCAGAGGGATTTGCAAAAAATAACATCATGATATCCAGTAAAGACAAATTTGCAAGTCCTGCCTTGAGGTGCACCAATCCCGTGCAATGACAGAGGCCAGGGGCTGTGTGGCTGGGTAGCAGCTCTGTGGGAAAGGTTCTGGTGGTCCTTGGATTTCATTAGGCAAAACAGGAGCCATCACCAAAGAAGGCCAACAGCATCCTTTGCTTCTCTTTTCATTCCTTGAAATTACAAGTGCTTCTCTTTTCTTATCCTAATACCCTCCAAAACGAACAGCCTACCCTCTTAAACCTTTCCTCACTGGGAAAATCATTCTGTCCTTGTAGCGTCCTGCAATTCCCCATCTCGTTATCTTCTTTGAGACACTTGCCCACAAACCTTAAATGCTGATGTGTTGGAGTTTCACTCCAGAGGGACCTCGACACACATGGGGACTTCAGTAAAGCCTTTGACACTGTCTCCCACAGCATTCTCCTAGAGAAGCCGGCGGCTCACGGCCTAGACAGGTGCACTCTTCACTGGGTAAAAAACTGGCTGGACGGCCGAGCCCAGAGAGTTGTGGTCAACGGAGTTAAATCCAGTTAGCGGCCAGTCACGAGCGGTGTTCCCCAAGGCTCAGTACTGGGGCCGGTCTTGTTCAATATCTTTATCAATGATCTGGACGAGGGGATCAAGTGCTCCCTCAGTAAGTTTGCAGACAACACCAAGTTGGGCAGGAGTGTTGATCTGCTCGAGGGTAGGAAGGCTCTGCAGAGGGACCTGGACAGGCTGGATCGATGGGCCAAGGCCAACTGTATGAGGTTCAAAAAGGCCAAGTGCCGGGTCCTGCACTTCAGCCACACCAACCCCAGGCAACGCTACAGGCTTGGGGAAGAGTGGCTGGAAAGCTGCCCAAAGGAAAAGAACCTCGGGGTGCTGGTCGATAGCTGAACATGAGCCGGCAGTGTGCCCAGGTGGCCAAGAAGGCCAACGGCATCCTGGCCTGTATCAGAACTAGTGTGGCCAGCAGGAGTAGGGAAGTGATTGCGCCCCTGTACTGGGTACTGGTGAGGCCGCACCTCGAATCCTGTGTTCAGTTTTGGGCCCCTCACTACAAGAAGGACATGGAGGTGCTGGAGCATGTCCAGAGAAGGGCAACGAAGCTCGTGAAGGGCCTGGAGCACAAGTCTGATGAGGAGCGGCTGAGGGAACTGGGGTTGTTTAGCCTGGAGAAGAGGAGGCTGAGGGGAGACCTCATCGCACTCTACAACTCCCTGAAAGGAGGTTGTAGCGAGGTGGGTGTTGGTCTCTTCTGCCAAGTAACTAGCAATAGGACAAGAGGAAATGGCCTCAAGTTGCGCCAAGGGAGCTTTAGATTGGACATTAGGAGAAATTTCTTTACTGAAAGAGTGGTCAGGCCTTGGAACAGGCTGCCCAGGGAAGTGGTGGAGTCACCATCCCTGGAGGTATTTAAAAGACGTGTAGATGAGGCCCTTAGGGACATGGTGTAGTGGGCATGGTGTGTTGGGTTGACGGTTGGACACGATGATCTTAGAGGTCTTTTCCAACCTGTATGATTCTATGATTCTATGATTCTATTACTTGGCCAACAGAAACCTCCTGAAGTTTTAGGCGAAGGTGGCAAGGTCTGTCAGAAGAACCTCGTGTATCAGGACCAGCTGGTACCTGACTGGCTGAGGATTGTTCTGAGGAGAAGGGCATGGGAGTTCTGGTGGATGCCATAGGAGCCCATGAGTTTCCCATTTTGAAAGGAGGATGGAGAAACTGGAGAAGGTCCAGAGGAAGGCTGTTACCATGGGCTTAGGAGCCTAAAGCACCTGATCTGTGTGGAGAGGCTGAGGCAACTGGGCCTCTTTAGTCTGCTGAAGGGGAGGCACAGGGCAGTCTAAAAGCAGGCGACACCTGCCTGGAGAGGTGGTAGTCAGAGTGGGAGAAGGGACTCCTCTCACTTGGCAGGGCAGAGAGGAGTTAGGTACTTCGAAGACATTACAGTAGAAGGGCCTTTTCCTCTGTTAAATTCGATCCTCAGGGGATCACCCCCTCCTGAGGGAGTGGCCCAGAAGGCTATGATGCCAAAGTGGTATGCCTATGGCGAGGGAGTTAGTCTGTTACTGTCATGAAGAGAGGGCCTGGTCAAAGCCTCTACGCTCTAACAACCTGTGAATCCGGATCCGGTTTTGCTGGGCCAACCCTAGAATCCTTCACCAATCAAAGAGGCGCCCAAACTGACCGCAGGCTCAGGTGCACAAGGGATGTGCTTCTCAGATGCATCTGCCTGCCGAGTGGGATCCAGGTGGCAACATAAAGCAGCGGCTTTGGAAATTGGTGCTGGGAAAAGAATTACAGAGGAGAGGGAAGGGAGCGCACAGGCAGGGGAGTTGCACCCTCCTGCTGGCAGCAGAGAAGGGCGCTGCCATAATTTACACTGATTCCTACACACCCATATGGGTGCCACAGAGTGGATATGCCGGTGGGAATCCAATCAGTGGGAAGCAGGCCGTACAAAAGTCTGGAGAGCTGGAGACGGGCAGCGATTGTTAGAAATAGGCAGATCCCGACCCCTAAGGTGGGATGGGGAAAAGGCCATGCACGAAATGGAACCCCTGCTGTGAAATGGAATCAACAGGTAGATCACCTAGCCCAAATTAAGGTAGTAGACAGCGAAAAAGAAGATTGGGGGCGGTTGGCTGAGTGGCTGCACATTAAGCGAGGCCACCCAGAGAAAGCAGACCTCTGTTATGAGTGTTGTCCCAGGGATGGCCAGTGTCCATGAGAACATGTGAAGCAATCCTTACAGCTTGTCCACAATGTCAGATAAGGCTTAAGGCCAACCGCCCCAATTGAGCTCCAGCCCTGTGGAGAGATTTTTATTAAATAACGGTCATCCTATGAACATACCAAGCACTGAGGATTTGTTAGCAATAGTATAAGGCTGCTAAAGAGCAACTGTAGTTTTAGAGTCTCTGAAGTGATAGTAGAGTAGGAAAAACAGGCTGAGGAATGTAACTATCAGTAGATTAGGTAACGGAATGCAGGCGCAGGAAGTGTTCGCGTGGACACCTGCTTTTGACCAATCTGTGTATGTTAAGATTCGTGTGCTTGCTGACTGTAAACCAATAGAGGATTCGTAGGTGCGCGTGTTAGTGTGGCTAGCTTATAAAAGTAGCACAATATCTTGAAATAAAGGAGAATGACCATACCCACATTGGGACTCCTCATTACTCCGGGAACGCGCTCCTATTCCGACCCTGGGTCACTCCAACATCTGGTAGCAGAGGATGTGGAAACATGCTGGGCTCGTAACCCAGAGGTCTGGTAGCAGAGACTACAATTCTTCGAGACTGCGGTAAGCGCAGCGAGAGAAGGGGAGTGGGAAACCAGCGACTGGGAGTTGTACTATTCTATTGCTCAAACAGATAGAATAGATATCGGTGCAGAGTGGCCAACTGCCTCCCAGAGGGTGCGCTGCTATCATGGAAAGTGAGGCAGCTGCTACGTTGCTCGCTGGTTTACTCTCTAAGAGAGGGATCGAGACAACGGTGAAACAGCTTATCAAGCTAATTAAGTTAGGGCAAGGTTTGGAACTTTTTAAGAACACTCACACGTTGTTTTCTGTGCTTGAATGGCGGGAGCTGGGAGAACTAATGTGGCAGAAGCTTACTGAAGGTAATAAGAAATTGGAGAAGGACATTAAGTCTGTGTCAGACTTGTGGGGAGACGTACTAGACACTTTAAAAGCTATGAAAGCTGAACAGGAGGTGGCGTGTGCGGCTGTTCAGATGCTGGCTCCGGACCCCATGCCGGAACAGTCTAAGAGCATGGAATCCAAGGCGGGACCTTTCGCGCGATTTTTTGGGCTGCCTGCTGTGAAGGGTATGACGGGGTCCACCTGTAAGACTGTTGCTGAATTGCGCGATAGAGTTGAGCAGGACTTAAAAACGCCCGACAGTCTATGTTCGCCATCTTGCCCGACAATATCATCTGCGCCACAGCAGCCAGAAGTTGCCGGGGCTAAAGCACAGCAGCAGTGTGAGGCGAAAGCGGAAGAGCAACCGCCGGGCATGAAGGGGGAGGAGTGGCCAGCTCCACCCACCCCCCCGATTCCAGGCAGGGAAACGTGCCGCCCTCCTCCCACTGCCCCTCCTCTCCACCCCCCCTTGCCACTCTCCAGTGATTCCTCCGGTGCTGCCACACCGCCATCTAGCGGAAAAGAGAAAAATTCAACAGACAGTATTAATCAGTTGTTAAAAGACGTTGTGCAACAACTAAAGGACGTGACTACACAGACTCAGCAAAAAGGAGAACCTTGGTCAACCGCCGGTTCGAGAGACAACTTGCCACCCTGTTTCTCCGGACCTACCGCGGCTACCCATCCCGGCCGATGGAGTGGAGTTGTTCAGGATGCTATTTTGGATGGACAGTGAGGAGTTGTATCCAACATTGGCCCCATGGCTTTTCCAGTGGTACAGCAAAACGGTCAAGGAAAATGGGAACCGCATGATTGGAAGATTCTACAACAAGCCAAAAATACTATATCGCAGTATGGTGTTAAATCGGAAGCCTCGCGACAAATTGTTATTTGGATTTTTTCTGCTGATTTGATGTGTCCTCATGATTGTCAAAGTCTGATGAGGCTTCTGTTGACACCTACACAGTTTTTGTTATGGGGATCGTCATGGTCTCAGAGGGCAGTGAATGCTGCTGCCCAACATCAACAGCCAGGGGATCCATTATATGGGATCACAGCAGAAATGCTCATTGGTGGGGGACGTTATGCTGATATAAATGTCCAACTGACTTTTCCTGTCAATATGTTACAGTTATCTTCTAAGCTTGCTTTAGATGCGTTTCTTTCCTTACCAGGATCGGAAGGCCCTTCTTTCAGCTCGGTGATGCAAGGTGCAACTGAGAAGTATAGCAACTTTACTGATAGGCTTTGGGATGCAGTAATGAACCACCCAGATTTGGGAGAGGACAATAAACAACAAATGTTTAGAATTTTGGCCTTTGATAACTCCAATAAACCTACCAGGGCCATTCTAGCCAGTCTGCCCAAAGGGGCAGGAGTGGAAGAAATGCTTTCTCGGGTGGAAAGAGCAGGGGTTCAAAAACAAAATGAGTCGATGGCAGCAGTGGTGCAAAATGTTGTCAAAGAAGTAGTGCAACCATTGGCAGCTGTTGTTAGGCAAAAAAACTCTCCAGGAATAGTCCAGCCCTTTAAAGGCATCTGCTTTCGTTGTGGGGAACAGGGGCATAACAGGCGAAATTGTCGTGCTACTGTATGGTGTGATTGGCTGATGTGCAAACGGTCTTAGGCGACATCCAATGGGTTCGCAATTGCGCTGGCATTACCAATGCAGACATTAAACCACTAACTGAATTACTGTGAGGCACTCAGCCTGCAGCTGAAATTCATATGATGGACAAACATCACGTAGCCTTACAGCACATTATAAACAAACTTACTATAGCCTGGACTGCAAGAAGAATCCTTGAACTGCCACTTTCTTTGCTTATCTGTAACACCGAAGAATCACCTTTTGCCGTTATATGTCAATGGCAAAACAAGAAGGGGGAGATGAAGGGACAACAGGGAATGAACTCCGTGATTGCCATTGACAAGAAGAGTAATGATAACTTGCCAAATTCCTCCCTTTTTCAAATTTTGGAATGGGTTTTCTTACGGGTACAACCACGTTGCAGTATACAAACTCGTCCTGAAGCCATAGGGGAATTAATCCGAAAAGGGAGAACGTGAATTATAGAGCTGACAGGACAGGAACCAGCAGACATCAGTATTCCTGTTAACGCTGTAGATTTAGAATGGTGGATACGCCACATGTTGGCCATTCAAGAATCTCTGTTAGGATTTAGCGGAAAGGTGCATTCTCAGCAACCTCAAGGGAAATTGTGGCAGATTCTAAAACGAAATCAGTGGCTAGAAAAACCTAAAGTGATTGTTAGCCCGATACTCGAGGGGTTGACGGTATACACAGATGCGGGAAAACGCTCTAGACAAGCTGCATGCGTATGGTGGGAAACAGATCAATGGTGCAAAAAGATTTTGCAAGGGCAAGCTGGAGATACCTTACAGACTTTAGAATTAATGGCGGTGGTATGGGCATTAGGGAACTGGCCTGATCATCCTTTGAATGCGGTGACTGATTCTCTATATGTAGCTGGGCTTATACCAAGAATTCAAGACGCACTGATTAGGGAAACAAATAATCCTCAGCTAGGGAAACTATTTATTCAATTAAGATCGACCATCTCCCAGCGAACGGCTCCGTGTTGTGTCATTCATATCCGTAGCCATCAATGGGAGTTGGGTTTAGGACAAGGCAATCAGATAGCGGACAATCTTGTCAGTCCAGCGTGTCATGTACCACCTGTAGATAAATTTTTACAAGCTAGGCAGGGTCATGAAATATTTCATCAAAACTCAAAGGGTTTAAGAAGGCAATATGGGTTATCAGAAAACGAAGCTCGCTCTATCATACAGGCCTGTCCCAAGTGTGGAAATCATGGACCTGGAATAGGGCTGGGCGTTAATCCAAAAGGTCTCAAGGCTTTAGAGCTCTGGCAGACTGATGTAACTCATATCGCTGAATTTGGGCAGCTCAAATATGTACATGTCACCATAGATACCTTCTCTAAAGTAATATGGGCCACGGCTTTATCGGGTGAGAAGGCTCATCATGTCTGTAAGCACCTCCTTGCTTGCTTCGCGGTGTTGGGTGGGCCAGAACAACTGAAAACAGACAATGGCCCTGCTTACACCAGTCAGAAGTTGAGAACCTTTCTGATGAGATGGGGGGTCAAGCATATTACTGGCATCCCACACTCACCGACGGGGCAGAGCCTTGTAGAACGCACGCATCAGGTATTGAAGGACTATCTAGCAAAGCAAAAGGAGGAAGAAAAGGACCCGCAGATGAGACTGCATAAAGTCCTATTTACCCTAAATTATTTGTGTCTGATGGGAGACAGAGAAGAGTCATCGATTATAATCCATCACCAAAACCTTAAGTTTAACTCTCATACAACGCTTCCGAAACTAAAAGTAATGTATCGAGACCCAATCACTGGCATGTGGCTGGGCCCAGTTTCGGTAATATTTAATGGGAGGGGATACATGTGTGTTTCCACAGATAAGGGACCAATATGGGTGCCTAGCCGAGCGGTGAAGCCTGCACTCTCACAAGAAGAGGTTACCTGGGCAAACAAAACAGATCAATCTGCGTTTTGTTTTGTCTCTTGCTACGGCAACTGAGCCTTTCAGAACCTGTTTGGTGGGCGTGCCTGGTTTCTGGGTAGAAGAGGTTATGTGTTGCATGAACCTATCCGATCATGGTGAGTCTACACATAAACAATTACAATGGTTAAAAAACCATGTAAGCATGATACCACAAAATCATGGCATTTTAGATGAATGGCTCATGAATATTTTTAGAGAGTTGCCGCAATGGCTGATAGCTCTGATAAAAGAAGGCTTGCGTATATTGATTATCATCTTAATATTGTGTGTATGCTTTTGTATTGCTTTTAGTTGTATAAAAAAGGCTGTATCGAAAGTAGTAAATCAGGCTTGGATTGTTCAAAAACAAAAAGGGGGAATTTGTGGAGGGATTTTTATTAAATAACGGTCATCCTATGAACATTCCAAGCACTGAGGATTTGTTAGTAATAGTATAAGGCTGCTAAAGAGCAATTGTAGTTTTAGAGTCTCTGAAGTGATAGTAGAGTAGGAAAAACAGGCTGAGGAATGTAACTATCAGTAGATTAGGTAACGGAATGCAGGCGCAGGAAGCGTTCGCGTGGACACCTGCTTTTGACCAATCTGTGTATGTTAAGATTCGTGTGCTTGCTGACTGTAAACCAATAGAGGATTCGTAGGTGCGCGTGTTAGTGTGGCTAGCTTATAAAAGTAGCACAATATCTTGAAATAAAGGAGAATGACCATACCCACATTGGGACTCCTCATCACTCCGGGAACGCGCTCCTATTCCGACCCATGGTCACTCCAACAGATCCCCTCATCCAGATCATTGATAAAGATATTGAACAAGACCGGCCCCAGTACTGAGCCCTGGGGAACACCGCTCGTGACCGGCCACCAAATGCATTTAACTCCGTTCACCACAACTCTCTGGGCTCGGCCGTCCAGCCAGTTTTTTACCCAGCAAAGAGTGCACCTGTCTGAGCCGTGAGCCGCCAGCTTCTCTAGGAGAATGCTGTGGGAGACGGTGTCAAAGGCTTTACTGACGTCCACAGTCTTTCCCTCATGCACTGGGCGGGTCACCTGGTCATAGAAGGAGATCAGGTTGGTGAAGCAGGACCTGCCTTCCATGAACCTGTGCTGGCTGGGCCTGATCCCCTGGCTGTCCCGGACATGACTCGTGAGCACCCTCAAGATGAACCGCTCCATAATCTTCCCCGGTACCGAGGTCAGGCTGACCAGCCGCAGTACTCTTGGGTGGATCCCATCCAGCCCCATAGACTTGTGAGCGTCCACGTGGCATAGCAGGTCGTTAACTGCTTGCTCTTGGATTATGGGGGGTTTATCCTGCTCGCCGTCCCTGTCTTCCAGCCCAGGGGGCTGAGTACCCTGAGGATAACTGCTCTGACTATTAAAGAGTGAGGCAAAGAAGGCATTGAGTACCTCAGCCTTATCCTCATCCTCGGTGGCAATGTTCTCTCCCACCTCCAATAAAGGATGGAGATTCTCCTTGGCTCTTCTTTTGTCATTAATATATTTGTAAAAACATTTTTTGTTATCTCTTACAACAGTGGCCAGATTGTGTTCTAGCTGGGCTTTGCCTTTCTAATTTTCTCTCTGCACGACCTAACGCGAGTCCCCTACTGCAGACGCACTGCTCCGAGGAGGACCAATTCAACTTGCCCTCTGGTGGGGCTCCATTTATACCCTAGTTGAATCTGACCTGTGGTCAACTCTGAGTGGCTGAGAGCCTTAACTTTCTTACTCCTCACCCGAGGTGTATACATGACCATAATTACTGACCCAAAGTGCGTACGTGATGGTGGGCACTCGCCACCGTAAGGGCACGAAAAGTAAGGATGCTGCGGTCCTGATGCCCCCGGTCTTTTATCGGGGTGGGTGCACCTGCCACAAGCTGCTTCTGGGGAAATGACAAAACCACTGACACAGACTACTGCTCGAGATGCTGGAGAACCCCTTCACTGGACAACAGACAAGGGAAAGGCATCTGAGCTTTTGAAGACGCATTAACGACTGCACCTGCTCTGGGATTGCCAGACTTCATGTTTGTACATGAAGAAATGTAACTATCCCAGCCAAAACCAGACCAGTCTGGTAGCTCAAGGACCCTTTGCTTGTGTCCCTAGGGCAGCTGCCGCAGCACTCCTGGTTGAACAGAGTGAGAATGTGGTGCTTGGATCCCCTCTAGTGGTACAAAGGCCACATGAAATTGAAATGCTGCTGTCACAGCACCTTACCCAGGCACTGGGTACATCATTATGAGCTGATTCTCTTAACAGTGGAAAACATAACAATGAAGTGATGTAACACGCTGAACCCTGCTACTCTGCTCTCTCCTCCTGGGGAAGAAAATCCACATCCTGATTGTGTGGTAACAGCCTGTGAAGCCAGAAAGACTTGAAAATACTTAACAGACGTACTATTTCCAGATCCTGATCTTGAACTATGTGTAGACAGGTCCTCATATTATCTGAACAGTAACTGGGTTAGAGGTTATTCAGAAACTCCTGAAAATGAAGTAGCAGAGGCTTCAGCACTCAGTCTGAAGCTGAGTGCCCAAGCAGCAGAATTGATTGCATTAACAAAGACTTTCCAGCTGTCTAAAGAAAAGACCGTAAATATATGTATATTCTATCACCATTATTATTATTATTATTTTCCCTTTCTTTTCTGTTCTATTAAACTCTCTTTATCTCAATCCACAAATTTTACTTTTTTTTTTTTTCCGATTCTCTCCCCCATCCCACTGTGGTGAGGGGCAGTGAGCGAGCAGCTGTGTGGTGTTTGGCTGCCTGCCGGGTTAAACCACAATCATCTCTACCAGTATGTGTAATGATATCAATATCTGCAATGGGATCAGTATCATAGAATCATAGAATAGTTTGGGTTGGAAGGGACCTTTAAAGGTCATCTAGTCCAACCCCCCTGCCATGGGCAGGGACATCTTCAGCTAGATCAGGTTCTCAGAGCCCCGTCCAACCTGACCTTGAATGTTTCCAGGGATGGGGCATCTACCACCTCTCTGGGCAACCTGTGCCAGTGTTTCACCACCCTCATTGTAAAAAAGTTCTTCCTTCTATCTAGTCTGAATCTACTCTCTTTTAGTTTAAAACCATTCCCCCTTGACCTGTCGCAACAGGCCCTGCTAAAAAGTCTCTTCCCATCATTCTTATAAGCCCCCTTCAAGTACTGAAAGGTTGCAATCAGGTCTCCCCAAAGCCGCCTCTTTTCCAGGCTGAACAACCCCAACTCTCTCAGCCTTTCTTCACAGCAGAGGTGTTCCATCCCCCTGACCATTTTTGTGGCCCTCCTCTGGACCCGCTCCAACAGCTCCATGTCTTTCCTGGGCTGGGGGCTCCAGAGCTGGATGCAGTGCTCCAGGTGGGGTCTCACCAGAGCAGAGCAGAGGGGCAGAATCCCCTCCCTCGATCTGCTGGCCACGCTGCTTTTGATGCAGCCCAGGATACAGTTGGCCTTCGTGGTTGTGAGCGCACATTGCCGGCTCATGTCCAGCTTTTTGTCCACCAGGACCCCCAAGTCCTCCTCGGCAGGGCTGCTCTCAATCCCTTCATCCCCCAGCCTGTATGGATACCGGGGGTTGACCCAACCCAGGTGCAGGACCTTGCACTTGGCCTTGTTGAACCTCCTGAGGTTCACACGTGCCCACTTCTCCAGCTTGTCCAGGTCCCTCTGGATGGCATCCCATCCCTCAGGTGTGTCAACCGTACCACTCACTTTGGTGTCATCTGCAAACTTGCTGAGGGTGCACTCGATCCCACTGTCTATGTCATTGATGAAGATATTAAACAGTAACGGTCCCAATACAGACCCCTGTGGGACACCACTGGTCACCGATCTCCATCTGGACATTGAGCCATTGGCCACTACCCTCTGGATGCAAACATCCAACCAATTCCTCACCCACTGGACACTCCACCCATCGAATCCATACCTCTCCAGATTAGAGAGAAGGGTGTTGTGGGGGACCATGTCAAAGGCCTTACAGAGGTCCAGATAGACGACATCTGTAGCCCTTCCCATGTCCACTGATGTAGTCACTCCATCATAGAAGGCCACTAGGTTGATCAGGAAGGACTCGCCCTGGGTGAAGCCATGCTGGCTGTCTCGACTCACCTCCCTGTCTTCCATGTGCCTTAGCATAGCTTCCAGGAGGATCTGTTCCATGATCTTCCCAGGCACAGAGGTGAGACTGCCTGGCCTGTAGTCCCCCGGGTCTTCCTTTTTTCCCGTTTCAAAAATGGGGGTTATGTTTCCCCTTTTCCAGTCAGCGGGAACTTCACCGGACTTCCACGGCTTCTCAACTATCATGGATCGTGGCTTAGCAATGTCATCCACCAGTTCCTTCAGAACCCATGGATGGATCTCATCAGGTCCCATGGACTTGTGCACCTTCAAGTTCCTTAGACGGTCTCAAACCTGATCTTCTCCTACAGTGGGCAGCTCTTCATTCTCCCAATCCCTGCCTTTGCTTTCTGCGGCCTGGGCACTGAGGCTTGAGCACTTGCTGGTGAAGGCTGAGGCAAAAAAGTCATTGAGTACCTCAGCCTTCTCTGTATCTCGGGTAACCAGGTCTCCCGTTTCATTCCAGAGAGGGCCCACATTTTCCCTAGTCTTCCTTTTATCTCCGACGCACCTACAGAAGCTTTTCTTGTTGCCCTTGATGTCCCTGGCCAGATTTAATTCTCTTAGGGCTTTAGCTTTGCTAACCTGATCCCTGGCCGCTCAGACAATTTCTCTGTATTCCTCCCAGGCTACCTGTCCTTGCTCCCACCCTCTTCCTTTTTGTGTTTGAGTTTGTCCAGGAGCTCCTTGTTCATCCATGCAGGCTTCCTGGTGGTTTTGATTGACTTCCTCTTTGTTGGGATGCATCGCTCCTGATCTTGGAGGCGGTGATCCTTAAGTATTAACCATCTTTCTTGGGCCCCTCTTCCCTCCAGGGCTTTATCCCGTGGCACTCTACCAAGCAGATCCCTGAAGAGGCCAATGTCTGCTCTCCTCAAGTCCAGGGTACTGAGCTTGCTGTGCGCCCTCCTCAGTGCCCTAACGATCTTGAACTCCACCACTTCATGGTCACTGCAGCCAAGGCTGCCCTTGAGCTTCACATTCCCCACTCCCCTCCTTGTTGGTGAGAACAACATAGCACCTCTCCTCGTTGGCTCCTCTATCACTTGGAGAAGGAAGTTATCATCGATGCATTCCAGGAACATCCCGGATTGCTTATGCCCTGCCGTGTTGTCCCTCCAACGGATATCGAGGTGGTTGAAGTCCCGCATGAGGACCAGGGCTTGTGAACGTGAGGCTGTTTCTATCTGTCTATAGAGGGCCTCATCTGCTCGGTCTTCCTGGTCGGGTGACCTGTAGCAGACCCCCACCATAATGTCACCTGTCCCTGCCCTCCCTTTAATCCTGACCCATAAGCTCTCATCGGCTCCTCATCCATCGCCAGGCGGAGCTCCATGCTGGTCATTGACATAGAGGGCGACACCCCCTCCTCGTCTCCGCTGCCTGTCCTTCCTAAAGAGCCTGTACCCCTCCATCCCAACACTCCAATCACAGGAGCCATCCCACCACGTCTCCCTGATGCCAATAAGATCGTAGCCCTGCAGGCGTGTGCACGTCTCTAACTCCTCTTGTTTATTCCCCATGCTCCGTGCGTTTGCATAGAGGCATTTAAGTTGGGCCCCGACGAAGCTGTCTTACTGGCTGGAGTTCCTCTGTGCTGCTCTTCAGGTGCAGAGTCCCTTCCCATCGCTCCCAGGGCTCTGTAATCCTTCTTGATAGCCCTCAGACTGCTCCTGGCTGAGGCACTGGTGCCCACGTGAAACAACAGCAGCGGATAATAGTCAGTGGATTGTAGGAGGCTTGGAGGCCTCTTGGTGACATCCCTTATATGAGTCCCTAGTAAGCAGCAAACCTCTCTAGAGGTGGGGAATCACAAACAGCGGGTCAGGTCGGCTGTGACTTTGTAGAGCTGAAACCTGAAAACCTCCAAACATGGAGAGCACAGAGAGCCTCTGGGTGTCCTGCTGCAGTGCAGCATCACCCTCCCAGCCAGTTTCTCCTGAGGCCCAGTCTGAAGCCCCCAGGAAGAAGCTTGTGGCTGTTGTCTCTGCCATACCATCTGCCATTGCAGAAGAGCTTGGCTCCACCACCTCTCCAGGCAGGTGTCACCTGCTTTTAGACTGCCCTGTGCCTCGCCTTCAGCAGACTAAAGAGGCCCAGTTGCCTCAGCCTCTCCACACAGCTCATGTGCTTTAGGCTCCTAAGCCCATGGTAACAGCCTTCCTCTGGACCTTCTCCAGTTTCTCCATCCTCCTTTCCAAATGGGAAACCCATGGGCTCCTAGGGTATCCACCAGAACTCCCATGCCCTTCTCCTCAGAACAATCCTCAGCCAGTCAGGTCCAGATGGTCCAGATGCACGAGGTTCTTCTGACCAGGTGCAGACCTTGCCCCCTTCACCTTTAAAACTTCAGGAGGTTTCTGTTGGCCAAGTCCCCATGTGTGTCGAGGTCCCTCTCGACTGAAACTCCAAAATATCAGCAGTTAAGGTTTGTGGGTCAGTGTCTCAAACAAGATAACAAGATGGGGAATTGCAGGGCACTCCAAGGACTGAAAGAAAATGATGTGCTTAATGGAGATGCTACCCAAGGTTGAAAACTTCCACAGCAACCATCTCAGAAATACCAAAAGAGGGAACGAAACAAGAAATGCACGGCCAGTGAGGAAAGTTTTAAAAGGTTAGGAACACGATCTGGGGCACAGCCTTCCGCTCCTCTGCACATCCTTGGGGCAGTTTTGAAAGGTGCGTGCAAGGTTTGGGTGCTGCGAGTCATCAGGGAATCCCCACAGACACCACCACCTTTGAAAGATGATGGAGAGTGGCTTCACTGTGACCTTGGGCTGCTCTCTCAGCTCCCTGGGATGCCGCCCCTCCTGTCCCCTCGACTGGTAAGGATTGCGTTGGCTCAAGTGATCCCTGACTTGATCCCCATGCACCGCTGCTTGATCTCCTCCAGAGTCCTGCCCTGAGTCCCAGAGGCCTGGCAGACCTTGCAGGGGAAGACTGAGGCAAAGAGGACACAGAGAATCTCAGATCTATCTGCTCTTGCTCTCACCACATTCATCAGTGGCCACACAGCATCTTTGTTTCTTCTTTAACTGTGCCTGAAGTAGTGAACGCTCCTTCTGGTGCCCTTCAATGGCCTTTCAAGTTCAGAGGGAGTTTCAATCTAGAGCCTTGCTGAGCTTGGAGGATGCTGTCCTTGAAGAGCAGCTGTCCTGAGCTCTGCAACCATGTCACAGCTCTGTCTCCTCAGGAGCAGCTCCAGCTCTTCCTGCCTGTGGCCCTGGCTGAGGCCATTGCTGCACGTTTGGGCTGAAGCCCTGCAGCTGTGGAAGCAGGCAAGCTCGTCCCTGCCCCAAGGAAACCTGGTCCCAAGCGCCCAAGACCCCCTGTGTGCAAAGGCTTTGCTTCAGAGCAGAGACATGGCGTGGACAACAGAGAGCTGAATGTCTTTCGAGCCCTAGGACTACAAAGCCACACTGAAATGCCTATTTCATTCAAGTGAGGATATCCCCCAGCTTGGAGAAATTAGGTCTTTGCTTGTCACCTTCCTGGGAGTCCTGTCTAATGCTGGGACAAAGAAAGGGGATTCTCATGGCCAAGTCTTCTCCTGAGAGGAGAAGGAAGTGTCTCTGCGCAGCTGAGGGAGGGAAGATCAGGGATGACTTCAGGCTGTTTCCCAGCAGGTTCCCCTGGAGCCCCAGGGACCCCTCGAGGGAGCCGCGAGGGGCAGAGCAAGTGCTGCCTTGGGCTGGTCCTCTGCTGCTGAGCTGGGCTGGGCTCCTGGAAGGAGGGAGCTCCTGGCAAGTGGGCAGTGCTGCAGAGAGACAGCTCTGCCCAGGAGCAGCTCCTCTGCAAAGCGCAGCAGGGCTGAGGGCACTGCCTGCAGGCAGCGAGGGGAGGGAGCGAGGCAGAGAGAGCGTAAAGGCAGTCTGGAGTGGGAGGATGCTGAGAGGTCACTGCGCGGAGAGATCTTCACAGCCCTCTACATGGTAAGTGCCTGGGTGCAGGACAATGTAGCTGCTGTTCCTGGAGGGATATTCAAAAGCTGGTACATCCCTCAGCAACTATGATCTTTCAGGAGGACTCTCACAGCTTCCCTGCTGTAGAGGAGGAGGAGGTGCTGCAGAGCAGGGCTTCCCTGCTGCACCGTCAGAAGGACAGGGCATGACGGCTGCCTTCTCCCAGGCACTGCTCCAGGGTGTGAAGGCGTGTGTGCAGGCAGGGGTGGCCAGGGCTGTCCTTCCGAGCAGGGTCCCTGCGCCCCAGGGGGCTGAGCACCAGGGCAGGGACTCTGCCGCCTGCCAGGGTCAGCACTCAGCCTGCCCGGGGAGCTCCCCACGACGCTGTGGGGAGAAGCTGTGGGTGGAAGGAGTGAGTCCCGGCAGGGCAGGGTCCTTCTGCTGTCCAGAGGGTGCAGCGTGGGTCAGGGCTGCTCAGGCTTCTCCATCATCCGGAGGACATTTGCAGAGGGTCATGTTAAAGATGGGTGTCGAGGTAGGGGATTACCTGAAAGGGAAGAAGTGTGTGCTTTGAGTTTTCTCCCCTGGGTTGTCTGGGTGGGCAGTGGGAGATGGGAATTGATTGCTCTGCTCTGGAGTAGGCAATGAGACCCCAGTTCTCGTTAGGACTTGCCTGAGCTGCTCCTTAGCCCCTGCACACACCGAGATGTCCCTGGGCAGTGCCCTGCTGCCAGGAGGTGTCTGCAGGGCAGAGCTGAGCATGCAGCAGGGCGGATGGGCTCTGTGAGCATGAAGAGGGAGGAGCCGTGAGGGCAGAGAAACAGGTCCTGGCCCAGAAGAGCTCCAGGCAGCAGAGTCATGGGCAGCGAGGAAGAGAGAACTGCTCCCAGAAAGGCCATGGCAGGAGGGGTTCAGGCACCTCCCTGCCATCCCCTGCAGTGCAGATGCTTTCCCTGGAGCAACCCCCTGCTCTCCTCACTCACACAGCAGAGCCTCTGCCCTTCATGTCATGGACACTTGGCCATGAGTTACCTTCCCAGCAGCCTGACCACCAAAGAGGAGAAAAACTCAAGCCTCTGACTGTGTCTCCCTCTCCTGCCTCCCTTGGCAGGGGAACTCTGGCACGTTCTCCTCTTCTCCCTGCCGCCCTTGTTCTTACTGTGACACTCACTGCTGTGGGGTGGTGAGGATTCAAGTGCAGCTCAGACACCAACGCTGTGTCTACTGTCATGCCCGTCTGTCCGTGGAGGAAAAGCATCCAACTCGCACCCTGTTAACCTTTGGGGCTCTGGGTACTGCAGGGTGTGCGGCTGGCACACATCTCACCCTCCTTCCAGGACACAGGAAATTTAGGAGAGTTGAGTCTTTCCTTGGGAGGTCCTGCTGGGCTGCAGGCTGCCCGCCAGTAGGGCAAAGCTCTCCCGGGGCATCTCTATGTCATGCAGGAGCCCCATGGAGAAGACACCTCGGTGCTAAGGCCATTGAAATGCTGCTGGGTGGCTGTATGTGGGCAGCTGTGAGGAGCCCTCTGTGTCCGTGGTTGGGAGGGGAGAGCTGAGATCCTCCTCAGGTACAATGGGGTGAGGGCTTTGGAGATGTGCACTCAGAACGTGGATTCCTCTGCTCCCAGCACTGTCCCGTTTCTTTTGGGGGGAACACGCGAGTGCCCTAGTCCTCCAGCTGAAAGAGCTGCCAGCACAGGGCAGCTGAGCTCAGGGCTGATGGACAGAGCGGCTGTCCTCACTCTGCACTGAGGGACAGTCCCTTTGCCTCTCAGGACCCACACGATTTCACTTGCAGTGCAGCAGAAATGCCCGGGATTTCTGCATTAGAAACACTGCTCAGCTGTGGTGGGGCAACCAGACCAGAAGGCACAAACCAAAACCCCACAGCTCTGCTCTGCAGGCAGGTGAATTGGCAGTGACAATGCTGAGAATCTCTTTGATATCACAAATGGATTTAATCTGAGATCACTCCATGTTCCTGTTTACCTATTGCTGTGGGGCAGGAATGAGTCCTCCAGAGCCCAGAGCAGAGCCTCCTGCTCCCTGGGGCACCCTCAGCCAGCACCAACCAGAGCTCGTGCAAGGGACCTGTCAAAGGTCTTCCTGAATGGAGAAGGACACTTGGGGGGGTCCTATGAGAAATGGCTTTGATTTTGCTCAGAGAAGTCTCTCCTAACTTGTCACTGTCTTTTCCCTCTTGGACAGTCCCCCATGCCCAGAGGCAGCAGATGTCCAACACCAGCTCCATCACCCACTTCCTCCTCCTGGCCTTCGCAGACACGCGGGAGCTGCAGCTCTTGCACTTCTGGCTCTTCCTGGGCATCTACCTGGCTGCCCTGCTGGGCAACAGCCTCATCATCACCGCCATAGCCTGCGACCACCGCCTCCACACCCCCATGTACTTCTTCCTCCTCAACCTCTCCATCCTCGACCTGGGCTCCATCTCCACCACTGTTCCCAAATCCATGGCCAATTCCCTCTGGAACACCAGGGCCATCTCCTACTTGGGATGTGCTACTCAAGTCTTTTGGTTTCTCTTTTTAGTTGTAGCAGAGTACTATATTCTCACCATCATGGCCTATGACCGCTACGTTGCCATCTGCCAACCCCTGCACTATGGGACCCTCCTGGGCAGCAGAGCTTGTGTCCACATGGCAGCAGCTGTCTGGATCAGTGGGTTTCTCACTGCTCTGCTGCACACTGCCAATACATTTTCACTGCCACTCTGCAAGGGCAATGCTGTGGACCAGTTCTTCTGTGAAATCCCCCAGATCCTCAAGCTCTCCTGCTCACACACCTACCTCAGGGAAGTTGGGCTTATTGTGGTTACCCTTTCATTAGGATTTGGGTTTTTTATTTTCATTATGGTGTCCTATGTGCAGATCTTCAGGGCCGTGCTGAGGATCCCCTCTGAGCAGGGACGGCACAAAGCCTTTTCCACGTGCATCCCTCACCTGGCCGTGGTCTCCCTGTTTGTCAGCACTGTCATATTTGCCTACCTGAAGCCCCCCTCCATCTCCTCCCCATCCTTGGATCTGGTGGTGACAGTTCTGTACTCGTTGGTACCTCCAGCAGTGAACCCCCTCATCTACAGCATGAGGAACCAGGAACTCAAGAATGCCCTCAAGAACCTGATTCAATCCATAGTATTTCAGCAGCAATAAGCTGCCCATCTCTCTTCACAAGGTTTCTCCAAGTGATCTCAGGCAACTTGTGTCCTTTGGGCATTGTACTGGTTATAATCGTGTTTGCTCAGAAATGTTTGCTTTCATCCTCCTTCTCAAGAGGCTGAAGCCAGTCTGTCTGGCCCAAAGGCCTTCTCTCCATGAGTCTATCACTGCGCTAATGCTGGCCTCCTTTGTGGCATGTCTGTAAATAAAGGGGACTGCCTGCGTGCAGCGTGTGCAGCTTGGGCTCTTCTTTCCACAGAGGAGTGCAGAATACGCTCAGGGAATTGCAGGCTAAAAGGCCCTGCTGTTGGGCTTGGTGCTGCATTGGCTTAGGGGGACAAGGACATGGCTTGATGTGTGAGGGAATGAGGGCTGGAGTGAGTCCTCACTTTACTGGTGCCCAATGCCATGGAGATCCTGGACGGTCAAAAGGCATCTGCTTGAGGCTCTCTCACATATGACAGGGCTGGTCAAAGATGCCCAACCTTTGAATCATAGAATCATAAAATCATTAAATTTGGAAAAGACCTCTAAGATCATTGAGTCCAACCGTCACCTCAACACCACCATGCCCACTACACCATGTCCCTAAGAGCCTCATGTAGACATCTTTTAAATACTTCCAGGGATGGTGACTCAACCACTTCCCTGGGCAGCCTGTTCCAAGGCCTGACCACTCTTTCAGTAAAGAAATTTCTCCTAATATCTAATCGAAACCTCCCCTGGCACAACTTGAGGCCATTTCCTCTCGTCCTATCACTAGTGATTTGGCAGGAGAGACCAACACCCACCTCGCTACAACCTCCTTTCAGGTACTTGTAGAGAGCGATAAGATCCCCCCTGAGCCTCCTCTTCTCCAAGCACAACAACTCCTGTTCCGTCAGCCGCTCCTCATCAGACTTGTGCTCCAGACCCTTCACCAGCTTTGTTGCCCTTCTCTGGACACGCTCAAGCACCTCAATGTCCTTCTTGTAGCGAGGTGCCCAAAACTGAACACAGTAGTTGAGGTTCGGCACCCCCAGGTCCTTTTCCTCTGGGCAGCTTTCCAGCCACTCTTCCCCAAGCCTGTAGCGTTGCCTGGGGTTGTTGTGACCCAAGTGCAGGACCCGGCACTTGGCATTGTTAAACCTCATACAGTTGGCCTCAGCCCATCAATCCAGGTCCCTCTGCAGAGCCTTCCTACCCTCGAGCAGATCAACACTCCTGTGCAACTCGGTGTTGTCTGCAAACTTACTGAGGGAGCACTCAATCGCCTCGTCCAGATCATTGATAAAGATATTGAACAAGACCGGCCCCAGTACTGAGCCCTGGGGAACACCGCTCGTGACCGGCCACCAACTGGATTTAACTCCGTTCACCACAACTCTCTGGGCCCGGCCATCCAGCCAGTTTTTTACCCAGTGAAGAGTGCACCTGTCTAGGCCGTGAGCCGCCAGCTTCTCTAGGAGAATGCTGTGGGAGACAGTGTCAAAGGCTTTACTGAAGTCCAGGTAGACCACATCCACAGCCTTTCCCTCATCCAGTAGGCGGGTCACCTTTTCATGGAAGGAGATCAGGTTGGTCAAGCAGGACCTGCCTTTCATGAACCCGTGCTGGCTGGGCCCGATCCCCTGGTTGTCCCGCACATGTCTCGTGAGCACCCTCAAGATGAACCGCTCCATAATCTTCCCCGGCACCAAGGTCAGGCTGACCAGCCTTGTAGTTCCCCAGATCCTCCTTCCAGCCCTTCTTGTAGATGGGCATCACGTTGGCAAGCCTCCAGTCATCTGGGACCTCCCCTGTTAACCAGGACTGCTGGTGAATGATGGAGAGTGGCTTGGCAAGCTCCTCTGCCAGCTCCCTCAGTACCCTCAGGTGGATCCCATCCAGCCCCATAGACTTGTGAGCATCCAGGCAGCAGAGCAGGTCGTTAACTGCTTTCTCTTGGATTATGGGGGGTTTATTCTGCTCACGGTCCCTTACTTCCAGCTCAGGGATCTGAATACCCTGACGATAACTGCTCTGACTATTAGAGACTGAGGCAAAGAAGGCATTGAGTACCTCAGCCTCCTCCTCGTCCTCGGTGGCACTGTTCACCCCCACATCCAATAAAGGATGCAGATTCTCCTTGGCTCTTTTTTTGTCATTAATATACTTCTAAAAGCACTTTTTGTTGTCTCTCATGACAGTGGCCAGATTGTGTTCTAGCTGGGCTTTTGTCTTTCTAATTTTCTCTCTGCACGACCTAACAGAGTCCCTGACTGCAGACCTGCTGCTCCGAGGAGGACCAACTCAACTTGCCCTCTGGTGGGGCTCCATTTATACCCTAGTTGAATCTGACCTGTGGTCAACTCTGAGTGGCTGAGAGCCTTAACTTTCTTACTCCTCACCCAAGGTGTATACATGACCATAATTACTGACCCAAAGTGCGTACGTGGTGGTTGGCACTCGCCACTGTAAGGGTGCAAAAAGTAAGGACGCAGCGGTCCTGATGCCCCCCCTGCCACAAGCTGCTTCTGGGGAAATGGCAAAACCACTGACACAGACTCCTGCTCGAGATGCTGGAGAACCCCTTCACTGGACAACAGACAAGGGAAAGGCGTCTGAGCTTTTGAAGACACATTAACGACTGCACCTGCTCTGGGATTGCCAGACTTCATGTTTGTACGTGAAGAAATGTAACTATCCCAGCCAAAACCAGACCAGTCTGGTAGCTCAAGGACCCTTTGCTTGTGTCCCTAGGACAGCTGCCGCAGCACTCCTGGTTGAACAGAGTGACAATGTGGTGCTGGATCCCCTCTAGTCGTACAAAGGCCACATGAAATTGAAATGCTGCTGTCACAGCGCCTTACCCAGGCACTGGGTACATCATTATGAGCTGATGCTCTTAACGGTGGAAAACATAACAATGAAGCGATGTAACACGCTGAACCCTGCTACTCTGCTCCCTCCTCCTGAGGAAGGAAATCCACATCCTGATTGTGTGGTAACAGGCTGCGAAGCCAGAAAGACTTGAAAATACTTAACAGACGTACCATTTCCAGATCCTGATCTTGAACTATGTGTAGACAGGTCCTCATATTATCTGAACAGTAACTGGGTTAGAGGTTATTCAGAAACTCCTGAAAATGAAGTAGCAGAGGCTTCAGCACTCAGTCTGAAGCTGAGTGCCCAAGCAGCAGAACTGATTGCATTAGCAAAGACTTTCCAGCTGTCCAGAGAAAAGACTGTAAATATTTATACTGACTCTTGGTATGCATTTGGAGTATGCCACACCACTGGACAGTTACGGAAGCAGCACGGGTTTATAAGTCCTAGTTAGAGTAAGTACTGAACTGTTAAAAACTCTACAGTTGCTAAAGAAACTAGCTATCATTCATCAGTGTGGAGGGTTGATCTTGCCTGGCCGCCAAGTGCCACCCCCAAGCTGTTCTATCACTCCCCCTCTTCAGCAGGACAAGGGGTAGAAATTAAGATGGCAAACTTGCGGGATGAGATGAAGGCAGTTTAATAAAGAAAAGCCAAGGAAACAAAAAGATTATTCTCTACTTCCCATGAGCAGGTGATGTCCAGCACTTCCTGGGAAGCAGGACCTCAGTACACATAGCTGTTTTTTCAGTAGGTAAATGCCTTAATAATTAATGCCCCCCTGCTGCCCCTTTCTCTTAGCTTTTAATGCTGAGCATGACATCATATGGTATGGAATATCCCTTGGATCAGTTTGGGTCAGCTGTTCTGGCTATATCCCCTCCCAGCCTCTTGCCCACCCCCAGCCTCCTGCCCTTGGAGGGGGTGGTTGGAGCGACAGCCTTGGTGCTGTGCGAGCACTGCTCAGCATAGCCAAAACATTGATGTGTTATTAACACCGTTCTAAATACAAAACCAAAGCTCAGCACTATGAGGCTGCTATGAGGAAAGCGAACTCCATGCCAGTCAGACCCTGTACCTGCACATGTGCTTGCATTGCTTTTGTACGTGTACGTGTATTTGGTTTATGTATAGTTCTATGAGTAGTTCTTTCTCTAGCTGAAATAGTATCAGCAACCACATCTCTGCCGGTGTCTGTACCACTGATGGTCTCGGTATTGGTTTGACTACCTGTAATGGTATTGCTGTCTCTATACTGGTATTGAGACCTGTAATGGTATTGGTAATGGCATTTGTAATGGTAATTGTACCTTGTCCTGGTTTCGGCTGGGATAGAGTTAATTTTCTTCCCAGTAGCTGGTATAGTGCTGTGTTTTGGATTTAGTATGAGAAGAATGTTGATAACACCCCGATGTTGTGGTTGTTGCTAAGTAGTGTTTATGCAAAGTCAAGGACTTTTCAGCTTCCCGTGTTCTGCCTGGTGCACAAGAAGCTGGGAGGAAGCATAGCCAGGACAGCTGACCCAAGTGGTCAACGGGGTATTCCATACCATATGACGTCATGCTCAGTATATAAACTAGGAGGTGCGGTCCAGGAAGCAGAGATCGCTGCTCAGGGACTGGCTGGTCATCGGTCGGCGGGTGGTGAGCAATTGCATTCTGCATAACTCATTTTGTATATTCTATCATTATTATTATTATTATTATTATTATTATTATTATTATTATTATTATTATTATTATTTTCCCTTTCTTTTCTGTTCTATTAAACTGTCTTTATCTCAGCCATAAATATTTCTTTTTTTTTCCCCGATTCTCTCCCCCATCCCACTGTGGTGGCGGGGAGTGAGCGAGCAGTTGTGTGGTGTTTGGCTGCCTGCCGGGTTAAACCACAATCATCTGTATCAGTATGTGTAATGTTATCAATATCTGTAATGGGATTGGAATCATAAAATCATAGAATAGTTGGGGTTGGAAGGGACCTTTAAAGGTCATCTAGTCCAACCCGCCTGCCGTGGGCAGGGACATCTTCAACTGGAGCAGGTTGCTCAGAGCCCCGTCCAGCCTGACCTTGAATGTTCCCAGGGACGGGGCATCTACCACCTCTCTGGGCAACCTGTGCCAGTGTTTCACCAACCTCATTGTAAAAAAGTTCTGCCTTCTGTCTAGTCTGAAACTACACTCTTTTAGTTTAAAACCATTCCCCCTTGTCCTATTGCAACAGGCCCTGCTAAAAAGTCTCTCCCCATCTTTCTTACAAGCCCCCTTCAAGTACTGAAAGGCTGCCTCAGGTGTCCTCAAAGCCACCTCTTCTCCAGGCTGAACAACCCCAACTCTCTCAGCCTTTCTTCACAGCAGAGGCATTCCATCCCCCTGACCATTTTTGTGGCCCTTCTCTGACCCGCTCCAACAGCTCCATGTCTTTCCTGCGCTGAGGGCTCCAGAGCTGGATGCAGTGCTCCAGGTGGGGTCTCACCAGAGCAGAATGGAGGGGCAGAATCCCCTCCCTCGACCTGCGGCCACGCTGCTTTTGATGCAGCCCAGGGTACGGTTGGCCTTCTGGGCTGTGAGCACACATTGCTGTCTCATGTCCAGCTTTTGCTCCACCAGGACCCCCAAGTCCTCCTCGGCAGGGCTGCTCTCAATCCCTTCATCCCCCAGCCTGTATGGATACCGGGGGTTGACCCGACCCAGGTGCAGGACCTTGCACTTGGCCTTGAATCTCCTGACGTTCACACAGGCCCACTTCTCCAGCTTGTCCAGGTCCCCCTGAACGGCATTTGAATGGCATGCCCTCTGAATGGCATCCAACTCCTCGTGGAGCTCGAGAGGAAAAGGAAACAGTTCAATCTCTGCTAGCAAGGTCAGGCTTCGCAGGAAGATTACAGAGCCATGGTTCGCATATATGCAGGGAGAAGACCCAAAAGATCAAAGCTCCACAAGAGTTGTGACTGGCCAGGGTTGTGTCACAGGGACAAAAAGAAGGGCTTTTTCAAGTACGGGAATGGCAAGAGGAGGAGGTCGAAAGAATGAAGATGGTCACCTGATGACTAATAGGGATGAAGAGCAAGTGGAGGCATTCCATGCTTTTCCTTGGAGCCATAGAATATCTCGAGGTGGAAGGGACCCATAACGATCATTGAGCCCATCTCCCTGCGCCTCACAGGACTACCTAAAATTAAACCATATGGCTAAGAGGAGTGTCGTCGAGATGCTCCTTGAACTCTGACAGGCTTGGTGCTGTGACCACTACCCTGGGGAACCTGTTCCAGTGACCAACTACCCTCCTGGAGAAGAATCTTTTCCACGTGTCCAGCCTGACCTTCCCCTGATGCAGCTTCATTCCATTTCCTAGTGTCCTCTTGCCTTGGTCTTTAATAATACTGATAGCCCTTGGGCTGCCCGGTCTTCTCAGTTGGAAGACCACGACTGCAGGAACAGTGACTGTGTCCATGTCATGGTTTAACCCCAGCCAGCAACTCAGCCCCACACAGCCGCTTGTGCACTCCCCCCTGGTGGGATGGGGGAGAGAATCAGAAGAGTAAAAGTGAGAAAACTCGTGGGTTGAGATAAAGGTAGTTTAACAGGTAAAGCAAAAGCCGTGCACAAGCAAAGCAAAAGAAGGCATTCATTCACCAGTTCCCATCAGCAGGTGGGTGTTCAGCCATCCCCAGGGAAGCAGGGCAGCTCCAACATGCGTAACAGTTGCTTGGGAAGATAAATGCCATCACTCTGAACGTCCCTGCCTTCCTTCTTCCCCCAGCTTTATATGCTGAGCATGAACGAAAACAGCTCTGTGTTAACCACGCTGTTTCCAGCACAAATCCAAAACACAGCCCCATCCCATTTACTATAAAGAAAATTGACTTTATCCCAGTCAAAAGCAGCACAGTCCCTTTGTGGACCTTGAAATTGAAAGGGACCAGTTGTACCAGCTGCATGTTCACAAGGCCATGGGGCCTTTTGGGATTCATCCCAGAGTACTGGAGGAGCTAGGGGATGTCACAGCAGGACCCCTCTCGATCATCTACCAAAGGTCTGGGGAGCCTGGGGAGGTCCCCACTGACTGGCAGCTAACCAACGTAATTCCAACGTACGCAAGAAGGGCGAGAGGGAAGACCCAGGAAACGACAGACCTGTTGGTCTGACCTCGGTACCTGGAAAAACCATGGAGAAGATAATAATATAAATTGCTGTGCTGGTTTTGGCTGAGATAGAGTTAATTTTCTTCAGAGTAGCTGGTATGGGGCTGTGTTTTGGATTTGTGCTGGAAACAGTGTGGATAACACAGGGCTGTTTTCTGCTTCTCACCCCACCCCACCAGGGAGTGGGCTGGGGGTGCACAAGAAGGTGGGAAGGGACACAACTGATACAGCTGACCCCAACCGATCAAAGGGATATTCCATACCATATGACGTCATGCTCAGCATATAAAGCTGGGGGGGAGGTTGGAGGGGAGCCACTGCCTGGGCATCGGTCCGTTGGTGGTGAGCAAGTGTTTTCATTGGCATCATTTGTCTTTCTTGAGTTTTACTTTTCTCTCTCTCTGTTATTTTTCTTTTCCTTACAATTTATTATTATTACTATTACTATTACTATTACTATTACTATTACTATTAATATTATTATTATTTCTTTTTTTAAATGTAAAAATGTAAAGTAATGCTTTGGACACAAGTACAGAGTGGGAGGGGAGTGGCTGGAGAGCAGCCCTGCAGAAAGGGGTCTGGGGGTGCTGGTTGGCAGCAGGCTCCATGTGAGTCTCAGCCTGGGCTTGCCCCACAGCAGTGCCTGCTGCAGGGTGCTGCAGAGCTCTGGGCACTCCCACCACAGCCCCAGCCTCTCGGAAGGACCCAGAAGCTCCTGGGGGTGGGGAGGGGCTCTCATCCTCCCCATCACTCCCAGGGCTCGAGGACAGCAATGGCCCAAGGAATTGGTTCCGTCACTCTTGGTGTGCTGTTGTATCCTTTCCAGAAGAGCCCCCAGACAGCCTATGCCACCCCCACCCCCAGGTCCCGTGGCACAGGAGCTGCCCCAAGCTGGTGAACAGAAAAACCTCTTTCTCCTGCTTCTTGCCTTCTTTCTGACCCACGCATGGTGCTCCACTCTTCTCCACGGAAACCCCTGCTCCACAGAGAGCCTTTCCCCAGGGGAGTGTGTCCGTGCTGGCCTGGCCAGTTGTTGCTGGCTCCCTCCCCTGAGGTGCTCACAGGGCCCGGAGCTGGTGCTGCTGCTCTGCAGAGCTGCCCTGGCACCATGGGCTGACTCCATCCTGGCCATGCTGGTGCGGGAGTGAAGCAGATCTGGCCAGACTGGCATCACTGCCCCTGACAGGTTTCTCCCATGGCCTGGGGCTGGGATACTCCGAGAAATCACAGGGCCTTTCAGCTCTTTCAGGATGTGTTCAGGTGTGTCACTGCATCCAGCCCATGGCTCCTCACTGAAGATGATGTGAAGCACTCTTCAGGCTGCCTTCCTCGTGCCTGCTGTGTCTCCGCTGCCTCTCTGGCATTGCAGAGCCCCATTGGGCTGTGCATCCTTCAGGTTAGCCCTTTTCCTTTGGGTGACTCCACTTTTGGGGAAGTTTTGGAAACCTCCATTCACTTCCCACCCCGAGGCACCCAGTGACCCAGAGATGCCCTGTGCTCTCCTGGTGGGTTCAGATCCCCTGTCAGAAGGTCGGGCATCTTTGACCAGCCCTGCCATATGTGAGAGAGCCTCAAGCAGATGCCTTTTGACCGTCCAGGATCTCCATGGCATTGGGCACCCGTAAAGTGAGGGCTCACTCCAGCCCTCATTCCCTCACACATCAAGCCATGCCCTTGTCCCCCTAAGCCAAGGCAGCACCCAAGCCCAACAGCAGGGCCTTTTAGCCTGCAATTCCCTGAGCGTATTCTGCACTCCTCTGTGGAAAGAAGAGCCCAAGCTGCACACGTTGCACGCAGGCAATCCCCTTTATTTACAGACATGCCACAAAGGAGGCCAGCATTAGCGCAGTGATAGACTCATGGAGAGAAGGCCTTTGGGCCAGACAGACTGGCTTCAGCCTCTTGAGAAGGAGGGTGAAAGCAAATATTTCTGCGCAAACACGCTTATAACCAGTACAATGCCCAAAGGACACAAGTTGCCTGAGATCAATTGGAGAGTATTTATGAAAAGTGATAAGCGGCTTATTGCTGCTGAAATACTACTACTAGAAACAGGTTCTTCAGGGCATTCTTGAGTTCCTTGTTCCTCATGCTGTAGATGAGGGGGTTCACTGCTGGAGGTACCAACGAGTACAGAACTGTCACCACCAGTTCCAAGGATGGGGAAGAGATGGAGGGGGGCTTCAGGTAGGCACACATTCCAGTGCTGGCAAACAGGGAGACCACGGCCAGGTGTGGGAGGCACGTGGAAAAGGCTTTGTGCCACCCCTGCTCAGAGGGGATCCTCAGCACAGCCCTGAAGATCTGCACGTAGGACAGCACGATGAAAATAAAACATCCAAAAGCTAAAGAAAGGCTAAACCAAATAAGCCCGACTTCCCGGAGGTAGGTGTGTGAGCAGGAGAGCTTGAGGACCGGGGGTATTTCACAGAAGAACTGGTCCACAGCATTGCCCTTGCAGAGTGGCAGTGAAAATGTATTGGCAGTATGAAGGAGAGAATTGAGAAAAGCAGTGCCCCAGGCAGCTGCTGCCATGTGGACACAAGCTCTGCTGCCCAGGAGGGTCCCGTAGTGCAGGGGTTGGCAGATGGCAACATAGCGGTCATAGGCCATGATGGTGAGAAGGGCACACTCTGCTCCAAGGAAGAAGAGAAACAGAAAGAGCTGGGCAGCACATCCCGAGTAGGAGATGGCTCTAGTGTTCCAGAGGGAATTGGCCATAGATTTGGGAACAGTGGCGGAGATGGAGCCAAGGTCGATGAGAGAGAGGTTGAGGAGGAAGAAGTACATGGGGGTGTGGAGGCGGTGGTCACAGGCTATGGCGGTGATGATGAGGCCGTTGCCCAGCAGGGCAGCCAGGTAGATGCCCAGGAAGAGCCAGAAGTGCAAGAGCTGCAGCTCCCGCGTGTCTGCGAAGGCCAGGAGGAGGAAGTGGGTGATGGAGCTGCCATTGGACATCTGCTGCCTCTGGGCATGGGGGACTGTCCAAGAGGGAAAAGACAGTGACAACTTAGGAGAAACTTCTCTGAGCAAAAGCAAAGCCATTTCTCATAGGACCCCCCCAAAAGTGTCTCTCTCCATTCAGGAAGACCTTTGGCAGGTCCCTTGCACGAGCTCTGGTTGGTGCTGGCTGAGGGTGCCCCAGGGAGCCGCAGGCTCTGCTCTGGGCTCTGGAGGAGTCAGTCCTACCCTACAGCAACAGGTAAACAGGAACACGGGGTCATCTCAGATTAAATCCACTCGTGATATCAAAGAGCTTTTCATTGTTGTCGCTGCCAATTCACCTGCCTGCAGAGCAGAGCTGTGGGGGTTTTGGTTTGTGCCTTCTGGTCTGGTTGCCCCACCACAGCTGAGCAGTGTTTCTAATGCAGAAATCCCGGGCATTTCTGCTGCACTGCAAGTGAAATTGTGTGGGTCCTGAGAGGCAAAGGCACTGTCCCTCAGTGCAGAGTGAGGACAGCCGCTCTGTCCATCAGCCCTGATCTCAGCTGCCCTGTGCTGGCAGCTCTTTCAGCTGGAGGACTATGGCACACACTTTGGCGTGTTCCCCCCAAAAGAAACCAGAAACTGCTGGGAGCAGAGGAATCCACGTTCTGAGTGCACATCTCCAAAGCCCTCACCCCATTGTACCTGAGGAGGATCTCAGCTCTCCCCTCCCAACCACGGACACAGAGGGCTCCTTACAGCTGCCCACATACAGCCACCCAGCAGCATTTCAATGGCCTTAGCACCGAGGTGTCTTCTCCATGGGGCTCCTGCATGACATAGAGATGCCCCGGGAGAGCTTTGCCCTACTGGCGGGCAGCCTGCAGCCCAGCAGGACCTCCCAAGGAAAGACTCTACTCTCCTACATTTGTTGTGTCCTGGAAGGAGGGTGAGATGTGTGCCAGCCGCACACCCTGCAGTACCCAGAGTCCCAAAGGTTAACAGGGTGCGAGTTGGATGCTTTTCCTCCACGGACATACGGGCATGACAGTAGACACAGCGTTGGTGTCTGAGCTGCACTTGAATCCTCACCACCCCACAGCAGTGAGTGTCACAGTAAGAACAAGGGCGGCAGGGAGAAGAGGAGGACGTGCCAAAGTTCCCCTGCCAAGGGAGGCAGGAGAGGGAGACACAGTCAGAGGCTTGAGTTTTTCTCCTCTTTGGTGGTCAGGCTGCTGGGAAGGCAACTCATGGCCAAGTGTCCATGACATGAAGGGCAGAGGCTCTGCTGTGTGAGTGAGGAGAGCAGGGGGTTGCTCCAGGGAAAGCATCTGCACTGCAGGGGATGGCAGGGAGGTGCCTGAAGCCCTCCTCCCATGGCCTTTCTGGGAGCAGTTCTCTCTTCCTCGCTGCCCATGGCTCTGCTGCCTGGAGCTCTTCTGGGCCAGGACCTGTTTCTCTGCCCTCATGGCTCCTCCCTCTTCATGCTCACAGAGCCCATCCGCCCTGCTGCGTGCTCAGCTCTGCCCTGCAGACACCTCCTGGCAGCAGGGCACTGCCCAGGGACATCTCGGTGTGTGCAGGGGCTAAGGAGCAGCTCAGGCAAGTCCTAACAAGAACTGGGGTCTCATTGCCTACTCCAGAGCAGAGCAATCAATTCCCATCTCCCACTGCCCACCCAGCCAACCAAGAGGAGAAAACTCAAAGCACACACTTCTTCCCTTTCAGGTAATCCCCTACCTCGACACCCATCTTTAACACGACCCTCTGCAAATGTCCTCCGGGTGATGGAGAAGCCTGAGCAGCCCTGACCCACGCTGCACTCTCTGGACAGCAGAAGGACCCTGCCCTGCTGGGGCTCACTACTTCCACCCACAGCTTCTCCCCACAGCGTCGTGGGGAGCTCCCCAGGCAGGCTAAGTGCTGACTCTGGCAGGTGGCAGAGTCCCTGCCCTGGTGCTCAGACCCCTGCAGCACAGGGACCCTGCTTGGAAGGACAGCCCTGGCCACCCCTGCCTGCACACACGCCTTCACACCCTGGAGCAGTGCCTGGGAGAAGGCAGCCGTCATGCCCTGTCCTTCTGACGGTGCAGCAGGGAAGCCCTGCTCTGCAGCACCTCCTCCTCCTCTACAGCAGGGAAGCTGTGAGAGTCCTGCTGAAAGATCATAGTTGCTGTGGCATGTACAAGCTTTTGGATATCCCTCCAGGAACAGCAGCTACATTGTCCTGCACCCAGGCACTTACCATGTAGAGGGCTGTGAAGATCTCTCCGCGCAGTGAGCTCTCAGCATCCTCCCACTCCAGACTGCCTTTACGCTCTCTCTGCCTCGCTCCCTCCCCTCGGTGCCTGCAGGCAGTGCCCTCAGCCCTGCTGCGCTTTGCAGAGGAGCTGCTCCTGGGCAGAGCTGTCTCTCTGAACCACCGCCCACTTCCCAGGAGCTCCCTCCTTCCAGGAGCCCAGCCCAGCTCAGCAGCAGAGGACCAGCCCAAGGCAGCACTTGCTCTGCCCCTCGGGGCTCCCTCAAGGGGTCCCTGGGGCTCCAGGGGAACCTGCTGGGAAACAGCCTGAAGTCATCCCTGATCTTCCCTCCCTCAGCTGCGCAGAGACACTTCCTTCTCCTCTCAGGAAAAGACTTGGCCATGAGAATCCCCTTTCTTTGTCCCAGCATTAGACAGGACTCCCAGGAAGGTGACAAGCAAAGACCTAATTTCTCCAAGCTGGGGGATATCCTCACGTGAATGAAATAGGCATTTCAGTGTGGCTTTGTAGTCCTAGGGCTCGAAAGACATTCAGCTCTCTGTTGTCCACTCCATGTCTCTGCTCTGAAGCAAAGCCTTTGCACACAGGGGGTCTTGGGCGCTTGGGACCAGGTTTCCTTAGGGCAGGGACGAGCTTGCCTGCTTCCACAGCTGCAGGGCTTCAGCCCAAACGTGCAGCAATGGCCTCAGCCAGGGCCACAGGCAGGAAGAGCTGGAGCTGCTCCTGAGGAGACAGAGCTGTGACATGGTTGCAGAGCTCAGGACAGCTGCTCTTCAAGGACAGCATCCTCCAAGCTCAGCAAGGCTCCAGGTCGAAACTCCCTCTGAACTTGAAAGGCCATTGCAGGGCACCAGAAGGAGCGTTCACTGCTTCAGGAACAGTTAAAGAAGAAACAAAGGTGCTGTGTGGCCACTGCTGAATGTGGTGAGAGCAGGAGCAGATAGATCTGAGGTTCTCTGTGTCCTCTTTGCCTCAGTCTTCCCCAGCAAGGTCTGCCAGGCCTCTGGGACTCAGGGCAGGACTCTGGAGGAGATCAAGCAGCGGTGCATGGGGATCAAGTCAGGGATCACTTGAACCAACGCAATCCTTACCAGTCGAGGGGACAGGAGGGGCGGCATCCCAGGGAGCTCAGAGAGCAGCTCAACGTCACAGTGAAGCCACTCTCCATCATCTTTCAAAGGTGGTGGTGTCTGTGGGGATTCCCTGATGACTTGCAGCACCCAAACTTGCACGCACCTTTCAAACCTGCCCCAAGGATGTGCAGAGGAGCGGAAGGCTGTGCCCCAGATCGTGTTCCCTCAGATCCCATTTCTGGGGGTCTGAAAGAGAAGGTGACTGGATTTACTGGATTTAGCTTGTCTCTCGCCATCCTCTTTGCTTTCTGTGATGAAAGGACAGGACTGCTGGACACAGGGAGACCAGTGGTTGTCTTTTAACCTGGAAGTCAGTGACGTTTTCAACATCACCCCCCACAATATTCTTGTGCCCAAGTTTGGTCATTATGGTCTGCATAGGTGGATAAGTAGATGGGTAAATAACCAGATGGATGGTCTGGCTCAGAGGGACGTGATCAATGTGTGGTACTCTGCCTGGAGGCATTGAGCTCGTAGGGTCCTGCAGGGGTCTGTCCTGCCACCTGCCCTCTTTATCTTGTTTTTAATCACCTGGAGGAGGTGAGCAAGTGCTTTTTCATAGCATTTGTAGATAACACCATACTGAGGCGAGCAGACACCGCACTGGAGGGCAGGTCTGCCATCCCGAAGGACAAAGACAGGCCAGAGGGATCCGCAAAATGTAACATCATGATGTCCAGTAAAGAAAAACCTGAAGTCCTGCCTTGATGTGTATCAATCCCATGCAATGACAGAGGCCAGGGGCTGTGTGGCTGGGTAGCAGCTCTGCAGGAAAGGCTCTGGTGGTCCTTGGATTTCATTAGGCAAAACAGGAGCCATCACCAACGAAGGCCAATGGCATCCTTCGTTTCTCTCTTCATTCCTCGAAATTACAAGTGCTTCCCTTTTATTGTCCTAATACCCTCCAAAAAGAACAGCCTACCCTCTGAAACCTTTCCCCATTGGCCGTGCATTTCTTGTTTCGTTGCCTCTTTTGGCATTTCTGAGATGGTTGCTGCGGTATTTTTCAACCTTGGGTAGCAGCTCCATTAAGCACATCATTCTCTTTCAGTTCTTGTAGTGCCCTGCAATTCTCCATCTTGTTATCTTGTTTGAGACACTGGCCCACAAACCTTAACTGCTGATGTGTTGGAGGTTCAGTCCAGAGGGACTTCAACACACATGGGGACTTGGCCAACAGAAACCTCCTGAAGTTTTAAAGGTGAAGGGGGTAAGGTCTGCACTGGGTCAGAAGAACCTCGTGCATCAGGACAGGCTGGACCTGACTGGCTGAGGATTGTTCTGAGGAGAAGGGCATGGGAGTTCTGGTGGATGTCCTAGGAGCCCATGGGTTTCCCATTTGGAAAGGAGGATGGAGAAACTGGAGAAGGTCCAGAGGAAGGCTGTTACCATGGGCTTAGGAGCCTAAAGCACATGAGCTGTGTGGAGAGGCTGAGGCAACTGGGCCTCTTTAGTCTGCTGAAGGGGAGGCACAGGGCAGTCTAAAAGCAGGCGACACCTGCCTGGAGAGGTGGTGGAGCCAAGCTCTTCTGCAATGACAGATGCTATGGCAGATACAACAGCTACAAGCTTCTTCCTGGGGGCTTCAGACTGGGCCTCAGGAAAAACTGGCTATGAGGGTGATGCTGCACTGCAGCAGGACACCCAGAGACTCTCTGTGCTCTCCATCTCTGGAGGTTTTCAGGTTTCAGCTCTACAAAGTCACAGCCGACCTGACCCGCCATTGGTGATTCCCCACCTCTAGAGAGGTGTGCTGCTTACTAGGGACTCATATAAGGGATGTCACCAAGAGGCTTCCAAGCCTCCTACAATCCACTGACTATTATCCGCTGCTGTTGTTTCACGTGGGCACCAGTGCCTCAGCCAGGAGCAGTCTGAGGGCTATCAAGAAGGATTACAGAGCCCAGGGAGCGATGGGAAGGGACTCTGCACCTGAAGAGCAGCACAGAGGAACTCCAGCCAGTAAGACAGCTTCGTCGGGGGCCCAACTTAAATGCCTCTATGCAAACGCACGTAGCATGGGAATAAACAAGAGGAGTTAGAGACGTGCACACGCCTGCAGGGCTACGATCTTATTGGCATCAGGGAGACGTGGTGGGATGGCTCCTGTGATTGGAGTGTTGGGATGGAGGGATACAGGCTCTTTAGGAAGGACAGGCAGCGGAGACGAGGAGGGGGTGTCGCCCTCTATGTCAATGACCAGCATGGAGCTCCGCCTGGCGATGGATGAGGAGCCGATGAAAGCTTATGGGTCAGGATTAAAGGGAGGTCAGGGACAGGTGACATTATGGTGGGGGTCTGCTACAGGTCACCCCGACCAGCAAGACCGAGCAGATGAGGCCCTCTATAGACAGACAGAAGCAGCCTCACGTTCACAAGCCCTGGTCCTCATGGGGGACTTCAACCACCTCGATATCCGTTGGAGGGACAACACAACAATAAGCAATCCGGGATGTTCCTGGAATGCGTCGATGATAACTTCCTTCTCCAAGTGATAGAGGAGCCAACGAGGAGAGGTGCTATGTTGTTCTCACCAACAAGGAGGGGTGGTGGGGAATGCTCAAGGGCAGCCTTGGCTGCAGTGACCATGAAGTGGTGGAGTTCAAGATCCTTAGGGCACCGAGGGGGCCGTACAGCAAGCTCAGTACCCTGGACTTGAGGAGAGCAGACATTGGCCTCTTCAGGGATCTGCTTGGTAGAGTGCCATGGGATAAAGCCCTGGAGAGAAGAGGGGCCCAAGAAAGATGGTTAAAACTCAAGGATCACCGCCTCCAAGATCAGGAGTGATGCATCTAAACAAGGAGGAAGTCAGGCAAAACCACCAGGAGGCCTGCATGGATGAACAAGGAGCTCCTGGACAAACTCAAACACAAAAAGGAAGCCTACAGAGGGTGGGAGCAAGGACAGGTAGCCTGGGAGGAATACAGAGAAATTGTCTGAGCGGCCAGGGATCAGGTTAGCAAAGCTAAAGCCCTGAGAGAATTAAATCTGGCCAGGGACATCAAGGGCAACAAGAAAAGCTTCTGTAGGTACGTCAGGGATAAAAGGAAGACCAGGGAAAATGTGGGCCCTCTCTGGAATGAAACGGGAGACGTGGTTACCCGAGATACGGAGAAGGCTGAGGTACTCAATGACTTTTTTGCCTCAGCCTTCACCAGCAAGTGCTCAAGCCTCAGTGCCCAAGCTGCAGAAGGCAAAGGCAGGGACTGAGAGAATGAAGAGCCGCCCACTGTAGGAGAAGATCAGGTTTGAGACCGTCTAAGGAACTTGAAGGTGCACAAGTCCATGGGACCTGATGAGATCCATCCATGGGTCCTGAAGGAACTGGCAGATGACATTGCTAATCCACGATCCATGACAGTTGAGAAGCCGTGGCAGTCCGGTGAAGTTCCCACTGACTGGAAAAGGGGAAACATAACCCCCATTTTTGAAACGGGAAAAAAGGAAGACCCGGGGGACTACAGGCCAGTCAGTCTCACCTCTGTGCCTGGGAAGATCATGGAACAGATCCTCCTGGAAGCTATGCTAAAGCACATGGAAGACAGGGAGGTGAGTCGAGACAGCCAGCATGGCTTCACCCAGGGCGAGTCCTTCCTGACCAACCTAGTGGCCTTCTATGATGGAGTGACTACATCAGTGGAGATGGAAAGGGCTACAGCTGTCGTCTATCTGGACCTCTGTAAGGCCTTTGACACGGTCCCCCACAGCACCGTTCTCTCTAATTTGGAGAGGTATGGCTTCGATGGGTAGACAGTCCAGTGGGTGAGGAATTGGTTGGATATTTGCATCCAGAGGGTAGTGGCCAATGGCTCAACGGCCAGACGGAGATCGGTGACCAGTGGTGTCCCACAGGGGTCTGTATTGGGACCGTTACTGTTTAATATCTTCATTAATGACATAGACAGTGGGATCGAGTGCACCATCAGCAAGTTTGCAGATGACACCAAAGCGAGTGGTACAGTTGACACACCTGAGGGATGGGATGCCATCCAGAGGGACCTGGACAAGCTGGAGAAGTGGGCCTGTGTGAACCTCATGAGGTTCAACAAGGCCAAGTGCAAGGTCCTGCACCTGGGATGGGTCAACCCCCGGTCTCAATACAGGCTGGGGGATGAAGGGATTGAGAGCAGCCCTGCTGAGAAGGACTTGGGGGTCCTGGTGGACAAAAAGCTGGACATGAGACAGCAATGTGCACTAGCAGCCCAGAAGGCCAACCGTATCCTGGGCTGCATCAAAAGCAGCGTGGCCAGCAGGTCGAGGGAGGGGATTCCGCCCCTCCATTCTGCTCTGGTGAGACCCCACCTGGAGCACTGCGTCCAGCTCTGGAGCCCTCAGCACAGGAAAGACATGGAGCTGTTGGAGCGGGTCCGGAGGAGGGCCACAAAAATGGTCAGGGGGATGGAATGCTTCTGCTGTGAAGAAAGGCTGAGAGAGTTGGGGTTGTTCAGCCTGGAGAAGAGGCGGCTTTGGGGAGCCCTGATTGCAGCCTTTCAGTACTTGAAGGGGACTTGTAAGAATGATGGGGAGAGACTTTTTAGCAGGGCCTGTTGCGACAGGACAAGGGGGAATTGTTTTAAAGTAAAAGAGGGCAGATTCAGATTAGATAGAAGGGAGAAGTTTTTTACGATGAGGGTGGTGAAACACTGGCACAGGTTGCCCAGAGGGGTGGTAGATGCCCCATCCCTGGGAACGTTCAAGGTCAGGTTGGACAGGGCTCTGAGCAACCTGATCTAGCTGAAGATGTCCCTACGTGTCCCTGTCCATGGCAGGCGGGTTGGACTAGTCGACCTTTAAAGTTCCCTTCCAAACCAAACAGTTCTATCATTCTATGATACTGATCCCATTGCAGATATTGATATCATTACACATACTGATGCAGATGATTGTGGTTTAACCCGGCAGGCAGCCAAACACCACACAGCTGCTCGCTCACTGCCCCCCACCACAGTGGGATGGGGGAGAGAATCGGGGAAAAAAAAAAGTAAAATTTGTGGATTGAGATAAAGACAGCTTAATAGTACAGAAAAGAAAGGGAAAATAATAATAATAATGGTGATAGAATATACATATATTTACAGTCTTTTCTTTGGACAGCTGGAAAGTCGTTGCTAATGCAATCAATTCTGCTGCTTGGGCACTCAGCTTCAGACTGAGTGCTGAAGCCTCTGCTACTTCATTTTCAGGAGTTTCTGAATAACCTCTAACCCAGTTACTGTTCAGATAATATGAGGACCTGTCTACACATAGCTCAAGATCAGGATCTGGAAATGGTACGTCTGTTAAGTATTTTCGAGTCTTTCTGGCTTCACAGCCTGTTACCACACAATCAGGATGTGGATTTCCTTCCTCAGGAGGAGGGAGCAGAGTAGCAGGGTTCAGCGTGTTACATCACTTCATTGTTATGTTTTCCACCGTTAAGAGCATCAGCTCATAATGATGTACCCAGTGCCTGGGTAAGGTGCTGTGACACCAGCATTTCAATTTCATGTGGCCTTTGTACCACTAGAGGGGATCCAAGCACCACATTGTCACTCTGTTCAACCAGGTGTGCTGCGGCAGCTGTCCTAGGGACACAAGCAAAGGGTCCTTGAGCTACCAGACTGGTCTGGTTTTGGCTGGGATAGTTACATTTCTTCATGTACAAACATGAAGTCTGGCAATCCCAGAGCAGATGCAGTCATTAACGCGCGCTTCAAAAGCTCAGACGCCTTTCCCTTGTCTGTTGTCCAGTGAAGGGGTTCTCCAGCATCTCGAGCAGGAGTCTGTGTCAGTGGTTTTGCCATTTCCCCAGGAGCAGCTTGTGGCAGGTGCATCCACCCCGATAAAGACCGGGGGCATCAGGACTGCTGCGTCCTTACTTTTCGCACCCTTACGGTGGCAAGTGTCAACCGTCACGTACGCACTTTGGGTCAGTAATTATGGTCACGTATACACCTCGGGCGAGGAGTAAGAAAGGTAAGGCTCTCAGCCACTCAGAGTTGACCACAGGTCAGATTCAACTAAGGTATAAATGGAGCCCCACCAGAGGGCAAGTTGAGTCGGTCCTCCTCAGAGCAGCAGGTCTGCAGTTGGGGACTCTCGTTAGGTCGTGCAGAGAGAAAATTAGAAAGGTGAAAGCCCTGCTAGAGCACAATCTGGCCACTGTCATAATAGACAACAAAAAATGTTTTTACAAATATATTAATGACAACAAAAAAGAGCCAAGGAGAATCTCCATCCTTAATTGGATGTGGGGGGGAACGTTGCCACCAAGGACGAGGAGAAGGCTGATGTACTCAATGCCTTCTTTGCCTCAGTCTTTAATAGTCAGAGCAGTTATCCTCAGGGTATTCAGCCCCCTGAGCTGGATGTAAGGGACAGAGAGCAGGATAAACCCCCCATAATCCAAGAGGAAGAAGTTAACGACCTGCTATGCCGCCTGGACGCTCACAAGTCTATGGGGCTGGATGGGATCTGCTTAACTGGGGAGGTCCTGGATGACTGGAGGCTTGCCAATGTGACACCCATCTACAAGAAGGGCCGGAAGGAGGATCTGGGGAACTACAGGCCGGTCAGCCTGACCTTGGTGCCGGGGAAGATTATGGAGCGGTTCATCTTGAGGGCGCTCACGAGCCATGTACGGGACAACCAGGGGATCAGGCCCAGCCAGCACGGGTTCATGAAAGGCAGGTCCTGCTTGACCAACCTGATCTCCTTCTATGACCAGGTGACCCGCCTCGTGGAGGAGGGAAAGGCTGTGGATGTGGTCTACCTGGACTTCAGTAAAGCCTTTGACACCATCTCCCATGGCATTCTCCTCGAGAAGCTGGCGGCTCACGGCCTAGACAGGTGCACTCTTCACTGGGTAAAAAACTGGCTGAACGGCCGAGCCCAGAGAGTTGTGGTGAACGGAGTTAAGTCCAGTTGGTGCTGGTCACGAGCGGTGTTCCCCAGGGCTCAGTACTGGGGCCGGTCCTGTTCAATATCTTTATCAATGATCTGCATGAGGGGATCGAGTGCTCCCTCAGTCAGTTTGCAGACGACACTAAGGTGGACGGGAGTGTTGATCTGCTGGAGGGTAGGAAGGCTCTGCAGAGGGACCTGGACAGGCTGGATCGATGGGCCGAGGCCAACTGTATGAGGTTCAACAAGGCCAAGTGCTGGGTCCTCCACTTTGGCCACACCAACCCCAGGCAACGCTACAGGCTTGGGGAAGAGTGGCTGGAAAGCTGCCCAGAGGAAAAGGACCTGGAGGTGCTGGTTGACAGCCGGCTGAACATGAGCCAGCAGTGTGCCCAGGTGGCCAAAAAGTCAACGGCATCCTGGCCTGTATCAGGAATAGTGTGGCCAGCAGGAGTAGGGAGGTGATTGTGCCCCTGTACTCGGCACTGGGGAGGCCACACCTCGACTACTGTGTTCAGTTTTGGGCCCCTCACTACAAGAAGGACGTTGAGGTCCTGGAGCGTGTCCAGAGAAGGGCAACAAAGCTGGTGAAGGGTCTGGAGGACAAGTCTGATGAGGAGCAGCTGAGGGAAAAGGGACTGTTTAGCCTGGAGAAGAGGAGGCTGAGGGGAGACCTCATCGCACTCTACAACTACCTGAAAGGCTTCTGCCACTCATTCCCCGTTAGGCTCACTTCGGCCTCCAACACAGTTAACTCTTGGGATCCCCCTGTCACTCCAGAAATACAAATGGGTTCTGCCCCTTCATAGCTTGATGGCATCAGGGTGCACTGTGCACCAGTGTCTACGAGAGCCTTATACTCCTGTGGCTCTGATGTGCCAGGCCATCGAATCCACACAGTCCAGTAAACCCGGTTGTCCCTTTCCTCCACCTGGCCGGAGGCAGGGCCCCTCCAGTTCTGGTCATAGTATCCATTTCTCACTTCTTGCAAACGCGAGTCAAGAATTTCTTCTTTACAATGCAAAGTAAGATCAGCCTTTCTACTCTGTCTGGGGAACCGTTCACTGGAAACTGGACCATCGTGAGACAGGTTTTTCCTGACCACTGGAGCAGCATTTTTCCTGGGAGAACCCCCTTGTGTCATTGTTTTTCCTTGCAACTCACATACCCATGCCTCTAGGGTGAAGGTAGGTATTCCATCCCACTGCCTCATGTCCTCCGTGGTCACGCAGGTGAAACTGCAGGGTGCCCCGAGGTGTGTACCTTCTATATCCTCTCTCTTGAGCAGAAGAACACTGACTCCTAATGGCTGAGATAGTGGTCCGTACAGGTGGAGAATAGGACATATCCTCTTTGAGTTGCTGGACCTCCCGGGACAGTTTCTCCACAGCCGAGACAAGGGAGGAGGAGACAGTTTCTTCGTATTCCCGGAGTCTGCCAACCACGTCATCCACCGTTGGTGCTTCTTCCTCTTTCCAGCACAGTACTGCCAATGAACTGGTATGCGACGCTGGTGCGCTCCGTACCAACTTCCGCCACATGGGTCGTGTGCACTGGACTTCATCGGGATCTGTGGGCATTTGGTCCTTGTCCAGATCACTATAAACCACCTCCAGCACACCTAATTCTCTCAAGCACTAGATACCTCTCTCCATAGTGGTCCATTTGCCTGGGCGATACAGAACATCTTCCTTGAAGGGATACCTTTCCTTCACGCCTGACAGCAGTCACCTCCAGAAGCTGAGGGCTTGTGCCCCTTTTCCAATTTCTTTGTCAATGCCCCCTTCCCTAGCAAGGGATCCCAACTGTTTGGCTTCCTTCCCCTCTAATTCCAGGCTACTGGCCCCATTATCCCAGCATCGGAGCAGCCAGGTACAACATGCTTGCCTGGACGGCGGCTGAAATCTTTCTGCATATCTTGCAACTCATTCAGGTGTAGGGATCGGGTGGTTTCCATCTTGTTGATGAGTTCTTCCTCTTCCTCCTCCTCTCCTCGTGATGGCCCTGCTTTTCCATCATCCCTTTCCAAACGACCTGACTTCCGCTTCAAAGATTTCTTCTTCTGTACAGGGTCGATGGATAACAGCGACGGTTGGTCCTCTAGTTCAGCTGTAGTACCCGTCACGAGGGTTTGGGTAGCTGCAGAGCCTGTTGCGGCGGCTGGAGTAACTGCAGTGACTGTTGCAGGGGTTTGAATAGCCACAGTGGTTGTTGTGGGCATTGAAGTAGCCGCAGTGCCTGTCGTGGGGGTTTGAGTAGTCACCGTGTCTGTTGCCGGGGCTGATCTCTGGACAGTATTCCTGAAGAGTTGTTTAACCCTAAACAAGACCTGAACCACATTCAGGAGCCATAGCAATATGAACATGCTCGTTTGAACATCCCAAGGATACTCAAAATTCTCAGGAAATACTGTGGACATCTTCATGAAGAGGATAGAAGAAAAAGGACTTTCTGAAGATATGGGAGGAAAGATGAACAAGTGGGAGAAAGTGTCCCATCCTGTCTCCCTCCTAAATTCATTCTCAGAGCACAAAAAAGTCCAATTACTAATAATTTTTCTAAGAGGTGGTTCCCAAAGTACAGAGATGACGGCAGTGCTGGGTACAGATCCCAGATTAGACTTACAACCAATGATTTTATCACATCATAAAACAGCAGCAAAATGATAATCTGGCCCAGTTCCAAATAGCGATAAACAGCACAACCGGGAACAGATACTACAAGCAAGGTATTACATAACCCAACATTGAGACCCAGCCCCACAACTTTGAGAGCCAATAAATCAACATTGTGACCAATCAATATAATGAATGCTTATAACAATTTTGCCTTAACATGCTTTGGTCAGATCTATCGCTATCTCAACTCTTCGAGCCCCACGTTGGGCGCCAAAAAGGACTGTCGTTGTTTAACCTGGCAGGCAGCCAAACACCACGTAGCCGCTCGCTCACTCTCCCCCTCCGCAGTGGGACGGGGAGAGAATTGGAAGGGTAAGAGTGAGAAAAACTCATTGGTTGGGATAAAGACAGTTTAATAGAACAGAAAAGGGAAAATAATAATGGTAATGATAGAATATACAAAATGAGTGATGCACAATGCAATTGTTCACCACCCGCGCTGACCGATAACCAAGTAGCGACCGCTACTTCCTGGATCACGCCTACCATTCACATACTGAGCGTGACGTCACATGGTATGGAATACCCCATTAGCCAGCTGGGCTGGCTGTCCTGGCTGTGCTCCCTCCCAGTTTCTCCCAGAGCATGGAAGCTGAATGTTCTTCACTAGCAGACTACTTAGCAACAACTGAAAACATCAGTGTGTTATCAACATTCTCCTCATACTAAATCCAAAACACAGCACTAGGAAGAAATTTAACTCTCTCCCAGCCAAAACCAGGACACCTGGGCATCTACCTGGCTGCCCTGCTGGGCAACGGCCTCATCATCACCACCATAGCCTGCGACCACTGCCTCCACACCCCCTTGTACTTCTTCCTCCTCAACTTCTCTGTCCTTGACCTTGGGCTTCATCTCCACTACTGTTCCCAAATCCATGGCCAATTCCCTCTGGGACACCAGGGCCATCTCCTACTCGGGATGTGCTGCACAGCTCTTTCTGTTTCTCTTCTTCCTTGGAGCAGAGTGTGCCCTTCTCACCATCACGGCCTATGACCGTTAGTTTGCCATCTGCCAGCCCCTGCACTATGGGACCCTCCTGGGCAGCAGAGCTTGTGTCCACATGGCAGCAGCTGCCTGGGACAGTGGGTTTCTCAATTCTTTCCTTCACACTGCCAATACATTTTCACGGCCCCTCTGCAAGGGCAATGCTGTGGACCAGTTCTTCTGTGAAATCCCCCAGATCCTCAAGCTCTCCTGCTCACACACCTACCTCAGGGAACTTGGGCTTCTTGGGTTTAGCCTTTGTCTAGCTTTTGGGTGTTTTGTTTTCATTGTGGTGTCCTATGTGCAGATCTTCAGGGCTGTGCTGAGGATTCCCTCTGACCACAGACGGCACAAATCCTTTTCCACGTGCCTCCCTCACCTGGCTGTGGTCTCCCTGTTTGTCGGCACTGGCATGTTTTCCTATCTGAAGCCCCGCTCCATCTCCTCCCCATCCCTGGATCTGGTGGTGACAGTTCTGTACTCGTTGGTACCTCCAGCAGTGAACCCCCTCATCTACAGCATGAGGAACAAGGAACTCAAGGATGCCCTGTGGAAACTATTTGAATATGTGCTACTTCAGATTATAAGGTCCTCGTTATCCCACTAGGGCTCCCACAGTATCTCAGGAATAACCAGGACTAACTTTTCTTCAGATGTGTCTTTATGTTTCCTTTGTGGTTACTTTTTTTGTTTGTTTTTTTTTGATTTATACCTGTGTTAATATTTTTCTTGGCCTCCTACCTGTCTTTTCTTGACCCAAAGACCTCATGTACATATGGATCCAGGCTCCCTGTTCAGATAAACTCAACAAAGAAACCAGTAGAAAATTCTTTGATTCAGCTCCCATCTCTTCACCTCTCCTCCAGCATGGCCAGTGCAGGGTCACCCCATGGCCCCAGGGCACCGCAGCCCCCTGGCTCTGCAGAGGAGAACGGCGAGCTTGGGGCCTTGCAGGGAGCGTGGACAGGGAGACAGGACCGGCCGGACAGGCCAGCACAGACATGCTCACCTGGGGAAAGGCTCTCTGGGGAGCAGGGATGACTCTGGAGAAGAGCAAGGGAGCATTTCTGTGCTTGCAGGGAGGAATCCGTGAGACACAGAAACCTCCTTCTGGAGGCACCCACCCGGGGCAGGCTGCTCTGTCCCCTGGCCAGGACTCTTGTGCTGGCCTGGGGAGAGGGGCTGACAGTGATGGGCACAGTCAGTCTGTGGTGGGCATCTCCTGCACCAGAGAGCAGGATTCATGGAGTCATAGAATCATAGAATCATTGAGGTTGGAAAAGACCTCTAAGATCATCGAGTCCAACCGTCAACCCAACACCCCCATGCCCACTACACCATGTCCCTAAGTGCCTCATCTACACGGCTTTTAAATACCTCCAGGGATGGTGACTCCACCACTTCCCTGGGCAGCCTGTTCCAAGGCCTGACCACTCTTTCAGTAAAGAAATTTCTCCTAATGTCCAATCTAAACCTCCCTTGGCGCAACTTGAGGCCATTTCCTCTGGTCCCCCAGCCTCTCCCATCACCATTTCCAGCACTGGCAACCCACCGCAGTTTATGGGGATGAGGTTGGCTTTGTGGCCATCTCCTTCCTCCTGCTGGCCTCGGTGCCTGTGTCGGGGGAACAGCCGGCCCTGCCCCAGCCTCTCTTCTTGCCCAGACCTTGGCAGACCCCAGAGCAGGGCTGTCGCCAGCCCCTGTGTGGGACATGGCTGGGGCTGGGCAGGGGCCAGGAACTGGGGGAGGCTGCCAAAGCAGGAGGGTGGGGCACTGAGGGCTGTCAGAGGACTGTGCTGGGGGACACCTCCCCACCCCGTAGGTACCTGCTCCATGGGGTTCCTTCTCTGCAGAGCCGTAGGACCATGTGTAGGTGTGGTGGTGCATTCATACCCCCCCTTTCTTCCCTGGGCCGCTTGTTGATCTCAGAAATTCCCATGAAACCTCGGCCTTGGTGTATTAAAGTCTGGCTGTTGAGCGCTCCTTGACTGTATCAGAAACTCTGCACAGCTGAGGATGGGAACATACTCCTACTGCCTGGCCCAGGCGTCCAGTAGAACAACACCGAAACCTGGAGAGTTTTTTAGTAATTACCACCTGGGACTGTGGCCAGGATGGAAATTTACGGATGACTAAAGCCAACCATCTTGCAAACCTATAAACGCTGGTCCTAAGTGAGGCCCTTGGAGCTCTCCTGGACCGCAGCCGCTGCACCCAGCATCTCCCTCGGAGTGGGACGCCTTCAGAGCTCGCGATCTTTCAGGTCTGCGATATTCGGAGGACCGCTGGGTCCTGGGTGAGTCCCTTTCGAAGCTCAGCCCTTCGCCCGTTGAGAGGGAATGCCTAGACATTCGACGTGAATATTTCTTCACTGACATCGAGGGGAATTTTTTACACGTATACCTTCTGTATATTTTTATATATATATATATATATGTTTCTCTGTGTGTGTGGACTGATAGTAAGCATAATCTGTAATTAAGTTGTGATTGTAGTAGACTTACTAAGTCACTTTGCAAATATTGAATTAGTTAATGATTAAGCGTTACTAAAGTTTGTAAATGATTAGTTGATAATTAAGTGTTACTAAATTGTGAATGAAACCTAGACTGCTGCCAAACACATATAGTCCCTCAAATATAAACCCTTAGATGATTTTCCTTTATCTGTTTCATCCGTGTAATAAGTAATAGAGTGAACCTTGCCATCGAATTCTGTTAGGTCGCACCTTTATAAATCTCTATGAAAATCACTTTCTGCTGATATCTTTGGTGGTGATTCTTTAAGCGGCCTCTAAACCGCTCATTCGCGACAGTAGGGCAGTATGGCTGGGCCATGCCAGAGGCAGGACACTGCCAGGGACACGAAGCAGCCGTTAGGAGGTGAAAGCAAGGGCAGGCTACAGAATAGGAGTTGATATTTATTGCCTTTGGTGCACAGGTGTGCTTTTAGGAAAGGGAAACCTCAACTGGAGTTGGTGAATCGTCCTGTGTTTTATGTGACCAGCTAAGACAAGTCAGGTGACATCTCCTCCACTTGTTTGACTGTAAGGGGAGGCTGGGAGGCACCGCCTCAGATGGCTCTACATTACCCCTGAAGCTCATTGCGTCCAGCTTTAACTATCTCAAAGGCCAGTATCTGGACTCTGAAGCTCCTACTCGTAGGTTTTGGGCATCAGAGGAACTGAATCCCACCTGTGACTATTTAATACCTTCCCAGTGTTTGTGGACAGCAAGGAGTTTCTCCTGGTGCATTCCCATGTCCCATGGACTCCACCTGGGATTTGTCTCCCCTTGTTTCAGACAATCCCTGTTTGGGTGCCTCTCCACTCTTGCTTGTACAGGCTCCTCTTAGAGCTGACAGTGGTTCTTGACCCTCCTTCAGTGTAATTTACCCTCACAGCACTTTTAAATCACTTCCTTCCTTCCTTCTTGGCCCTCCAGGCACCTTATGAGCCCCCCCACAGCCTGGCTATTAGCTCACTCCTGGGCTCTTCTTTCCAGGTGAACCCCCTCCAAGTTGAATTCCCAGCTCTGCTTCTGAGTCTACTTTGGCCCAAGGCGAAAGTATGGATGAACCCAGGCAAGGTTCACTTACCTCCGCAAGTATGCCAGTGCTGTCCTGGAAAGCTCTGCACTGCTGTGCACACCCACTCTTCTTCAGGCTGTGCCTCAGTGCACACACCATGAAATCTTCTGCAGCACGCTATGAAAAACCTGGCTGGTAATAATACATCACATGCAACTTCTGGGAAGGTTGAGCTGCCAAAGCAAGCCTGCAGATGATCCCCGTGGTGTCTCCAGGCCACAGGGGCAGCCCATGGCATTCAAAGGAGCCCTGGGCAAGGAGCCACATGCTGCTTGGTGTCAGATCTGCTCCAGAGGAGACAGGGTTGAGCAGGGTGTCCCTGAGTGTGGCCTGCCCTCCTGCCTGCGCAGCCGCTCGGCTGGCTGCAACAGAGGTGTCCTCACAGCCAGCACCCAGACGGGTCCCTTCCACCTGCCTCACCCCTCCCGTTTTTGACACAGGCAATTGATGACTGACGAGGGCTGGACTCTTCCTCACAAACAAGGCAGAACTGGATGAGGATGTCAATGGTGAGGGCAGCCATGGCTGCAGTGACCATGGCCAAGAGAGCAGATTCCAGCTTGTTCAGCATCTGCTTGGCAGGATCCTGGAAAGCCAAGCTCCACGGAGCCCTCTTGACTTTGCAGGGGCAATAGCATCAAAGCCCAGGAAGAGTCTAACGTTCTGGGAGTCAGTCAGGGCCTGGCTGGAGGCTGGTGGGACAAACAGGGACTCCTTGGATAAAGAGTTCAAACAGCAAAAGGCGGTGCAGAAGGTGTGGCAGGGGAAACAGGTCACCCAGGAGGCTGATAGACACACGGCCGTGGGTGCGGGGATGGACGCAGGAAAGCCAAAGCTCAGCTGGGGCTGGAACTAGCAAGGGATGGGGAGGGCTACCAGAGGGGCTTCTCTAAGTACACTGGCAACACAAGGAGTCAGCTGAAGAAAATATAGTGTCGTGGCTCAGTGGGGCAGGACACGGAGTGATAAAGACCTGGAAAAGGCTCAGTGAGGAACTCCCTGCCTTTTTTTCCATCCTCTTCTCCTGGTAAGATCTGCTCCCAGACCTCCCTGGCCCTCGACTCTCCTACCAACATCTGTGGTGACAAAGCTGCATCCATGGCAGAGGAAGATGTGTCTGGGGAGCACTTACGCCATATGGGCACACACAGGTCCACGGGACCAGAGGGGATGCAGCCCAGGTTGCTGGGGGAGCTGGCTGGTATCATTGCAAGGCTGCTCTCGATCATCTTTGAAATGTCAGGGCAAAGAAGGGGTTCCCTGAGGACTCGAGAAAGACAGACATTGCACCCATTGTCAATCAGGGCAAGAAGGATCACCCAGGGAACTACAGGCTGGTCAGCCGCACCTCAGTCCCTGGGAAGGTGATGGACCAAATTCATTTGATTAATTCCTTTTGCCCACTTCCAGCGGCTCTTGCTATCTGAGATGCCCTGGGGTAGCTGACATACCAATATGCTGCTTGGAAACCTCTCCCAGGACCTATGGGAGCCCTTCTGGATCATTCGCTGGTCACCAGGAAAGGTATCTCCAGAAACCTCAGTGGAGACAACTTCTTTCTCTCCGTTGATGAGAAAGGGAAGTCTAGACAACTTGATTCAACACGGACAACTGCACTGAAGTGTCTGATGCTGGGGGAGACCAGTCTCCTCCCTTTCTTCACCAAAAATGGACTCACTCCTCATTTACCCTGGAGGGAATGAAAAGGGAGTCTTCATAGATGACCTAGAGACCCCTTGAAGTAGGCACTGTTGTACAGATTTGCAGAGATGAGTACGAATCTGGCCACCCAAACCCAGGGCATTCACTGAAATTGGTCACCCTGCTTCCCAGGATCAGGTGAGAGAGCCTGCTGCTTCAGTGGGTGACTCTCTCTTGCAAAGAGCGAGGAGTGGCGTGGGTGCTCCTGGATGGAGAGGAGTTTTAGCACGCTGGGATCTCTGCAAGACATAGAAATATCTTTTTTTATGCTGCAGGTCTGATTATGGTAGAAATGTTCAGAAAAAGCCAATAAAAAAGAAAGAAAGAAGAAATGAGGAAAGATCTAAAGCAAAGAAAATGTTTTAGTACGATTTTCAGCTTTTTAAATTCCTTGTCTTCATATCTTCCCAGATTAGGAGGAAATAATGTGTTTTGTTTTGATATACCAATCTTTGGGGGATTTAATGAATGGTTGTTTTTAATGACTATTTTGAAAGAAAAAATGTTTTCCAGAAGCGGGGTGGGATGTAGCTACAGCGACACAGATGTCTTAAGTTACAGGGACACGGGGACCTGGTGCCTGTGCAGGTGTCCTAGGACCCTCTGCCTGCTCTCTATCAGCAGCTCCTGAGGGGCTCTGGTCTCCTGTAGGAGACCTCTTGTCCTGTGTGGCAGTGGCCAGTGGCAGGGAAACACTTCAGGTACAGCGGGGCCTCTACAAGCGGCTCTCGATGTCCATGGCCAGACAGCTGAGCTCCGCCTGGAAAGGGAAGGAACTGCTTGACACTTTTAAAAAACACATGAGCACCTTTTCATCAGCTGAGATGACTGAAAACTTGTAATAAAATGACAACGTTTAAAATGACCAGGACAAAATGGGGATTTCCAGGAGGCGTATCCGCTGCAGGAGGTGAAGGATGTACCTTCCTCTGTGCTATCATTGCCAAGACTCTGTTCGTGATACTGTGTCTTTAACCTCCCTCACCTTTGCAGATGCAGTAGATGATGATTGTAGGTCCTTTCCAGCTGAACTAGTCTGGTCTCATCTAGTCTAGAGTATTCTGCCTGCCCAAGCCTAAAGGCACCTTCCCAGCAGCCTGTCTGTACCTGTACCCTGTCCTCCGCTCTCCAGTTTTCCCCTCCCCTTACTCCTTGTTCACTCAGATCCCTCTCAACTCCCCAGGTGCTGCTTTGAGCTTCAGGGAGTTAGAGGCCTGCCCTTGTCTTTCTGCAGTCTAATTACCTCTTCAGCCAACCCCTGCCTTGTGCTTACAGCTATTCTTTCTGATCTCTCTCTCTCAGACCTTTCTAGTGAGGCCATCCCCTGAGGATGGTGAACCTCACTGGAGGCAGCTTGGACTCAGCAGACAGTTGAGGAGGGTGGGGGTTATTGTTTGCTCAACTTTGCTAGGTTTTCCTTCTGTTGCTTTGAAACGAAGAGAAAGGCAGCTGGGCCTGTGCGCAACCAGGTCTCTAAGGAAAGCAGGTGGGAGTTGGTGCAAAGGAGCTGTAACCTCCAGCTGCAGACTTCACTGGAGAAGTCTGATGGAAGGAGAAGTAATGCAAGTCCCAGGTGGCCCATGAGAGAAAGGGCAGGGGTGGGGAGGTGAGCAGGGAGGTTGTCCATGCCTGACCTCAAGGAGGAGCTCTTCCTACCCATCTTGACTTTATTTGGAGACACACACACACACACACACACCGCATCAATATTGATTGGAGAATGCTGCTATCACTTCTGCTGTGAATTTAAAAAAAAGCCCCAAACTCTTAAAAATCAAAAATCCTCCTTTATTAAGTGCTCATTGAAAGCTTGGAAATCTTCCACTTCACGTACTCTCTGGACACCTCTCCAATTAGCTGTGTAAGTCTTGAAGACTTGCAAAAAATAATGGGAAGAGGCACGTCTTTTTCCATTTTAACGAGTCCCATGGTGTATTCGATGCTGAGACCATGAACTAAGACACTGAGCGGAGCCTGAAGAAACCACTGAAGAAGTCAGTGCCAGAAGCAAGCCCTACAGTTTCAGGGAGTGTTAATGGGTCCCACTGGGGGCCGTTACTAACAAAGCCTCCCGAGGGGCTCGTTAGAGCAGAAAACTAGAGGCAGTGACGACAGATAGGCAAAGGCAATCATAGAATCATAGAATGATAGAATCATTTAGGTTGGAAAAGCCCTTTAAGATCATTGAGTCCGACCGCAATGTAAAGGTGGCTCTGATGCTGAGTAACCCGTGGTATGTCACATCTACTGCGCTTCGCAGAGGAGCTGCTCCTGGGCAGAGCTGTCTCTCTGCAGTGCTGCCCGCTTGCCACGAGCCCCCTCCGTCCCAGGAGCTCGGGCCAGCTCAGCAGCAGAGGCCCAGCCCAAGGCATTTTAATGACCCCTCTGGTGGGTTTGGCGTCGTGTCCATGAAACTCAGGCACTGAGAGGAGGCTGAAGAAACCTCTCAAGAAGTCAAAGTCAGATGCAAACTCCAAAGTTGCTTGGAGTCTTAATGGGTCCCACTGAGAGACATTACTGACAAAGTAACCCTGGGCACTGGTTCGTGCAGAAAACTGCTCAGTAAACCTGGATGTGTTACATTAAGCCAGAGGGCCAAGCCCTGTCCGCCATTCCTTGGGAAGGGAGATGATGTCCCTCACACCTTGCTCACGGCTCTTCCGAGGGCCAGCGTGTTGTGGGGATGTGCGATGCCAAGTGCGGGACAGCTCCCAGGCTCCTGGGTGGGGATGAGGAGGCCATGAGGCTCTTGTGCTCTAAGGAGAAGGTGTCTCCTTAGAGTCCTCAGGTGCAGAGAGAACAGCCATAGCCCAGGAGACAAAGACCTCGGCTATGGTGGGGGCTTTCAGCCTTGCCAGAGCCCTCAGCTCTCTCCACTACAGGATGTCCTCCATTTGGGAGCTTGAAAAGGAGATCCTTCAACATCAAGGCTCTCTGCCTTGTTCCCTTCTCTCAGGATCCTAAACTCTACCTTCTCACTCCTGCCTTTTACATCCCTGACCAGTTCTTCCATTTTGAAAGTATGAAGTCCCGCAGGGCACCTCACCTCATTGCCTCCTCTGTCACCCCAGTCAGGAAGATGGTGTCAATGAGCTCCAAAATGCTCCTGGATGGCTTGCACCTTGCTATGTTGTCTCTTCATCAGCGGCAGTTGGGATAGTTCAAGTCCCCCCTTGAGGACCAGGGCCTGCAAACATGAGGTTTCTTCCAGTTGTTTGAAGAAGGCCTCATTTACTTCCTCTTCCATATCAGGTGGTCCACAGCAGACATCCACCCACCGCAGCATTGCCCATCTTGTTCTGCCCTCTCATGCTGACCCTTCAGCTCTCAGCTGACTCATTGTTTGTCCCCAGGCAGAGCTCCACGCATTCCTGCTGCTCTCACATAAAGGACAACTTCCCCTCCAAGTCCAGACGTATGGCTGAGACCAGACCCCCAAGACCCCACCGTTTCCCCAGGAGGTGGTTTGGGCCACCTTCTCACTCCAGTAGCCAACTTGCAGATCCTCTGGGCTCTCCAGTGTCCAGCCCAGACTTAGGGTCTCTAAATACGGGGCTCCCAGGCTGCTGCTTCTACTCACTGGCTGCTCTGGTTTGATGTTTGCTAGTGGTTACACCCAATGACATACACACCAACATTATATGCATGCTCTCCAATCTCTCCAGTTTCTGGGTCCCTGAAGAACATGAACTTGTATGACTTGTGGTTGCCACTCCAGTGGCTATCAATTGGGCCTCCATCCGTACACAAAACCAGAGATTCTCCTCAGCCCAGAAAGCTGTGGGAAATTGGAGTTTAATAAGAAGACGCAACAGGCTGGGGCAATCAGTTGCTGGGCATGGCCAGACAAGTGTACCGACCAATCACCTGTTTACACATGATCAGCTCCTCTTATCCCTTTTCCCTCCATTCTCCCACGTTTGTTCCTCCCCAAATCACCATGATCCCTTCCTCTTGTTGCCTTTGGATCTTTCCTAGACGTTCCACAGGAAGTCTTGCACAATCCCCAAATGCTCTTTCTTGCATCCCATCAGGAGTCTCAGACACCCAGAGGCAGAAACCCCCATCCTCAGTATGCAAGGTCATCCTGCGAGGCTCCCCCTTTGACCCACACCCACATATCTTGGACCTGTCTGGGAAAGACAGGTTTTTCCATTAGGGTGTTTAATTGTTTCTCTGAGAACAGGCTGATTCATGTTGTAGAAATGGCAATTCTTTATGTTTATGGAAGTGTGGGGGACTTGGTCAGATCCAAATGCCTACATCGGGCATGTGTGAAACAGAGCAGACTGTTTGCCTCCCCCCGGCCATGACCAAGTCCTGAGGATATTGACTCTAGGAGGCATTTACTAGCACTGACCACAGACGATAAGGACCATAACAGCCACCTATCTGGATGGCCCAATAAGTCCTCTTCATTCCTGTCTGCCCATGTTTATGTGTTTCCCCCTTCAAAGGCTGTGTCATACACACAAGCTCCAAGACTTCAAAGAAATTCAAGGGACAGAAATGCAAGCCAGGCCAACAATAACTCTCTATCAAAGCTTAAGCCACAAAGAACAAGCAGCAGTCGATTAAAGACATCCTAGAGCATTTGAGTGTACATCACCTTTAGCACGCCTAGGGAATTTTTTGAGGCACCCAGTCATTTGGAGGTTGTTTCCGATCCTCTCCAGTGTGTCCTGTCAACCCTAGGTATATATAAAGAGGGCTTATGAGAAAGACGAAGAGAGACTTTTGACCACGGTCTGTAGTGACAGGACAAGGGGTAATGGTTTTAAACTGAAAGAGGGTAGGTTTCGATCGGACATAGGGAAGAAATGCTGTACGGTGAGGCTGGCGAGACACTGGAACAGGTTGCCCAGAGAAGTTGTAGATGGAAGCGTTCAAAGTCAGGCTGGATGGGGTGGTGAGCAACCTGATCTAGTGAAAGCTGTCCCTGCCCGTGTCAGGGAGGGCGTTGGACTAGATGACCTTTAATGGTCCCTTCCAACCCAAACCATTCTATGATTCTATGATACAGCTATGAAATAGCTACAAAGGAAAAGGGAAGGACTGCGAATACCAGGGTGATGGTGTGCAGCATCACTTGGTTCTAGGACGTGTCCAGAGACCAGTTCCAACAGAGGGGGTGTCACAGAAGGTGTGATGAAGGGCATGGAATGCTCAGAAGGGCAAAGTGAATACCTGATAGGTCTGCTCTACTTAGACCGGTATGACAGCCACCTGTGACCCCAGTACCATGTGACGCAGAACCCCCCTTTCATGATGAGGCTATAGTGCAGGAGGTCACAGATGGCTGCATAATGGTCGTAGACCAGGGAAGCCAGGAGAAGGCTTTTGGTGCCTACCAGCAAACCAGGAAATACAGCTGGGCAGCACATCCATGGAAGCAGATCCTGCTGGATTCCTTCAGGAAGCCCATCAGCGTTTTTGGCAGTGTGATTAATGTAGAGCAGGTCTTTGGGAAGGAGAAAGTCCTCAGGAAGAAGTACACGGTGCTGTGGAGGCTTGATTCCACCACAGTGGTAAGCACGATGAAGCCATTCCCTATGAGGACCATGCAGCAGATGATCAGGAAGCCTGTGAAGCGCAAGCTCTGCAGGTTGGTGTGGACAGAAAGTCCCAGAAGAAGAAATCCAGGTGCAGCAGTGTGATTCTCCAAGCCACTTCTTTTGGGCATTTTCTCTACCTAAAGTCATCCACACAACAGCTGGTAGAGGGTCACTGATGGCCCATCCATCATCGCATACCCCTCAAACATAGGGCAAGACTACAAACATCAGCATACACTATTGCAGCATCAGGAAAGCGAACCCAAGATCTACGTGTATGTACGGAAGTCTAAGGTGGAGTGATGGGTAGACCTGCACGCAGCTAAACCTCCAAGCAGTCGCTCTCTCCCTCCCTCTCCTCAGCAAGACGGGGGAGAAAATAAGATGGACAAGCTTGTGGCTTGAGGCAGAGGCAGTTGAATGAGAAAAGCAAAGGTCACCCACGGAAGCAAAGGAAGAAGAGATTTATTCCCTCCTTCCCATTGTCAGGCAGATGTCCAGCCAATTCTTGGGAAGCATGGCCTCAGTGTGCCTAGCGGTTTCTTCAGAAGAAAAATGCCATTATTATGAATGCCCCTCATCCCTCCCTTTCTCTCGTCTGTTATTGCTGATCCTGACGTCATATGGTATGGAATATCCTTTTGATCAGTTTGGGTCAGCTCTCTTGGCTATGTCCCCTCCCGACCTCTTGCCTACCCCCAGCCTCCTGGCCTTTGCGGGTGGTGGGGTTGGAGAGACAGCCTTCGTGCTGTGCGAGTACTGCTCAGTAACAGCCAAAACAGGGGTGCGTTGTCAACACCCTTCGAGCAACCACTGCAGAGCACGGCACCCGATGGGCTGCTAGGAGGAAAGTTAACTCCTCCCCAGCCAGACCCAGGACAATCTCTACCTCGTATTCCATACCATCTGTGTCATGCTCCGGTCCCACATAATTTGATACGTTTACATATCTTCTGAAAATCCTTTTTTATGTATTTCTCATTCCTGACATCCCCTCTTACCAACACTTAAAACTTATGCCACATGCATAAACCATCTTTACATCCAACACACAGATTTATGCGTCCTCATTAACCACTAACATTGGGGTTGAGAGCAGACTTGCAACAGGAAAACCTGCTACCAAGCACCCAAGACCTTGTGTGTGCAAAGGCTTTGCCTCAGAGCACAGCCATGCTGCAGTGGATGGCAGGTGGCAATGTGAAGAAGGGATGAGGTGCCCACAAGGAAGACAAACCCTGCTGTCCCCAAGGCCAGAGAGAAACAGAGCTGGGCTGTGCAGTCCAAGCAGGAGAGGGCTTTGCTCTCTGTGGTGTCTCTGCAGCCCTGAGCGCCTGCGGTGGAGGTGAAGCTGATCTCAGGAAGGAAGAGGTGATATTGAGAGTGTCCTTGGGAGTGGACATCCTGTGGTACTGGCACAATGAAAATCATTGGCCTGACCCGTGACTGTGACATCGAGGGGTGGTTAAACGATGGGGGAGAGAAGAACCAGCAGAGTTTGAGAGGGAATGCCCATGAGTGGAGACCCTGGTGTGATGTGCTTCATATTCATGCGCTGCCCTGCATCTACTGGAAAGAGAAGGGCACAGCCTTAGGTCAGCGCAGTGGTGCGGTTCAGTCATTGGCCCAACGGCACCGAACCTGTCTGAGATGCCGTGCGGGATGCCTGTCACACAGCTGGTTTGAATGGGGACAGGGGTCCTGTGTAGGGCCTGTGCTGTCCACGTCAGCTGCAGAGCCCTGGCATCTCACGTAGCACTGCAGGCCTGTATGTGGATATTAAATGAAGATTCAGCTGCCCTGAAGTAGCTTAGACAATTGGAGCGCAAGGGATGCACTCGACAAAGCTGCCATTATACTCGCAGGACGTGTAGGAAATACAGTTGATGGTGAAGAGAAAGAGAGCTCTCCCTGTGCTGCATGACTCCATTTGGCCAGCTGAATACCTCTATAGGCTGCCCCGTACATGGGGAATAGCTACAGGTTCAGTTGTCCTACATATGGGCATCTGCCGTCATTCCACCTGGCCAATTTAACTTCCCATCAGCCTCCAAGAAGATGCCCCCAGATGCTGCCCTGTCTCTAGGAACTGCTCCCTTAGAGCTTGCAGTCACCTCACATAGCTTGGACCCCCTCCTGAACCCCAAAGGTCGCCAGGTGTTGGTGGCTGAGCAGCTCCCTCCTGGTAGCCACCCCCATGATTGCCATGGCAGCTGAGAGAAGGAGCTCCCATGCAGGTGCCCATTTTGTGCCCACCTGAACTGAGGCAAGAGGAACCCCACCTCCTGTGGCTTTGTGGTCTGCAGGGGAGTGAGCTGAGACCCCTTCCAGCCCCGGGACTGCACACCCAGGATGAGATGCCTCGATTGACTCTGCTGGATCATTCCCTCAGCAGGGGTAAAGGAAATGCCTCCCTGTCACTGTCTGGGTGTCCTCTCTAATGCTGAGACAAGGAGAAGTGATTAGAGGACCTACATGTGACTCTGGGAAGAGAAATGACCTTGGTGGAAAGAAGTGTCTCTGCGCAGCTGAGGGAGGGAAGATCAGGGATGACTTCAGGCTGTTTCCCAGCAGGTTCCCCTGGAGCCCCAGGGACCCCTCGAGGGAGCCGCGAGGGGCAGAGCAAGTGCTGCCTTGGGCTGGTCCTCTGCTGCTGAGCTGGGCTGGGCTCCTGGAAGGAGGGAGCTCCTGGCAAGTGGGCAGTGCTGCAGAGAGACAGCTCTGCCCAGGAGCAGCTCCTCTGCAAAGCGCAGCAGGGCTGAGGGCACTGCCTGCAGGCAGCGAGGGGAGGGAGCGAGGCAGAGAGAGCGTAAAGGCAGTCTGGAGTGGGAGGATGCTGAGAGCTCACTGGGGGAGAATTCTTCGCAGCCCTTGACACAGTAAGTCTCTGGCTGCAGGTCAATGCAGCTGCGGTTCCTTGAGGGGTCTCCTCAAGCTGGCAATCCCACAGATGACAGGATCTGTAAGTACAACTCTCACAGTTTCCCTGCTGTAGAGGAGGAGGACGAGCTGCAGAGCAGGGACTCCCTGCTGCACCATCAGAGGGAGAGGCCATGATCCTGCCTTCTGCAAGGGATGGCTGCAGGGCTGTGAAGGTGGGTGTGCAGCCCAGGGCTGTCCTTCCGAGCAGGGTCCCTGCGCCCCAGGGGGCTGGGGGCTGGGCAGGGACTCTGCCGCCTGCCAGGGTCAGCATCCAGCCTGCCCAGGGAGCTCCCCACAGTTCTGCAGGGAGAAGCTGTGGGTGGAAGGAGCCACCCCCAGCCAGGCAGGGTCCTTCTGCTCTTGAGAGGGTGCTGTGTGGGTCAGGGCTGCTCAGAGCTTCAGCTCACTCCCAGAATATTTCCAAGAGGAGCTTTCAAGGAGAAGGTCAACACAAGGATTACTCTAAAGTTAAGGAACTTCCCTGAGTCTGTCTTTTCAATTTCCTACTCTTGGGGGATGGGAGGGGATGAATGATAAAAGAGGTCTTAATTTTGACAAGTCACTGACACTCCTGAACGGTAACTGTGAGTGATCAGTAGGTCTTCCAGGAGCCTCCTAATGAGTTTTCAGCCTCTCCTCTGCCTACGCACAGCACCAGCATTACCTCTGCTGGAGCCATCAGGCTTAGTCTGACCTGTCCTTTTTTCTGCTTGCAAAGAGGAACATGCGCCCAGCCAGTGCCCTGCAAACAGGCAGGTTTCTGTAGGGCTAAGGTGAGTGCACAGAGGTTGGGATGGGCTCTGTGAGCGCTGACAGGGAAAGACCTGGCACAGGGAAAGAGCCACCAGGAGGAAAATCTCCAGGCAGCAAGGAGATGATCAGGGAATGAGAGGAAACGAAAACCAGAAATGTGGTGGGAGGGAGAATTCAGAAAACCCTGTCTCACCCCTCCAACCAGACCCCTTCCTCTGAGCAAGCCCCCGTGCCTCCTCTCCCACCCAGCCAAGCCTCTGCCCTCAGGGCTGTGGGGTCCAAGGCATGAACCACGTCCTCTGCAGGCAGAGCTCCAGCAGAGCCGAGGGGTAGCTCTCCAGCCACGTGTCCATTTTCCTCTGCAGAGCACAGGGGCTGAGAGCAGCTGCCCGGCAATGGTGGTGCCTGGGAGGTGGCTGCAGAGCTGGCTCAGGGGAACGCTGTCCTGAGCGCCCGGCTGCCTCTGGCCTGGCCCCTCTCAGCCAGACCCTCGCTGGGCATTTGCTTCTTTCTCCACTTGTCTCTGTTCCTGTTGTTGTTGTTTCCTTCTGGCTGCCAGGCTCTCTGGGGAGGTGGAGTTTCAGCTGCAGAGTCACAGGCTGATCTTGGGGGTCCTTTCATGCAGGTGTGCCCATGGGAACAAGGGTCCCAGCTTTCCTCTCACCTGTGGGGCTGAAGGCAATGCAGTCTGTGGGGCTGGAGAATAAGCTGGGTTTCCCTTAATCAGATGCTCTCATTAGGACACTTGGCTGTCTCCTTGAGGTTTCCTTCCCAGCTGTGAGTTGCCCTCCAGAATGCGAGCCTGTCCCCCAGCACCCTTTTGTTATCTGAAAGCCCCATGGAGAAGCGCAGAGGTGCTACAATGGAGGAAATGCTGTTGGGTTGGTGAAATGAGGCGTGAGTGTCCTGGGCTAGGGGTGGGGTGCTGAGACCTTGAGAAAGGGTGAGACGTTTAGCGGTCTGCACTGGATGCCTCTGGGCTCAGTAGTGCCTGCTTGTTTTTCAGGGTAACACAAGAGGGTGATCACCCTCCATCTCATGAAGAACAAGCCCACGGCAGCCCAGAACAAGTCAGAGGGACAGACCAGCTGCCCTCCCTCTGCACTAAGCCACAGGCAATCCTCTTGCCTGGCAGGACTCGTTCTCCCTGAGGGCAGCAGAAATGCTGAGGGTTTCTGACATCCAAGAACACTCCCAGGGTGAGATGGGGGAGTTTTAATAACCCCACACCTCTCAAACTGCCTTCTGCTGTCCCCGTTCCTCAGCACCTTCTGCTCGGCCAGCACAGAGCTCCAGCCATGGAGCTGAGGGAAGGTCTCCTGGAAATGAATGGGGGTTGAGGGTAGTGTAGCAGGTGAAGGTCTAGAAGAAAGGCTTTGATTTTGCTCAGAGAAGTCTCCCCTAACTCTTCATTGACTCTTCCTTTAAGAACAGGACCCCATGCCCAGAGGCAGCAGATGTCCAACACCAGCTCCATCACCCACTTCCTCCTCCTGGCCTTCGCAGACACGCGGGAGCTGCAGCTCTTGCACTTCTGGCTCTTCCTGGGCATCTACCTGGCTGCCCTGCTGGGCAACGGCCTCATCATCACCGCCATAGCCTGCGACCACCACCTCCACACCCCCATGTACTTTTTCCTCCTCAACCTCTCTGTCCTTGACCTGGGCTGCATCTCCACCACTGTTCCCAAATCCATGGCCAATTCCCTCTGGGACACCAGGGCCATCTCCTACTCAGGATGTGCTGCCCAGGTCTTTTTGTTTGTCTTCTTGTTAGGAGCAGAGTATTATATTCTCACCATCATGGCCTATGACCGCTATGTTGCCATCTGCCAACCCCTGCACTACGGGACCCTCCTGGGCAGCAGAGCTTGTGTCCGCGTGGCAGCAGCTGCCTGGGGCGGTGGGTTTCTCACTGGTCTGCTGCACACTGCCAGTACATTTTCACTGCCCCTCTGCAAGGGCAATGCTGTGGACCAGTTCTTCTGTGAAATCCCCCAGATCCTCAAGCTCTCCTGCTCACACACCTTCCTCAGGGAAGTTGGGCTTCTTGTGCTTAGTTTTTCTTTAGGTTTTGGGTGTTTTATTTTCATTGTGCTGTCCTATGTGCAGATCTTCAGGGCTGTGCTGAGGATCCCCCATGAGCAGGGGTGGCACAAAACCTTTTCCACGTGCCTCCCTCACCTGGCCGTGGTCTCCCTGTTTGTCAGCACTGCTATGTTTGCCTACCTGAAGCCCCCCTCCATCTCCTCCCCATCACTGGATCTGGTGGTGACAGTTCTGTACTCAGTGGTACCTCCAGCAGTGAACCCCCTCATCTACAGCATGAGGAACCAGGAGCTCAAGGACGCACTGAAGAAGCTGATTCAATCCGTGGTCTCTCAGCAGCAGTAATCTGCCCCCGTCTCTTTGCAAGTGATTTCCAATGTAGCTGGGGAACCTCCTGTGCTTTGGGCATTTACCTGTGATAATTCTGTTTCTCCAGGAATGTCTGCACGCACTCCACTTCTCCACAGGCACGAAGCCAGTCTGACTGACCCAGAGGTCTTTGCACATGTGTCTGGCCCAAAGGTACAGCTGGCCTCCCATGTCACATCTCTGTAATAAAAGGGGGTTTCCTCAATGCCGGTGTCTGGAGGTTGGGCTCTTCTTCCAAAGCTGTGGTCAGGAACAGGCTGAAGAAATTGGCCCCACGAGGCCGTGCTGCTGTGCTTGGGTTCTCCATGGGCTGAGGGGAGGAGGGCATGGGGCAATGTGTTAGGGAATGGGCCTGGAGCGAGCTTTCACTGGTGGCCTCCCTATTCGGCCTCTTCCAACCCTGGCCGCTCTCCACAGGTTTATGGGTGAGTTTTGCTGCACGGCCATTTCCCTCCTCCTGCTGGGCTCAGTGCCTGCCCTGGGGGAATGGCCAGCCCTGCTCGACCTCTCTCCTCCTCCAGACCCTGCCAGGCCCCGGAGCAGGGATGTCTGCGAAACCCCCCATGGGATGCGCATAGGCCTGGGTAGGTTCCAGGACCTGGGGGAGGCTGTCTCAAGTAGGAGGAACAGCAGGGGGACAGGGCACAAAGGGGTGTCATGGGCATCATGCGAGAGAAACTGTTCCTCACCCTCAATACACCCTTTCCCATGCTGTGCCTGCACAGTGGGGCCGTGGGACCATGTGTGGGACAGCGGGGCTGGGCCAGCACAGGACAGGGCACTGCCAGGGGCAGTGAAGCAGCTGCTGGGGGGTGACCACCTGGAGTTGGTGGCTGCAAGAAAAGTCAAGAGCAAAGAGAAGAGCTTCAACTGCTGTGTTAGAGACCAAGGCTGAACAAGAGCAATGCAGGGCTGCTGCTGAACGAGGACGGTGATCTAATAAACAGCAGACACCAATGGGGCTGAGGGACTCAATGCCTTCTTTGCCTGAGTCTCTACTGAAAAGGTCTCCCAGGCCTCTGTGCTCAGTGAAGAGGTTCAAGGAGGAGGAGAGCACGTATTGGCAGGAACTTCATGGAATCCCAGGAGGACAAATGGCAGTTTGTGCCCCTGCAGGGGACTCACCCTGGCAATGGCACAAGCTGGGGGCTGCCAGGCTGGGAGCAGCCCTGTGGGAAAGGTCTGGATGGGCAGGGAGCTGGAGAGGAGGCAGCCGTGTGCCCTGGCTGCAAGGGAGGCCACCAGCATCCTGGGCTGGATGACCAGAGCATGGCCAGGAGATTGAGGGAAGGGATTCTCTGGAATACTCAATCCAGACTTCAGATCCCCAATTCAGGAAAGATATTGGCAAGCTGGAGTGGGGTTAGCGAAGGGTCCTCAGGTCAGCTGGGGACTGGAGCGCTTTGCTGGTGAGGAGAGGCTGAGGGAGCTGGGCTTTTGCAGCCTGGAGAAGGGAAGGCTGAGGGGGACCTCATCCCAGCCTGCCAGTACCTACGAGGAGGATATGGAGAATACAGAGCCAGACTCTTCACCATGGTGCATGGTGGGAGGACAAAAGACAGTGGGAGGAAGGTGAAAGAGGAGAGGTTCAGCCAGGAGATAAGGCAAACTGTTTTCCACATGAGCTCAGCCAAGTGCTGGAACAGGCCACCCTGAGAGGTTGTGCAGTCTCTGTCCTTGGGGGTTTTCTATCTCGGACTGAATCAAGCCTTGAACAACGTGGTCTGACCCTGTTTCTGACAGGTTGGCCTGCAGACTTCCTGAGGTCCCTTCAACCTCCGTTCTCTTATGACCCTGTGAAGTTGGGCCCTGTTTCTCACTGGAGCAGAGCAGATGTCAATGAGGCATGAATCCTCCTGTGCTGTAAGCAACCTTCTAAACCAACATGTGAACCAGTGCAGAGAGGTCGACACCTCAGTGTGACTCACTCTGTGCCAAGACTGAGGAGTCCTGGGCAGGGAAGGTTTTGGGGGGCATGGGGCTGTGTGCAAGACACCACGTGACCTTGGTTTAATGCCTGTAGGCCTGTCACATGTCCGTTAATGTCAATGAAAATGAAAGTAAGAAGAAGAGAAGCTAAAGATCCAAAGCAAAGAAAGGTGTCAACACACTTTTCAGCTTTCTTCCCGTCCTTGGGGGGATTTCCTTTTTTTGAAAAGGCAAGTGTTTTCCAGAACTGGGAATGGATGTAGGACACAAATGTCTTCAGCTACGGGGACACAGACACCTGGTGCCAGTGTAGATGCCCTGAGAACCCTTGCCCAGCCTCCACCTGCAGCTTGAAGGTGCTCTGGTCTCCCACAGGTTCTCTGTGATAGATGCTGATCCCAGGCCAGCACTCAGCTACACTGGGGCCCCTGGAAGTGGCACTGCCTGTTTATGGTCAGACAACTGGTGTCTGCCTGGAAAGGTCCACAATTTTTTTTTTTTTAACATGTAAAAAAATATACAAGCACATTTTCATCAGCCAAATCATTGGAGTACTTTTAAGAAATGGCAACGTTTTCCCACCATGACACAACAGGAATTTCCTTGAAGTGTTCTCCTGGCAGGAGAAGAAATATTGATCTTCCCCTGTTCTTTTAGTACCACTGCTCTGTCTATTATTTCATCTCCCCCGTCATTCAGGTGTTTCCACCTCTCCTGATTCAACGGCCATGTCTAAGGACATCTTGTCAGCAGACTGTCTGGATGTATGCCCTTTGCTTTGCTCGCAGGTTTCCTCCTCCACCTGCTCTTTGGTCATTCAGATGCCTCTCAACTGTCTGGTGTCTGCTTTGAGCTTCAGGGAGTTAGAAACTTGCCCCATCTTTCAGGAGTCTAATTAACTCTTTAGTCAACACCTGAATTGTGTTTATGCCTGCCCTTTCTTATCTCTCTGTCTAAAACTGTTCTTGAACAGAAATCCTTTGTGAAAGGTGGACCACGTTAGATGCTGCTTGGACGTAGCATACAGCTGGGGAGAGAGGTTTAAAGTTTATTAAATTGTGTCATGTTTAACTTTTGTTTGTCGGCAATGAAGAGAAACCTTTCTGTGCCTGTGTGCAGCCCAGTTCTCTAAGGAAAGCAGGGGGGAGCTGGTGCAAAGGAGCTGTAACACCCAGCTGCAGTGGAGAAGTCTGGTGTGAAGAAAAGTGATGCAAGTCCCAGGTGGCCGATGAGGGCATGGGTGGGCTTGGGGACGTGAGGAGCAAGGTTGTCCATACAGACCTCAAGGGACTGCTTTTCCTTCCTTTCCAGACCTCCCTAGGAGACAGCTTGGATCTATAGCCCTTCTTCAGGAGGTTGAAAAATGAGACAAAGTAGCCTTAAGAAACAGAACTGATTTTTTATTAAGTACTCACTGAACTCTTCCTCTTAACCTCCCTCACTGAAACATCTCCAATCAGCTGTACAAGACATGAAGACTTGAACAAAAGTGTAGGAGCAGCAAGGCCCATTAGGGCTTTCTGCATTGTAATGAGCCCCAGGGTGCCTTTGGTGCTGAGCCCATGAACCTGAGATGCTGAGAGGAGATGACCTCTCCAGAAGTCAAAGTCAGAAGTAAAACCCAAAGTACCTTGAAGCATTGAGGGGTCCTACTGAGGGCCATTACTGAGAAAGCCTCCCTGTGGGCTCGTTACAGCAGAAAATTGGCAGCAGTGCAGACAGGCAGGCAAAGGCAGAGTGCAAGTGGCTCTGATGCTTTGTCAAGACCTGAGGTGTTTTTCAAGGCAAACACCAAGCCCTGACCCCCAGCCCTTGGGAAGGGAGATCGTGTCCCTCACGTGTGACTCAGGGCTCTTCCTGGGGCGGTGGGATGTGGGATGTGCAATGCCGAGTGAAGGACAATGGTATCACACTGCTTGGCCTCTCTGCCAGGGTGCAAGAAGGCAAGGAGGCTCCAGTGGCATGAGGACAATGTGTCTCCTCACAGGCCTTGGTGGCAGAGGCATCAGCCATAGCCAAGGGGACCAAGGCCTCAGTTCTGTCAGGGACTTGCCAGCACCCTTGGCCACCTCTACCGCAGGCCGACCTACACTTTCCCATGCCTATGCCTCTTTCTCTTCACGCTGTAGATACCCTGCTTCCCCCGCCACAGCATCTTCCTACCTGTACTGATGTCTCTCTGTCCCCACCGGCGACTGTTCCTTGAAACAGACTCTGTTCCTCATCCAGACTCCCTCTGGGTGACCTGTTGCACCACAGCACTACCCTTGCAGTGACGTTTCTTTCTTCCTCATGGCCAGTCTGCACCTCTCAAACTCCAGTTTTTGATGGGTTTCCTTTCTCGTGCTCTTTCCCAGATGCCACCTCCTCTGAAAGCAACTTTCAAGCTATCATGGCCTACATGATACTGCACTCCCCAGATCTTCCGATTCACTAGGCCAAAGAAGGCCAGGTCTCTCAGTCTCTCCCCACATGGCCCCTAACCCCACCTTGCAGACCTCCTCTGCGTCATCTCCAGTTTCTCGCCATTCCTCCAGAATGGGGAGCCCCACACTGGGGCACACTATTCCAGATGTGGCCACACCAGTGCTGAGTCAAGACGGACGACAACTCCCCTCATCTGGGTGGCCACGCTCCTCCCAGTGCAGCCCCATATGCACATGGCTATATTCCTGTTTAGCACCACCGGCTGCTATGGCATCCCTTGTAAGGTGCAGGCCCTTTTCTTTGAGGTTGCTCTTCAGCCAGTCAAGTCTGAGCCTGCCTCGATGAGGACATCTAGTTAAATGAAATTACAAGCCAAGATAGGTGTTACCATGGTGACCATCCCAGAAACACCACATGAGGGTACAAAGCGAGACAAACCATGTCTGATGAGGAAAGGGTAACCAGAGGTGGACTGTTTGCATGGAAGGGCATGAGCACGATCAACGGGAAGACCTTGGGAGGGGCAAAAGAGGGCAAAAGAAAATGCAAAGTGAAGCCCTTCACCTGCAAAAGACTGAACTGGAGTGGGACAAGAAAGCTGAGATTGATCTGACCATATTTACACCTGACCTACTTCCATGGTCATGGGGAACTGGAGGGCTTTCCCTAAAATCATCAAGAGAAATGCCATAGTGCATGGAAACACAGAAACATTCAGGCTGCAAGTGACCTCAGGAGCTTTCTAGTCCAACCTCCTGCTCACAGCAGGGTCACCTGTGGGGTCAAACCAGGTTGCACAGGCCTTTATTCACGTTGGGCTTCAAACCCTCCCAAGATGGAGATGGCACCTACTCTCTGGGAAACCTCATTGATCGTTGGCCCTCATGATCCCATCGTGCACCACAGTGAAGAGCCTCACTCTTCCGGCTTACCTCCTGGTAGGTGTGGGCAGGCTGTTCTACGGTCTCCCCAAAGCCTTCTTTTCCACTGAGTCAACAAATCCAGCTTTCTCAAACTTCCACAGTGAGAAAGTCAATGTTACGCATTTGACCTGAGTGTCCTGAGATGTTTAAGGCTCTTCCAATCCTGTTGGATTCTCTTGAAACTCGAAAGACTTCAGGGTTGTTAGAATATCGTCACCCTCCTGCTATAGCTCTGTGCATAGAATCATAGAATCATAGAATAGTTCGGGTTGGAAGGGAACTTTAAAGGTCATCTAGTCCAACCCCTGTGCAATGAGCAGGGGCATCTTCAACTAGAGCAGTTTGCTCAGAGCGTCATCCAATCTGACCTTGAATGTTTCCACGGATGGGGCAATTACTTCCTCTCTGGGCAACCTGTGCCAGTGTTTCACCACCCTCATCGTAAAAGAAGTTCTTCCTTCTATCTAGTCTGAATGACAGGGAGAAAAAGAAGGGCTTTTTCAAATACGGGAATAGCAAGAGGAGGAGGTCAAAAGAAAAATATTGGATCCATACTTGTTGAAGATGATCACCTGACGACTAATAGGGATGAAGAGCAAGTGGAGGCATTCCATGCTTTTTCTTAGAACCATGTAACATCTTGGTTGGAAGGGACTCGTGTTGGATAAGGATCATTGAGTCCAACTCCCTGCTCCTCGCAGGACTACCTAAATTAAACCATATGGCAAAGAGGAGTGTCGTCGAGATGCTCCTTGAACTCTGACAGGCTTGGTGTTGTGACCACTACCCTGGAGAACCTGTTCCAGTGACCTACCACCCTCTTGAAGAAGAACCTTTTCCACGTGTCCAGCCTGAACTTCCCCTGATGCAGCTTCATTCCATTTCCTAGTGTCCTCTTGCCTTGGTCTTTAATAATACTGATAGACCTTGGGCTGCCCGGTCTTCTCAGCTGGAAGACCACGACTGCAGGAACAGTGACTGTGTCCATGTCATGGTTTAACCCCAGCCAGCAACTCAGCCCCACACAGCCGCTTGTGCACTCCCCCCCGGTGGGATGGGGGAGAGAATCAGAAGTGTAAAAGTGAGAATACTCGTGGGTTGAGATAAAGGCAGTTTAACAGGTAAAGCAAAAGCCGTGCACAAGCAAAGCAAAAGAAGGCATTCATTCACCAGTTCCCATCGGCAGGTGGGTGTTCAGCCATCCCCAGGGAAGCAGGGCAGCTCCAACATGAGTAACAGTTGCTTGGGAATATAAATGCCATCACTCTGAACGTCCCTGCCTTCCTTCTTTTTCCCCCAGCTTTATATGCTGAGCATGAACGAAAACAGCTCTGTGTTACCCACGCTGTTTCCAGCACAAATCCAAAACACAGCCCCATCCCAATTTACTATAAAGAAAATTGACTTTATCCCAGCCAAAAGCAGCACAGTCCCTTTGTGGACCTTGAAATTGAAAGGGACCAGTTGTATCAGCTGCATGTTCACAAGGCCATGGGGCCTTTTGGGACTCATCCCAGAGTACTGGAGGAGCTAGGGGATGTCACGGCAGGACCCCTCTCGATCACCTACCAAAGATCTGGGGAGCCTGGGGAGGTCCCCACTGACTGGCAGCTAGCCAATGTAATTCCAACGTACGCAAGAAGGGCGAGAGGGAAGACCCAGGAACCGACAGACCTCTTGGTCTGACCTCAGTACCTGGAAAAACCATGGAGAAGACCATAATATAAATTGCTGTGCTGGTTTTGGCTGGGATAGAGTTAATTTTCTTCAGAGTAGCTGGTATGGGGCTGTGTTTTGGATTTGTGCTGGAAACAGTGTGGATAACACAGGGCTGTTTTCTGCTTCTCACCCCACCTCACCAGCGAGTGGGCTGGGGGTGCACAAGAAGGTGGGAGGGGACATAGCCAGGACAGATGATCCCAACTGACCAAAGGGCTATTCTGACCATATGACGTCATGCTCAGCAATAAAACTAGGGGGGAGGTTGGCGGGGGGGCCAATGCGATTGGTGTTGAGTAATTGTTTTCATTTGCATCGTTTGTCCTTCTTAGGTTTTATTTTTTGTTCTCTTTGTATTTTTTTCTTTCCTTTACAATCATTTTTTATTGCTATTGTTGTTGTTATTATATTGTTATTACGTCTTTTTAAAAATTATTAAACAGTTTTTATCTCAACCCACGAGTTTTCTCACTTTTACACTTCCGATTCTCTCCCCCATCCCACCACGGGGACTTAGTGTGTGGCTGTGTGGGGCTCAGTTGCTGGCTGGGGTTAAACCATGACAACTGATTATTTTAAAAATTGTGGGAAGGGAATGCATGCCCTCAAGACTTCTCTGCTACTGAACATAGAAAGGGAGAGTCCCAAGGCAAGAACCAACTGTTCTGCAGGAATTTTAGCAGCTTCAGTGGAATGACTGGCTTTTAAAAATAAGCACAAGCCTGTACAGAAAAATGGTCCAATGACAAGAAAGGAGTATGGAATGGTTTAGTTTATTGTGTATTAGCACTGAGTATGACCAGTGGCTCAGCAAGAGCTCTGCACTGTTGAGAGAGAGGGCAGTTCTTGAAGTGCTGATCTCTTCTGATGCACAACATGCCAGTTGCAATGGTGTACGTTAGGTACAAAGAGAGGAAACCTGCTCCTAGGGAGATGACGTAACTTACTGAAGGAGGAGAGGTGTTTATTCCAGATAAAGCAATACAGAGTTTTAGATATGGCTGTTATAAAATTTTCCATAAGCAACATCCGATTCTGACATCCCCTGCAGCAAGATTTTAGAGGTTGTTTCTGTTTTCTTAGTGCCACTAGAAAAGAGTGACAGATATAGTTCAGTGCCATGGAGGGAATCTTCATAGCACTGGGGGTGTTTTTGTATAAAAATTGATCTTTGCCAATTTGTTTAGATTTATGAAAGTCATATGGTTTGGTTTTCGGTAGTGCTGTTAGGAGCAGGGAGTTGGACTCCATGATCCTTATGGGTGCCTTCCAGCTTGAGATTGTAGGATTGTGGGTGCCATGGAAAGGCATTTAAAGGACAATGCAATCATCAGGCACAGTCAGCATGGGTTCACAAAGGGAAGGTCCTGTTTAACCAATCCGATATCCTTCTATGATAAGGTCACCTGCCTCGTGGATGAAGGGAAGGCGGTGGATGCAGTTTTTCTGGATGTCAGAGAGGCTTTTCATACCGTCCCTCACAGCATCCTTCTGGGCAAGTTGGGCAGCCGTGAGATGAGAGGGTTCCTGGAGCACTCACGGGTGAAGAACTGGCTGGACGGCAGGGCTCAAAGTGTCGCAGTGACTGGGGCTGCATCTGGCTGGCAGCTGGTCACCAGTGGTGTTCCTCAGGGCTCCATCCTGAGGCCAATTCTATATATTTATCAATGTTCAATGTATTTCTCAATGATCTGGAGGCAGGAGTGGAATCCGTTGTTAGCAAGTTTGCTGATGATCCCACAATGGGAGGTGCTGTTGACTCTCTCGAGGGACGAGAGGCCTTGCCGAGGGATCCGGCTAGGTTGGAGCATTGAGCAGTCATCATGAAGGGCATGACATTCAACGAGTCCAAATGCCGGGTTCTGCACCCGGGACGGAGTAACGCTCCGGACACAGGTACAGAGTAGGAGGGGAGTGGCTGGAGAGCAGCCCTGCAGAAAGGGGTCTGGGGGTGCTGGTTGGCAGCAGGCTCCATGTGAGTCTCAGCCTGGGCTTGCCCCACAGCAATGCCTGCTGCAGGGTGCTGCAGAGTTCTGGGCACTCCCACCACAGCCCCAGCCTCTCGGAAGGACACAGAAGCTCCTGGGGGTGGAGAGGGGCTCTCATCCTCCCCATCAGTCCCAGGGCTCGAGGCCAGCAATGGGCCAAGGAATTGGTTCGGTCACTCTTGGGGTGCTGTTGTGTCCTTTCCAGAAGAGCCCCCACACAGCCTGTGCCACCTCACCCCCAGGTCCAGTGGCACAGGTGCTGCCCCAAGCTGCTGAACAGAAAAACCTCTTTCTCCTGCTTCTGGCCTTCTTTCTGACCCACACGTGGTGCTCCACTCTTCTCCAGGGAAACCCCTGCTCCACAGAGAGCCTTTCCCCAGGGGAGTGTGTCCGTGCTGGCCTGGCCAGTTGTTGCTGGCTCCCTCCCCTGAGGTGCCCACAGGGCCCGGAGCTGGTGCTGCTGCTCTGCAGAGCTGCCCTGGCACCATGGGCTGACTCCATCCTGGCCATGCTGGTGCAGGAGTGAAGCAGATCTGGCCAGACTGGCATCACTGCCCCTGACAGGTTTCTCCCATGGCTCTGGGCTGTGATACTCTGAGAAATCACAGGGCCTTTCAGCTCTTTCAGGATGTGTTCAGGTCTGTCACTGCATCCAGCCCATGGCTCCTCACTGAAGATGATGTGAATCACTCTTCAGGCTGCCTTCCTCGTGCCTGCTGTGTCTCCGCTGCCTCTCTGGCATTGCAGAGCCCCATTGGGCTGTGCATCCTTCAGGTTAGCCCTTTTCCTTTGGGTGACTCCATTTTTGGGGAAGTTTTGGAAACCTCCATTCACTTCCCACCCCGAGGCATCCAGTGACCCAGAGATGCCCTGTGCTCTCCTGGTGGGTTCAGATCTCCCGTCAGAAGGTCAGGCATCTTTGACCAGCCCTGCCATATGTGAGAGAGCCTCAAGCAGAAGCCTTTTGACCGTCCAGGATCTCCATGGCATTGGGCACCAGTAAAGTGAAGGCTCACTCCAGCCCTCATTCCCTCACACATCAAGCCATGCCCTTGTCCCCCTAAGCCAATGCAGCACCCAAGCCCAACAGCAGGGCCTTTTAGCCTGCAATTCCCTGAGCGTATTCTGCACTCCTCTGTGGAAAGAAGAGCCCAAGCTGCACACGCTGCACGCAGGCAATCCCCTATATTTACAGACATGCCACAAAGGAGGCCAGCATTGGCGCAGTGATAGACTCATGGAGAGAAGGCCTTTGGGCCAGACAGACTGGCTTCAGACTCTTGAGAAGGACGATGAAAGCAAACATTTCTGAGCAAACACGATTATAACCAGTACAATGCCCAAAAGACACAAGTTGCCTGAGATCAATTGGAGAATATTTATGAAAAGTTATAAGCGGTTTATTGCTGCCGAAATACTACTACTAGAAACAGGTTCTTCAGGGCATTCCTGAGTTCCTTGTTTCTCATGCTGTAGATGAGGGGGTTGACTGCTGGAGGTACCACTGAGTACAGAACTGTCACCACCAGATCCAGGGATGGGGAAGATATGGAGGGGGGCTTCAGGTTGGCAAATATGCCAGTGCTGACAAACAGGGAGACCACCGTCAGGTGAGGGAGGCAGATGGAAAAGGCTTTGTGTCGTTCCTGCTCAGAGGGGATCCTCAGCACAGCCCTGAAGATCTGCACATAGGACAGCACAATGAACACAAAAAACCCAAATCCTAATGAAAGGGTAACCACAAGAAGCCCAATTTCGCTGAGGTAGGCGTGTGAGCAGGAGAGCTTGAGGAGTGGGGGGATTTCACAGAAGAACTGGTCCACAGCATTGCCCTTGCAGAGGGGCAGTGAAAATGTATTGGCAGTGTGAAGCAGACCAGTGAGAAACCCACCACCCCAGGCAGCTGCTCCCATGTGGACACAAGCTCTGCTGCCCAGGAGGGTCCCATAGTGCAGGGGTTGGCAGATGGCAACATAGCGGTCATAGGCCATGATGGTGAGAATATAATACTCTGCCATTGCCAAGAAGGCAAAGAGAAAGAGCTGGGCAGCACATCCCGAGTAGGAGATGGCCCTGGTGTCCCACAGGGAATTGGCCATAGATTTGGGGACAGTGGTGGAGATGGAGCCCAGGTCGAGGATGGAGAGGTTGAGGAGGAAGAAGTACATGGGGGTGTGGAGGCGGTGGTCGCAGGCTATGGCGGTGATGATGAGGCCGTTGCCCAGCAGGGCAGCCAGGTAGATGCCCAGGAAGAGCCAGAAATGCAAGAGCTGCAGCTCCCGCGTGTCTGCGAAGGCCAGGAGGAGGAAGTGGGTGATGGAGCTGGTGTTGGACATCTGCTGCCTCTGGGCATGGGGGACTGTCCAAGAGGGAAAAGACAGTGACAAGTTAGGAGAGACTTCTCTGAGCAAAAGCAAAGCCATTTCTCATAGGACCCCCCCAAAGTGTCTCTCTCCATTCAGGAAGACCTTTGGCAGGTCCCTTGCACGAGCTCTGGTTGGTGCTGGCTGAGGGTGCCCCAGGGAGCCGCAGGCTCTGCTCTGGGCTCTGGAGGAGTCAGTCCTGCCCCACAGCAATAGGGAAACAGGAACATGGGGTGATCTCAGATTAAATCCACTCGTGATATCAAAGAGCTTCTCAGCATTGTCGCTGCCAATTCACCTGCCTGCAGAGCAGAGCTGTGGGGGTTTTGGTTTGTGCCTTCTGGTCTGGTTGCCCCACCACAGCTGAGCAGTGTTTCTAATGCAGAAATCCCGGGCATTTCTGCTGCACTGCAAGTGAAATTGTGTGGGTCCTGAGAGGCAAAGGGACTGTCCCTCAGTGCAGAGTGAGGACAGCCGCTCTGTCCATAGCCCTGAGCTCAGCTGCCCTGTGCTGGCCGCTCTTTCAGCTGGAGGACTCTGGCACTCGCGTGTTCCCCCCAAAAGAAACCGGACACTGCTGGGAGCAGAGGAATCCACGTTCTGAGTGCACATCTCCAAAGCCCTCACCCCATCGTACCTGAGGAGGATCTCAGCTCTCCCCTCCCAACCACGGACACACAGGGCTCCTTACAGCTGCCCACATACAGCCACCCAGCAGCATTTCAATGGCCTTAGCACCGAGGTGTCTTCTCCATGGGGCTCCTGCATGACATAGAGGTGCCCCGGGAGAGCTTTGCCCTACTGGCGGGCAGCCTGCAGCCCAGCAGGACCTCCCAAGGAAAGACTCAACTCTCCTAAATTTCCTGTGTCCTGGAAGGAGGGTGAGATGTGTGCCAGCCGCACACCCTGCACTACCCAGAGCCCCAAAGGTTAACAGGGTGCGAGTTGGATGCTTTTCCTCCACGGACAGACGGGCATGACAGTAGACACAGCGTTGGTGTCTGAGCTGCACTTGAATCCTCACCCCCCACAGCAGTGAGTGTCACAGTAAGAACAAGGGCGGCAGGGAGAAGAGGAGAACGTGCCAGAGTTCCCCTGCCAAGGGAGGCAGGGGAGGGAGACACAGTCAGAGGCTTGAGTTTTTCTCCTCTTTGGTGGTCAGGCTGCTGGGAAGGCAACTCATGGCCAAGTCGCCATGACATGAAGGGCAGAGGCTCTGCTGTGTGAGTGAGGAGAGCAGGGGGTTGCTCCAGGGAAAGCATCTGCACTGCAGGGGATGGCAGGGAGGTGCCTGAAGCCCTCCTGCCATGGCCTTTCTGGGAGCAGTTCTCTCTTCCTCGCTGCCCATGGCTCTGCTGCCTGGAGCTCTTCTGGGCCAGGACCTGTTTCTCTGCCCTCACATCTCCCTCTTCATGCTCACAGAGCCCATCCGCCCTGCTGCGTGCTCAGCTCTGCCCTGCAGACACCTCCTGGCAGCAGGGCACTGCCCAGGGACATCTCGGTGTGTGCAGGGGCTAAGGAGCAGCTCAGGGAAGTCCTAACGAGAACTGGGTTCTCATTGCCTACTCCAGAGCAGAGCAATCAATTCCCATCTCCCACTGCCCACCCAGCCAAGCCAGGGGAGAAAACTCAAAGCACACACTGCTTCCCTTTCAGGTAATCCCCTACCTCGACACCCATCTTTAACATGACCCTCTGCAAATGTCCTCCGGCTGATGGAGAAGCCTGAGCAGCCCTGACCCACGCTGCACCCTCTGGACAGCAGAAGGACCCTGCCCTGCTGGGGCTCGTTCCTTCCACACACGGCTTCTCCCCACAGCGTCGTGGGGAGCTCCCCGGGCAGGCTGAGTGCTGACCCTGGCAGGCGGCAGAGTCCCTGCCCTGGTGCACAGCCCCCTGCAGCACAGGGACCCTGCTCGGAAGGACAGCCCTGGCCACCCCTGCCTGCACACACGCCTTCACCCCCTGGAGCAGTGCCCGGGAGAAGGCAGCCGTCATGCCCTCTCCTTCTGACGGTGCAGCAGGGAAGCCCTGCTCTGCAGCACCTCCTCCTCCTCTACAGCAGGGAAGCTGTGAGAGTCCTCCTGAAAGATCATAGTTGCTGTGGCACGTACCAGCTTTTGGATATCCCTCCAGGAACACCAGCTACATTGTCCTGCACCCAGGCACTTACCATGTAGAGGGCTGTGAAGATCTCTCCACGCAGTGAGCTCTTAGCATCCTCCTTCTCCAGGCTGCCTTTACGCTCTCTCTGCTTCGCTCCCTCCCCTCGCTGCCTGCAGGCAGTGCCCTCAGCCCTGCTGCGCTTTGCAGAGGAGCTGCTCCTGGGCAGAGCTGTCTCTCTGCAGCACTGCCCACTTGCCAGGAGCTCCCTCCTTCCAGGAGCCCAGCCCAGCTCAGCAGCAGAGGACCAGCCCAAGGCAGCACTTGCTCTGCCCCTCGCGGCTCCCTCGAGGGGTCCCTGGGGCTCCAGGGGAACCTGCTGGGAAACAGCCTGAAGTCATCCCTGATCTTCCCTCCCTCAGCTGCGCAGAGACACTTACTTCTCTCAGGAAAAGACTTGGGCATGAGAATCCCCTTTCTTTGTCCCAGCATTAGACAGGACTCCCAGGAAGGTGACAAGCAAAGACCTAATTTCTCCAAGCTGGGGGATATCCTCACGTGAATGAAATAGGCATTTCAGTGTGGCTTTGTAGTCCTAGGGCTCGAAAGACATTCAGCTCTCTGTTGTCCACGCCACGTCTCTGCTCTGAAGCAAAGCCTTTGCACACAGGGGGTCTTGGGCGCTTGGGACCAGGTTTCCTTAGGGCAGGGACGAGCTTGCCTGCTTCCACAGCTGCAGGGCTTCAGCCCAAACGTGCAGCAATGGCCTCAGCCAGGGCCACAGGCAGGAAGAGCTGGAGCTGCTCCTGAGGAGACAGAGCTGTGACATGGTTGCAGAGCTCAGGACAGCTGCTCTTCAAGGACAGCATCCTCCAAGCTCAGCAAGGCTCCAGATCAAAACTCCCTCTGAACTTGAAAGGCCATTGAAGGGCACCAGAAGGAGCGTTCACTACTTCAGGAACAGTTAAAGAAGAAACAAAGATGCTGTGTGACCACTGCTGAATGTGGTGAGAGCAGGAGTAGATAGATCTATAGTTTAACAGAAACTCAAAAGAAATTAAACAGGCACTTATAGCCTTCACTTTCTGGTATTGGCTTTTTGTGGAGACTACAGTTACTGAACTGTGCACTACAGTTTGTATCCCTATCATCATTAGATTCCAGGTTTCAAATGCTTTTATTTCAGCTGTTGAAACAAATATTACCTTAAAGGGCAGGACATCAACAAAATACCTTAATTTATAAGGCTGAGGGAGGAAGGAAGATTTGATCTAGCTTTTGCAACAAGATTTACAGCTAAGTGAGATCCTCCTTACACCAATGAGAGTACCAAACATTGAAATAAATAGAACTATTTCATTTAGAGGAAAGTTTAGATTTCAAACTTTCCAAACTGTTAGCAGAGTCAGAAAAATGAATGATATATTAATTTTGAGGACAATCTCTTCTTTATTATGAAGTATCTTAGAATCATAGAATCATTAACGTTGGAAAAGACCTGTAAGATCGAGTCGAACCGTCAGCCCAACACCACGATGTGCACTACACCATGTCCCTAAGCGCCTCATCTACACGTCTTTTAAATACTTCCAGGGATGGTGACTCAAGCACTTCCCTGGGCAGCCTGTTCCAAGGCCTGACCACTCTTTCAGTAAAGAAATTTCTCCTAATGTCCAATCTAAACCTCCCTTGGCGCAACTTGAGGTCATTTCCTCTCATCCCATCGCTGTTACTTGGGAGAAGAGACCAACCCCCACCTCACTACAACCTCCTTTCAGGTAGTTGTAGAGTGCGATGAGGTCTCCCCTCAGCCTCCTCTTCTCCAGACTAAACAACCCCAATTCCCTCAGCCGCTCCTCATAAGACTTGTGCTCCAGGCCCTTCACCACCTTCATTGCCCTCCTCTGGACATGCTCCAGCACCTCAATGTCCTTCTTGTAGTGAGGGGCCCAAAACTGAACACAGGATTCGAGGTGCGGCCTCACCAGTGCCGAGTACAGGGGCACGATCACCTCCCTACTCCTGCTGGCCACACTAGTTCTGATACAGGCCAGGATGCCGTTGGCCTTCTTGGCCACCTGGGCACACTGCCGACTCATGTTCAGCTGTTTACCAGCACCCCCAGGTCCTTTTCCTCTGGGCAGCTTTCCAGCCACTCTTCCCCAAGCCTGTAGCGTTGCCTGGGGTTGTTGTGACCCAAGTGCAGGACCCGGCACTTGTTAAACCTCATACAGTTGAACTCAGGCCATCGATCCAGCCTGTCCAGGTCCTTCTGCAGAGCCTTCCTACCCTCCAGCAGATCAACTCCCCCAACCAATTTGGTCTCCTCTGTAAACTTACTGAGGGAGCACTCGATCCCCTCATCCAGATCATTGATAAAGATATTGAACAGGACGGGCCCTGGGGAACACTGCTCGTGACCGGCCACCAACTGGATTTAACTCCATTGACCACAACTCTCTGGGCTCAGCCATCCAGCCAGTTTTTTACCCAGCGAAGAGTGCACCTGTCTAAGCTGTGAGCCGCCAGCTTCTCTAGGAGAATGCTGTGGGAGACAGTGTCAAAGGCTTTACTGAAGTCCAGGTAGACCACATCCACAGCCTTTCCCTCCTCCACGAGGCGGGTCACCTGGTCATAGAAGGAGATCAGGTTGGTCAAGCACGACCTGCCTTCCATGAACCCGTGCTGGCTGGGCCTGATCCCCTGGTTGTCCCACACATGGCTTTTGAGCGCCCTCAAGATGAACCGCTCCATGATCTTCCCCGGCACCGAGGTCAGGCTGACCGGCCTGTAGTTCCCCGGATCCTCCTTCCGGCCCTTCTTATAGATGGGCGTCACATTGGCGAGCCTCCAGTCGTCCGGGACCTCCCCAGTTAACCAGGACTGCTGGTAAATGATGGAGTGTGGCTCGGCAAGCTCCTCCGCCAGTTCCCTCAGTACCCTCGGGTGGATCCCATCCGGCCCCATAGACTTGTGAACGTCCAGGTGGCGTAGCAGGTCATTAACTTCATCCTCTTGAATTATGGGGGGTTTATCCTGCCCATCGTCCTTGTCTTCCATCTCAGGGGGCTGAGTACCATGAGGATAACTGCTCTGACTATTAAAGAGTGAGGCAAAGAAGGCAGTCAGTACCTCAGTCTTATCCTAGTCCTTGGTGGCAACGTTCCCCCCCACATCCAATAGAGGATGGAGATTCTCCTTGGCTCTCCTTTTGTCATTAATATACTTGTAAAAGCATTTTTTGTTGTCTCTCATGACAGTGGCCAGGTTGAGTTCTAGCCGGGCTTTTGCCTTTCTAATTTCCACTCTGCACGACCTAACGAGATCCCTGTACTCTTCCTGAGTTGCCTGCCCCTTCTTCCACAAGTGATAAATTCTCCTTTTTTTCCTGAGTCCCAGCCAGAGCTCCCCATTCAGCCAGGCCTGTCGTCTTCCCCGCCCGTTCTTCTTGCGGCACATGGGGACAGCCCGCTCCTGCGTCTTTAAGACTTCCTTCTTGAAGAACGTCCAGCCTTCTTGGACTCTTTTGCCCTTCAGGACTGTCTCCCAAGGGACCCTCTCGACCAGCGTCCTGAGCAGGCCAAAGTCCGCCCTCCGGAAGTCCATGGGAGCAGTTTTGCTGGCCCCCCTCCTTACTTCACCAAGTATTGAGAATTTCATGGTCGCTACGCCCAAGCCGGCCCCCGACCACCACATCTCCCACCAGTCCTTCTCTGTTTGTGAACAACAGGTCAAGCGAGGCACCTCCCCTAGTGGGCTCGCTTACCAGCTGCGTCAGGAAGTTATCATCTTCCACACACTCCAGAACCTCCTCGACTGTTTCCTCTCTGCCGTGCGGTATTTCCAGCAGACATCCGGAAAGTTGAAGTCCCCCACGAGAACAAGGGCTAGCGACTGTGAGACTTCTGCGAGCCTCTGGTAGAATTTTTCGTCTGCCTCCTCGTCCTGGCTAGGTGGTCTATAACAGACTCCCAGCAGGATATCTGCCTTGTTGGCCTTCCCCCTCATCCTTACCCACAAGCACTCAACCTCGTCATCACTACCATTGAGCTCTAGACAGTCAATGCACTCCCTAACATACAGGGCTACCCCACCACCTCTCCTTCCTCGCCTGTCCCTTCTGAAGAGCTTATAGCCATCCATTGCAGCACTCCAGTCGTGAGACTCATCCCACCATGTTTCCGTGATGGCGACTAAGTCATAGCTACCCCGCTGCACAATGGCTTCCAGCTCCTCCTCATGTTTACCGCCCATGCTGCGTGTATTGGTGTAGATGCACTTGAGCTGGGCTGCCGATTTCTCCCCCGACATTGGTGTGCCGCCCCTAGGCTCTTCTCTAGTGAGCCTGGTTTTATCCCCTTCCCACTTCAAACCTAGTTTAAAGCCCTCTCGATGAGCTCCGCCAACTCACACGTGAGAATCCTTTTCCCCCTGTGAGACAGCTGAACTCCGTCCGTCGCCAGCAGCCCCGGTGCCGTGTAAACCTCCCCGTGGTCAAATTCTGCTGATGGCACCAGCCCCTGAGCCACGTGTTGATCCGATGAGTTTTCCTGTTCCTTTCGGTGTTCCGCCCTACCACTAAAGGGATCGAGGAAAACACTACCTGTGCTCCCGATCCTCCCACAGGTCGCCCCAGCGCCCTGAAGTCCCTTTTGATCCCTTCGGGACTTCTCTCTGCACCCTCCTCACTGCCAGCCTGTGTAACCAGTAGCGGGTAGTGATCGGAGGGCTGTACCAGACTGGGGAGCTTCCTAGTAATGTCCTTCACCCGGGCCCCAGGGAGGCAGCAGTCTTCCCTTTGGGATGGGTCTGGCCGACAAATTGGGCCCTCCATCCCCCTCAGAAGGGAATCACCTAGGACAATTACCCTCCTTTTTTTCTTAGCGGAGGCAGTCGTCATGCGTGGGGCTGACTGCCTCACCTTGGGCAACCCCCTGGATGGGCCTTCATCTGCGTCCTCGTTTGTCTGGCCCTCAAGTTCCAGGGCCCCATATCTGTTCTGTAAGGGCAACTGGGAAGGTTGGGGTGAGGGAGGCCGGGAGGGCCTCCCTGATACTGCTTAAGCTCTCCACCTCCTCCTTCAGCTCTGCCACCAGGCTGAGCAGATCATCCACCTGGTCGCAGCGCACACAGGTGTCGTCTCTGCTGCCCTCCTGTACCAGGGACAGGCTCAGGCACTCCCTGCAGCCGGAGACCTGGACAGATGTGTGTTTGCGTGGGGGCTCCGTCTGGGTCGCCACGTTTCTCCTGGCGATGGCTTTCGGCCGAGTGGAAACCATGGCCAGGTCCTCTTCTGGGAGGGCGACGACCACGACTTGAGCTCGCCTCTAGAGCCTGGAGGGGGGCTGCGCCCTGTTCGCATGAACTGCCGCGCCAACTGCCACGCCACGCCCTTCTGACGCTCCACGCCCTGTTTGCCCGCCCTGTTTCACTGCGCTCCGGGTCGCTCACGCTCCCTGGGGGCTGCTTTTTTACCTGAGGGGGTTTGGCCGCCGTCCTGACTGTCCCCGCCCGCGCTGAGTCAGAGCTGCCGCTCGTCAGGAGCTCGGTCCTCCGGCTCGGGAGAGGGGGGCTGGGGCACCCTCTCGCTCCTGCGCTTTTGCCTTGGCGGATTTTGCAGCGATTTTGCCACTTTACGAAGGGTCCCCGGCGCGATCCTCCTCTCCGGAGCCCTTCGCCTTGGTGGGATGAGGTTCTCTGTGTCCTCTTTGCCTCAGTCTTCCCCTGCAAGGTCTGCCAGGCCTCTGGGACTCAGGGCAGGACTCTGGAGGAGATCAAGCAGCGGTGCATGGGGATCAAGTCAGGGATCACTTGAGCCAACGCAATCCTTACCAGTCGAGGGGACAGGAGGGGTGGCATCCCAGGGAGCTGAGAGAGCAGCCCAAGGTCACAGTGAAGCCACTCTCCATCATCTTTCAAAGGTGGTGGTGTCTGTGGGGATTCCCTGATGACTCGCAGCACCCAAACCTTGCACGCACCTTTCAAAACTGCCCCAAGGATGTGCAGAGGAGCGGAAGGCTGTGCCCCAGATCATGTTCCCTCAGATCCCATTTCTGGGGGTCTGAAAGAGAAGGTGACTGGATTTACTGGATTTAGCTTGTCTCTCGCCTTCCTCTTTGCTTTCTGTGATGAAAGGACAGGACTGCTGGACACAGGGAGACCAGTGGTTGTCTTTTCACCTGGAAGTCAGTGAAAGTTTCAACATCACCCCCCACAATATTCTTGTCCCAAGTTCGGATATTAAGGTCTGCATAGGTGGATAAGTAGATGGGTAAATAACCAGATGGATGGTCGGGCTCAGAGGGACGTGATCAATGCGTGGTACTCTACCTGGAGGCATCGAGCTAGTAGGGTCCTGCAGGGGTCTGTCCTGCCACCTGCCCTCTTTAACGTGCTTTCAATGACCTGGAGGAGATGAGCGAGTGCTTTTTCATCACATTTGCAGATGGACACCATATTGAGGAGAGCAGACACTGCACTGGAGGGCAGGCCTGCCATCCCAAAGAACAGAGACAGGCCACAGGGATTCGCAAAAAGTAACATCATGATGTCCAGTAAACAGAAATTTGCAAGTCCTGCCTGAGGTGCACCAATCCCGTGCAATGACAGAGGCCAGGGGTTGTGTGGCTGGGTAGCAGCTCTGCAGGAAAGGCTCTGGTGGTCCTTGGATTTCATTAGGCAAAACAGGAGCCATCAGCAAAGAAGGCCAACAGCATCCTTTGCTTCTCTCTTCATTCCTTGAAATTACAAGTGCTTCTCTTTTCTTATCCTAATACCCTCCAAAAAGAACAGCCTACCCTCTTAAACCTTTCCCCATTGGCCGTGCATTTCTTTTTTTCGTTCCCTCTTTTGGCATTTCTGAGATGGTTGCTGTGGAAGTTTTCAACCTTGGGTAGCAATTCCATTAAGCACATCATTCTCTTTCAGTCCTTGGAGTGTCCTGCTATTCCCCATATTGTTACCCTGTTTGAGACACTGACCCACAAACCTTAACTGCTGACGTGTTGGAGTTTCAGTCGAGAGGGACCTCGACACACATGGGGACTTGACCAACAGAAACCTCCTGAAGTTTTAAAGGTAAAGGGGCCAAGGTCTGCACCGGGTCAGAAGAACCTCGTGCATCAGGACAGGCTGGGACCTGACTGGCTGAGGATTGTTCTGAGGAGAAGGCCATGGGAGTTCTGGTGGATGCCCTAGGAGCCCATGGGTTTCCCATTTTGAAAGGAGGACGGAGAAACTGGAGAAGGTCCAGAGGAAGGCTGTTACCATGGGCGTTGGAGCCTAAAGCACATGAGCTGTGTGGAGAGGCTGAGGCAACTGGGCCTCTTTAGTCTGCTGAAGGGGAGGCACAGGGCAGTCTAAAAGCAGGCAACACCTGCCTGGAGAGGTGGTGGAGCCAAGCTCTTCTGCAATGGCAGATGGTATGGCAGAGACAACAGCCACAAGCTTCTTCCTTGGGGCTTCAGACTGGGCCTCAGGAAAAACTGGCTAGGAGGGTGATGCTGCAGTGCAGCAGGACACCCAGAGACTCTCTGTGCTCTCCATGTTTGGAGGTTTTCAGGTTTCAACTCTACAAAGTCACAGACGACCTGACCCGCGGTTGGTGATTCCCCAGCCTTTGGTTGGAGCCTGGACTGGAGACCCCCAGTAGTCCCTTTTCCCATCATCTCTTCCATGCCCTTGTGCCTTAGTGTCCCCATGTTGTGGAGGATCACAAAATCAAACTAGGCAGGTGATAGGTTCAAAACTAAACTTGATTTAAGCAAAAATTGTTTAGCAGCAAAGTAACTCAAAATGAGGCTCAAAAAAATCATTCAACACTGACGGTATCAGTAAACCATAGGTTCAGGATGGTTTATGAGGAATTAATACTACATGGCCGGCTTTCGAAATGAGCATCTAAAATATGCACAGTCACTGACCTATAAGATGAGGGCTCTCAACCTTGTTAACTGCTTCCTCTTGGATTATGGGGGGTTTATCCTGCTCACGGTCCCTTACTTCCAGCTCAGGGGGCTGAGTACCCTGAGGATAACTGCTCTGACTATTAAAGACTGAGGCAAAGAAGGCATTGAGTACCTCAGCCTTCTCCTCGTCCTCGGTGGCACTGTTCCCCACCCCCTCCAATAAAGGATGGAGATTCTCCTTGGCTCTTCTTTTGTCATTAATATATTTGTAAAAACATTTTTTGTTGTCTCTTATGACAGTGGCCAGATTGTGTTCTAGCAGAGCTTTTCCCTTTCTAATCTTCTCTCTGCATGACCTAACGCGAGTCCCCCATTGAAGACCTGCTGCTCTGAGGAGACCAACTCAACTTGCCCTCTGGTGGGGCTCCATTTATATCTTAGTTGAATCTGACCTGTGGTCAACTCTGAGTGGCTGAGAGCCTTAATTTTCTTACTCCTCGCCCAAGGTGTATACGTGACCATAATTACTGACCGAAAGTGCGTTCGTGACGGTTGGCACTCGCCACCGTAAGGGCGCGAAAAGTAAGGACGCAGCGGTCCTGATGCCCCCGGTCTTTTATCGGGGTGGGTGCACCTGCCACAAGCTGCTTCTGGGGAAATGGCAAAACCACTGACACAGACTCCTGCTCGAGATGCTGGAGAACCCCTTCACTGGACAACAGACAAGGGAAAGGCGTCTGAGCTTTTGAAGACGCATTAACAACTGCACCTGCTCTGGGATTGACAGACTTCATGTTTGTACGTGAAGAAATGTAACTATCCCAGCCAAAACCAGAACAGTCTGGTAGCTCAAGGACCCTTTGCTTGTGTCCCTAGGACAGCTGCCGCAGCACTCCTGGTTGAACAGAGTGACAATGTGGTGCTTGGATCCCCTCTAGTGGTACAAAGGCCACATGAAATTGAAATGCTGCTGTCACAGCACCTTACCCAGGCACTGGGTACATCATTATGAGCTGATGCTCTTAACGGTGGAAAACATAACAATGAAGTGATGTAACACGCTGAACCCTGCTACTCTGCTCTCTCCTCCTGGGGAAGAAAATCCACATCCTGATTGTGTGGTAACAGCCTGTGAAGCCAGAAAGACTTGAAAATACTTAACAGACGTACCATTTCCAGATCCTGATCTTGAACTATGTGTAGACAGGTCCTCATATTATCTGAACAGTAACTGGGTTAGAGGTTATTCAGAAACTCCTGAAAATGAAGTAGCAGAGGCTTCAGCACTCAATCTGAAGCTGAGTGCCCAAGCAGCAGAATTGATTGCATTAGCAAAGACTTTCCAGCTGTCCAAAGAAAAGACCGTAAATATATGTATATTCTATCAACATTATTATTATTATTATTTTCCCTTTCTTTTCTGTTCTATTAAACTCTCTTTATCTCAATCCACAAATTTTACTTTTTTTTTCCCCGATTCTCTCCCCCATCCCTCTGTGGTGAGGGGTAGTGAGCGAGCAGCTGTGTGGTGTTTGGCTGCATGCCGGGTTAAACCACAATCATCTGTACCAGTATGTGTAATGATATCAATATCTGCAATGGCATCAGTATCATAGAATCATAGAATAGTTTGGGTTGGAAGGGACCTTTAAAGGTCATCTAGTCCAACCCGCCTGCCATGGGCAGGGACATCTTCAGCTAGAACAGGTTGCTCAGAGCCCCGTCCAACCTGACCTTGAATGTTTCCAGGGATGGGGCATCTACCACCTCTCTGGGCAACCTGTGCCAGTGTTTCACCACACTCATTGTAAAAAAGTTCTGCCTTCTATCTAGTCTGAAACTACTCTCTTTTAGTTTAAAACCATTCCCCCTTATCCTGTCGCAACAGGCCCTGCTAAAAAGTCTCTCTCCATCATTCTTATAAGCCCCCTTTAAGTACTGAAAGGCTGCAATCAGGGCTCCCCAAAGCCGCCTCTTCTCCAGGCTGAACAACCCCAACTCTCTCAGCCTTTCTTCACAGCAGAGGTGTTCCATCCCCCTGACCATTTTTGTGGCCCTCCTCTGGACCCGCTCCAACAGCTCCATGTCTTTCCTGGGCTGAGGGCTCCAGAGCTGGATGCAGTGCTCCAGGTGGGGTCTCACCAGAGCAGAGCAGAGGGGCAGAATCCCCTCCCTCGATCTGCTGGCCACGCTGCTTTTGATGCAGCCCAGGATACAGTTGGCCTTCGTGGTTGTGAGCGCACATTGCCGGCTCATGTCCAGCTTTTTGTCCACCAGGACCCCCAAGTCCTTCTCGGCAGGGCTGCTCTCAATCCCTTCATCCCCCAGCCTGTATTGAGACCAGGGGTTGCCCCAACCCAGGTGCAGGACCTTGCACTTGGCCTTGTTGAACCTCCTGAGGTTCACACGGGCCCACTTCTCCAGCTTGTCCAGGTCCCTCTGGATGGCATCCCATCCCTCAGGTGTGTCAACTGTACCACTCGCTTTGGTGTCATCTGCAAACTTGCTGATGGTTCACTTGATCCCACTGTCTATGTCATTGATGAAGATATTAAACAGTAACGGTCCCAATACAGACCCCTGTGGGACACCACTGGTCACCGATCTCCGTCTGGCCGTTGAGCCATTGGCCACTACCCTCTGGATGCAAACATCCAACCAATTCCTCACCCACTGGACACTCCACCCATCGAATCCATACCTCTCCAGATTAGAGAGAAGGGTGTTGTGGGGGACCGTGTCAAAGGCCTTACAGAGGTCCAGATAGACGACATCTGTAGCCCTTCCCATGTCCACTGATGTAGTCACTCCATCATAGAAGGCCACTAGGTTGGTCAGGAAGGACTCGCCCTGGGTGAAGCCATGCTGGCTGTCTCGACTCACCTCCCTGTCTTCCATGTGCTTTAGCATAGCTTCCGGGAGGATCTGTTCCATGATCTTCCCAGGCACAGAGGTGAGGCTGCCTGGCCTGTAGTCCCCTGGGTCTTCCTTTTTTCCCGTTTCAAAAATGGGGGTTATGTTTCCCCTTTTCCAGTCAGCGGGAACTTCACTGGACTTCCACGGCTTCTCAACTATCATGGATCGTGGCTTAGCAATGTCATCCACCAGTTCCTTCAGGACCTGTGGATGGATCTCATCAGGTCCCATGGACTTGTGCACCTTCAAGTTCCTTAGACGGTCTCAAACCCGATCTTCTCCTACATTGGGCAGCTCTTCATTCTCCCAATCCCTGCCTTTGCTTTCTGCGGCCTGGGCACTGAGGCTTGAGCACTTGCTGGTGAAGGCTGAGGCAAAAAAGTCATTGAGTACCTCAGCCTTCTCTGTATCTCGGGTAACCAGGTCTCCCGTTTCATTCCAGAGAGGGCCCACATTTTCCCTAGTCTTCCTTTTATCCCCGACGCACCTATAGAAGCTTTTCTTGTTGCCCTTGATGTCCCTGGCCAGATTTAATTCTCTCAGGGCTTTAGCTTTGCTAACCTGATCCCTGGCCGATTGGACAATTTCTCTGTATTCCTCCCAGGCTACCTGTCCTTGCTCCCACCCTCTTCCTTTTTGTGTTTGAGTTTGTCCAGGAGCTCCTTGTTCATCCATGCAGGCTTCCTGGTGGTTTTGATTGACTTCCTCTTTGTTGGGATGCATCGCTCCTGATCTTGGAGGTGGTGATCCTTAAGTATTAACCATCTTTCTTGGGCCCCTCTTCCCTCCAGGGCTTTATCCCGTGGCACTCTACCAAGCAGATCCCTGAAGAGGCCAATGTCTGCTCTCCTCAAGTCCAGGGTACTGAGCTTGCTGTACGGCCCCCTCGGTGCCCCAACGATCTTGAACTCCACCACTTCATGGTCACTGCAGCCAAGGCTGCCCTTGAGCTTCACATTCCCCACCAGCCCCTCCTTGTTGGTGAGAACCACATAGCACCTCTCCTCGTTGGCTCCTCTATCACTTGGAGAAGGAAGTTATCATCGATGCATTCCAGGAACACCCCGGATTGCTTATACTCTGCCGTGTTGTCCCTCCAATGGATATCAAGGTGGTTGAAGTCCCCCATGAGGACCAGGGCTTGTGAACGTGAGGCTGCTTCTGTCTGTCTATAGAGGGTCTCATCTGCTCGGTCTTCCTGGTCGGGGTGACCTGTATCAGACCCCCACCATAATGTCACCTGTCCCTGCCCTCCCTTTAATCCTGACCCATAAGCTCTCATTGGCTCCTCATCCATCGCCAGGCGGAGCTCCATGCTGGTCATTGACATAGAGGGCGACACCCCCTCCTCGTCTCCCCTGCCTGTCCTTCCTAAAGAGCCTGTATCCCTCCATCCCAACACTCCACTCACAGGAGACATCCCACCACGTCTCCCTGATGCCAATAAGATCGTAGCCCTGCAGGCATGTGCACGTCTCTAACTCCTCTTGTTTATTCCCCATGCTACGTGCGTTTGCATAGAGGCATTTAAGTTGGGCCCCGACGAAGCTGTCTTACTGGCTGGAGTTCCTCTGTGCTGCTCTTCAGGTGCAGAGTCCCTTCCCATCGCTCCCAGGGCTCTGTAATCCTTCTTGATAGCCCTCAGACTGCTCCTGGCTGAGGCACTGCTGCCCACGTGAAACAACAGCAGCGGATAATAGTCAGTGGATTGTAGGAGTCTTGGAAGCCTCTTGGTGACATCCCTTATATGAGTCCCTGGTAAGCAGCAAACCTCTCTAGAGGTGGGGAATCACAAACGGCGGGTCAGGTCCACTGTGACTTTGTAGAGCTGAAACCTGAAAACCTCCAAAGATGGAGAGCACAGAGAGTCTCTGGGTGTCCTGCTGCACTGCAGCATCACCCTCCTAGCCAGTTTTTCCTGAGGCCCAGTCTGAAGCCCCAAGGAAGAAGCTTGTGGCTGTTGTCTCTGCCATAGCATCTGCCATCGCAGAAGAGCTTGGCTCTACCACCTCTCCAGGCAGGTGTCACCTGCTTTTAGACTGCCCTGTGCCTCCCCTTCAGCAGACTAAAGAGGCCCAGTTGTCTCAGCCTCTCCACACAGCTCATGTGCTTTAGGCTCCTAAGCCCATGGAAACAGCCTTCCTCTGGACCTTCTCCAGTTTCTCCATCCTCCTTTCAAGATGGGAAACCCATGGGCTCCTATGGCGTCCACCAGAACACCCATGCCCTTCTCCTCAGAACAATCCTCAGCCAGTCAGGTCCCAGCCTGTCCTGATGCACAAGGTTCTTCTGACCCAGTGCAGACCTTGCCCCCTTCACCTTTAAATCTTCAGGAGGTTTCTGTTGGCCAAGTCTCCATGTGTGTCGAGGTCCCTCTCGACTGAAACTCCAACACGTCAGCAGTTAAGGTTTGTGGGTCAGTGTCTCAAACAAGATAACAATATGGGGAATTGCAGAACACTAGAAGGACAGAAAAGAATGAAGTGCTTAAAGGAATTGCTACCCAAGGTTGAAAACTTCCACAGCAACCATCTCAGAAATGCCAAAAGAGGGAAGGAAACAAGAAATGCACGGCCAATGGGGAAAGGTTTCAGAGGGTAGGCTGTTCTTTTTGGAGGGTATTAGGATAAGAAAAGAGAAGCACTTGTAATATCAAGGAATAAAGAGAGAAGCAAAGGATGCTGTTGGCCGCCTTTGGTGATAGCTCACGTTTTGCCTGATGAAATCCAAGGACCAGCAGAGCCTTTCCTGCAGAGCTGCTACCCAGCCACACAGCCCCTGGCCTCTGTCATTGCATGGGATTGGTGCACCTCAAGGCAGGATTTGCAAATTTGTGTTTACTGGACATCATGATGTTACTTTTTGCGAATCCCTGTGGCCTGTCTCTGTTCTTTGGGATGGCAGGCCTGCCCTCCAGTGCAGTGTCTTCTCTCCTCAATATGGTGTCCATCTGCAAATGCGATGAAAAAGCACTCGCTCATCTCCTCCGGGTCATTAAAAGCACGTTAAAGAGGGCAGGTGGCAGGACAGACCCCTGCAGGACCCTACTAGCTCGATGCCTCCAGGCAGAGTACCACGCATTGATCACGTCCCTCTGAGCCCGACCATCCATCTGGTTATTTACCCATCTACTTATCCACCCATGCAGACCATAATGTCCGAACGTGGGCACAAGAATATTGTGGGGGGGTGATGTTGAAAACTTCACTGACTTCCAGGTGAAAAGACAACCACTGGTCTCCCTGTGTCCAGCAGTCCTGTCCTTTCATCACAGAAAGCAAAGAGGGTGGCGAGAGACCAGCTAAATCCAGTAAATCCAGTCACCTTCTCTTTCAGACCCCCAGAAATGGGATCTGAGGGAACACGATCTGGGGCACAGCCTTCCGCTCCTCTGCACATCCTTGGGGCAGTTTTGAAAGGTGCGTGCAAGGTTTGGGTGCTGCGAGTCATCAGGGAATCCCCACAGACACCACCACCTTTGAAAGATGATGGAGAGTGGCTTCACTGTGACCTTGGGCTGCTCTCTCAGCTCCCTGGGATGCCACCCCTCCTGTCCCCTCGACTGGTAAGGATTGCGTTGGCTCAAGTGATCCCTGACTTGATCCCCATGCACCGCTGCTTGATCTCCTCCAGAGTCCTGCCCTGAGTCCCAGAGGCCTGGCAGACCTTGCTGGGGAAGACTGAGGCAAAGAGGACACAGAGAACCTCAGATCTATCTGCTCCTGCTCTCACCACATTCAGCAGTGGCCACACAGCATCTTTGTTTCTTCTTTAACTGTTCCTGAAGCAGTGAACGCTCCTTCTGGTGCCCTGCAATGGCCTTTCAAGTTCAGAGGGAGTTTCGACCTGGAGCCTTGCTGAGCTTGGAGGATGCTGTCCTTGAAGAGCAGCTGTCCTGAGCTCTGCAACCATGTCACAGCTCTGTCTCCTCAGGAGCAGCTCCAGCTCTTCCTGCCTGTGGCCCTGGCTGAGGCCATTGCTGCACGTTTGGGCTGAAGCCCTGCAGCTGTGGAAGCAGGCAAGCTCGTCCCTGCCCTAAGGAAACCTGGTCCCAAGCGCCCAAGACCCCCTGTGTGCAAAGGCTTTGCTTCAGAGCACAGACATGGCGTGGACAACAGAGAGCTGAATGTCTTTCGAGCCCTAGGACTACAAAGCCACACTGAAATGCCTATTTCATTCACGTGAGGATATCCCCCAGCTTGGAGAAATTAGGTCTTTGATTGTCACCTTGCTGGGAGTCCTTTCTAATGCTGGGACAAAAAAAGGGGTTTCTCATGGCCAAGTCTTTTCCTGAGAGGAGAAGGAAGTGTCTCTGCGCAGCTGAGGGAGGGAAGATCAGGGATGACTTCAGGCTGTTTCCCAGCAGGTTCCCCTGGAGCCCCAGGGACCCCTCGAGGGAGCCGCGAGGGGCAGAGCAAGTGCTGCCTTGGGCTGGTCCTCTGCTGCTGAGCTGGGCTGGGCTCCTGGAAGGAGGGAGCTCCTGGCAAGTGGGCGGTGATGCAGAGAGACAGCTCTGCCCAGGAGCAGCTCCTTTGCAAAGCGCAGCAGGGCTGAGGGCACTGCCTGCAGGCAGCGAGGGGAGGGAGCGAGGCAGAGAGAGCGTAAAGGCAGTCTGGAGTGGGAGGATGCTGAGAGCTCACTGCGCGGAGAGATCTTCACAGCCCTCTACATGGTAAGTGCCTGGGTGCAGGACAATGTAGCTGCTGTTCCTGGAGGGATATCCAAAAGCTGGTACATGCCACAGCAACTATGATCTTTCAGGAGGACTCTCGCAGCTTCCCTGCTGTAGAGGAGGAGGAGGTGCTGCAGAGCAGGGCTTCCCTGCTGCACCGTCAGAAGGAGAGGGCATGACGGCTGCCTTCTCCCGGGCACTGCTCCAGGGTGTGAAGGCGTGTGTGCAGGCAGGGGTGGCCAGGGCTGTCCTTCCGAGCAGGGTCCCTGTGCCCCAGGGGGCTGTGCACCAGGGCAGGGACTCTGCCGCCTGCCAGGGTCAGCACTCAGCCTGCCCGGGGAGCTCCCCACGATGCTGTGGGGAGAAGCTGTGGGTGGAAGGAGTGAGCCCCGGCAGGGCAGGGTCCTTCTGCTGTCCAGAGAGTGCAGCGTGGGTCAGGGCTGCTCAGGCTTCTCCATCACCCAGAGGACATTTGCAGAGGGTCATGTTAAAGATGGGTGTCGAGGTAGGGGATTACCTGAAAGGGAAGCAGTGTGTGCTTTGAGTTTTCTCCCCTGGGTTGTCTGGGTGGGCAGTGGGAGATGGGAATTGATTGCTCTGCTCTGGAGTAGGCAATGAGACCCCAGTTCTCGTAAGGACTTGCCTGAGCTGCTCCTTAGCCCCTGCACACACCGAGATGTCCCTGGGCAGTGCCCTGCTGCCAGGAGGTGTCTGCAGGGCAGAGCTGAGCACGCAGCAGGGTGGATGGGCTCTGTGAGCATGAAGAGGGAGGAGCCGTGAGGGCAGACAAACAGGTCCTGGCCCAGAAGAGCTCCAGGCAGCAGAGCCATGGGCAGCGAGGAAGAGAGAACTGCTCGCAGAAAGGCCATGGCAGGAGGGGTTCAGGCACCTCCCTGCCATGCCCTGCAGTGCAGATGCTTTCCCTGGAGCAACCCCCTGCTCTCCTCACTCACACAGCAGAGCCTCTGCCCTTCATGTCATGGACACTTGGCCATGAGTTGCCTTCCCAGCAGCCTGACCACCAAAGAGGAGAAAAACTCAAGTCTCTGACTGTGTCTCCTTCCCCTGCCTCCCTTGGCAGGGGAACTTTGGCACGTTCTCCTCTTCTCCTTGCCACCCTTGTTCTTACCGTGGCACTCAATGCTGTGGGGGGGTGAGGATTCAAGTGCAGCTCAGACACCAACGCTGTGTCTACTGTCATGTCCATATGTCCGTGGAGGAAAAGCATCCAACTCGCACCCTGTTAACCTTTGGGGCTCTGGGTACTGCAGGGTGTGCGGCTGGCACACATCTCACCCTCCTTCCAGGACACATGAAATTTAGACAGTTGAGTCTTTCCTTGGGAGGTCCTGCTGGGCTGCAGGCTGCCCGCCAGTAGGGCAAAGCTCTCCCGGGGCATCTCTATGTCATGCAGGAGCCCCATGGAGAAGCCACCTCGGTGCTAAGGCCATTGAAATGCTGCTGGGTGGCTGTATGTGGGCAGCTGTAAGGAGTCCTCTGTGTCCGTGGTTGGGAGGGGAGAGCTGAGATCCTCCTCAGGTAGGATGGGGTGAGGGCTTTGGAAATGTGCACTCAGAACGTAGATTCCTCTGCTCCCAGCACTGTCCCGTTTCTTTTGGGGGGAACACGTGAGTGCCATGGTCCTCCAGCTGAAAGAGCTGCCAGCACAGGGCAGCTGAGCTCAGGGCTGATGGACAGAGCGGCTGTCCTCACTCTGCACTGAGGGACAGTCCCTTTGCCTCTCAGGACCCACACGAGTTCACTTGCAGTGCAGCAGAAATGCCCAGGATCTCTGCATTAGAAACACTGCTCAGCTGTGGTGGGGCAACCAGACCAGAAGGCACAAACCAAAACCCCCACAGCTCTGCTCTGCAGGCAGGTGAATTGGCAGCGACAATGCTGAGAAGCTCTTTGGTATCACGAGTGGATTTAATCTGAGATCACCCCATGTTCCTGTTTCCCTATTGCTGTGGGGCAGGACTGACTCCTCCAGAGCCCAGAGCAGAGCCTGCGGCTCCCTGGGGCACCCTCAGCCAGCACCAACCAGAGCTTGTGCAAGGGACCTGCCAAAGGTCTTCCTGAATGGAGAGAGACACTTTGGGGGGGGGTTCTATGAGAAATGTCTTTGATTTTGCTCAGAGAAGTCTCTCCTAACTTGTCACTGTCTTTTCCTTCTTGGACAGTCCCCCATGCCCAGAGGCAGCAGATGTCCAACACCAGCTCCATCACCCACTTCCTCCTCCTGGAGTTCACTGACACACGGGAACTGCAGTTCTTGCACTTCTGGCTCTTCCTGGGCATCTACCTGGCTGCCCTGCTGGGCAACGGCCTCATCATCACCGCCATAGCCTGCAACCACCGCCTCCACACCCCCATGTACTTCTTCCTCCTCAACCTCTCTGTCCTTGATCTGGGCTCCATCTCCACCACTGTCCCTAAATCCATGGTCAATTCCCTCTGGAACACCAGGGCCATCTCCTACTTGGGATGTACTACTCAAGTCTTTTGGTTTCTCTTTTTAGTTGTAGCAGAGTATTATACTCTCACCATCATGGCCTATGACCGCTATGTTGCCATCTGCCAACCCCTGCACTACGGGACCCTCCTGGGCAGCAGAGCTTGTGTCCACATGGCAGCAGCTGCCTGGGGCAGCGGGTTTATCATTGCTCTGCTGCACACTGCCAATACATTTTCACTGCCCCTCTGCAAGGGCAATGCTGTGGACCAGTTCTTCTGTGAAATCCCACAGATCCTCAAGCTCTCCTGCTCACACACCTACCTCAGGGAAGTTGGGCTTCTTGTGGTTAGTTTTTCTTTAGGTTTTGGGTGGTTTGTGTTCATTGTGCTTTCCTATGTGCAGATCTTCAGGGCTGTGCTGAGGATCCCCCATGAGCAGGGACGGCACAAATCTTTTTCCACGTGCCTCCCTCACCTGGCCGTGGTCTCCCTGTTTTCCAGCACTGCTGTGTTCGCTAACCTTAAGCCCCCCTCCATCTCCTCCCCATCACTGGATCTGGTGGTGACAGTTCTGTACTCAGTGGTACCTCCAGCAGTGAACCCCCTCATCTACAGCATGAGGAACCAGGAGCTCAAGGACGCACTGAAGAAGCTGATTCAATCCGTGGTCTCTCAGCAGCAGTAATCTGCCCCCGTCTCTTTGCAAGTGATTTCCAATGTAGCTGGGGAACCTCCTGTGCTTTGGGCATTTACCTGTGATAATTCTGTTTCTCCAGGAATGTCTGCATGCACTCCACTTCTCCACAGGCACAAAGCCAATCTGACTGACCCAGAGGTCTTTGCACATGTGTCTGGCCCAAAGGTACAGCTGGCCTCCCGTGTCACATCTCTGTAATAATAGGGGGTTTCCTCAGTGCCGGTGTCTGGAGGTTGGGCTCTTCTTCCAAAGCTGAGGTCAGGAACAGGCTGAAGAAATTGGCCCCACGAGGCCGTGCTGCTGTGCTTGGGTTCTCCATGGGCTGAGGGGAGGAGGGCATGGGGCGATGTGTTAGGGAATGGGACTGGAGCGAGCTTTCACTGGTGGCCTCCCTATTCGGCCTCTTCCAACCCTGGCCGCTCTCCACAGATTTATGGGTGAGTTTTGCTGCATGGCCATTTCCCTCCTCCTGCTGGGCTCAGTGCCTGCCCTGGGGGAATGGCCAGCCCTGCTCGACCTCTCTCCTCCTCCAGAGCCTGCCAGGCCCCGGAGCAGGGATGTCTGTGAAACCCCCCATGGGATGCGCATAGGCCTGGGTAGGTTCCAGGACCTGGGGGAGGCTGTCTCAAGTAGGAGGAACAGCAGGGGGACAGGGCACAAAGGGGTGTCATGGGCATCATGCGAGAGAAACTGTTCCTCACCCTCAATACACCCTTTCTCATGCTGTGCCTGCACAGTGGGACCGTGGGACCATGTGTGGGACAGCGGGGCTGGGCCAGCACAGGACAGGGCACTGCCAGGGGCAGTGAAGCAGCTGCCAGGGGGTGGCCACCTGGAGTTGGTGGCTGCAAGAAAAGTCAAGAGCAAAGAGAAGAGCTTCAACTGCTGTGTTAGAGACCAAGGCTGAACAAGGGCAATGCAGGGCTGCTGCTGAACGAGGACGGTGACCTAATAAACAGCAGACACCAATGGGGCTGAGGGACTCAAGGCCTTCTTTGCCTGAGTCTCTACTGAAAAGGTCTCCCAGGCCTCTGTGCTCAGTGAAGAGGTTCAAGGAGGAGGAGAGCACGTATTGGCAGGAACCTCATGGAATCCCAGGAGGACAAATGGCAGTTTGTGCCCTGCAGGGGACTCACCCTGGCAATGGCACAAGCTGGGGGCTGCCAGGCCGGGAGCAGCCCTGTGGGAAAGGTCTGGATGGGCAGGGAGCTGGAGAGGAGGCAGCCGTGTGCCCTGGCTGCAAGGGAGGCCACCAGCATCCTGGGCTGGACGACCAGAGCATGGCCAGGAGATTGAGGGAAGGGATTCTCTGGAATACTCCATCCAGACTTCAGATCCCCAATTCAGGAAAGATATCGGCAAGCTGGAGTGGGGTTAGCGAAGGGCCCTCAGGACAGCCGGGGACTGGAGCGCTTTGCTGGTGAGGAGAGGCTGAGGGAGCTGGGCTTGTGCAGCCTGGAGAAGGGAAGGCTGAGGGGGACCTCATCCCAGCCTGCCAGTACCTACGAGGACGATATGGAGAATACAGAGCCAGGCTCTTCAGCATCATGTGAGGACAAAAGACAATGGGAGGGAAATGAGAGAGGAGAGGTTCAGCGAGGAGATAAGGAAAACTCTGTTCCCTATGAGCTCAGCCAAGTGCTGGAACAGGTCACCCTGAGAGGTTGTGCATTCTCTGTCCTTGGGGTTTTCAATCTCAATCAAGCCTTGAACAACGTGGTCTGACCCTGTTTCTGACAGGTTGGCCTGCAGACATCCTGAGGTCCCTTCAACCTCCGTTCTCTTATGATCCTGTGAAGTTGGGCCCTGTTTGTAACTGGAGCAGAGCAGATGTTGTCCTCCACTGGTTTGGGTGGTTCCTGCTACAGTAATTCCTATAACATGCAACTCAAATCATGGGTTACAACAATTTAAAGGTAGATCCATTACAGTCTCCATCCCTGATCTCCTTGGGCCACGTTATAGGCTTTGATATTGCAATGAACGCCTCCCCTTGCTCCTAGCCTAGCTAGCAACAGGGGGTTCCTGCTCTAGTAATTCCCTTAACATGCAACTCAAATCCCAGGTTACAACAATTTGAAGGCATTTCCGTTACAGTCTCCACCCCTGGACCCTTTGGACTAGACCATCGGGTTCAACATTGCAATGACCTCCTCCCCTTGCCCCTGCTCCGGCTTGGACTTATCCACAGACTGCAGTCCCTTAGGGGTGTACCTGCTCCAAGGGGAGCCTTATCTATGAGCCACAGTCCCAGCTGTGTCGCCTCCCAACTTCTTGTGCAAACCCAGCCTACTCGCTGGTGGGGTGGGGTGAGAAGAAGAAAAGGCCTTGACTCTGTGTAAGCACCGCTCAGCAATAATGAACACAGCTCTGTGTTTCCAGCACAAATCCAAAACGCAGCCCCATACCAGCTACTCTGAAGAAAATTGACTTTATCCCAGCCAAAACCAGCACAGTCCATTTGTGGACCTTAAAATTGAAAGGGACCAGTTGTATCAGTTGCATGTTCACAAGGCCATGGGGCCTTTTGGCATTCATCTCAGAGTAATGAAGGATCTAGCAGATGTTCGGAATAAATTTTTTAAGATGTGGGTGGTGAGACACCGGAACAGGTTATCCAGAGAGGTGGTAGACACCCCTTCCCTGGAAACATCCAAGGTCAGGTTGGGCAGGGATCTGAGCATCCTGATCTAGTTGAAGTTCTCCCTGCTCACAGCAGGGGGGTTGCACTAGATGACCTTTAAAGGTCACTTCCAACCCAAACCATGCTATAATCCTATGACAAGTCCATGGGGCCAGAAGGGTTTAATCCCAGAGTACTGAATGAGCCAGTGGATGTCACGGCAGGACCCCTCTCGATCACCTACCAAAGGTCTGGGGAGCCTGGGGAGGTCCCCACTGACTGGCAGCTAGCCAACATAATTCCAACGTACGCAAGAAGGGCGAGAGGGAAGACCCAGGAAACGACAGACCTCTTGGTCTGACCTCAGTACCTGGAAAAACCATGGAGAAGATCATAATATAAATTGCTGTGCTGGTTTTGGCTGGGATACAGTTAATTTTCTTCAGAGTAGCTGGTATGGGGCTGTGTTTTGGATTTGTGCTGGAAACGGTGTGGATAACACAGGGCTGTTTTCGTTCCTGCTGAGCAGTGCTTACACAGCGTCAAGGCCTTTTCTGCTCCTCACCCCACCCCACCAGGGAGTGGGCTGGGGGTGCACAAGAAGGTGGGAGGGGACACAGGCGGGACAGCTGACCCCAACTGACCAAAGGGATATCCCATGCCGTATGATGTCATGCTCAGCAATAAACCTAGGGGGGAGGTTGGCGGGGAGTCCACTGCCTGGGCGCTGGTCGGTTGGTGGTGAGCAATTGAATCATAGAATCATAGAATCATAGAATCATACAGGTTGGAAAAGACCTCTAAGATTATCGTGTCCAACCGTCAACCCAACACCACCATGCCCACTACACCATGTCCCTAAGGGCCTCATCTATACGTCTTTTAAATACTTCCAGGGATGGTGACTCCACCACTTCCCTGGGCAGCCTGTTCCAAGGCCTGATCACTCTTTCAGTAAAGAAATTTCTCCTAATGTTCAATCTAAACCTCCCTTGGCGCAACTTGAGACCATTTCCTCTTGTCCTATCGCTAGTTACTTGGCAGAAGAGACCAACACCCACCTCGCTACAACCTCCTTTCAGGTAGTTGTAGAGTGCGATGAGGTCTCCCCTCAGCCTCCTCTTCTCCAGGCTAAACAACCCCAGTTCCCTCAGCCGCTCCTCATAAGGCTTGTGCTCCGGGCCCTTCACCAGCTTCGTTGCCCTCCTCTGGACACGCTCCAGCACCTCCATGTCCTTCTTTTAGTGAGAGGCCCAAAACTGAACACAGTATTCGAGGTGCGGCCTCACCAGTGCCAAGTACAGGGGCACGATCACCTCCCTACTCCTGCTGGCCACACTAGTTCTGATACAGGCCAGGATGCCGTTGGCCTTCTTGGCCACCTGGGCACACTGCCGGCTCATGTTCAGCCGGCTGTCAACCAGCACCCCCAGGTCCTTTTTCTCTGGGCAGCTTTCCAGCCACTCTTCCCCAAGCCTGTAGCGTTGCCTGGGGTTGTTGTGGCCAAAGTGCAGGACCCGGCACTTGGCCTTGTTGAATCTCATACAGTTGGCCTCGGCCCATCGACCCAGCCTGTCCAGGTCCCTCTGCAGAGCCTTCCCACCCTCCAGCAGATCAACACTCCCGCCCAGCTTGGTGTCGTCTGCAAACTTACTGAGGGAGCACTCGATCCCCTCGTCCAGATCGTTGATAAAGATATTGAACAAGACCGGCCCCAGTACTGAGCCCTGGGGAACACCGCTCGTGACCGGCCGCCAACTGGATTTAACTCCATTCACCACAACTCTCGGGGCTCGGCTGTCCAGCCAGTTTTTTACCCAGCGAAGAGTGTACCTGTCTAGGCCGTGAGCTGCCAGCTTCTCTAGGAGAATGCTGTGGGAGACAGTGTCAAAGGCTTTACTGAAGTCCAGGTAGACCACATCCACTGCCTTTCCCTCCTCCACGAGGCGGGTCACCTGGTCATAGAAGGAGATCAGGTTGGTCAAGCACGACCTGCCTTCCATGAACCCGTGCTGGCTGGGCCTGATCCCCTGGTTGTCCCGCACATGGCTCGTGAGCACCCTCAAAACCAACCGCTCCATGATCTTCCCCGGCACCGAGGTCAGGCTGACCGGTCTGTAGTTTCCCGGATCCTCCCTCCGGCCCTTCTTGTAGATGGGAGTCACATTGGCGAGCCTCCAGTCGTCCGGGACCTCCCCAGTTAACCAGGTCTGCTGGTAAATGATGGAGAGCGGCTCGGCAAGCTCCTCTGCCAGCTCCCTCAGTACCCTCGGGTGGATCCCATCCGGCCCCATAGACTTGTGAACGTCCAGGTGGCGTAGCAGGTCATTAACTTCATCCTCTTGAATTATGGGGGGTTTATCCTGCTCGTCGTCCATGTCTTCCAGCTCAGGGGGCTGAGTACCTTGAGGATAACTGCTCTGACTACTAAAGACTGAGGCAAAGAAGGCGTTGAGTACCTCAGCCTTTTCCTCGTCCTTGGTGGCAACGTTCCCCCCCGTTTTGGCCCCGTGGTGGCAACGTTCCCCCCCCGTTGATGCAAGTTTTCATTTGCATCACTTGTCTTTTCTGGGTTTTATTTTACTCTCTCTTTATTGTTTTATTGTTTTCCTTAAAAATTTATTTTTATTACTATTGTTATTATTTCTTTTTTTTAATGATTAAACTGCTTTTACCTCAACCCACGAGTTTTCTCACTTTTACACTTCCCATTCTCTCCCCCATCCCACCACAGGGACTTAGTGAGTGGCTGTGTGGGGCTCAGTTGCCGACTGGGGTTAAACCATGACAAGTGTTTATTTTAAAAATTGTGGGAAGGCAATGCGTGCCCTCAAGACTTCTCTGCTACTGAACGTAGAGAGGAGAAGGGAGAGATCCAAGGCAAGAACCAGCTGTTCTGCAGGAATTTTAGCAGCATCAGTGCAACGACTGGCTTTTAAAAATAGGCATAAATCTGTACAGAAAAATGGTTCAATGACATGAAAGGAGTATGGAATGGTTTAGTTTATTGTGTATTAGCACTGAGTATGACCAGTGGCTCAGCAAGAGCTCTGCACTGTTGAGAGAGAGGGCAGTTCTTGAAGTGCTGATCTCTTCTGATGCACAACATGCCAGTTGCAATGGTGTACGTTAGGTACAAAGAGAGGAAACCTGCTCCGAAGGAGATGACGTAACTTACTGAAGGAGGAGAGGTGTTTATTCCAGATAAAGCAATACAGAGTTTTAGATAGGGCTGTTACAAAATTTTCCATAAGCAACATCCGATTCTGACGTCCCCTGCAGCAAGATTTTAGAGGTTGTTTCTGTTTTCTGAGTGCCACTAGAAAAGAGTGACAGATATAGTTCAGTGCCATGAAGGGAATCTTCATAGCACTGGGGGTGTTTTTCTATAAAAATGGATATTTATCAATTTGTTTTGATGTATGAAAGTCATATGGTTTAGTTTTTGGTAGTGCTGTGAGGAGCAGGGAGTTGGATGATCCTTATGGGTGCCTTCCAACTTGAGATATTCTAGGATTCAAGATTGTGGGTGCCATGGAAAGGCATTTAAAGGACAATGCAATCATCAGGCACAGTCAGCATGGGTTCACAAAGGGAAGGTCCTGTTTAACCAATCCGATATCCTTCTATATAAGGTCACCTGCCTCGTGGATGAAGGACAGGCGGTGGATGTCGTTTTTCTGGATGTCGGTAAGGCTTTTGATACTGTCCCTCACAGCATCCTTCTGGGCAAGTTGTCCAGCCGTGAGATGAGGGGGTTCCCGGAGCACTCACGGGTGAAGAACTGGCTGGACGGCAGGGCTCAAAGTGTCGCAGTGAACGGGGCTGCATCTGGCTGGCAGCTGGTCACCAGTGGTGTTCCTCAGGGCTCCATCCTGGGGCCAGATCTATACGTTTATCAATGTTCAATGTATTTCTCAATGATCTGGAGGCAGGAGTGGAATCTGTTGTTAGCAAGTTTGCTGATGATCCCACAATGGGAGGTGCTGTTGACTCTCTCGAGGGACGAGAGGCCTTGCCGAGGGATCCGGCTAGGTTGGAGCATTGAGCAATCATCCTGAAGGGCATGACATTCAACGAGTCCAAATGCCGGGATCTGCACCCGGGACGGAGTAACGCTCTGGACACAAGTACAGAGTGGGAGTGGCTGGAGAGCAGCCCTGCAGAAAGGGGTCTGGGGGTGCTGGTTGGCAGCAGGCTCCATGTGAGTCTCAGCCTGGGCTTGCCCCACAGCAGTGCCTGCTGCAGGGTGCTGCAGAGCTCTGGGCACTCCCACCACAGCCCCAGGCTCTCGGAAGGACCCAGAAGCTCCTGGGGGTGGGGAGGGGCTCTCATCCTCCCCATCACTCCCAGGGCTCGAGGCCAGCAATGGCCCAAGGAATTGGTTCCGTCACTCTTGGGGTGCTGTTGTGTCCTTTCCAGAAGAGCCCCCAGACAGCCTGTGCCACCCCCACCCCCAGGTCCAGTGGCACAGGAGCTGCCCCAAGCTGCTGAACAGAAAAACCTCTTTCTCCTGCTTCTTGCCTTCTTTCTGACCCACGCGTGGTGCTCCACTCTTCTCCAGGGAAACCCCTGCTCCACAGAGAGCCTTTCCCCAGGGGAGTGTGTCCGTGCTGGCCTGGCCAGTTGTTGCTGGCTCCCTCCCCTGAGGTGCCCACAGGGCCCGGAGCTGGTGCTGCTGCTCTGCAGAGCTGCCCTGGCACCATGGGCTGACTCCATCCTGGCCATGCTGGTGCGGGAGTGAAGCAGATGTGGCCAGACTGGCATCACTGCCCCTGACAGGTTTCTCCCATGGCCTGGGGCTGTGATACTCCGAGAAATCACAGGGCCTTTCAGCTCTTTCAGGATGTGTTCAGGTGTGTCACTGCATCCAGCCCATGGCTCCTCACTGAAGATGATGTGAATCACTCTTCAGGCTGCCTTCCTCGTGCCTGCTGTGTCTCCACTGCCTCTCTGGAATTGCAGAGCCCCATTGGGCTGTGCATCCTGCAGGATAGCCCTTTTCCTTTGGGTGACTCCACTTTTGGAGGAAGTTTTGGAAACCTCCATTCACTTTCTACCCCGAGGCACCCAGAGACCCAGAGATGCCCTGTGCTCTCCTGCTGGGTTCAGATCTCCCTGTGCTCTCCTGCTGGGTTCAGGCTCACTCCAGCCCTCATTCCCTCACACATCAAGCCATGCCCTTGTCCCCCTAAGCCAATGCAGCACCCAACAGCAGGGCCTTTTCGCCTGCAATTCCCTGAGTGTATTCTGCACTCCACTGTGGAAAGAAGAGCCCAAGCTGCACACGCTGCACGCAGGCAATCCCCTTTATTTACAGACATGCCACAAAGGAGGCCAGCATTAGCGCAGTGATAGACTCATGGAGAGAAGGCCTTTGGGCCAGACAGACTGGCTTCAGCCTCTTGAGAAGGAGGATGAAAGCAAACATTTCTGAACAAACACGATTATAACCAGTACAATGCCCAAAGGACACAAGTTGCCTGAGATCACTTGGAGAAACCTTGTGAAGAGAGATGGGCAGCTTATTTCTGCTGAAATACTACTTCTCGAATCAGGTTCTTCAGGGCATCCTTGAGTTCCTTGTTCCTCATGCTGTAGATGAGGGGGTTCACTGCTGGAGGTACCAAGGAGTACAGAACTGTCACCACCAGATCTAGGGATGGGGAACAGATGGAGGGAGGCTTCAGGTAGGCAAATATGCCAGTGCTGACAAACAGGGACACCACAGCCAGGTGAGGGATGCACGTGGAAAAGGCTTTGTGTCGTCCCTGCTCAGAGGGGATCCTCAGCACAGCCCTGAAGATCTGCACGTAGGACAGCACAATGAAAATAAAAAACCCAAATCCTAATGAAAGGGTAACCACAAGAAGCCCAACTTCCCTGAGGTAGGTGTGTGAGCAGGAGAGCTTGAGGATCTGGGGGATTTCACAGAAGAACTGGTCCACAGCATTGCCCTTGCAGAGGGGCAGTGAAAATGTATTGGCAGTGTGCAGCAGAGCAGTGAGAAACCCACTGCTCCAGACAGCTGCTGCCATGTGGACACAAGCTCTGCTGCCCAGGAGGGTCCCGTAGTGCAGGGGTTGGCAGATGGCAACATAACGGTCATAGGCCATGATGGTGAGAGTATAATACTCTGCCACTAACAAGAAGGCAAACATAAAGACCTGGGCAGCACATCCCGAGTAGGAGATGGCCCTGGTGTCCCAGAGGGAATTGGCTATGGATTTGGGGACAGTGGTGGAGATGCAGCCCAGGTCGAGGAGGGAGAGGTTGAGGAGGAAGAAGTACATGGGGGTGTGGAGGCGGTGGTCGCAGGCTATGGCGGTGATGATGAGGCCGTTGCCCAGCAGGGCAGCCAGGTAGATGCCCAGGAAGAGCCAGAAGTGCAAGAGCTGCAGCTCCCGCGTGTCTGCAAAGGCCAGGAGGAGGAAGTGGGTGATGGAGCTGGTGTTGGACATCTGCTGCCTCTGGGCATGGGGTCCTGTTCTTAAAGGAAGAGTCAATGAAGAGTTAGGGGAGACTTCTCTGAGCAAAATCAAAGCCTTTCTCTTAGACCTTCACCCTGCTACACTCCCCCGACCCCCCATTCCTTTTCCAGGAGACATTCCTTCAGCTCCGTGGCTGCAGATCTGTGCTGGCCGAGCGTGCCATGAGGAGCAGGGCCTCTGCCCGCTGGCTGCTGAGGAGTCAGCCCTGCTCTGCAGCAGTGGGTTCATGGGAACGGTGGGGGCAGGGTCAGTCCTGGTGTTCAACTTTGTCAGATGAAACCGCTCCTAACGCAGAAGGGCTTCTCAGCCTCTGCACCCCCAGTGCTGAGGAACGGGGACAGCAGAAGGCAGTTTGAGAGGTGTGGGGTTTTTAAAGTTCCCCATCTCACCTGGGGAGTTTTCTTGGATGTCAGAAACCCTCAGCATTTCTGCTGCCCTCAGGGAGAACGAGTCCTGCCAGGCAAGAGGATTGCCTGTGGCTTAGTGCAGAGTGAGGGCAGCTGGTCTGTCCCTCCGACTTGTTCCGGGCTGCTGTGGACTTGTTCTTCATGAGATGGAGGGTGATCACCTTCTTGTGTTACCCTGAAAAACAAGCAGGCACTACTGAGCCCAGATCCAGTGCAGACCTGGGGCGCAGGGACCCTGCTCGGAAGGACAGCCCTGGGCTGCACACCCACCTTCACAGCCCTGCAGCCATCCCTTGGAGAAGGCAGGATCATGGCCTCTCCCTCTGATGGTGCAGCAGGGAGTCCCTGCTCTGCAGCTCGTCCTCCTCCTCTACACTAGGGAAACTCTGAGAGTTGTACTTACAGATCCTGTCATCTGTGGGATTGCCAGCTTGAGGAGACCCCTCAAGGAACCGCAGCTGCATGGACCTGCAGCCAGAGACTTACTGTGTCAAGGGCTGCGAAGAATTCTCCCCCAGTGAGCTCTCAGCATCCTCCCACTCCAGACTGCCTTTACGCTCTCTCTGCCTCGCTCCCTCCCCTCGCTGCCTGCAGGCAGTGCCCTCAGCCCTGCTGCGCTTTGCAGAGGAGCTGCTCCTGGGCAGAGCTGTCTCTCTGCAGCACTGCCCACTTGCCAGGAGCTCCCTCCTTCCAGGAGCCCGGCCCAGCTCAGCAGCAGAGGACCAGCCCAAGGCAGCACTTGCTCTGCCCCTCGCGGCTCCCTCGAGGGGTCCCTGGGGCTCCAGGGGAACCTGCTGGGAAACAGCCTGAAGTCATCCCTGATCTTCCCTCCCTCAGCTGCGCAGAGACACTTCTTTCCACCAAGGTCATTTCCCTTCCCAGAGTCACATGTAGGTCCTCTAATCACTTCTCCTTGTCTCAGCATTAGAGAGGACACCCAGACAGTGACAGGGAGGCATTTCCTTTACCCCTGCTGAGGGAATGATCCAGCAGAGTCAATCGAGGCATCTCATCCTGGGTGTGCAGTCCCGGGGCTGGAAGGGGTCTCAGCTCACTCCCCTGCAGACCACAAAGCCACAGGAGGTGGGGTTCCTCTTGCCTCAGTTCAGGTGGGCACAAAATGGGCACCTGCATGGGAGCTCCTTCTCTCAGCTGCCATGGCAATCATGGGGGTGGCTACCAGGAGGGAGCTGCTCAGCCACCAACACCTGGCGACCTTTGGGGTTCAGGAGGGGGTCCAAGCTATGTGAGGTGACTGCAAGCTCTGAGGGAGCAGTTCCTAGAGACAGGGCAGCATCTGGGGGCATCTTCTTGGAGGCTGATGGGAAGTTAAATTGGCCAGGTGGAATGACGGCAGATGCCCATATGTAGGACAACTGAACCTGTAGCTATTCCCCACGTACGGGGCAGCCTATAGAGGTATTCAGCTGGCCAAATGGAGTCATGCAGCACAGGGAGAGCTCTCTTTCTCTTCACCATCAACTGTATTTCCTACACGTCCTGCGAGTATCATGGCAGTTTTGTCGAGTGCATCCCTTGCGCTCCAATTGTCTAAGTTACTTCAGGGCAGCTGAATCTTCATTTAATATCCACCTACAGGCCTGCAGTGCTACGTGAGATGCCAGGGCTCTGCAGCTGACGTGGACAGCACAGGCCCTATCCAGGACCCCTGTCCCCATTCAAACCAGCTGTGTGACAGGCATCACGCACGGCATCTCAGACAGGTTCGGTGCCGTTGGGCCAATGACTGAACCGCACCACTGCGCTGGCCTAAGGCTGTGCCCTTCTCTTTCCAGTAGATGCAGGGCAGCGCATGAATACGAAGCGCATCACACCAGGGTCTCCACTCATGGGCATTCCCTCTCAAACTCTGCTGGTTCTTCTCTCCCCCATCGTTTAACCACCCCTCGATGTCACAGTCACGGGTCAGGCCAATGATTTTCATTGTGCCAGTACCACAGGATGTCCACTCCCAAGGACACTCTCAATATCACCTCTTCCTTCCTGAGATCAGCTTCACCTCCACCGCAGGCGCTCAGGGCTGCAGAGACACCACAGAGAGCAAAGCCCTCTCCTGCTTGGACTGCACAGCCCAGCTCTGTTTCTCTCTGGCCTTGGGGACAGCAGGGTTTGTCTTCCTTGTGGGCACTTCATCTCTTCTTCACATTGCCACCTGCCATCCACTGCAGCATGCCTGTGCTCTGAGGCAAAGCCTTTGCACACACAAGGTCTTGGGTGCTTGGTAGCAGGTTTTCCTGTTGCAAGTCTGCTCTCAACCCCAATGTTAGTGGTTAATGAGGACACATAAATCTGTACGTTGGATGTAAAGATGGTTTATGCATGTGGCATACGTTTTAAGTGTTGGTAAGAGGGGATGTCAGGAATGAGAAATACATAAAAAAGGATTTTCGGAAGATTTGTAAACGTATCAAATTATGTGGGACCGGAGCATGACACAGATGGTGTGGAATACGAGGTAGAGATTGTCCTGGGTCTGGCTGGGGAGGAGTTAACTTTCCTCCTAGCAGCCCATCGGGTGCCGTGCTCTGCAGTGGTTGCTCGAAGGGTGTTGACAATGCACCCCTGTTTTGGCTGTTACTGAGCAGTACTCGCACAGCACGAAGGCTGTCTCTCCAACCCCACCACCCGCAAAGGCCAGGAGGCTGGGGGTAGGCAAGAGATCGGGAGGGGACATAACCAAGAGAGCTGACCCATACTGATCAAAAAGATATTCCATACCATATGACGTCAGGATCAGCAATAACAGACAAGAGAAAGGGAGGGGTGACGGGCATTCATAATAATGGCATTTTTCTTCCGAAGCAACCGCTAGGCACACTGAGGCCACGCTTCCCAGGAATTGGCTGGACATCTGCCTGACAATGGGAAGGAGGGAATAAATCTCTTCTTCCTTTGCTTCCGTGGGTGACCTTTGCTTTTCTCATTCAACTGCCTTTGTCTCAAGCCACAAGCTTGTCCATCTTATTTTCTCCCCCGTCTTGCTGAGGAGAGGGAGGGAGAGAGCGACTGCTTGGAGGTTTAGCTGCGTGCAGGTCTACCCATCACTCCACCTTAGACTTCCGTACATACACGTAGATCTTGGGCTAGCTTTCCTGATGCTGCAATAGTGTATGCTGATGTTTGTAGTCTTTCCCTATGTTTGAGGGGTATGCGATGATGGATGGGCCATCAGTGACCTCTACCAGCTGTTGTGTGGATGACTTTATGTAGAGAAAATGCCCGAAAGCGGTGGCTTGGAGAATCACACTGCTGCACCTGGATTTCTTCTTCTGGGATTTGCTGTCCACACCAACCTGCAGAGCTTGCGCTTCACAGGCTTCCTGATCATCTGCTGCATGGTCCTCATAGGGAATGGCTTCATCGTGCTTACCACTGTGGTGGAGTCAAGCCTCCACAGCACCGTGTACTTCTTCCTGAGGACTTTCTCCTTCCCAAAGATCTGCTCTACATTAATCACACTGCCAAAAACGATGGTGGGCTTCCTGAAGGAATCCAGCAGGATCTGCTTCCATGGATGTGCTGCCCAGCTGTATTTCCTGGTTTTGCTGGGAGGCACCAAAAGCCTTCTCCTGGCTTCCGTGGCCTACAACCATTATGTAGCCATCTGTGACCTCCTGCACTATAGCCTCATCATGAAAGGGGGGTTCTGCGTCACATGGTAGTGGGGTCACAGGTGGCTGTCATACCGGTCTAAGTAGGGCAGACCTATCAGGTATTCACTTTGCCCTTCTGAGCATTCCATGCCCTTCATCACATCTTCTGTGACACCCCCTCTGTTGGAACTGGTCTCTGGACACGTCCTGCAACCAAGTGATGCTGCACACCATCATCCTGGTATTCGCAGTCCTTCCCTTTTCCTTTATCGCTATTTCTTACACTACAATTATCAGGGCAATTCTGAAAATGCCTTCAGTTTGGAGCAGGCACAAAGCCTTTTCCAACTTGCTCCTAACACCTTGGGGTGGTGACTCTCTTCTTTGGCCTGGTCACTGTTGCCTACCTTAAACGCCAGTCAAGGGACTCTGCAGACACTGAGAAATCATAGAATCATAGAATGGTTTGGGTTGGAAGGGACCATTAAAGGTCATCTAGTCCAACGCCCTCCCTGACACGGGCAGGGACATCTTTCACTAGATCAGGTTGCTCAACACCCCATCCAGCCTGACTTTGAACGCTTCCATCTACAACTTCTCTGGGCAACCTGTTCCAGTGTCTCGCCAGCCTCACCGTACAGCATTTCTTCCCTATGTCCGATCAAAACCTACCCTCTTTCAGTTTAAAACCATTACCCCTTGTCCTGTCACTACAGACCGTGGTCAAAAGTCTCTCTCCGTCTTTCTCATAAGCCCTCTTTATATATCCCTAGGGTTGACTGGACACACTGGAGAGGATCGGAAACAACCTCCAAATGACTGGGTGCCTCGAAAAATTCCCTAGGCGTGCTAAAGGTGATGTGCACTCAAATGCTCTAGGATGTCTTTAATCGACTGCTGCTTGTTCTTTGTGGCTTAAGCTTTGATAGAGAGTTATTGTTGGCCCGGCTTGCATTTCTGTCCCTTGAATTTCTTTAAAGTCTTGGAGCTTGTGTGTATGACACAGCCTTTGAAGGGGGAAACACATAACATGGGCAGACAGGAATGAAGAGGACTTATTGGGTCATCCAGATAGGTGGCTGTTATGGTCCTTATCGTCTGTGGTCAGTGCTAGTAAATGCCTCCTAGAGTCAATATCCTCAGGACTTGGTCATGATCGGGGGGAGGCAAACAGTCTGCTCTGTTTCACACATGCCTGATGTAGGCATTTGGATCTGACCAAGTCCCCCACACTTCCATAAACATAAAGAATTGCCATTTCTACAACATGAATCAGCCTGTTCTCAGAGAAACAATTAAACACCCTAATGGAAAAACCTTTCTTTCCCAGACAGGTCCAAGATATGTGGGTGTGGGTCAAAGGGGGAGCCTCGCAGGATGACCTTGCATACTGAGGATGGGGGTTTCTGCCTCTGGGTGTCTGAGACTCCTGATGGGATGCAAGAAAGAGCATTTGGGGATTGTGCAAGACTTCCTGTGGAACGTCTAGGAAAGATCCAAAGGCAACAAGAGGAAGGGCTCATGGTGATTTGGGGGGGAACAAGCGTGGCAGAACGGAGGGAAAAGGGGATAAGTGGAGCTGATCATGTGTAAACAGGTGATTGGTCAGTACACTTGTCTGGCCATGCCCAGCAACTGATTGCCCCAGACTGTTGCATCTTCTTATTAAACTCCAATTTCCCACAGCTTTCTGGGCTGAGGAGAATCTCTGGTTTTGTGTACGGATGGAGGCCCAATTGCCAGCCGCTGGAGTGGCAACCACAAGTCATACAAGTTCATGTTCTTCAGGGCCCCAGAAACTGGAGAGATTGGAGAGCGTGCATATAATGTTGGTGTGTATGTCATTGGGTGTAACCACTAGCGAACATCAAACCAGAGCAGCCAGTGAGTAGAAGCAGCAGCCTGGGAGCCCCATATTTAGAGACCCTAAGTCTGGGCTGGACACTGGAGAGCCCAGAGGATCTGCAAGTTGGCTACTGGAGTGAGAAGGTGGCCCAAACCACCTCCTGGGGAAACGGTGAGGTCTTGGGGGTCCGGTCTCAGATATAGGTCTGGACTTGGAGGGGAAGTTGTCCTTTATGTGAGAGCAGCAGGAATGTGTGGAGCTCTGCCTGGGGACAAACAATGAGTCAGCTGAGAGCTGAAGGGTCAGCATGAGAGGGCAGAACAAGATGGGCAACGCTGCGGTGGGTGGATGTCTGCTATGGACCACCTGCTATGGAAGAGGAAGTAAATGAGGCCTTCTTCAAACAACTGGAAGAAGCCTCATGTTTGCAGGCCCTGGTCCTCAGGGGGGACTTGAACTATCCCAACTGCCTCTGCTGAAGAGACAACATAGCAAGGTGCAAGCCATCCAGGAGCATTTTGGAGCTCATTGACACCATCTTCCTGACTGGGGTGACAGAGGAGGCAATGAGGTGAGGTGCCCTGTGGGACTTCATACTTTCAAAATGGAAGAACTGGTCAGGGATGTAAAAGGCAGGAGTGAGAAGGTAGAGTTTAGGATCCTGAGAGAAGGGAACAAGGCAGAGAGCCTTGATGTTGAAGGATCTCCTTTTCAAGCTCCCAAATGGAGGACATCCTGTAGTGGAGAGAGCTGAGGGCTCTGGCAAGGCTGAAAGCCCCCACCATAGCCGAGGTCTTTGTCTCCTGGGCTATGGCTGTTCTCTCTGCACCTGAGGACTCTAAGGAGACACCTTCTCCTTAGAGCACAAGAGCCTCATGGCCTCCTCATCCACACCCAGGAGCCTGGGAGCTGTCCCGCACTTGGCATCGCACATCCCCACAACACGCTGGCCCTCGGAAGAGCTGTGAGCAAGGTGTGAGGGACATCATCTCCCTTCCCAAGGAATGGCGGACAGGGCTTGGCCCTCTGGCTTAATGTAACGCATCCAGGTTTACTGAGCAGTTTTCTGCACGAACCAGTGCCCAGGGTTGCTTTGTCAGTAATGTCTCTCAGTGGGACCCATTAAGGCTCCAAGCAACTTTGGAGTTTGCAGCTGACTTTGACTTCTTGAGAGGTTTCTTCAGCCTCCTCTCAGTGCCTGAGTTTCATGGACTCGACACCAAACCCACCAGAGGGGTCATTAAAATGCCTTGGGCTGGGCCTCTGCTGCTGAGCTGGGCCGGGCTCCTGGGACGGAGGGAGTTCGTGGCGAGCGGGCAGCGCTGCAGAGAGACAGCTCTGCCCAGGAGCAGCTCCTCTGCAAAGCGCAGTAAATGTGACATACCACGGGTTACTCAGCATCAGAGCCACCTTTACATTGCGGTTGGCCTCAATGATCTTAAAGGGCTTTTCCAACCTAAATGATTCTATGATTCTATGATTCTATGATTGCCTTTGCCTACCTGTCGTCACTGCCTCTCGTTTTCTGCTCTAACGAGCCCCTCGGGAGGCTTTGTTAGTAACGACCCCCAGTGGGACCCATTAACACTCCCTGAAACTGTAGGGCTTGCTTCTGGCACTGACTTCTTCAGTGGTTCCTTCAGGCTCCTCTCAGTGTCTTAGTTCATGGTCTCAGCATCGAATACACCATGGGACTCGTTAAAATGGAAAAAGACATGCCTCTTCCCATTAGTTTTTGCAAGTCTTCAAGACTTACACAGCTAATTGGAGAGGTGTCCAGAGAGTACGTGAAGGGGAAGATTTCCAAGCTTTCAATGAGCACTTAATAAAGGAGGATTTTTGATTTTTAAGAGTTTGGGGCTTTTTTTAAATTCACAGCAGAAGTGATAGCAGCATTCTCCAATCAATATTGATGCGGGGTGTGTGTGTGTGTGTGTGTCTCCAAATAAAGTCAAGATGGGTAGGAAGAGCTCCTCCTTGAGGTCAGGCATGGACAACCTCCCTGCTCACCTCCCCACCCCTGCCCTTTCTCTCATGGGCCACCTGGGACTTGCATTACTTCTCCTTCCATCAGACTTCTCCAGTGAAGTCTGCAGCTGGAGGTTACAGCTCCTTTGCACCAACTCCCACCTGCTTTCCTTAGAGACCTGGTTGCGCACAGGCCCAGCTGCCTTTCTCTTCGTTTCAAAGCAACAGAAGGAAAACCTAGCAAAGTTGAGCAAACAATAACCCCCACCCTCCTCAACTGTCTGCTGAGTCCAAGCTGCCTCCAGTGAGGTTCACCATCCTCAGGGGATGGCCTCACTAGAAAGGTCTGAGAGAGAGAGGTCGGAAAGAATAGCTGTAAGCACAAGGCAGGGGTTGGCTGAAGAGGTAATTAGACTGCAGAAAGACAAGGGCAGGCCTCTAACTCCCTGAAGCTCAAAGCAGCACCTGGGGAGTTGAGAGGGATCTGAGTGAACAAGGAGTAAGGGGAGGGGAAAACTGGAGAGCGGAGGACAGGGTACAGGCACAGACAGGCTGCTGGGAAGGTGCCTTTAGGCTTGGGCAGGCAGAATACTCTAGACTAGATGAGACCAGACTAGTTCAGCTGGAAAGGTCCTACAATCATCATCTACTGCATCTGCAAAGGTGAGGGAGGTTAAAGACACAGTATCACGAACAGAGTCTTGGCAATGATAGCACAGAGGAAGGTACATCCTTCACCTCCTGCAGCGGATACGCTTCCTGGAAATCCCCATTTTGTCCTGGTCATTTTAAACGTTGTCATTTTATTACAAGTTTTCAGTCATCTCAGCTGATGAAAAGGTGCTCATGTGTTTTTTAAAAGTGTCAAGCAGTTCCTTCCCTTTCCAGGCAGAGCTCAGCTGTCTGGCCATGGACATCGAGAGCCGCTTGTAGAGGCCCCACTGTACCTGAAGTGTTTCCCTGCCACTGGCCACTGCCACACAGGACAAGAGGTCTCCTACAGGAGACCAGAGCCCCTCAGGAGCTGCTGATAGAGGCCAGGCAGAGGGTCCTAGGACACCTGCACAGGCACCAGGTCCCCGTGTCCCTGTAACTTAAGACATCTGTGTCCGTGTAGCTACATCCCACCCCGCTTCTGGAAAACATTTTTTCTTTCAAAATAGTCATTAAAAACAACCATTCATTAAATCCCCCAAAGATTGGTATATCAAAACAAAACACATTATTTCCTCCTAATCTGGGAAGATATGAAGACAAGGAATTTAAAAAGCTGAAAATCGTACTAAAACATTTTCTTTGCTTTAGATCTTTCCTCATTTCTTCTTTCTTTCTTTTTTATTGGCTTTTTCTGAACATTTCTACCATAATCAGACCTGCAGCATAAAAAAAGATATTTCTATGTCTTGCAGAGATCCCAGCGTGCTAAAACTCCTCTCCATCCAGGAGCACCCACGCCACTCCTCGCTCTTTGCAAGAGAGAGTCACCCACTGAAGCAGCAGGCTCTCTCACCTGATCCTGGGAAGCAGGGTGACCAATTTCAGTGAATGCCCTGGGTTTGGGTGGCCAGATTCGCACTCATCTCTGCAAATCTGTACAACAGTGCCTACTTCAAGGGGTCTCTAGGTCATCTATGAAGAATCCCTTTTCATTCCCTCCAGGGTAAATGAGGAGTGAGTCCATTTTTGGTGAAGAAAGGGAGGAGACTGGTCTCCCCCAGCATCAGACACCTCAGTGCAATTGTCCGCGTTGAATCAAGTTGTCTAGACTTCCCTTTCTCATCAACGGAGAGAAAGAAGTTGTCTCCACTGAGGTTTCTGGAGATACCTTTCCTGGTGACCAGCGAATGATCCAGAAGGGCTCCCATAGGTCCTGGGAGAGGTTTCCAAGCAGCATATTGGTATGTCAGCTCCCCCAGGGCATCTCAGATAGCAAGAGCCGCTGGAAGTGGGCAAAAGGAATTAATCAAATGAATTTGGTCCATCACCTTCCCAGGGACTGAGGTGCGGCTGACCAGCCTGTAGTTCCCTGGGTGCTCCTTCTTGCCCTGATTGACAATGGGTGCAATGTCTGTCTTTCTCGAGTCCTCAGGGAACCCCTTCTTTGCCCTGACATTTCAAAGACAATCGAGAGCAGCCTTGCAACGATACCAGCCAGCTCCCCCAGCAACCTGGGGTGCATCCCCTCTGGTCCCGTGGACCTGTGTGTGCCCATATGGCGTAAGTGCTCCCCAGACACATCTTCCTCTGCCATGGATGCAGCTTTGCCACCACAGATGTTGGTAGGAGAGTCGAGGGCCAGGGAGGTCTGGGAGCAGATCTTACCAGGAGAAGAGGATGGAAAAAAAGGCAGTGAGGGCAGGCCACACTCAGGGACACCCTGCTCAGCCCTGTCTCCTCTCCAGCAGACCTGACACCAAGCAGCATGTGGCTCCTTGCCCAGGGCTCCTTCGAATGCCATGGGCTGCCCCTGTGGCCTGGAGACACCACGGGGATCATCTGCAGGCTTGCTTTGGCAGCTCAACCTTCCCAGAAGTTGCATGTGGTGTATTATTCCCAGCCAGGTTTTTCATAGCGTGCTGCAGAAGATTTCATGGTGTGTGCACTGAGGCACAGCCTGAAGAAGAGTGGGTGTGCACAGCAGTGCAGAGCTTTCCAGGACAGCACTGGCATACTTGCGGAGGTAAGTGAACCTTGCCTGGGTTCATCCATACTTTTGCCTTGGGCCAAAGTAGACTCAGAAGCAGAGCTGGGAATTCAACTTGGAGGGGGTTCACCTGGAAAGAAGAGCCCAGGAGTGAGCTAATAGCCAGGCTGTGGAGGGGCTTATAAGGTGCCTGGAGGCCCAAGAAGGAAGGAAGGAAGTGATTTAAAAGTGCTGTGAGGATAAATTACACTGAAGGAGGGTCAAGAACCACTGTCAGCTCTAAGAGGAGCCTGTACAAGCAGGAGTGGAGAGGCACCCAAACAGCGATTGTCTAATCAAGGGGAGACAAATCCCAGGTGGAGTCCATGGGACATGGGAATGCACCAGGAGAAACTCCTTGCTGTCCACAAACACTGGGAAGGTATTAAATAGTCACAGGTGGGATTCAGTTCCTCTGATGCCCAAAACCTACGAGTAGGAGCTTCAGAGTCCAGATACTGGCCTTTGAGATGGTTAAAGCTGGATGCCATGAGCTTCAGGGGTAATGTAGAGCCATCTGAGGCGGTGCCTCCCAGCCTCCCCTGACAGTCAAACAAGTGGAGGAGATGTCACCTGACTTGTCTTAGCTGGTCACATAAAACACAGGACGATTCACCAACTCCAGTTGAGGTTTGCCTTTCCTAAAAGCACACCTGTGCACCAAAGGCAATAAATATCAACTCCTATTCTGTAGCCTGCCCTTGCTTTCACCTCCTAACGGCTGCTTCGTGTCCCTGGCAGTGTCCTGCCCCTGGGACGGCCCAGCCATACTGCCCTACTGTCGCGAATGAGCGGTTTAGAGGCCGCTTAAAGAATCACCACCAAAGATATCAGCAGAAAGTGATTTTCATAGAGATTTATAAAGGTGCGACCTAACAGAATTCGATGGCAAGGTTCACTCTATTACTTATTACACGGATGAAACATATAAAGGAAAATCATCTAAGGGTTTATATTTGAGGGACTATATGTGTTTGGCAGCAGTCTAGGTTTCATTCACAATTTAGTAACAATTATCAACTAATCATTTACAAACTTTAGTAACGCTTAATCATTAACTAATTCAATATTTGCAAAGTGAGTTAGTAAGTCTACTACAATCACAACTTAATTACAGATTATGCTTACTATCAGTCCACACACACAGAGAAACATATATATATATATAAAAAAAAATATACAGAAGGTATACGTGTTAAAAATTCCCCTCGATTTAAGTGAAGAAATATTCACGTCGAATGTCTAGGCATTCCCTCTCAATGGGCGAAGGGTTGAGCTTCGAAAGGGACTCACCCAGGACCCAGCGGTCCTCCGAATATCGCAGGCCCGAAAGATCGCAAGCTCTGAAGGCGTCCCACTCCGAGGGAGATGCTCGATGCAGCGGCTGTGGTCCAGGAGAGCTCCAAGGGCCTCACTTAGAACCACCGTTTATAGGTTCGCAAGATCGTTGGCTTTAGTCATCCGTAAATTTCCATCCTGGCCACAGTCCCAGGTGGTAATTACTAAAAAACTCTCCAGGTTTCGGTGTTGTTCCACTGGACGCCTGGGCCAGGCAGTAGGAGTATGTTCCCAACCTCAGCTGTGCGGAGTTTCTGATACAGTCAAGGAGCGCTCAACCGCCAGACTTCAATACACCAAGGTTTCATGGGAATTTCTGAGATCAACAAGCGGCCCAGGGAAGAAAGGGGGGGTATGAATGCACCACCACGCCTACACATGGGCCTACAGCTCTGCGGAGAAGGAACCCCATGGAGCAGGTACCTTCGGGGTGGGGAGGTGTCCCCCAGCACAGTCCTCTGACAGCCCTCAGTGCCCCACCCTCCTGCTTTGGCAGCCTCCCCCAGTTCCTGGCCCCTGCCCAGCCCCAGCCATGTCCCACACAGGGGTTGGCGACAGCCCTGCTCTGGGGTCTGCCAAGGTCTGGGCAAGAAGAGAGGCTGGGGCAGGGCCGGCTGTTCCCCCGACACAGGCACCGAGACCAGCAGGAGAAAGGAGATGGCCACAAAGCCAACCTCATCCCCATAAACTGGGGTGGGTTGCCAGTGCTGGAAATGGTGATGGGGGAGGCTGGGGGACGAGAGGAAATGGCCTCAAGTTGCGCCAAGGGAGGTTTAGATTGGACATTAGGAGAAATTTCTTTACTGAAAGAGTGGTCAGGCCTTGGAACAGGCTGCCCAGGGAAGTGGTGGAGTCACCATCCCTGGAAGTATTTAAAAGACGTGTAGATGAGGCGCTTAGGGACATGGTGTAGTGGGCATGGGGGTGTTGGGTTGACGGTTGGACTCGATGATCTTAGAGGTCTTTTCCAACCACAATGATTCTATGATTCTATGACTCCATGAATCCTGCTCTCTGGTGCAGGAGATGCCCACCACAGACTGACTGTGCCCATCACTGTCAGCCCCTCTCCCCACGCCAGCACAAGAGTCCTGGCCAGGGGACAGAGCAGCCTGCCCCGGGTGGGTGCCTCCAGAAAGAGGTTTCTCTGTCTCATGGATTCCTCCCTGCAGGCACAGAGATGCTCCCTTGCTCTTCTCCCTGGACATCCCTTTCCCCAGGTGAACGTGTCCATGCTGGCCTGGCCGGCTGGTCCTGGTTCCCACCCTGTGCTCCCCGCTGGACCCCGAGCTGCTCTGCAGAGCGAGGGGGCTGTGGTGTCCTGGGGCCATGGGGTGACCTTGTGCTGGTCAGGGTCAGAAGCAGACCCAGCCAGATGGGGATCACTGCTGCTGAGCCCCTTTCCATCTTCCCTTGGTGGCTCAGTAGCCAAGGACAAAGCTGGGCAGGACCATGGGGTGTCTCTAGTGGCACAAAGGGCAGGGGACGGCTGCACTAGATCCAGCCCATGGGGTTTCCAAGAGGGTGTCTTGAACCACTCTCCAGTCTTATGCCCCTTCATGTGCTGGATCCTCACAGCCTCTCCTGGTGTTGCAGAGCCTTTGTTAGCCCATGGGCTCCTCAGGTTCACCTTTTCCTCTGGAGACTCCTGCCTGGATCGTCACTCATTTTATGAGGCACCCCTCACTGCCCACCCAGACTCAGATGCTTCCCTTGAGGTGCCCTGAGCTCTCCTGGCGGTTCCTGATTCCTCTCCAGGATGGCATCTGCCATCAGCCCCACCGCAGGTGGGACAGTGCCAGGCAGAGAAGTCAGACCAGTCGCTGTCTTTTTGGATGTGTGCAACCAAGAAGGCAGCTCTTCGCCCAGCCCTTGGTCCCTAACACATCACCCTGGGACTCTGAGCTTCTCCCCCTGAATCCATCGCGAAGCCCAAACAGTGACAGGCCTCTTCAGGGAGCAGCTCCTTGGGTGTGTTCCTGACACCAGCTTTGGAAGAGGCATCCAGCCTTCTGGCCCTGCCCTGAGGAGACCCTTTGCTTACGCTGGTGCTAGAAGGGAGGCCAGCTGTGACTCAGTGGTCCACATGGCCTGCTCCTGCCCACAGCCATAGGGATGCCACTGTAGAGACAACAGCACCGTCACAAGTCACGCAAGACCTTGGGGCTTACACAAACGCAAGGAGACAAGAGGACAGTGTGGAAGTGAGGAGAGACCAGGACCGAGGAGAACACGTCCTGCTGTTGTCCATGGCCGTGTCTCCAGGGAAGCAGCAGCCCTGACTCACAGGCAGCAGAGAGGCAGGCGAGGCAGCGAGGGGGAGCCCGAGGGCCATCAGGGCTGCTCCTCAATGCGACGGCTGGGCTGTTGGCTCCTGAACATCCTTCTGCATGCTGGGGCTGTGCCCCCAGGTCCAGAAGGGATGGGAATAGACGGGAGCTGAGACAAATTGTTTTCTGCTGGTTTCCTCATTGAGTTTATCTAAACAGGGGGCATGGATCCATACATACAGGAGGTCTTTGCACCACAAAACAGTTAGGAGGCCGAGAATAATATCACAGGTATTAATAAACAAACAAACAAACAAAACCCCAAACCCACCCAAAAAAAACCAACCCCACAAAGGAAAAATAAAGACACATATGACCAAAAGCTAGTCCTGGGATTTCCTGAGCTACCCTGGGAGTCCAATGAGGATGGTGGGCACCTTATTGTTGCTGGAATAGTGTGTGTTCAAATAGTTTCCTCAGGGCACCCTTGAGCTCTTGGTTCCTCATGCTGTAGATGAGGGGGTTCACTTCTGGAGGCACCACTGAGTACAGCACAGCCACCACCAGGTCCAGGGATGGGGAGGAGATGGAGGGGGGCTTCAAGTTGGCAAACACAGCAGTGCTGACAAACAGGGAGACCACGGCCAGGTGAGGGAGGCACGTGGAAAAGGTTTTGTGCCGTCCCTGGTCGCGGGGAATCCTCAGCACAGCCCTGAAGATCTGCACATAGGACAGCACGATGAAAACAAAACACACAAAAGCAAAAGAGGCACTGAACACAAGAAGCCCAACTTCCCTGAGGTAGGAGTGTGAGCAGGAGAGCTTGAGGATCTGGGGGATTTCACAGAAGAACTGGTCCACAGCATTGCCCTTGCAGAGGGGCAGTGAAAATGTATTGGCAGTTTGCAGCAGAGCAGTGAGAAACCCACCGCCCCAGGCAGCTGCTGCCATGTGGACACAAGCTCTGTTGTCCATCAGGGTCCCGTAGTGCAGGGGTTGGCAGATGGCAACATAGCGGTCATAGGCCATGATGGTGAGAATGTAATACTCTGCTGTGATCAAGAACAGAAAGAGAAACACCTGTGCAACACACCCCGCGTAGGAGATGGCCCTGGTGTCCCAGAGGGAATTGGCCATGGATTTGGGAACAGTGGTGGAGATGCAGCCCAGGTCAAGGATGGAGAGGTTGAGGAGGAAGAAGTACATGGGGGTGTGGAGGCGGTGGTCGCAGGCTATGGCGGTGATGATGAGGCTGTTGCCCAGCAGGGCAGCCAGGTAGATGCCCAGGAAGAGCCAGAAGTGCAAGAGCTGCAGCTCCCGTGTGTCTGCGAAGGTCAGGAGGAGGAACTGGGTGATGGAGCTGGTGTTGGACATCTGCTGCCTCTGGGTATGGTTATCTGTTGAGAAGGAAAAGGCAGTACTGATTTAGGTCAGACTTCTCCGAGCATATTGCACATCTCATTGCAGCTCCGCCCTCAGACTCTCTCTTTTCAGGAAGACCTCTCTGCAGCTCCCTCACTTGAGCTCCAGGTTCTGCTGGCTGAGGGGGCCGTTGGGAGCAGGGACTCTATAAGGAGCTCCCAAGGAGTCCTTCTTGCTGTGCAGTAAGATGGAACTAGGAATGCAGGGTGATCTCAAACGTACTCGTGTTATATCAAAGAGCTTTTTGGCATAGTTGCTCGCAATTTGTCCAACTGCAGAACGGAGCTGAGGGGGATTTTGCTGCGTTTCTTCTGTTCTGGTTGCACCTGCCACCTTTAGGAGTGGGTTTGGATGGTTGTGATCCATTGATGCAGCTTGGAGCTGCAGGATGACCACACTCAGCCGTTCCCCTAAAAAGAAACTGGACACTGCTGAGAGCAGAGGAATCCAGGTTCAAAGAGCACATCGAAAGGCTCCTCGCCTCTTCTCAGGGTATCTGAGGAGGATCTCATCTCTCCCCTCCCAGACTGGGAAGCAGCGGGATCATTGCAGTTGCCCACGTACAGCTGTCCAGCAGCATTCCCATGGTCTTAGCACTGAGGTATCTTCTCCGTGGGGATCCTAGGTAGCCAGAGATACTACGGGAGAGCTGTGCCCTTCTGGAGGGCACCTGCAGCCCAGCAGGACACTCCAGGGAAATAGCTGAATGTCCTGAAGTTGCCTGGAGGACACTTGGGCACTTTGCTCCCTCAGACACCTCTGCGTAGCAGGACCCCAAGGGTGGGTGTCTGAACAGGAGCTGAACCTGCCACCCCCGACCCCCACCCCCCGCACCGACTCAGCAAATCCAACGAGGGGAACAAGGGCAGCACAGGCAGGAGGGGATGGCAGTGAAATGCCAAAACGCTCCTGCCAAGGGAGGAGGGACGTGCAAAGACAGATGTAAATCAGGGGTTTGTCCTTTTCTGGGCTCTGGCTGCTGCAGGGGCAGTGCGTGCCCGAGAGCCCATGGGCTTGAGGGCAGAGGCTCTGCTTAGCCTGGGAGAGGAGACCAGGGAGGAGTTGCTCAGGGGAAGGTGTCTGCACCACAGGGACAGCAGGGAGGTGCCCGCCCCCCCCTCCCCAGCGTTTCTGGCGGCGGCTACCTCTCACCCCTGCCCGTGTCTCTGCTGCTTGGAGCTGTTCCTACCTGGAACCGTCTCCCTGTCCCCAGCTCAACTCCCTGCCAGTGCTCACAAACCCCATCCCACCCGCTGTGTGCTCAGCTTTGCCCTGCAAACACCTCCCAGGAGCAGGGCACTGCCCAGGGGCATCTCTGTGTGTGCAGGGGCTGAAGACCAGATCACAGAAAACCTGATGAGGCTGGAAAGGGCAAGTTGTTGCCGAGTTGGCTGGAGGCAGCCGGGCACAGGGCCTTGAGGTGCTTCTCCCAGACTTACTCGTCTCTCAGTGTAAAGCGACCAGGAGTCTCAAAGCGTACTTCTAAACAGAAACAAAAATTTTGATATCCAGTGCAAAACCCAGGCAACCAGACAAAGAGTCAGGAAAGGTCCTCCTCTTTCCAGGAGCCACTACCTTGATGTGCTTCTTGAGAAGTCCCCTTGGAAATGCCATGAGTTGGAGCTCAAGCTGTGAGCAGCCCTGACCCATGCAGCACTCTCTTGAGAGCAGGACTTTGCCGTGCCCAGCCCTACCCTGCCTGGTGCCGCTCCTTCCACCCACAGCTTCTCCCTTGTCCCGGTTTCGGCTGGGATAAGGTTAAATTTCTTCCTAGTGCTGTGTTTTGGATTTAGTATGAGAAGAATGTTGATAACACACTGATGTTTTCAGTTGTTGCTAAGTGCCCTCCTAGTCCAAGGACAGCTCCCGTGCCTACTGACTGAGCTAGGTACACAAGATGGGAGGGAACATAATCAGGACAGCCAGCCCAGCTGGCCAATGGGGTATTCCATACCATGTGACGTCATGCTCAGTATATGAACGGTAGGCGTGATCCAGGAAGTGCCGATCGCTACTTGGTTATCGGTCAGCGTGGGTGGTGAGCAGTTGCATTGTGCATCACTCATTTTGTATATTCTATCATTATTTATTATCATTATTCTCCCTTTTCTGTTCTATTAAACTGTCTTTATCTCAACCCATGAGTTTTTCTCACTCTTACCCTTCCGATTCTCTCCCCGTCCCACTGCGGGGGGGGGGGGAGGGGAGTGAGCGAGCGGCTGCGTGGTATTTGGCTGCCTGCCAGGTTAAACCACGACATCCCTGCAGAACCGTGGGGAGCTCCCCGGGCAGGCTGGGTGCTGACCCTGGCAGGCGGCAGAGTCCCTGCCCCAGCACCCAGCCCCCTGGGGCGCAGGGACCCTGCTTGGAAGGACAGCCTTGGGCTGCACAGCCACCTTCACAGCCCTTGGAGAAGGCAGGATCATGCCCTGTCCCTCTGATGGTGCAGCAGGGAGTCCCTGCTCTGCAGCTCGTCCTCCTCCTCCACACCAGAAAAGCCAGGAGAGTCATCCAGCCCAAGGCAGCACTTTTTCAACTCTCTCTGGGCTCCCTCAAAGATGTCCCTGGGGCCCCAGGGAAACCAACCGTGAAACAAGTTGAAGTCATCACTGATGTTTCCTCTCTCAGCTTAGGAGGGCTACTTCTTTCCAGTGGTGTCATTTCCCCTAGCAGAGGCAGAGTTAGCACCAAGAGTCACCTCTTCTTGTCCCACTATGAGACAGGACATCCAGGCGGTGAAAGGGAAGAATCTCCTGTACCTCCTGTACCCATGCAAAACACACTTGAGGTGACACTTGAGGTGCCAGAGGTGGTCCAAGACATGTGCAGGTCACTGTAAGCTCGGATGGAGCAGTTCAGAGGGACAGGGCAGCGTCTGGGGTCATCATTTTGGAGGCTGGTGGGCCATTCCTTTGGCCAGCTGGAGTGACAGAAGATGCCCACATTTTGGACGCTGAAGCCTGTTTCTGCTCATTATGTTCAGCCTATAGATGTGTTCCTCTGAACAAACGGAGTCATCACCATCGGGAGAGCTAAGTCTCTCTCTCTTCTCCACCAGCTGTATTTACCACATCTCCATTGGCCGTTACGGCAGGTTTCTCACAGACACCCCCCCAATGCCTAACCTGATTAAGGGCACCTGCTCAATTTAAAGGTTCACTACAACCTGTGGTGCTACCTGAGATGCCAGGGCTCTCCAGCACAACCACACGCGGCCAGCAGGGAGAGCACAAGACCTGCAGGAACACCATCCCCGTTCAGAGCAGCCATGGAACAGACCCCAAGAGAACCTCAGACGTGTTCGGTGCTTTCCTTCAAGCAACTGCGGTGAGGTGAGTCCTGTCCCATCTCTATCCAGGAGATGTAGGCAGTGCTTCTCCCACATCCTTTAGTCATCCCTTTGATGAGGCAATCAGGGGAGAGACCAAAGATTTTCACGGTGCTTCTGGTTCACGCGATATCCATAGCCAAGGACATTTTCAAAAGCACCTTGTCCTTCCTGGAGATCAGCTTCACTTGCACCACCAGAGCTGCAGGGACAGCACAGAGAGCAAAGCCCTCTCCTGTCAGGGCTGCACAGTCCAGCCCTGCGTCTCTCTGCTCCTGAGGACAGCAGGGTTTGCTCTCCTTCGGGACACCTCATTTCCTCTTCACTTTGCCATCACCACCCACCCCAGCATGTTCTGAAGCAAAGCTTTTGCTTGCGTGGGACCTTGGGAACTTGGTGCCAACTTTCTTTGTTACACGTCTGAGCTCGGTCCTGGTGCCACAGCTGAGGTTCAGCACATCTCTGCTCTGACATAAAGAATGTGTAATCAGGGAGAGGAAGGGGACAACGTCTTCTTTAACCAGCCTGAGGAAGTCTTGGGATCAATGACCTCACGTCTTACTGGGGACTTTAATGTCCCTCTGTATTGAATTTACACGGCCAGGTTTTGGTAGCGGTGAAGGGGGCTGCAGGGGTGGCTTAGGTGAGATGAAGAGCTGACTCCATGTTGGAGAGCGCCAGTTCCATCTGGCTCCAGAATGGACCAGCCGCTGCCCAAAGCTGAGCCAATAGACAATTCTAGTGGCACCTCCGTGACAACCTATTGAAGAAAGGAGAAAAACCAGTGTGCAGCAGCTGTAAGAGGGAGAGAAACAACCCTGCAGCCACCAAGGTGCGTGAAGAAGGAGGGGGAGTGAGAGAGAGGCTTGGGGGGCACCCGGGGGCCAAAAGTCAACCCATCACTCCCTGACATTGACAGGACAGCAGAGTGCAACTGCTCCTTTAGGTGCCTGGAGGTTCTTTGCATCAGCTTTTTAGCACAGCTGCCAGATGGGCCAACAAATGTGGTGCTCCCCTGGATCTGAAAACCTGTGTCATCCTTGTCAGCCTTGGCTCTAGGAGCAAAGAAATAGCGGAGTCTCAGCTCCCAAGGGGAGTGAGGAAGGAGAGCAGCAGAGTGCGGACACCAGGTCTCAGAGCGGCAGACTTGGGCCTATTCCGGGAACGTTCAGTGGGCAGTGTCACTCCAGGGGAGCGGAATTCATGCAACTGCTCTTCAAGGACGGCATCCTCTAAGCGCATAGGGTGTCCACGCTGATCCTCCAGCAAACAAGCAGACATCTCAGGACACCAGCTTGGCTAAACAGGCAACTTGTTGGGATGCTCCATAGAAAAAAGGGAGCAGAGAGGATATGGATAGAGGGCCTCACTTAAAGGAGGAATTTAGGAATAGGGAGGAAAGCCAAAGCTCCCCTGGAGTTAATACTTGCAAGGGGGTCCAAGGGCATCAAGGTGAGCTGTTAGTACTGAAGTTACAGTTCAAGAACAACCACCAAAAATAATGTGTGGTCACTGCCGAATTTAGTAAGAGAAGGTGCAGATATGTCTTTGTCCTCTTTGCTTCTGTCTTCACCCACAAGGTCTTCCAGGCCTTTGTGCTTTGAAGCAGGGCTCTGGAGGAAAAAAAAACCAGCAGTAGGTGTGGATCAGGTCAGGGGTTACTCGAGCAAGCTCAGACGTTCACCGTCCACAGAACTGGCAGGGTTGCATCCAAGGGTGCTGAGAGAGAAAGCTGATGTCATGACGAAGGTCACTCTGGATTGGCTTTGCGAGTTCGTGGAGATCAGGGAAACTCCATGACAACTCGGAAAAAGCATCTTTCAAAAAGGCGCAGAGGGTGACCTGGGGAACCAGAGGCTGTTCAGCCTCACTTTGGTGAGGAGCGTGTCGGAGAACATGGCTTTTGGATTCCGTTTCTGCCTGCCTGAAAGAGAAGGTGACCGGATGAACCCAGGACAGATCACGCCTGACCATAACACCATGGTGGTGTTGGGTTGACGGTTGGATACGATGATCTTAGAGGTCTTTTCCAACCTTAATGATTCTATGATTCTATGATCCTTTCTAAGATGAAATATTTCTTGATACGGGAGGAGCGGTGGGTTTCATTTACCTGGACTTCTCTAGGGCTTTCAACACCATTCCCCACCATCTCCTTCTCTCCATGTTAGGACCTTACTGTTTGGGTGGGTGGACGAGTAGGTCAGTAAAAATCCAGTTGATGGCCGTGCCCATTCCAATGTCCATTCAAATGCCCGTTCAGTTCATTTAGTCCACGACTTGGGCTCCATGTGTGGTGACGGTCATTCAGGACAGGAAAGATGGTGTGTTGTGTTGGATTGTCGGGCACCGAAACCAGATCAGGTCAGATTGCCACTGCGCATCCTCCGTTTTTCCGCCTCGCTCCTGCTGTAGTACTTCTGCTGTACAACTATGACATCATACACCTCCGGTATCCTCCCGCTATGTATACTACAACACAAGTCATGGGTTGTTTTAACCCCGGATTTTAACTCCTTGCAGTGCTGGGGGCATGAGGAGACAAAGACCAGTGTCCTCCTATGTGCTCTCACCTTATTTGGAGGTGGTGTACTCCTTAATTCATAATCTTCATGAGTCAAATCCACCTGGTCCCCCCACGTGTCTACAGTACAGCTACTTATGTTTGATGGTGCTTTTCTAGACAGTCCTCAGTCCTTAAAAAGAGAAGCACACGATATCTGAACACTTTCCGAGAGTCACGCTTGGTAGCAAACTTAACCTGAATTAAACCGTCCATATTAGGACAAAATTCAGCTGGGTATGGACTGAAAAAGCAGTGATGACCCCCCTCTCGTTTCATCCTTTTTTCCCATCACTTGTTCAGGCTTTGGGAACACGGGAAATTAATAAAGGTGAGATTCTTGAGGGCCAGTAATTGAATTCTCACCCTCAGCCTCAGCCGAATCCCTTCTCCTTGGGCAACGCTGAAAGGCATAGGCTAAGATGTTTCAGTACGTGGGCAGATACCTGATCTCTATCAAGACAGCGATGTGAGTGATTGCACGATGCCACAGATAAGGAAAGGTGGCACTCGCTGCACAGATTTGCTGCCCAAGGAAGAAAATACCCCAGCAACCATCTCAGGAAACACCAAAGGAGGGTACAAAATAAGAAAAGCATGGCCAATGGGGAAAGGATGAAGAGGTGCGGTAGGTAAACCCCAGCCAGCACCTCAGCCCCTACCCAGTCCTTGCTCGCTGCCCCCAACAGCAAGACGGGCGAGAGAATCAGAAGGGCAAAAGTGAAAAAAGTCATTGGTTGAGATAAAGACAGTTTAATAAATGGAGCAAAGCTGCACATGTAAGCAAGCAAATGAGGAATGAACGCAACGCTTGCCGCTGGCAGGCAGATGTTCAGCCATTCCCAGGAAAGCAGGGCTAAGGTGGGGAATGGCACTGGCCATACCAGGAACTCCTGTTGCCTGGCCAAGGTGGGGAATGAGAGCGGGAATAATGAATCACCCCCTGGCAGCTTTGGAACATCCCTTATCTGGATCGTACCTCGAGTGGAACGGTAGCGTTGTTACTGGAATTTTGAGAATTCCAGTAATTACCGAACCGGATTGTGGCCAGGATGGAAATTTACGGATGACTAAAGTCAATCATCCTGCGATCCTATAAACAGTGGTCCTGAGTGAGGCCCTTTGAGCTCTCCTGGACTGCGGCGGGCTGTGAACTCTCAAGTTTGCGAAGTTTGGAGGACTGTCGTTAAAAGCTGATGATGGGACCTGGGCTGAAATCCTTCACGCCTTGAGGCTCAACCCTCACCCGTTGAGAAATGCCGAGACGTTTGAAGTGAATATTTCACTGGACTTGAGGGGAATTTTTAACCTTTGTACATTGATATATATTTGTGTCTGTGTGAGTGCGTGTGTGAATTGATTTAGGTACCCGATAGCAAGTACCGTATAAATATTGCCATCTGGAATCTGTAATTAAGTCACTGCTGTGATTGTAGTAAATTCTATTGACTCACTTCGTAAATGTTAAATTAGTCAATGATTAAGTGCTGCTAAACTCTTGTGATCCGCCTTAAAACTGTGAATGAACCTCAGACACATCCAATCCCTTAGACATAAACCGTTGACCAAGTCTGGGACTAGGAGTGGATCAAGCTGCACCTAAGCTCCATCAGGAGTTTAGAAAGCAAGGAGGTCTTCTCTGAACCTCATGACTCAATGGGAGGGTCCTCCTTACCCTTTTGTGTCTTTGGTTTCTGTAGGCTGTTGGTTTTGGAGGGTATGAGGCTGATAATAGTGAAGAACTTTACAGTGGGGAAAAGGGAAGCAGGAAAGGAAAGGTGAGGAAAAGGATGTCATCAGGGCTCTGTGGGGTTCCTGTGGCGCAGTCCTGCACCCAATGTGAATTAATTCCACAGTCAGAGGGAACCCGAGTGTTTTCCCTAATGTTGATGACATGAAGGGAAAGGAATGAAAGTTTCATTCAGGCTGGAAGTGACCTTGCGAGATGCCTACAGACCAACATTCTACTCAAAGCAGGCTCACACCAGATTGCTCATGGCTTTGTCCATGCAGGTCTTCCAGGGATGGAGGCAGCGCACAGTCTCTGGAAAATGTCTTCCCATGTTTCACTGTCCTCATGTGTCAAAAGTTTCTCCCTCTCTCGAGCCTGACCCTCTCTTGTTCCCCACAAACAAGGAGGCTCATTGCCTCCTGTCCTCCTGTCTGGCACCCCAGTGTCTTCTGGGAAAGCTCACTGTAGGCAGTGCGAGGCATTTGCCAATGTCTCTCTGGCATTGTGGAGCACCAAAACCTGGTCAAGAAGGCCAGGACACTGTTGGCCTTCTGGGTTGCGAGGGCGCATTGCTGGCTCATGTCCAGCTTTTCCTCCACCAGGACCCCCAAGTCCTTCTCGGCAGGGCTGCTCTCAATCCCTTCATCCCCCAGCCTGTATGGATACTGGGGGTTGCCCCGACCCAGGTGCAGGACCTTGGCCTTGGCCTTGTTGAACCTCATGAGGTTCACACTGGAGTTCCTTCTCCAGTTGGAACAAGCCCAGCTCCCTCAGCCCCTCCTAACAGGGCAAGTGCACCAGCCCTGACCATCTCGCTGGCCCTCCACTGAACTGGTTCCACTTTGCCAATGTCTCTCTGGCATTGTGGAGCACCAAAACCCGGTCAAGTGTTCTGGATGTGGTCTAACGCGCTGAGCAGAGGGAGATAGTCACTGCCACTGGCCGTGCTCCTGCTCATACAGCCCAGGGTGGTGTTGGCCACCTTTGCTGAATGGCTCCTGTTTTGCCTACTGTAACCCAAGGACCACCAGAATCTTTCCTGTGGAGCTGCTTCCTATACCTAGGCAGTCACAGACCCCTGTCTTTGCAGGGGCTTAGTCCGCCTCAAGAGCAGGACTTTGGGTTTGTCCTGATTGCATATCATGAGGTTCCCTCCATGCCTCCAGCCTGTCTAGGTCCCTTGGGATGGCAGCCCTGCCCACCAGCGTAATGTCTGCTCTCCTCAATGTGCTGTCATTTAGAAATGTTATCAAAAAGCACTTTCTCATCTTGTCTAAGTCATTCAAAATGTGTTAAACAGGGCAGATTGCAGGACAGACCCCTGCAAGAGACCTCCAGGAGGAATAGCACGCATTGACCACATCCATCCAAGCCTGACTGTCCAACTGTTTTTTTACCCTTCCACTTATTTACAGAATCATAGAATCATAGAATAGTTTGAATTGGAAGGGACCTTTAAAGGTCGTCTAGTCCAACCCCCCTGCCGTGGGCAGGGACATCTTCAACTGGAGCAGGTTGCTCAGAGCCGTGTCCAACCCGACCTTGAATGTTCCCGGGGATGGGGCATCTACCACCTCCCTGGGCAACCTGTGCCAGTGTTTCACCACCCTCATTGTAAAAAAGTTCTTCCTTCTATCTAGTCTGAATCTACCCTCTTTTAGTTGAAAACCATTCCCCTTGTCCTGTCGCAACAGGCCCTGCTAAAAAGTCTCTCCCCATCTTTCTTACAAGCCCCCTTCAAGTACTGAAAGGCTGCAATCAGGCCTCCCCAAAGCCGCCTCTTCTCCAGGCTGAACAACCCCAACTCTCTCAGCCTTTCTTCACAGCAGAGGCGCTCCATCCCCCTGACCATTTTTGTGGCCCTCCTCCGGACCCACTCCAACAGCTCCATGTCTTTCCTGGGCTGGGGGCTCCAGAGCTGGACGCAGCGCTCCAGGTGGGGTCTCACCAGAGCAGAATGGAGGGGCAGAATCCCCTCCCTCAACCTGCTGGCCACGCTGCTTTTGATGCAGCCCAGGATACGGTTGGCCTTCTGGGCTGTGAGCACACATTGCTGGCTCATGTCCAGCTTTTCCTCCACCAGGACCCCCAAGTCCTCCTCGGCAGGGCTGCTCTCAATCCCTTCATCCCCCAGCCTGTATTGAGACCAGGGGTTGCCCCGACCCAGGTGCAGGACCTTGCACTTGGCCTCGTTGAACCTCCTGAGGTTCACACTGGCCCACTTCTCCAGCTTGTCCAGGTCCCTTTGAAAGGCATCCCGTCCCTCAGGCGTGTCAACCACGCTGCTCAGCTTGGTGTCATTTGCAAACTTGCTGAGCGTGCACTCGATCCCATTGTCTATGTCATTGATGAAGACATTAAACAGCCTGGTCCCAATATGGACACCTATGGGACACTACTTGTCCTGCAGCAGTGTCACTGATCTCCATTTGGACATTGAGCCATTGACCACTACCTTCTGGATGTGACCATCCAACCATTCACCCATGTAGACTATGAGGACCTAACTTGGACACCAGAATATTGTGGGGAACGATGCTGAAAACGTCGAGGTAAAAGACCACCACTGCTCTCCCTGCATCCATCAGTCCTTTCCTTTCATCAGAGGAAGCAAAGAGGATGGCCAGGCACAATCTACCCTGGGTAAATCCAGTCACCTTCTCTTTCAGACACCCAGAAATGGGATCTGAGTGCACACTCTCCTGGGCCAGCCTTTAGAATCATAGAATCATTAAGGTTGGAAAAGACCTCTAAGATCATCGAGTCCAACCATCAACCCAACACCACCATGCCCGCTAAACCATGTCCCTAAGCGCCTCATCTACACGTCTTTTAAATACTTCCAGGGATGGTGACTCCACCACTTCCCTGGGCAGCCTCTTCCAAGGCCTGACCACTCTTTCAGTAAAGAAATTTCTCCTAATGTCCAATCTAAACCTCCCTTGCCGCAACTTGAGGCCATTTCCTCTCGTCCTATCGCTGTTCCTTGGGAGAAGAGACCAACCCCCACCTCGCTACAACCTCCTTTCAGGTAGTTGTAGAGCGCGATGAGGTCTCCCCTCACCTCCTCTTCTCCAGAGTAAACAGTCCCAGTTCCCTCAGCTGCTCCTCATCAGACTTGAAGACTTTAGTTCCCCAGCTCATCCTTTGGGCCTTTTTCAGAAAGTGCATGCAGCGTTTGAATGCTGCCGGTCGTCAGGGAGTTCCCCCACTCTCCATCTCCTTTGAAAGATGATGGAGAGTGGCCTCACTGTGCCATTGGTCTGCCCTCTCAGCTCCCTGGGAAGCTGCCCCTCCAGTCCCATAGACCAATAAGGATTGCGTTTGCTCAAGTAACTCCTGACTTAATCCAAATTCACCAATGGTGGTTCTCCTCCGAAGTCCTGCCTCAAGGCACAAAGGCCTGGGAGACCTTGCTGGAGAAGCCGAGGGCAAGAAGGACACAGAGAATCTCAGTTCTCTCTACATTTGCTGTTACTAAATTCAGCAGTGGCCACTCATTTTCTTGGTTTCTTCTTTAACTGTTCCTGAAGTGGTGGCAGCTCCTCTTGGTGCCCTTGAGCCCCTTGCAAGGGTCTATATTTGGGAAGCTTTAGCTTCCCTAAAGCCATCCCTATTTCTAAATTCCTCGTTGAGTCCCTGTCGCAAAAGAGTGGGATGCACCTCACTCCAAAGAGAGAAGCAGCCATATGTTTTATTGAGGTAGAATAATAATTTGTCAAGGTTCAGTAAATCTGATGGAATTTAACAAAGTTTAACAGTGGTTTATCAAGGTTCAGTAAGTTTGATGGCAAGATTCACTTTATTAATTACTGCATGGAAGAAACGTCCAAAGGAAAATTGAGTTACACTCGAGTTAGAATGATTCACACAGAGACCGGAGATGAAAAGGGTAAGGAAGACCCTCCCATTGAGTCACGAGGTTCAGAGTGGACCCCCTTCCTTTCTAAACTCCTGATGGAGCTTAGGTGAGGCTAGGTCCAATCTTAGTCTCAGACTTGGACACCGGTTTATGTCTAATGGAATTATCTCTTCAAAGTTTATAGTAATTAATATTTAATAATTACATGGATTAGTTTCATTAGTATTAACTCAGCATGCTATCCGTCACTTACCAAAGATCCGCTGTTGGGAAAAGGTCTCTCTGCCTCCAGGAGCAACCTTGAGAGGTGTCCCAGCTGAAGGGGAGATCACCGCCATGCAGCCACGCTGCCTTCTTTGAGGCTCACTGAGGCTGTCATATTTATGGGATAAAGTGGTCGGCTCATAGTCAAACTGCGTGCGATGAGAAAGGTGTGCATGAGCCTCCTGGTACCCACAACTTCCTCTGTTCCTTGAGAAATGAGTCTTCATAGAATCATAGAATCATTAAGGTTGGAAAAGACCTCTAAGATCATCGAGTCCAACCATCAACCCAACACCACCATGCCCACTACACCATGTCCCTAAGCGCCTCATCTACACATCTTTTAAATACTTCCAGAGACAGTGACTCAACCACTTCCCTGGGCAGCCTGTTCCAATGTTTAACGACTATTTCAGTAAAGAAATGTTTCCTAATGTCCAATCTAAAGCTCCCCTGGCACAACTTGAGGCCATTTCCTCTTGTCCTATCACTAGCTAGTGGGGAGAAGAGACCAACCCCCACCTCGCTACAACCTCCTTTCAGGTAGTTGTAGAGTGCAATGAGGTCTCCCCTCAGCCTCCTCTTCTCCAGACTAAACAGTCCCAGTTCCCTCAGCCGCTCCCCATCAGACTTGTGCTCCAGGCCCTTCACCAGCTTTGTTGCCCTTCTCTGGACATGCTCCAGCACCTCAATGTCCTTCTTGTAGTGAGGGGCCCAAAAGTGAACACAGGATTCGAGGTGCGGCCTCACCAGTGCCGAGTACAGGGGCACGATCACCTCCCTACTCCTGCTGGCCACACTATTCCTAATACAGGCCAGGATGCCGTTGGCCTTCTTGGCCACCTGAGCACACTGCCGGCTCATGTTCAGCCGGCTGTCAACCAGCACCCCCAGGTCCTTTTCCTCTGGGCAGCTTACAAGCCTGTAACGTTGCATGGGGTTGTTGTGACCCAAGTGCAGGACCGGGCACTTGACCTTGTTGAATCTCATACATTGGCCTCAGCCCATTGATCCAGCCTGTCCAGGTCCCTCTGCAGAGCCTTCCTACCCTCGAGCAGATCAACACTCCCGCCCAGCTTGGTGTCATCTGCAAACTTACTGAGGGAGCACTCGATCCCTGTGGAGGGATTTTTATTAAATAACGGTCATCCTATGAACATTCCAAGCACTGAGGATTTGTTAGCAATAGTATAAGGCTGCTAAAGAGCAACTGTAGTTTTAGAGTCTCTGAAGTGATAGTAGAATAGGGAAAACAGGCTGAGGAATGTAAATATCAGTAGATTAGGTAACGGAATGCAGGCGCAGGAAGCGTTCGCGTGGACACCTGCTTTTGACCAATCTGTGTATGTTAAGATTCGTGTGCTTGCTGACTGTAAACCAATAGAGGATTCGGAGGTGCGCGTGTTAGTGTGGCTAGCTTATAAAAGTAGCACAACATCTTGAAATAAAGGAGAATGACCATACCCACATTGGGACTCCTCATTACTCCGGGAACGCGCTCCTATTCCGACCCCGGGTCACTCCGACATCTGGTAGCAGAGGATGCGGAAACGTGCTGGGCTCGTAACCCAGAGGTCTGGTAGCAGAGACTACAATTCTTCGAGACTGCGGTAAGCGCAGCGAGAGAAGGGGAGTGGGAAACCAGCGACTGGGAGTTGTACTATTCTATTGCTCAAACAGATAGAATAGATATCGGTGCAGAGTGGCCAACTGCCTCCCAGAGGGTGCGCTGCTATCATGGAGAATGAGGCAACAGCTACGTTGCTCGTAGGACTACTCTCTAAGAGAGGGATCGAGACAACGGTGAAACAGCTTATCAAGCTAATTAAGTTAGGACAACGTTTGGGACATTTTAAAGACACTCACACGTTGTTTTCTGTGCTTGAATGGCGGGAGCTGGGAGAACTAATGTGGCAGAAGCTTACTGAAGGTAATAAGAAATTGGAGAAGGACATTAAGTCTGTATCAGACTTGTGGGGAGACGTACTAGACACTTTAAAAGCTATGAAAGCTGAACGGGAGGTGGCGTGTGCGGCTGTTCAGATGCTGGCTCCGGACCCCATGCCGGAACAGTCTAAGAGCATGGAATCCAAGGCGGGACCTTTCGCGCGATTTTTTGGGCTGCCTGCTGTGAAGGGTATGACGGGGTCCACCTGTAAGACTGTTGCCGAATTGCGCGATAGAGTTGAGCAGGACTTAAAAACACCCGACAGTCTATGTTCGCCATCTTGCCCGACAATATCATCTGCGCCACAACAGCCGGAAGTTGCCGGAGCTAAAGCGGAGCAGCAGTGTGAGGCGAAAGCGGAAGAGCAACCGCTGGGCATGAAGGGGGAGGAGTGGCCAGCTCCACCCACCCCCCGATTCCAGGCGGGGAAACGTGCCGCCCTCCTCCCACCGCCCCTCCTCTCCACCCCCCCTTGCCACTCTCCAATGATTCCTCCGGTGCTGCCACACCGCCATCTAGCGGAAAAGAGAAGAATTCAACAGACAGTATTAATCAGCTGTTAAAAGAGGTTGTGCAACAACTAAAGGACTTGACTACACAGACTCAGCAAAAAGGAGAACCTTGGTCAACCGCCGGTTCGAGAGACAACTTGCCACCCTGTTTCTCCGGACCTACCACGGCTACCCATCCTGGCCGATGGAGTGGAGTTGTTTGGGATGCTATTTTGGAATGACAGTGAGGAGTTGTATCCAACATTGGCCCCATGGCTTTTCCAGTGGTACAGCAAAACGGTCAAGGAAAATGGGAACCGCATGATTGGAAGATTCTACAACAAGCCAAAAATACTATATCGCAGTATGGTGTTAAATCGGAAGCCTCGCGACACATTGTTATTTGGATTTTTTTCTGCTGATTTGATGTGTCGTCATGATTGTCAAAGTCTGATGAGACTTCTGTTGACACCTACACAGTTTTTGTTATGGGGATCGTCATGGTCTCAGAGGGCAGTGAATGCTGCTGCCCAACATCAACAACAAGGGGATCCATTATATGGGGTCACAGCAGAAATGCTCATTGGGGGGGGACGTTATGCTGATATAAATGTCCAACTGACTTTTCCTGTCAATATGTTACAGTTATCTTCTAAGCTTGCTTTAGATGCGTTTCTTTCCTTACCAGGATCGGAAGGCCCTTCTTTCAGCTCGGTGACGCAAGGTGCAACTGAGAAGTATAGCAACTTTATTGATAGGCTTTGGGATGCAGTAATGAACCACCCGGATTTGGGAGAGGACAATAAACAACAAATGTTTAGAATTTTGGCCTTTGATAACTCCAATAACACTACCAAGGCCATTCTAGCCAGTCTGCCCAAAGGGGCAGGAGTGGAAGAAATGCTTTCTCGGGTGGAAAGAGCAGGGGTTCAACAACAAAATGAGTCGATGGCAGCTGTGCTGCAAAGTGCTGTCAAAGAAGTAGTGCAACCATTGGCAGCTGTTGTTAGGCAAAAACACTCTCCAGGAATAGTCCAGCCCTTTAAAGGCACCTGCTTTCGTTGCGGGGAACAGGGGCATAACAGGCGAAATTGTCGTGCTACTGTATGGTGTGATTGACCGATGTGCAAACGGTCTTAGGCGACATCCAATGGTTTCGCAATTGCGCTGGCATTACCAATGCAGACATTAAACCACTAATTGAATTACTGCGAGGCACTCAGCCTGCAGCTGAAATTCATATGACGGACAAACATCATGTAGCCTTACAGCACATTATAAACAAACTTACTATAGCCTGGACTGCAAGAAGAATCCTTGAACTGCCACTTTCTTTGCTTATCTGTAACACCAAAGAATCACCTTTGGCCGTTATATGTCAATGGCAAAACAAGAAGGGGGAGATGAAGGGACAACAGGGAATGAACTCCGTGATTGCCATTGACAACAAGAGTAATGATAACTTGCCAAATTCCTCCCTTTTTCAAATTTTGGAATGGGTTTTCTTACGGGTACAACCACGTTTCAGTATACAAACTCGTCCTGAAGCCGTAGGGGAATTAATCCGAAAAGGGAGAACGCGAATTATAGAGCTGACAGGACAGGAAACAGCAGACATCAGTATTCCTGTTAACGCTGTAGATTTAGAATGGTGGATACGTCACATGCTGGCCATTCAAGAATCTCTGCGAGGATTTAGCGGAAAGGTGCATTCTCAGCAACCTCAAGGGAAATTGTGGCAGATTCTAAAGCGAAATCAGTGGCTAGCAAAACCTAAAGTGATTGTTAGCCCGATACTCGAGGGGTTGACGGTATACACAGATGCGGGAAAACGTTCTAGACAAGCTGCATGCGTATGGTGGGAAACAGATCAATGGTGCAAAAAGATTTTGCAAGGGCAAGCTGGAGATACCTTACAGACTTTAGAATTAATGGCGGTGGTATGGGCGTTAGGGAATTGGCCTGATCATCCTTTGAATGTGGTGACTGATTCTCTATATGTAGCTGGGCTTATACCAAGAATTCAAGATGCGCTGATTAGGGAAACAAATAATCCTCAGCTAGGTAAATTATTTATTCAATTAAGATCGACCATCTCCCAGCGAGTGGCTCCGTGTTGTGTCATTCATATCCGTAGCCATCAATGGGAGTTGGGTTTAGGACAAGGCAATCAGATAGCGGACAATCTTGTCAGTCCAGCGTGTCATGTACCACCTGTAGATAAATTTTTACAAGCTAGGCAGGGTCATGAAATATTTCATCAAAACTCAAAGGGTTTAAGAAGGCAATATGGGTTATCAGAAAACGAAGCTCGCTCTATCATACAGGCCTGTCCCAAGTGTGGAAATCATGGACCTGGAATAGGGCTGGGCGTTAATCCAAAAGGTCTCAAGGCTTTAGAGCTCTGGCAGACTGATGTAACTCATATTGCTGAATTTGGGCAGCTCAAATATGTACATGTCACCATAGATACCTTCTCTAAAGTAATATGGGCCACGGCTTTATCGGGTGAGAAGGCTCATCATGTCTGTAAGCACCTCCTTGCTTGCTTCGCGGTGTTGGGTGGGCCAGAACAACTGAAAACAGACAATGGCCCTGCTTACACCAGTCAGAAGTTGAGAACCTTTCTGATGAGATGGGGGGTCAAGCATATTACTGGCATCCCACACTCACCGACGGGGCAGAGCCTTGTAGAACGCACGCATCAGGTATTGAAGGACTATCTAACAAAGCAAAAGGAGGAAGAAAAGGACCCGCAGATGAGACTGCATAAAGTCCTATTTACCCTAAATTATTTGTGTCTGATGGGAGACAGAGAAGAGCCATCGATTATAATCCATCACCAAAACCTTAAGTTTAACTCTCATACAACGCTTCCAAAACTAAAAGTAATGTATCGAGACCCAATCACTGGCATGTGGCTGGGCCCAGTTTCGGTAATATTTAATGGGAGGGGATACATGTGTGTTTCCACAGATAAGGGACCAATATGGGTGCCTAGCCGAGCGGTGAAGCCTGCACTCTCATAAGAAGGGGTTACCTGGGCAAACAAAACAGATCAATCTGCGTTTTGTTTTGTCTCTTGCTACGGCAACTGAGCCTTTCAGAACCTGTTTGGTGGGTGTGCCTGGTTTCTGGGTAGAAGAGTTTATGTGTTGCATGAACCTATCCGATCATGGTGAGTCTACACATAAACAATTACAATTGTTTAAAAAACCATGTAAGCATGATACCACAAAATCATGGCATTTTAGATGAATGGCTCATGAATATTTTTAGAGAGTTGCCGCAATGGCTAATAGCTTTGTTAAAAGAAGGCTTGCGTATATTGATTGTCATCTTAATATTGTGTGTATGCTATTGTATTGCTTTTAGTTGTATAAAAAAGGCTGTATTGAAAGTAGTAAATCAGGCTTGGATTGTTCAAAAACAAAAAGGGGGAATTTGTAGAAGGATTTTTATTAAATAACGGTCATCCTATGAACATTCCAAGCACTGAGGATTTGTTAGCAATAGTATAAGGCTGCTAAAGAGCAATTGTAGTTTTAGAGTCTCTGAAGTGATAGTAGAGTAGGAAAAACAGGCTGAGGAATGTAACTATCAGTAGATTAGGTAACGGAATGCAGGCGCAGGAAGCGTTCGCGTGGACACCTGCTTTTGACCAATCTGTGTATGTTAAGATTCGTGTGCTTGCTGACTGTAAACCAATAGAGGATTCGTAGGTGCGCGTGTTAGTGTGGCTAGCTTATAAAAGTAGCACAATATCTTGAAGTAAAGGAGAATGACCATACCCACATTGGGACTCCTCATTACTCCGGGAACGCGCTCCTATTCCGACCCATGGTCACTCCAACAGATCCCCTCATCCAGATCATTGATAAAGATATTGAACAAGACCGGCCCCAGTACTGAGCCCTGGGGAACACCGCTCGTGACCGGCCACCAAAAGGATTTAACTCCGTTCACCACAACTCTCTGGGCTCGGCCGTCCAGCCAGTTTTTTACCCAGCAAAGAGTGCACCTGTCTGAGCCGTGAGCCGCCAGCTTCTCTAGGAGAATGCTGTGGGAGACAGTGTCAAAGGCTTTACTGACGTCCACAGTCTTTCCCTCATGCACTGGGCGGGTCACCTGGTCATAGAAGGAGATCAGGTTGGTGAAGCAGGACCTGCCTTCCATGAACCTGTGCTGGCTGGGCCTGATCCCCTGGCTGTCCCACACATGGCTCGTGAGCACCCTCAAGATGAACCGCTCCATAATCTTCCCCGGTACCGAGGTCAGGCTGACCAGCCGCAGTACTCTCGGGTGGATCCCATCCAGCCCCATAGACTTGTGAGCATCCACGTGGCATAGCAGGTCGTTAACTGCTTGCTCTTGGATTGTGGGGGGTTTATCCTGCTCGCCGTCCCTGTCTTCCAGCCCAGGGGGCTGAGTACCCTGAGGATAACTGCTCTGACTATTAAAGACTGAGGCAAAGAAGGCATTGAGTACCTCAGCCTTATCCTCATCCTCGGTGGCAATGTTCTCTCCCACCTCCAATAAAGGATGGAGATTCTCCTTGGCTCTTCTTTTGTCATTAATATATTTGTAAAAACATTTTTTGTTATCTCTTACAACAGTGGCCAGATTGTGTTCTAGCTGGGCTTTGCCTTTCTAATTTTCTCTCTGCACGACCTAACGCGAGTCCCCTACTGCAGACGCACTGCTCCGAGGAGGACCAACTCAACTTGCCCTCTGGTGGGATGCATCCTCTTTGTTGGGATGCATCGCTCCTGATCTTGGAGGCGGTGATCCTTAAGTATTAACCATCTTTCTTGGGCCCCTCTTCCCTCCAGGGCTTTATCCCGTGGCACTCTACCAAGCAGATCCCTGAAGAGGCCAATGTCTGCTCTCCTCAAGTCCAGGGTACTGAGCTTGCTGTGCGCCCTCCTCAGTGCCCTAACGATCTTGAACTCCACCACTTCATGGTCACTGCAGCCAAGGCTGCCCTTGAGCTTCACATTCCCCACCAGCCCCTCCTTGTTGGTGAGAACAACATAGCACCTCTCCTCGTTGGCTCCTCTATCACTTGGAGAAGGAAGTTATCATCGATGCATTCCAGGAACATCCCGGATTGCTTATACTCTGCCGTGTTGTCCCTCCAATGGATATCAAGGTGGTTGAAGTCCCCCATGAGGACCAGGGCTTGTGAACGTGAGGCTGCTTCTGTCTGTCTATAGAGGGCCTCATCTGCTCGGTCTTCCTGGTCGGGTGACCTGTATCAGACCCCCACCATAATGTCACCTGTCCCTGCCCTCCCTTTAATCCTGACCCATAAGCTCTCATCGGCTCCTCATCCATCGCCAGGCGCAGCTCCATGCTGGTCATTGACATAGAGGGCGACACCCCCTCCTCGTCTCCCCTGCCTGTCCTTCCTAAAGAGCCTGTATCCCTCCATCCCAACACTCCAATCACAGGAGCCATCCCACCACGTCTCCCTGATGCCAATAAGATCGTAGCCCTGCAGGCGTGTGCACGTCTCTAACTCCTCTTGTTTATTCCCCATGCTACGTGCGTTTGCATAGAGGCATTTAAGTTGGGCCCCGACAAAGCAGTCTTACTGGCTGGAGTTCCTCTGTGCTGCTCTTCAGGTGCAGAGTCCCTTCCCATCGCTCCCAGGGCTCTGTAATCCTTCTTGATAGCCCTCAGACTGCTCCTGGCTGAGGCACTGCTGCCCACGTGAAACAACAGCAGCGGATAATAGTGGATTGTATGAGGCTTGGAGGCCTCTTGGTGACATCCCTTATATGAGTCCCTGGTAAGCAGCAAACCTCTCTAGAGGTGGGGAATCACAAACGGCGGGTCAGGTCCACTGTGACTTTGTAGAGCTGAAACCTGAAAACCTCCAAAGATGGAGAGCACAGAGAGTCTCTGGGTGTCCTGCTGCAGTGCAGCATCACCCTCCTAGCCAGTTTTTCCTGAGGCCCAGTCTGAAGCCCCCGGGAAGAAGCTTGTGGCTGTTGTCTCTGCCATAGCATCTGCCATTGCAGAAGAGCTTGGCTCCACCACCGCTCCAGGCAGGTGTCGCCTGCTTTTAGACTGCCCTGTGCCTCCCCTTCAGCAGACTAAAGAGGCCCAGTTGCCTCAGCCTCTCCACACAGCTCATGTGCTTTAGGCTCCTAAGCCCATGGAAACAGACTTCCTCTGGATCTTCTCCAGTTTCTCCATCCTCCTTTCAAGATGGGAAACCCATGGGCTCCTATGGCGTCCACGAGAACACCCATGCCCTTCTCCTCAGAACAATCCTCAGCCAGTCAGGTCCCAGCCTGTCCTGATGCACGAGGTTCTTCTGACCCAGTGCAGACCTTGCCCCATTCACCTTTAAATCTTCAGGAGGTTTCTGTTGGCCAAGTCTCCATGTGTGTCGAGGTCCCTCTCGACTGAAACTCCAACACGTCAGCAGTTAAGGTTTGTGGGTCAGTGTCTCAAACAAGATAACAATATGGGGAATTGCAGAACACTAGAAGGACAGAAAAGAATGAAGTGCTTAATGGAATTGCTACCCAAGGTTGAAAACTTCCACAGCAACCAGCTCAGAAATGCCAAAAGAGGGAACGAAACAAGAAATGCACAGCCAATGGGGAAAGGTTTAAGAGGGTAGGCTGTTCTTTTTGGAGGGTATTAGGATAAGAAAAGAGAAGCACTTGTAATTTCAAGGAATGAAGAGAGAAGCAAAGGAAGCTGTTGGCCGCCTTTGCTGATGGCTTACGTTTTGCCTGATGAAATCCAAGGACCAGCAGAGCCTTTCCCGCAGAGCTGCTACCCAGCCACACAGCCCCTGGCCTCTGTCATTGCATGGGATTGGTGCACCTCAAGGCAGGATTTGCAAATTTGTGTTTACTGGACATCATGATGTTACTTTTTGCGAATCCCTGTGGCCTGTCTCTGTTCTTTGGGATGGCAGGCCTGCCCTCCAGGGCAGTGTCTGCTCTCCTCAATATGGTGTCCATCTGCAAATGCGATGAAAAAGCACTCGCTCATCTCCTCCAGGTCATTAAAAGCACGTTAAAGAGGGCAGGCGGCAGGACAGACCCCTGCAGGACCCTACGAGCTCGATGCCTCCAGGTAGAGTACCATGCATTGATCACGTCCCTCTGAGCCCGACCATCCATCTGGTTATTTACCCATCTACTTATCCACCCATGCAGACCATAATGTCCGAACTTGGGCACAAGAATATTGTGGGGGGTGATGTTGAAACTTTCACTGACTTCCAGGTGAAAAGACAACCACTGGTCTCCCTGTGTCCAGCAGTCCTGTCCTTTCATCACAGAAAGCAAAGAGGAAGGCGAGAGACAAGCTAAATGCAGTAAATCCAGTCACCACCTCTTTCAGACCCCCAGAAATGGGATCTGAGGGAACACGATCTGGGGCACAGCCTTCTGCTCCTCTGCACATCCTTGGGGCAGTTTTGAAAGGTGCGTGCAAGGTTTGGGTGCTGCGAGTCATCAGGGAATCCCCACAGACACCACCACCTTTGAAAGATGCTGGAGAGTGGCTTCACTGTGACCTTGGGCTGCTCTCTCAGCTCCCTGGGATGCCGCCCCTCCTGTCCCCTACACTGGTAAGGATTGCGTTGGCTCAAGTGATCCCTGACTTGATCCCCATGCACCGCTGCTTGATCTCCTCCAGAGTCCTGCCCCGAGTCCCAGAGGCCTGGCAGACCTTGCTGGGGAAGACTGAGGCAAAGAGGACACACAGAAGCTCAGATCTATCTGCTCCTGCTCTCACCACATTCAGCAGTGGCCACACAGCACCTTTGTTTCTTCTTTAACTGTTCCTGAAGCAGTGAACGCTCCTTCTGGTGCCCTGCAATGGCCTTTCAAGTTCAGAGGGAGTTTCGACCTGGAGCCTTGCTGAGCTTGGAGGATGCTGTCCTTGAAGAGCAGCTGTCCTGAGCTCTGCAACCATGTCACAGCTCTGTCTCCTCAGGAGCAGCTCCAGCTCTTCCTGCCTGTGGCCCTGGCTGAGGCCATTGCTGCACGTTTGGGCTGGAGCCCTGCAGCTGTGGAAGCAGGCAAGCTCGTCCCTGCCCTAAGGAAACCTGGTCCCAAGCGCCCAAGACCCCCTGTGTGCAAAGGCTTTGCTTCAGAGCAGAGACATGGCGTGGACAACAGAGAGCTGAATGTCTTTCGATCCCTAGGACTACAAAGCCACACTGAAATGCCTATTTCATTCACGTGAGGATATCCCCCAGCTTGGAGAAATTAGGTCTTTGCTTGTCACCTTCCTGGGAGTCCTGTCTAATGCTGGGACAAAAAAAGGGGTTTCTCATGGCCAAGTCTTTTCCTGAGAGGAGAAGGAAGTGTCTCTGCGCAGCTGAGGGAGGGAAGATCAGGGATGACTTCAGGCTGTTTCCCAGCAGGTTCCCCTGGAGCCCCAGGGACCCCTCGAGGGAGCCGCGAGGGGCAGAGCAAGTGCTGCCTTGGGCTGGTCCTCTGCTGCTGAGCTGGGCTGGGCTCCTGGAAGGAGGGGGCTCCTGGAAGGAGGGAGCTCCTGGCAAGTGGGCAGTGCTGCAGAGAGACAGCTCTGCCCAGGAGCAGCTCCTCTGCAAAGCGCAGCAGGGCTGAGGGCACTGCCTGCAGGCAGCAAGGGGAGGGAGCGAGGCAGAGAGAGCGTAAAGGCAGTCCGGAGTGGGAGGATGCTGAGAGCTCACTGCGCGGAGAGATCTTCACAGCCCTCTACATGGTAAGTGCCTGGGTGCAGGACAATGTAGCTGCTGTTCCTGGAGGGATATCCAAAAGCTGGTACATGCCACAGCAACTATGATCTTTCAGGAGGACTCTCACAGCTTCCCTGCTGTAGAGGAGGAGGAGGTGCTGCAGAGCAGGGCTTCCCTGCTGCACCGTCAGAAGGAGAGGTCAGGACAGCTGCCTTCTCCTGGGCACTGCTCCAGGGTGTGAAGGCGTGTGTGCAGGCAGGGGTGGCCAGGGCTGTCCTTCCGAGCAGGGTCCCTGTGCTGCAGGGGGCTGTGCACCAGGGCAGGGTCAGCACTCAGCCTGCCCGGGGAGCTCCCCACGACGCTGTGGGGAGAAGCTGTGGGTGGAAGGAGTGAGCCCCACCAGGGCACAGTCCTTCTGCTGTCCAGAGGGTGCAGCGTGGGTCAGGGCTGCTCAGGCTTCTCCATCACCCAGAGGACATTTGCAGAGGGTCATGTTAAAGATGGGTGTCGAGGTAGGGGATTACCTGAAAGGGAAGAAGTGTGTGCTTTGAGTTTTCTCCCCTGGGTTGTCTGGGTGTGCAGTGGGAGATGGGAATTGATTGCTCTGCCCTGGAGGAGGCAATGAGACCCCAGTTCTCGTTAGGACTTGCCTGAGCTGCTCCTTAGCCCCTGCACACACCGAGATGTCCCTGGGCAGTGCCCTGCTGCCAGGAGGTGTCTGCAGGGCAGAGCTGAGCACGCAGCAGGGCGGATGGCTCTGTGAGCATGAAGAGGGAGGAGAGGTGAGGGCAGAGAAACAGGTCCTGGCCCAGAAGAGCTCCAGGCAGCAGAGCCATGGGCAGCGAGGAAGAGAGAACTGCTCCCAGAAAGGCCATGGCAGGAGGGGTTCAGTCTGCCAAGGGAGGCAGGGGAACTTTGGCACGTTCTCCTCTTCTCCCTGACGCCCTCCTCTGCTCCCAGCAGTGTCCCATTTCTTTTGGGGGGAACACGCGAGTGCCATAGTCCTCCAGCTGAAAGAGCGGCCAGCACAGGGCAGCTGAGATCAGGGCTGATGGACAGAGCGGCTGTCCTCACTCTGCACTGAGGGACAGTCCCTTTGCCTCTCAGGACCCACACGATTTCACTTGCAGTGCAGCAGAAATGCTCAGGATTTCTGCATTAGAAACACTGCTCAGCTGTGGTGGGGCAACCAGACCAGAAGGCACAAACCAAAACCCCCACAGCTCTGCTCTGCAGGCAGGTGAATTGGCAGCGACAATGCTGAGAAGCTCTTTGATATCACGAGTGGATTTAATCTGAGATCACCCCGTACTCCTGTTTACCTATTGCTGTGGGGCAGGACTGGCTCCTCCAGAGCCCAGAGCAGAGCCTGCGGCTCCCTGGGGCACCCTCAGCCAGCACCAACCAGAGCTTGTGCAAGGGACCTGCCAAAGGTCTTCCTGAATGGAGAGAGACACTTTGGGGGGTCCTATGAGAAATGGCTTTGATTTTGCTCAGAGAAGTCTCTCCTAACTTGTCACTGTCTTTTCCCTCTTGGACAGTCCCCCATGCCCAGAGGCAGCAGATGTCCAACACCAGCTCCATCACCCACTTCCTCCTCCTGGCCTTCGCAGACACGCGGGAGCTGCAGCTCTTGCACTTCTGGCTCTTCCTGGGCATCTACCTGGCTGCCCTGCTGGGCAACGGCCTCATCATCACCGCCATAGCCTGCGACCACCGCCTCCACACCCCCATGTACTTCTTCCTCCTCAACCTCTCCATCCTTGACCTGGGCTGCATCTCCACCACTGTTCCCAAATCCATGACCAATTCCCTCTGGGACACCAGGGCCATTTCCTACTTGGGATGTGCTGTCCAACTCTTTCTCTTTGCCTTCTTGTTAGTGGCAGAGTATTATATTCTCACCATCATGGCCTATGACCGCTATGTTGCCATCTGCCAACCCCTGCACTACGGGACCCTCCTGGGCAGCAGAGCTTGTGTCCACATGGCAGCAGCTGCCTGGGGCAGTGGGTTTGTCACTGGTCTGCTGCACACTGCCAATACATTTTCACTGCCCCTCTGCAAGGGCAATGCTGTGGACCAGTTCTTCTGTGAAATCCCCCCACTCCTCAAGCTCTCCTGCTCACACGCCTACCTCAGCGAAATTGGGCTTCTTGTGGTTACCTTTTCTTTAGGTTTGGGGTGTTTTGTGTTCATTGTGGTGTCTTATGTGCAGATCTTCAGGGCTGTGCTGAGGATCCCCTCTGAGCAGGGACGGCACAAAGCCTTTTCCACGTGCATCCCTCACCTGGCTGTGGTCTCCCTGTTTGGCAGCACTGTCGTGTTTGCTCACCTGAAGCCACCCTCTATGTCCTCCCCATCCCTGGATCTGGTGGTGACAGTTCTTTACTCAGTGGTACCTCCAGCAGTCAACCCCCTCATCTACAGCATGAGGAACAAGGAACTCAAGGATGCCCTGAAGAACCTGATTCGAGAAGTAGTATTTCAGCAGAAATAAGCTGCCCATCTCTCTTCACAAGGTTTCTCCAAGTGATCTCAGGCAACTTGTGTCCTTTGGGCATTGTACTGGTTATAATCGTGTTTGCTCAGAAATGTTTGCTTTCACCCTCCTTCTCAAGAGGCTGAAGCCAGTCTGTCTGGCCCAAAGGCCTTCTCTCCATGAGTCTATCACTGCGCTAATGCTGGCCTCCTTTGTGGCATGTCTGTAAATAAAGGGGATTGCCTGCGTGCAGCGTGTGCAGCTTGGGCTCTTCTTTCCACAGTGGAGTGCAGAAGACGCTCAGGGAATTGCAGGCGAAAAGGCCCTGCTGTTGGGCTTGGGTGCTGCATTGGCTTAGGGGGACAAGGGCATGGCTTGATGTGTAAGGGAATGAGGGCTGGAGTGAGCCTTCACTTTACTGGTGCCCAATGCCATGGAGATCCTGGACGGTCAAAAGGCATCTGCTTGAGGCTCTCTCACATATGGCAGGGCTGGTCAAAGATGCCCGACCTTTGAATCATAGAATCATAAAATCATTAAATTTGGAAAAGACTTCTAAGATCATTGAGTCCAACCGTCACCTCAACACCACCATGCCCACTACACCATGTCCCTAAGAGCCTCATGTAGACATCTTTTAAATACTTCCAGGGATGGTGACTCAACCACTTCCCTGGGCAGCCTGTTCCAAGGCCTGACCACTCTTTCAGTAAAGAAATTTTTCCTAATATCCAATCGAAACCTCCCCTGGCACAACTTGAGGACATTTCCTATCGTCCTATCACTAGTGATTTGGCAGGAGAGACCAACACCCACCTCGCTACAACCTCCTTTCAGGTATTTGTAGAGAGCGATAAGGTCCCCCCTGAGCCTCCTCTTCTCCATGCACAACAACTCCTGTTCCGTCAGCCGCTCCTCATCAGACTTGTGCTCCAGACCCTTCACCAGCTTTGTTGCCCTTCTCTGGACACGCTCAAGCACCTCAATGTCCTTCTTGTAGCGAGGTGCCCAAAACTGAACACAGTAGTTGAGCTTCGGCACCCCCAGGTCCTTTTCCTCTGGGCAGCTTTCCAGCCACTCTTCCCCAAGCCTGTAGCGTTGCCTGGGGTTGTTGTGGCCCAAGTGCAGGACCCGGCACTTAGCATTGTTAAACCTCATACAGTTGGCCTCAGCCCATCGATCCAGGTCCCTCTGCAGAGCCTTCCTGCCCTCCAGCAGATCAACACTCCTGTGCAACTTGGTGTTGTCTGCAAACTTACTGAGGGAGCACTCAATCCCCTCGTCCAGATCGTTGATAAAGATATTGAACAAGACCGGCCCCAGTACTGAGCCCTGGGGAACACCGCTCGTGACTGGCCACCAACTGGATTTAACTCCGTTCACCACAACTCGGCCCGGCCGTCCAGCCAGTTTTTTACCCAGTGAAGAGTGCACCTGTCTAGGCCGTGAGCCGCCAGCTTCTCTAGGAGAATGCTGTGGGAGACAGTGTCAAAGGCTTTACTGAAGTCCAGGTAGACCACATCCACTGCCTTTCCCTCATCCAGTAGGCGGGTCACCTGGTCATAGAAGGAGATCAGGTTGGTCAAGCACGACCTGCCTTTCATGAACCCGTGCTGGCTGGGCCTGATACCCTGGTTGTCCCGCACATGTCTCGTGAGCACCCTCAAGATGAACCGCTCCATAATCTTCCCCGGCACCAAGGTCAGGCTGACCAGCCTTGTAGTTCCCCAGATCCTCCTTCCAGCCCTTCTTGTAGATGGGCATCACGTTGGCAAGCCTCCAGTCATCTGGGACCTTCCCTGTTAACCAGGACTGCTGGTAAATGATGGAGAGTGGCTTGGCAAGCTCCTCTGCCAGCTCCCTCAGTACCCTCAGGTGGATCCCATCCAGCCCCATAGACTTGTGAGCATCCAGGCAGCAGAGCAGGTCGTTAACTGCTTTCTCTTGGATTATGGGGGGTTTATTCTGCTCACGGTCCCTTACTTCCAGCTCAGGGATCTGAACACCCTGACGATAACTGCTCTGACTATTAAAGACTGAGGCAAAGAAGGCATTGAGTACCTCAGCCTTCTCCTCGTCCTCGGTGGCACTGTTCACCCCCACATCCAATAAAGGATGGAGATTCTCCTTGGCTCTTTTTTTGTCATTAATATACTTCTAAAAGCACTTTTTGTTGTCTCTCATGACAGTGGCCAGATTGTGCTCTAGCTGGGCTTTTGCCTTTCTAATTTTCTCTCTGCACGACCTAACAGAGTCCCTGACTGCAGACCTGCTGCTCCAAGGAGGACCAACTCAACTTGCCCTCTGGTGGGGCTCCATTTATACCCTAGTTGAATCTGACCTGTGGTCAACTCTGAGTGGCTGAGAGCCTTAACTTTCTTACTCCTCACCCGAGGTGTATACATGACCATAATTACTGACCTAAAGTGCGTACGTGATGGTTGGCACTCGCCACTGTAAGGGTGCAAAAAGTAAGGACGCAGCGGTCCTGATGCCCCCCCTGCCACAAGCTGCTCCTGGGGAAATGGCAAAACCACTGACACAGACTCCTGCTCGAGATGCTGGAGAACCCCATCACTGGACAACAGACAAGGGAAAGGCGTCTGAGCTTTTGAAGACGCATTAACGACTGCACCTGCTCTGGGATTGCCAGACTTCATGTTTGTACGTGAAGAAATGTAACTATCCCAGCCAAAACCAGACCAGTCTGGTAGCTCAAGGACCCTTTGCTTGTGTCCCTAGGACAGCTGTCGCAGCACTCCTGGTTGAACAGAGTGACAATGTGGTGCTTGGATCCCCTCTAGTGGTACAAAGGCCACATGAAATTGAAATGCTGCTGTCACAGCACCTTACCCAGGCACTGGGTACATCATTATGAGCTGATTCTCTTAATGGTGGAAAACATAACAATGAAGCGAAGTAACACGCTGAACCCTGCTACTCTGCTCCCTCCTCCTGAGGAAGGAAATCCACATCCTGATTGTGTGGTAACAGCCTGTGAAGCCAGAAAGACTTGAAAATATTTAACAGACGTACCATTTCCAGATCCTGATCTTGAACTCTGTGTAGACAGGTCCTCATATTATCTGAACAGTAACTGGGTTAGAGGTTATTCAGAAACTCCTGAAAATGAAGTAGCAGAGGCTTCAGCACTCAGTCTGAAGCTGAGTGCCCAAGCAGCAGAATTGATTGCATTAGCAAAGACTTTCCAGCTGTCCAGAGAAAAGACTGTAAATATTTATACTGACTCTTGGTATGCATTTGGAGTATGCCACACCACTGGACAGTTACGGAAGCAGCGCGGGTTTATAAGTCCTAGTTAGAGTAAGTACTGAACTGTTAAAAACTCTACAATTGCTCAAGAAACTAGCTATCATTCATCAGTGTGGAGGGTTGATCTTGCCTGGCCGCCAAGTGCCACCCCCAAGCTGCTCTATCACTCCCCTTCTTCAGCAGGACAAGGGGTAGAAATTAAGATGGCAAACTTGCGGGATGAGATGAAGGCAGTTTAATAAAGAAAAGCCAAGGAAACAAAAAGATTATTCTCTACTTCCCATGAGCAGGTGATGTCCAGCACTTCCTGGGAAGCAGGACCTCAGTACACATAGCTGTTTTTTCAGTAGGTAAATGCCTTAATAATTAATGCCCCCCTGCTGCCCCTTTCTCTTAGCTTTTAATGCTGAGCATGACATCATATGGTATGGAATATCCCTTGGATTAGTTTGGGTCAGCTCTTCTGGCTATATCCCCTCCCAGCCTCTTGCCCACCCCCAGCCTCCTGCCCTTGGAGGGGGTGGTTGGAGCGACAGCCTTGGTGCTGTGCGAGCACTGCTCAGCATAGCCAAAACATTGATGTGTTATTAACACCGTTCTAAATACAAAACCAAAGCTCAGCACTATGAGGCTGCTATGGGGAAAGCGAACTCCATGCCAGCCAGACCCTGTACCTGCACATGTGCTTGCATTGCTTTTGTACGTGTACGTGTATTTGGTTTATGTATAGTTCTATGAGTAGTTCTTTCTCTAGCTGAAATAGTATCAGCAACCACATCTCTGCCGGTGTCTGTACCACTGATGGTCTCGGTATTGGTTTGACTACCTGTAATGGTATCGCTGTCTCTATACTGGTATTGGGACCTGTAATGGTATTGGTAATGGCATTTGTAATGGTAATTGTACCTTGTCCTGGTTTCGGCTGGGATAGAGTTAATTTTCTTCCCAGTAGCTGGTATAGTGCTGTGTTTTGGATTTAGTATGAGAAGAATGTTGATAACACCCCGATGTTGTGGTTGTTGCTAAGTAGTGTTTATGCAAAGTCAAGGACTTTTCAGCTTCCCGTGTTCTGCCAGGTGCACAAGAAGCTGGGAGGAAGCATAGCCAGGACAGCTGACCCAAGTGGCCAACGGGGTATTCCATACCATATGACGTCATGCTCAGTATATAAACTAGGAGGTGCGGTCCAGGAAGCAGCGATCGCTGCTCAGGGACTGGCTAGACATCAGTCGGCGGGTGGTGAGCAATTGCATTCTGCATAACTCATTTTGTATATTCTATCATTATTATTATTATTATTATTATTATTATTATTATTATTATTATTATTATTTTCCCTTTCTTTTCTGTTCTATTAAATTGTCTTTATCTCAGTCCATAAATATTTCTTTTTTTTTCCCGATTCTCTCCCCCATCCCACTGTGGTGGCGGGGAGCGAGCGAGCAGTTGTGTGGTGTTTGGCTGCCTGCCGGGTTAAACCACAATCATCTGTATCAGTATGTGTAATGTTATCAATATCTGTAATGGGATCAGAATCATAAAATCATAGAATAGTTTGGGTTGGAAGGGACCTTTAAAGGTCATCTAGTCCAACCCGCCTGCCGTGGGCAGGGACATCTTCAACTGGAGCAGGTTGCTCAGAGCCCCGTCCAACCTGACCTTGAATGTTCCCAGGGACGGGGCATCTACCACCTCTCTGGGCAACCTGTGCCAGTGTTTCACCACACTCATTGTAAAAAAGTTCTGCCTTCTGTCTAGTCTGAAACTACACTCTTTTAGTTTAAAACCATTCCCCCTTGTCCTATTGCAACAGGCCCTGCTAAAAAGTCTCTCCCCATCTTTCTTACAAGCCCCCTTCAAGTACTGAAAGGGTGCCTCAGGTGTCCTCAAAGCCGCCTCTTCTCCAGGCTGAACAACCCCAACTCTCTCAGCCTTTCTTCACAGCAGAGGCATTCCATCCCCCTGACCATTTTTGTGGCCCTTCTCTGACCCACTCCAACAGCTCCATGTCTTTCCTGGGCTGAGGGCTCCAGAGCTGGACGCAGTGCTCCAGGTGGGGTCTCACCAGAGCAGAATGGAGGGGCAGAATCCCCTCCCTCGACCTGCGGCCACGCTGCTTTTGATGCAGCCCAGGATACGGTTGGCCTTCTGGGCTGTGAGCACACATTGCTGGCTCATGTCCAGCTTTTGCTCCACCAGGACCCCCAAGTCCTCCTCGGCAGGGCTGCTCTCAATCCCTTCATCCCCCAGCCTGTATGGATACCGGGGGTTGCCCCGACCCAGGTGCAGGACCTTGCACTTGGCCTTGAATCTCCTGACGTTCACACAGGCCCACTTCTCCAGCTTGTCCAGGTCCCTCTGAACGGCATTTGAATGGCATGCCCTCTGAATGGCATCCAACTCCTCGTGGAGCTCGAGAGGAAAAGGAAACAGTTCAATCTCTGCTAGCAAGGTCAGGCTTCGCAGGAAGATTACAGAGCCATGATTCGCATATATGCAGGGAGAAGACCCAAAAGATCAAAGCTCCACAAGAGTTGTGACTGGCCAGGGTTGTGTCACAGGGACAAAAAGAAGGGCTTTTTCAAGTACGGGAATGGCAAGAGGAGGAGGTCAAAAGAATGAAGATGGTCACCTGACGACTAATAGGGATGAAGAGCAAGTGGAGGCATTCCATGCTTTTCCTTGGAGCCATAGAATATCTCGAGGTGGAAGGGACCCATAAAGATCATTGAGCCCATCTCCCTGCGCCTCACAGGACTACCTAAAATTAAACCATATGGCTAAGAGGAGTGTCGTCGAGATGCTCCTTGAACTCTGACAGGCTTGGTGCTGTGACCACTACCCTGGGGAACCTGTTCCAGTGACCGACTACCCTCTTGGAGAAGAACCTTTTCCACGTGTCCAGCCTGAACTTCCCCTGATGCAGCTTCTTTCCATTTCCTAGTGTCCTCTTGCCTTGGTCTTTAATAATACTGATAGCCCTTGGGCTGCCCGGTCTTCTCAGTTGGAAGACCACGACTGCAGGAACAGTGACTGTGTCCATGTCATGGTTTAACCCCAGCCAGCAACTCAGCCCCACACAGCCGCTTGTGCACTCCCCCCTGGTGGGATGGGGGAGAGAATCAGAAGAGTAAAAGTGAGAAAACTCGTGGGTTGAGATAAAGGCAGTTTAACAGGTAAAGCAAAAGCCGTGCACAAGCAAAGCAAAAGAAGGCATTCATTCACCAGTTCCCATCGGCAGGTGGGTGTTCAGCCATCCCCAGGGAAGCAGGGCAGCTCCAACATGCGTAACAGTTGCTTGGGAAGATAAATGCCATCACTCTGAACGTCCCTGCCTTCCTTCTTCTTCCCCCAGCTTTATATGCTGAGCATGAACGAAAACAGCCCTGTGTTACCCACACTGTTTCCAGCACAAATCCAAAACACAGCCCCATCCCATTTACTATAAAGAAAATTGACTTTATCCCAGCCAAAAGCAGCACAGTCCCTTTGTGGACCTTGAAATTGAAAGGGACCAGTTGTACCAGCTGCATGTTCACAAGGCCATGGGGCCTTTTGGGATTCATCCCAGAGTACTGGAGGAGCTAGGGGATGTCACGGCAGGACCCCTCTCGATCATCTACCAAAGGTCTGGGGAGTCTGGGGAGGTCCCCACTGACTGGCAGCTAGTCAACATAATTCCAACGTACGCAAGTAGGGCGAGAGGGAAGACCCAGGAAACGACAGACCTGTTGGTCTGACCTCGGTACCTGGAAAAACCATGGAGAAGATCATAATATAAATTGCTGTGCTGGTTTTGGCTGGGATAGAGTTAATTTTCTTCAGAGTAGCTGGTATGGGGCTGTGTTTTGGATTTGTGCTGGAAACAGTGTGGATAACACAGGGATGTTTTCTGCTCCTCACCCCACCTCACCAGGGAGTGGGCTGGGGGTGCACAAGAAGGTGGGAGGGGACATAGCCAGGACAGATGATCCCAACTGACCAAAGGGATATTCCGTACCATATGACGTCATGCTCAGCAATAAAACTAGGGGGGAGGTTGGCGGGGGGGCCACTGCGATTGGTGGTGAGTAATTGTTTTCATTTGCATCGTTTGTCCTTCTCAGGTTTTATTTTTTGTTCTCTTTGTATTTTTTTCTTTTCCTTACAATCGTTTTTTATTGTTATTTTTGTTGTTATTATACTATGTCTTTTTAAAAATTATTAAACAGTTTTTATCTCAACCCACGAGTTTTCTCAGTTTTACACTTCCGATTCTCTCCCCCATCCCACCACGGGGACTTAGTGAGTGGCTGTGTGGGGCTCAGTTGCCGGCTGGGGTTAAACCATGACGATTATTTTAAAAATTGTGGGAAGGGAATGCATGCCCTCAAGATTTCTCTGCTACTGTACGTAGAGAGGAGAAAGGAGACTTCCAAGGCAAGAACCAGCTGTTCTGCAGGAATTTTAGCAGGTTCAGTACAATGACTGGCTTTTAAAAATAAGCACAAGCCTGTACAGAAAAATGGTTCAATGACAAGAAAGGAGTACGGAATGGTTTAGTTTATTGTGTATTAGCACTGAGTATGACCAGTGGCTCAGCAAGAGCACTGTACTGTTGACAGAGAGGGCAGTTCTTGAAGTGCTGATCTCTTCTGATGCACAACATGCCAGTTGCAAGGTTGTACGTTAGGTACAAAGAGAGGAAACCTGCTCCGAAGGAGATGACGTAACTTACTGAAGGAGGAGAGGTGTTTATTCCAGATAAAGCAATACAGAGTTTTAGATAGGGCTGTTACAAAATTTTCCATAAGCAACATCCGATTCTGACCTGCCCTGCAGCAAGATTTTAGAGGTTGTTTCTGTTTTCTTAGTGCCACTAGAAAAGAGTGACAGATATAGTTCAGTGCTATGGAGGGAATCTTCATAGCACTGGGGGTGTTTTTGTATAAAAATTGATGTTTGCCAATTTGTTTAGATTTATGAAAGTCATATGGTTTAGTTTTTGGTAGTGCTGTGAGGAGCAGGGACTTGGACTCCATGATCCTTATGGGTGCCTTCCAACTTGAGATATTCTAGGATTCTAGGATTGTGGGTGCTCTGGAAAGGCATTTAAAGGACAATGCAATCATCAGGCACAGTCAGCATGGGTTCACAAAGGGAAGGTCCTGTGTAACCAATCTGATACCCTTCTATGATAAGGTCACCTGCCTCGTGGATGAAGGGAAGGCAGTGGATGCAGTTTTTCTGGATGTCGGAAAGGCTTTTGATACCGTCCCTCACAGCATCCTTCTGGGCAAGTTGTCCAGCCGTGGGATGAGGGGATTCCCAGAGCACTCACGGGTGAAGAACTGGCTGGACGGCAGGGCTCAAAGTGTCGCAGTGAACGGGGCTGCATCTGGCTGGCAGCTGGTCACCAGTGGTGTTCCTCAGGGCTCCATCCTGGGGCCAGTTCTATACATTTATCAATTTTCAATGTATTTCTCAATGATCTGGAGGCAGGAGTGGAATCCGTTGTTAGCAAGTTTGCTGATGATCCCACAATGGGAGGTGCTGTTGACTCTCTCGAGGGACGAGAGGCCTTGCCGAGGGATCCGGCTAGGTTGGAGCATTGAGCAGTCATCCTGAAGGGCATGACATTCAAGGAGTCCAAATGCCGGGATCTGCACCCGGGATGGAGTAATGCTCCGGACACAAGTACAGAGTGGGAGGGGAGTGGCTGGAGAGCAGCTCTGCAGAAAGGGGTCTGGGGGTGCTGGTTGGCAGCAGGCTCCATGTGAGTCTCAGCCTGGGCTTGCCCCACAGCAGTGCCTGCTGCAGGGTGCTGCAGAGCTCTGGGCACTCCCACCACAGCCCCAGCCTCTTGGAAGGACACAGAAGCTCCTGGGGGTGGGGAGGGGCTCTCTTCCTCCCCATCAGTCCCAGGGCTCCAGGCCAGCAATGGGCCAAGGAATTGGTTCCGTCACTCTTGGTGTGCTGTTGTGTCCTTTCCAGAAGAGCCCCCACACAGCCTGTGCCACCCCCACCCCCAGGTCCAGTGGCACAGGAGCTGCCCCAAGCTGCTGAACAGAAAAACCTCTTTCTCCTGCTTCTTGCCTTCTTTCTGACCCACGCGTGGTGCTCCACTCTTCTCCAGGGAAACCCCTGCTCCACAGAGAGCCTTTCCCCAGGGGAGTGTGTCCGTGCTGGCCTGGCCAGTTGTTGCTGGCTCCCTCCTCTGAGGTGCCCACAGGGCCCGGAGCTGGTGCTGCTGCTCTGCAGAGCTGCCCTGGCACCATGGGCTGACTCCATCCTGGCCATGCTGGTGCGGGAGTGAAGCAGATCTGGCCAGACTGGCATCACTGCCCCTGACAGGTTTCTCCCATGGCTCTGGGGCTGGGATACTCTGAGAAATCACAGGGCCTTTCAGCTCTTTCAGGATGTGTTCAGGTGTGTCACTGGACCCAGCCCATGGCTCCTCACTGAAGATGATGTGAAGCACTCTTCAGGCTGCCTTCCTCGTGCCTGCTGTGTCTCCGCTGCCTCTCTGGCATTGCAGAGCCCCATTGGGCTGTGCATCCTTCAGGTTAGCCCTTTTCCATTGGGTGACTCCACTTTTGGGGAAATTTTGGAAACCTCCATTCACTTTCCATTCGAGGAACCCAGTGACCCAGAGATGCCCTGTGCTCTCCTGGTGGGTTCAGATCCCCCGTCAGAAGGTCGGGCATCTTTGACCAGCCCTGCCATATGTGAGAGAGCCTCAAGCAGATGCCTTTTGACCGTCCAGGATCTCCATGGCATTGGGCACCAGTAAAGTGAAGGCTCACTCCAGCCCTCATTCCCTTACACATCAAGCCATGCCCTTGTCCCCCTAAGCCAATGCAGCACCCAAGCCCAACAGCAGGGCCTTTTCGCCTGCAATTCCCTGAGCGTCTTCTGCACTCCTCTGTGGAAAGAAGAGCCCAAGCTGCACACGCTGCACGCAGGCTATCCCCTTTATTTACAGACATGCCACAAAGGAGGCCAGCATTAGCGCAGTGATAGACTCATGGAGAGAAGGCCTTTGGGCCAGACAGACTGGCTTCAGCCTCTTGAGAAGGACGATGAAAGCAAACATTTCTGATCACGATTATAACCAGTACAATGCCCAAAGGACAGAAGTTGCCTGAGATCACTTGGAGAAACCTTGTGAAGAGAGATGGGCAGCTTATTTCTGCTGAAATACTACTTCTCGAATCAGGTTCTTGAGGGCATCCTTCAGTTCCTTGTTCCTCATGCTGTAGATGAGGGGGTTCACTGCTGGAGGTACCAACGCGTACAGAACTGTCACCACCAGATCGAGGGATGGGGAGGAGATGGAGGGAGGCTTCAGATAGGCAAATATGATAGTGCTGACAAACAGGGAGACCACGGCCAGATGAGGGAGGCACGTGGAAAAGGCTTTGTGTCGCCCTTGCTCAGAGGGAATCCTCAGCACAGCCCTGAAGATCTGCACATAGGACACCACAATGAAAATAAAAAACCCAAAACCTAAAGAAAGACTAACCACAAGAAGCCCAACTTCCCTGAGGTAGGTGTGTGAGCAAGAGAGCTTAAGGATCTGAGGGATTTCACAGAAGAACTGGTCCACAGCATTGCCCTTGCAGAGTGGCAGTGAAAATGTATTGGCAGTGTGCAGCAGACCAGTGAGAAACCCACTGCTCCAGACAGCTGCTGCCATGTGGACACAAGCTCTGCTGCCCAGGAGGGTCTCGTAGTGCAGGGGTTGGCAGATGGCAACATAGCGGTCATAGGCCATGATGGTGAGAATATAATACTCTGTTACTAAAAAGAAGGAAAACAGAAAGAGCTGGGCAGCACATCCCAAGTAGGAGATGGCCCTGGTGTCCCAGAGGGAATTGGCCATGGATTTGGGGAGAATGGTGGAGATGCAGCCCAGGTCGAGGATGGAGAGGTTGAGGAGGAAGAAGTACATGGGGGTGTGGAGGCGGTGGTCGCAGGCTATGGCAGTGATGATGAGGCCGTTGCCCAGCAGGGCAGCCAGGTAGATGCCCAGGAAGAGCCAGAAGTGCAAGAGCTGCAGCTCCCGCGTGTCTGCGAAGGCCAGGAGGAGGAAGTGGGTGATGGAGCTGGTGTTGGACATCTGCTGCCTCTGGGCATGGGGGACTGTCCAAGAGGGAAAAGACAGTGACAAGTTAGGAGAGACTTCTCTGAGCAAAATCAAAGCCATTTCTCATAGGACCACCCCAAAGTGTCTCTCTCCATTCAGGAAGACCTTTGGCAGGTCCCTTGCACGAGCTCTGGTTGGTGCTGGCTGAGGGTGCCCCAGGGAGCCGCAGGCTCTGCTCTGGGCTCTGGAGGAGTTAGTCCTGCCCCACAGCAATAGGGAAACAGGAACACGGGGTGATCTCAGATTAAATCGACTCGTGATATCAAAGAGATTCTCAGCATTGTCGCTGCCAATTCACCTGCCTGCAGAGCAGAGCTGTGGGGTTTTGGTTTGTGCCTTCTGGTCTGGTTGCCCCACCACAGCTGAGCAGTGTTTCTAATGCAGAAATCCTGGGCATTTCTGCTGCACTGCAAGTGAACTCGTGTGGGTCCTGAGAGGCAAAGGGACTGTCCCTCAGTGCAGAGTGAGGACAGCCGCTCTGTCCATAGCCCTGAGCTCAGCTGCCCTGTGCTGGCAGCTCTTTCAGCTGGAGGACTCTGGCACTCGTGTGTTCCCCCCGAAAGGAGACACAGTCAGAGGCTTGAGTTTTTCTCCTCTTTGGTGGTCAGGCTGCCGGGAAGGCAACTCATGGCCAAGTGTCCATGACATGAAGGGCAGAGGCTCTGCTGTGTGAGTGAGGAGAGCAGGGGGTTGCTCCAGGGAAAGCATCTGCACTGCAGGGGATGGCAGGGAGGCGCCTGAACCCCTCCTGCCATGGCCTTTCTGAGAGCAGTTCTCTCTTCCTCGCTGCCCATGGCTCTGCTGCCCCTGGAGCTCTTCTGGGCCAGGACCTGTTTCTCTGCCCTCACCTCTCCTCCCTCTTCATGCTCACAGAGCCCATCCGCCCTGCTGCGTGCTCAGCTCTGCCCTGCAGACACCTCCTGGCAGCAGGGCACTGCCCAGGGACATCTCGGTGTGTGCAGGGGCTAAGGAGCAGCTCAGGCAAGTCCTAACAAGAACTGGGGTCTCATTGCCTACTCCAGAGCAGAGCAATCAATTCCCATCTCCCACTGCCCACCCAGACAACCCAGGGGAGAAAACTCAAAGCACACACTGCTTCCCTTTCAGGTAATCCCCTACCTCGACACCCATCTTTAACATGACCCTCTGCAAATGTCCTCCGGGTGATGGAGAAGCCTGAGCAGCCCTGACCCACGCTGCACTCTCTGGACAGCAGAAGGACCCTGCCCTGCCGGGGCTCACTCCTTCCACCCACAGCTTCTCCCCACAGCATCGTGGAGAGCTCCCCGGGCAGGCTGAGTGCTGAGCCTGGCAGGCGGCAGAGTCTCTGCCCTGGTGCTCAGCCCCCTGGGGCGCAGGGACCCTGCTCGGAAGGACAGCCCTGGCCACCCCTGCCTGCACACACGCCTTCACACCCTGGAGCAGTGCCTGGGAGAAGGCAGCCGTCATGCCCTCTCCTTCTGACGGTGCAGCAGGGAAGCCCTGCTCTGCAGCACGTCCTCCTCCTCTACAGCAGGGAAACTGAGAGAGTCCTCCTGAAAGATCATAGTTGCTGTGGCATGTACCAGCTTTTGGATATCCCTCCAGGAACACCAGCTACGTTGTCCTGCACCCAGGGACTTACCATGTATTGGGCTGTGAAGATCTCTCCGCGCAGTGAGCTCTCAGCATCCTCCCACTCCAGACTGCCTTTACGCTCTCTCTGCCTCGCTCCCTCCCCTCGGTGCCTGCAGGCAGTGCCCTCAGCCCTGCTGCGCTCTGCAGAGGAGCTGCTCCTGGGCAGAGCTGTCTCTCTGCAGCACTGCCCACTTGCCAGGAGCTCCCTCCTTCCAGGAGCCCAGCCCAGCTCAGCAGCAGAGGACCAGCCCAAGGCACCACTTGCTCTGCCCCTCGCGGCTCCCTCGAGGGGTCCCTGGGGCTCCAGGGGAACCTGCTGGGAAACAGCCTGAAGTCATCCCTGATCTTCCCTCCCTCAGCTGCGCAGAGACACTTACCTCTCCTCTCAGGAAAAGACTTGGGCATGAGAATCCCCTTTCTTTGTCCCAGCATTAGACAGGACTCCCCGGAAGGTGACAAGCAAAGACCTAATTTCTCCAAGCTGGGGGATATCCTCACGTGAATGAAATAGGCATTTCAGTGTGGCTTTGTAGTCCTAGGGCTCGAAAGACATTCAGCTCTCTGTTGTCCACGCCACGTCTCTGCTCTGAAGCAAAGCCTTTGCACACAGGGGGTCTTGGGCGCTTGGGACCAGGTTTCCTTGGGGCAGGGACGAGCTTGCCTGCTTCCACAGCTGCAGGGCTTCAGCCCAAACGTGCAGCAATGGCCTCAGCCAGGGCCACAGGCAGGAAGAGCTGGAGCTGGTCCTGAGGAGACAGAGCTGTGACATGGTTGCAGAGCTCAGGACAGCTGCTCTTCGAGGACAGCATCCTCCAAGCTCAGCAAGGCTCTAGATTGAAACTCCCTCTGAATTTGAAAGGCCATTGCAGGGCACCAGAAGGAGTGGTCACTGCTTCAGGAACAAAGAAACAAAGGTGCTGTGTGGCCACTGCTGAATGTGGTGAGAGCAGGAGTAGATAGATCTATAGTTTAACAGAAACTCAAAAGAAATGGAACAGGCACTTATAGCCTTCACTTTCTGGTATTGGCTTTTTGTGGAGACTACAGTTACTGAACTGTGCACTACAGTTTGTATCCCTATCATCATTAGAGTCCAGGTTTCAAATGCTTTTATTTCAGCTGTTGAAACAAATATTACCTTAAAGGGCAGGACACCAACACAATACCTTAATTTATAAGGCTGAGGGAGGAAGGAAGATTTGATCTAGCTTTTGCAACAAGATTTACAGCTAAGTGAGATCCTCCTTACACCAATGACAGTACCAAACATTGAAATAAATAGAACTATTTCATTTAGAAGAAAGTTTAGATTTCAAACTTGCCAAACCGTTAGCAGGGTCAGAAAAATGAATGATATATTCATTTTGAGTACAATCTCTTATTTATTATGAAGTATCTTAGAATCATAGAATCATAGAATCATAGAATCATTAAGGTTGGAAAAGCCCTCTAGATCATCGAGTCCAACCGTCAACCCAACACCACCATGCCCACTACACCATGTCCCTAAGCGCCTCATCTACACGTCTTTTAAATACTTCCAGGGATGGTGACTCCACCACTTCCCTGGGCAGCCTGTTCCAAGGCCTGACCACTCTTTCAGTAAAGAAATTTCTCCTCCCCTGGCACAACTTGAGGATATTTCCTCTCGTCCTATCACTAGTTACTTGGGAGAAGAGACCAACACCCACCTCGCTACAACCTCCTTTCAGGTAGTTGTAGAGTGCGATGAGGTCTCCCCTTAGCCTCCTCTTCTCCAGACTAAACAACCCCAGTTCCCTCATCTGCTCCTCATCAGACTTGTGCTCCGGGCCCTTCACCAGCTTCATTGCCCTTCTCTGGACACGCTCCAGCACCTCCATGTCCTTCTTGTACTGAGGGGCCCAGAACTGAACACAGTATTCGAGGTGCGGCCTCACCAGTGCCGAGTACAGGGGCACGATCACCTCCCTGCTCCTGCTGGCCACACTAGTTCTGATACAGGCCAGGATGCCGTTGGTCTTCTTGGCCACCTGGGCACACTGCCGGCTCATGTTCAGCAGGCTGTCGACCAGCACCCCCAGGTCCTTTTCCTCTGGGCAGCTTTCCAGCCACTCTTCCCCAAGCCTGTACCGTTGCATGGGGTTGTTGTGACCCAAGTGCAGGACCGGGTACTGGCCTTGTTGAACCTCATACATTGGCCTCAGCCCATCGATCCAGCCTGTCCAGGTCCCTCTGCAGAGCCTTCCTACCCTCCAGCAGATCAACACTCCCGCCCAGCTTAGTGTCGTCTGCAAACTTACTGAGGGAGCACTTGATCCCCTCGTCTAGATCATTGATAAAGATATTGAACAGGACCGGCCCCAGTACTGAGCCCTGGGGAACACCGCTCGTGACCGGCTGCCAACTGGATTTAACTCCGTTGACCACAACTCTCTGGGCTTGGCCGTCCAGCCAGTTTTTTACCCAGCGAAGAGTGCATCTGTCTAAGCCGTGAGCCGCCAGCTTCTCTAGGAGAATGCTGTGGGAGACAACAGTGTCAAAGGCTTTACTGAAGTCCAGGTAGACCACATCCACAGCTTTTCCCTCATCCACTAGGCGGGTCACCTGGTCATAGAAGGAGATCAGGTTGGTCAAGCACGACCTGCCTTCCATGAACCCGTGCTGGCTGGGCCTGATCCCCTGGTTGTCCCACACATGGCTCATGAGCGCCCACAAGATGAACCGCTCCATAATTTTCCCCGGCACTGAGGTCAGGCTGACCGGCCCGTAGTTCCCCGGATCCTCCTTCCGGCCCTTCTTGTATATGGGCGTCACATTGGCGAGCCTCCAGTCATCTGGGACCTCCCCAGTTAACCAGGACTTTTGGTAAATGATGGAGAGTGGCTCAGCAAGCTCCTCCGCCAGCTCCCTCAGTACCCTCGAGTGGATCCCATCCAGCCCCATAGACTTTTGAGCATCCAGGTGGCGTAGCAGGTCGTTAACTTCTTCCTCTTGGATTATGGGGGGTTTATCCTGCTCACTGTCCCTGTCTTCCATCTCAGGGGGCTGAATACCCTGAGGATAACTGCTCTGACTACTAAAGACTGAGGCAAAGAAGGCATTGAGTACCTCAGCCTTCTCCTCGTCCTTGGTGGCAACGTTCCCTCCTGCATTCAATACAGGATGGAGATTCTCCTTGGCTCTCCTTTTGTCATTAATATACTTGTAAAAGCATTTTTTGTTGTCTCTCACGACAGTGGCCAGGTTGAATTCTAGCTGGACTTTTGCCTTTCTAATTTTCTCTCTGCATGACCTAATGAGATCCCTGTACTCTTCTTGAGTTGCCTGCCCCTTCTTCCAAAGCTGATAAGCTCTCCTTTTTTCCCTGAGTCCCAGCCAGAGCTCCTCGTTCAGCCAGGCCGGTCGCCTTCCCCGCCCCTTCTTCTTACAGCACATGGGGACAGCCCGCTCCTGCGCCTTTAAGACTTCCTTCCTGAAGAACGTCCAGCCTTCCTGGACCCCTTTGCCCTTCAGGACTGTCTCCCAAGGGACCCTCTTGACCAGTGTCCTGAGCAGGCCAAAGTCCGCCCGCCAGAAGTCCATGGTTGCGGTTTTGCTGGCCCCCCTCCTTACTTCACCAAGAACCAAGAATTTTATCATTTCATGGTTGCTAAGCCCAAGCCGGCCTCTGACCACCACATTGAGAGAAGGAATTAAGTAATTTTAGTAGTTGAATTTTTAATAGTAGGTAGAAGATTGAATCAGTAGGTAGGGGCTTGATACTTTGTTCCTCACAAGGCCGGCTCAGCCTGATAAGGCCGACTCAGCTATGGTATAAATTAACTGATGCGCTGCACAAGGACAGTTCCTGATAAGGACTAAAAACTTGTCTCAAGAAGCCAGCTAAAACTGACCCTGCGGTATGGACAAAAGTAAGAGGACAACTGAGCCTGCGCAAGAACAAAAGGTTACTAGCGGTGACGAAGAGGAACTATCAGCCTTCATCCCCACGACCCCCGACGACCACCACTAGGAGGCAATGCGCAAGCGCAGATGGGAGGGGTCTATGGAAATGCCTTCTTGGAACTCATTTTAATACAAAGCGGGGACAGGTCATGCATATGTATAGGCGTATTACAAAACTCTATGAATATGTAATATTTTACTGTATATATTTATGGTGAGTGCCGCGTTGAGGTGTGCACGAATCTGGTGGGACTACCCCCCGTGCCGCCCAGTGCTGAATAAACATACCTACTTTACAATCTCAAAGATTGTGGAGTCTGGTTTCCGCAAGTCAATTTTGGCGAGCCAGCCAGTGTTGGAGTGACCAAGGGTCGGAGTGGGAGCGCGTTCCCGGAGTAATGAGGAGTCCCAATGTGGGTATGGTCATTCTCCTTTATTTCAAGATATTGTGCTACTTTTATAAGCTAGCCACACTAGCACGCACATCTACGAATCCTCTATTGGTTTACAGTCAGCAAGCACATGAATCTTAACATACACAGATTGGTCAAAAGCAGGTGTCCATGCGAACGCTTCCTGCGCCTGCATTCCGTTACCTAATCTACTGATAGTTACATTCCTCAGCCTGTTTTCCCTACTCTACTATCACTTCAGAGACTCTAAAACTACAATTGCTCTTTAGCAGCCTTATACTATTACTAACAAATCCTCAGTGCTTGGAATGTTCATAGGATGATTTTTATTTAATAAAAATCCCTCCACAAATTTCCCCTTTTTGTTTTTGAACAATCCAAGCCTGATTTACTACTTTCGATACAGCCTTTTTTATACGACTAAAAGCAATACAAAAGCATACACACAATATTAAGATGATAATCAATATACGCAAACCTTCTTTTATCAGAGCTATCAGCCATTGCGGCAACTCTCTAAAAAGATTCATGAGCCATTCATCTAAAATGCCATGATTTTGTGGTATCATGCTTACATGGTTTTTTAACCATTGTAATTGTTTATGTGTAGACTCACCATGATCGGATAGGTTCATGCAACACATAACCTCTTCTACCCAGAAACCAGGCACGCCCACCAAACAGGTTCTGAAAGGCTCAGTTGCCGTAGCAAGAGACAAAACAAAACGCAGATTGATCTGTTTTGTTTGCCTAGGTAACCTCTTCTTGTGAGAGTGCAGGCTTCACCGCTCGGCTAGGCACCCATATTGGTCCCTTATCTGTGGAAACACACATGTATCCCCTCCCATTAAATATTACCGAAACTGGGCCCAGCCACATGCCAGTGATTGGGTCTCGATACCTTACTTTTAGTTTCGGAAGCGTTGTATGAGAGTTAAACTTAAGGTTTTGGTGATGGATTATAATCGATGACTCTTCTCTGTCTCCCATCAGACACAAATAATTTAGGGTAAATAGGACTTTATGCAGTCTCATCTGCGGGTCCTTTTCTTCCTCCTTTTGCTTTGCTAGATAGTCCTTCAATACCTGATGCGTGCGTTCTACAAGGCTCTGCCCCGTCGGTGAGTGTGGGATGCCAGTAATATGCTTGACCCCCCATCTCATCAGAAAGGTTCTCAACTTCTGACTGGTGTAAGCAGGGCCATTGTCTGTTTTCAGTTGTTCTGGCCCACCCAACACCGCGAAGCAAGCAAGGAGGTGCTTACAGACATGATGAGCCTTCTCACCCGATAAAGCCGTGGCCCATATTACTTTAGAGAAGGTATCTATGGTGACATGTACATATTTGAGCTGCCCAAATTCAGTGATATGAGTTACATCAGTCTGCCAGAGCTCTAAAGCCTTGAGACCTTTTGGATTAACGCCCAGCCCTATTCCAGGTCCATGATTTCCACACTTGGGACAGGCCTGTATGATAGAGCAAGCTTCGTTTTCTGATAACCCATATTGCCTTCTTAAACCCTTTGAGTTTTGATGAAATATTTCATGACCCTGCCTAGCTTGTAAAAATTTATCTACAGGTGGTACATGACACGCTGGACTGACAAGATTGTCCGCTATCTGATTGCCTTGTCCTAAACCCAACTCCCATTGATGGCTACGGATATGAATGACACAACACGGAGCCGTTCGCTGGGAGATGGTCGATCTTAATTGAATAAATAATTTCCCTAGCTGAGGATTATTTGTTTCCCTAATCAGTGCGTCTTGAATTCTTGGTATAAGCCCAGCTACATATAGAGAATCAGTCACCACATTCAAAGGATGATCAGGCCAGTTCCCTAATGCCCATACCACCGCCATTAATTCTAAAGTCTGTAAGGTATCTCCAGCTTGCCCTTGCAAAATCTTTTTGCACCATTGATCTGTTTCCCACCATACGCATGCAGCTTGTCTAGAGCGTTTTCCCGCATCTGTGTATACCGTCAACCCCTCGAGTATCGGGCTAACAATCACTTTAGGTTTTTCTAGCCACTGATTTCGTTTTAGAATCTGCCACAATTTCCCTTGAGGTTGCTGAGAATGCACCTTTCCGCTAAATCCTAACAGAGATTCTTGAATGGCCAACATGTGGCGTATCCACCATTCTAAATCTACAGCGTTAACAGGAATACCGATGTCTGCTGGTTCCTGTCCTGTCAGCTCTATAATTCGCGTTCTCCCTTTTCGGATTAATTCCCCTATGGCTTCAGGACGAGTTTGTATACTGCAACGTGGTTGTACCCGTAAGAAAACCCATTCCAAAATTTGAAAAAGGGAGGAATTTGGCAAGTTATCATTACTCTTGTTGTCAATGGCAATCACGGAGTTCATTCCCTGTTGTCCCTTCATCTCCCCCTTCTTGTTTTGCCATTGACATATAACGGCAAAAGGTGATTCTTCAGTGTTACAGATAAGCAAAGAAAGTGGCAGTTCAAGGATTCTTCTTGCAGTCCAGGCTATAGTAAGTTTGTTTATAATGTGCTGTAAGGCTACGTGATGTTTGTCCGTCATATGAATTTCAGCTGCAGGCTGAGTGCCTCGCAGTAATTCAATTAGTGGTTTAATGTCTGCATTGGTAATGCCAGCGCAATTGCGAACCCATTGGATGTCGCCTAAGACCGTTTGCACATCAGCCAATCACACCATACAGTAGCACGACAATTTCGCCTGTTATGCCCCTGTTCCCCACAACGAAAGCGGATGCCTTTAAAGGGCTGGACTATTCCTGGAGAGTTTTTTTGCCTAACAACAGCTGCCAATGGTTGCACTACTTCTTTGACAGCACTTTGCAGCACAGCTGCCATCGACTCATTTTGTTTTTGAACCCCTGCTCTTTCCACCCGAGAAAGCATTTCTTCCACTCCTGCCCCTTTGGGCAGACTGGCTAGAATGGCCTTGGTAAGGTTTATTGGAGTTATCAAAGGCCAAAATTCTAAACATTTGTTGTTTATTGTCCTCTCCCAAATCTGGGTGGTTCATTACTGCATCCCAAAGCCTATCAGTAAAGTTGCTATACTTCTCAGTTGCACCTTGCATCACCGAGCTGAAAGAAGGGGCTGCCGATCCTGGTAAGGAAAGAAACGCATCTAAAGCAAGCTTAGAAGATAACTGTAACATATTGACAGGAAAAGTCAGTTGGACATTTATATCCGCATAACGTCCCCCACCAATGAGCATTTCTGCTGTGATCCCAAATAATGGATCCCCTGGCTGTTGATGTTGGGCAGCAGCATTCACTGCCCTCTGAGACCATGACGATCCCCATAACAAAAACTGTGTAGGTGTCAACAGAAGCCTCATCAGACTTTGACAATCATGAGGACACATCAAATCAGCAGAAAAAATCCAAATAACAATTTGTCGCGAGGCTTCCGATTTAACACCATACTGCGATATAGTATTTTTGGCTTGTTGTAGAATCTTCCAATCATGCGGTTCCCATTTTCCTTGACCGTTTTGCTGTACCACTGGAAAAGCCATGGGGCCAATGTTGGATACAACTCCTCACTGTCCATCCAAAATAGCATCCTGAACAACTCCACTCCATCGGCCGGGATGGGTAGCCGCGGTAGGTCCGGAGAAACAGGGTGGCAAGTTGTCTCTCGAACCGGCGGTTGACCAAGGTTCTCCTTTTTGCTGAGTCTGTGTAGTCACGTCCTTTAGTTGTTGCACAACGTCTTTTAACAACTGATTAATACTGTCTGTTGAATTTTTCTCTTTTCCGCTGGATGGCGGTGTGGCAGCACCGGAGGAATCACTGGAGAGTGGCAAGGGGGGGTGGAGAGGAGGGGCAGTGGGAGGAGGGCGGCACGTTTCCCTGCCTGGAATCGGGGGGGTGGGTGGAGCTGGCCACTCCTCCCCCTTCATGCCCGGCGGTTGCTCTTCCGCTTTCGCCTCACACTGCTGCTCCGCTTTAGCTCCGGCAACTTCCTGCTGCTGTGGCGCAGATGATATTGTCGGGCAAGATGGCGAACATAGACTGTCGGGCGTTTTTAAGTCCTGCTCAACTCTATCGCGCAATTCAGCAACAGTCTTACAGGTGGACCCCATCATACCCTTCACAGCAGGCAGCCCAAAAAATCGCGCGAAAGGTCCCGCCTTGGATTCCATGCTCTTAGACTGTTCCGGCATGGGGTCCGGAGCCAGCATCTGAACAGCCGCACACGCCACCTCCCGTTCAGCTTTCATAGCTTTTAAAGTGTCTAGTACGTCTCCCCACAAGTCTGACACAGACTTAATGTCCTTCTCCAATTTCTTATTACCTTCAGTAAGCTTCTGCCACATTAGTTCTCCCAGCTCCTGCCATTCAAGCACAGAAAACAACGTGTGAGTGTTCTTAAAAAGTTCCAAACGTTGCCCTAACTTAATTAGCTTGATAAGCTGTTTCACCGTTGTCTCGATCCCTCTCTTAGAGAGTAAACCAGCGAGCAACGTAGCAGCTGCCTCACTTTCCATGATAGCAGCGCACCCTCTGGGAGGCAGTTGGCCACTCTGCACCGATATCTATTCTATCTGTTTGAGCAATAGAATAGTACAACTCCCAGTCGCTGGTTTCCCACTCCCCTTCTCTCGCTGCGCTTACCGCAGTCTCGAAGAATTGTAGTCTCTGCTACCAGACCTCTGGGTTACGAGCCCAGCATGTTTCCGCATCCTCTGCTACCAGATGTTGGAGTGACCCGGGGTCGGAATAGGAGCGCGTTCCCGGAGTAATGAGGAGTCCCAATGTGGGTATGGTCATTCTCCTTTATTTCAAGATATTGTGCTACTTTTATAAGCTAGCCACACTAACACGCGCACCTACGAATCCTCTATTGGTTTACAGTCAGCAAGCACACGAATCTTAACATACACAGATTGGTCAAAAGCAGGTGTCCACGCGAACGCTTCCTGCGCCTGCATTCCGTTACCTAATCTACTGATAGTTACATTCCTCAGCCTGTTTTTCCTACTCTACTATCACTTCAGAGACTCTAAAACTACAGTTGCTCTTTAGCAGCCTTATACTATTGCTAACAAATCCTCAGTGCTTGGTATAGGATGACCGTTCTTTAATAAAAATCTCTCCACAGGGCTGGAGCTCAATTTGGGCGGTTGGCCTTAAGCCTTATCTGACACTGTGGACAAGCTGTAAGGATTGCTTCACATGTTCTCATGGACACTGGCCATCCCTGGGACAACACTCATAACAGAGGTCTGCTTTCTCCGGGTGGCCTCGCTTAATGTGCAGCCACTCAGCCAACCACCCCCAATCTTCTTTTTCGCTGTCTACTACCTTAATTTGGGCTAGGTGATCTACCTGTTGATTCCATTTCGCAGCAGGGGTTCCATTTCGTGCATGGCCTTTTCCCCATCCCACCTTAGGGGTCGGGATCTGCCTATTTCTAACAATCGCTGCCCATCTCCAGCTCTCCAGACTTTTGTACGGCCTGCTTCCCACTGATTGGATTCCCACCGGCATATCCACTCTGTGGCACCCATATGGGTGTGTAGGAATCAGTGTAAATTATGGCAGCGCCCTTCTCTGCTGCCAGCAGGAGGGTGCAACTCCCCTGCCTGTGCGCTCCCTTCCCTCTCCTCTGTAATCCTTTTCCCAGCACCAATTTCCAAAGCCGCTGCTTTATGTTGCCACCTGGATCCCACTCGGCAGGCAGATGCATCTGAGAAGCACATCCCTTGTGCACCTGAGCCTGCGGTCAGTTTGGGCGCCTCTTTGATTGGTGAAGGATTCTAGGGTTGGCCCAGCAAAACCGGATCCGGATTCGCAGGTTGTTAGAGCGTAGAGGCTTTGACCAGGCCCTCTCTTAATGACAGTAACAGACTAACTCCCTCGCCATAGGCATACCACTTTGGTGTCGTAGCCTTCTGGGCCACTCCCTCAGGAGGGGGTGATCCCTTGAGGATCGAATTTAACAGAGGAAAAGGCCCTTGTACTGTAATGTCTTCGAAGTACGTAACCTCTCTGCCTCCTTAACTGCCCTGGCAAGTGAGAGGAGTCCCTTCTCCCACCCTGACTACCATTGTTCAGCTTCCTTCAATGAGGTAGAAGAGAACGATAAAGGTCTAACCCCCATTCTACCCTCAACGGGTCTTGTGAGTGTAGTGGGCCTAGCCTCTGATAGGTCCTAAGTTCATCCTTTAGGATAATAAGGACCTCTGTATGTCCTGGAGTCCAATCCTCTTCCTTATTCTTTCAGGGCAAGTCATAGAAAGGGCAGGCAATCACCGAAAAGCCCGCTATATGCTTTCTCCAATAGCCCGTTGTACCTATCAGTTGCTCTAATTCTGTCTTATTGCCTGGAGTTTGCCCTTTCTCAAGAGCTGACAGAGTGTCATTGGGTACCGCAACTGCTCCGGCTATCCACCAAGCTCCTAGGAATTTAATTTCTTGTCCGAGACCTTGAGATTTGGAAGGCGGAATAGCTAGCCCCTTTGTAGTCAACTGGTTCCAGATGGCTTTGGCCATTTGCCCTGCCTCTTCTTTATTATCTCCACCAAGTAGGATATCGTTTATGCACTGATACATTTGGATGCCTGATGGCACCTCCACTGTGTCGAGGAGTTTGGCCAAGGCATTGTGGGCAACCATGAGGGAGTGTTTGTATCCTTGTGGGCGTCGATTAAAGGTGTATTGGGTCCCTTCCCAGGTAAAGGCAAACTGAGGCTTATCCTCTTCTCTTAATGGGATCATGAAAGACATATCCCTGACATCCTGGGCGGCCACCCACGGGTGGGCACCAGCCTGTTGCTGTTCCTGTAGAGGTTAGACTTGGGACAGCAGCCATTAGCAGTGGGGTATTATTGTTTAATCTTTGGCAGTCAATCATTAGGCACCACTGCCCATCTGGCTTACGAATTGGCCAGACTGGAGAATTATAAGGGGAGTGTGTGCGACTTATGATCTGTCTCTTTTCGAGGTCGCTAATTACCTCTGAAATGCCCCGTTTAGCTGCGGTTGGTAGCGGCTATTGAGAAACGCAGGTTACTTTAGGTTGCGGTAGGGTGGGAGCAAGCTGCAGGGTCCTAACATGGACAGCCTCTGCTCCTCTACTTCCAAAAATCCACACCTTGCCATCAGGTAGATACAACCGCTTGCCCACTAATACATCAAATCCCAGTGTATTTCCCTTAAGAGGGCTTAAAACCACCTCCACAGCCATCATCTGCTTTTCTCCAGGTAGCCAAAGTTGAGTCCGAGTTATGCAACATTTTTCTGCTGCACCCATCACCCGGATTATGTTTAGAGTCTTTCTTGATTGTTTAATTCCTAACTCATTGACTTGTTGCTTATTTAGAATGCTAATTTAGGTTCAGTTAAGAACTGTATCAATTAAGAACTCTAGACTTTTTTGCTTTGGACCCACGGGGATATGTATATACGGTTCCTTGTCAGTGGACCATTGGCAGGAATTCACCATGCGGAGTGGGCGGCCCAAGCCCCAAACCGCGGCTTCTGTTTTTTTAACTCCTTCAATTCCCCTCGCAGGGATGTGAAAGTGTCAATTGTGTCTGTGCTATTGTGAGGGAGGGTGGTTGCTGGTGTTTTCCCTTGATCTTTGGTTTTCCCCTCTAGCAACTCCACCAGTTTCTGGATATGGTCAGTGGGTTGCCCGTGCAGCACCACCTGGGGTACTCCCAGCATTAGAGCTTTTTGCTAAAGGTCATTCCTTCCCGGATCATGGGCACGATCCTGTCTATTGGTAGAGGCTCCCTGCGGGGAGACTGTCTGGGGTGGAAGTTTCGGCTGGCTAGTCGAACCCTCCTATTCCCATTGGCGCCAATGCGGGGATCAGCCCATCCCATCTCATGCCCGTGAGTGACGATATTGCATAACATCTCCACCTAAGTCAGCACGTGTGTGGGTGGATCCTGAGGGTTTTGCTGATTGTGTTCTATGGCCCTCTGGATCCTTTCTCTGAGAGACTGAACATGTATTTTTAAGGCGTCCAGTAGGCCTCTAATGAGAGGTCTAAGGTGGCTGGGGTCATAGAATCATAGAATCATAGAATCATTAAGGTTGGAAAAGACCTCTAAGATCATCGAGTCCAACCGTCAACCCAACACCAGCATGCCATCTAAACCATGTCCCGAAGCGCCTCATCTACACGTCTTTTAAATACTTCCAGGGATGGTGACTCCACCACTGGGCAGCCTGTTCCAATGTTTAACCACTCTTTCAGTAAAGAAATGTTTCCTAATGTCCAGTCTAAACCTCCCTTGGCACAACTTGAGGCCATTTCCTCTCGTCCTATCGCTTGTTCCTTGGGAGAAGAGACCAACACCCACCTTGCTACAACCTCCTTTCAGGTAGTTGTAGAGCACGATGAGTCTCTCCTCAGCCTCCTCTTCTCCAGGCTAAACAGTCCCAGATCCCTCAGTCGCTCCTCATCTGACTTGTGCTCCAGGCCCTTCAGCAGCTTCGTTGCTCTTCTCTGGACACGTTCCAACACCTCAATGTCCTTCTTGTAGTGAGGGGCCCAAAACTGAACACAGGATTCGAGGTGTGGCCTCATCAGTGCCGAGTACAGGGGCACGATCACGTCCCTGCTCCAGAACTAGGCCACACTAGTTCTGATACAGGCCAGGATGCCGTTGGCCTTCTTGGCCACCTGGGCACACTGCCGGCTCATGTTCAGCCAGCTGTCAACCAGCACCCCCAGGTCCTTTTCCTCTGGGCAGCTTTCCAGCCACTCTTCCCCAAGCCTGTAGCGTTGCCTGGGGTTGTTGTGGCCGAAGTGCAAGACCCAGCACTTGGCCTTGTTGAACCTCATACAGTTGGCCTCAGCCCATCGATCCAACCTGTCCAGGTCCCTCTGCAGAGCCTTCCTACCCTCCAGCAGATCAACACTCCTGCCCAGCTTGGTGTCGTCTGCAAACTGACTGAGGGAGCACTCGATCCCCTCGTCCAGATCGTTGATAAAAATATTGAACAGGACCAGCCCCAACACTGAGCCCTGGGGAACACCGCTCGTGACCGGCCGCCAACTGGATTTAACTCCGTTGACCACAACTCTCTGGGCTCGGCCGTCCAGCCAGTTTTTTACCCAGTGAAGAGTGTACCTAAGTTGTGAGCCACCAGCTTCTCTAGGAGAATGCTGTGGGAGACGGCGTCAAAGGCTTTACTGAAGTCCAGGTAGACCACATCCACAGCCTTTCCCTCATCCACTAGGCGGGTCACCTGGTCATAGAAGGAGATCAGGTTGGTCAAGCAGGACCTGCCTTTCATGAACCCGTGCTGGCTGGGCCCGATCCTCTGGTTGTCCCGTGTGGCTTGTGAGCGCCCCCAAGACGAACCGCTCCGTAACCCTCCCTGGCACCAAGGTCAGGCTGACTGGCCTGTAGATCCCCGGATCCTCCTTCCGGCCCTTCTTGTAGATGGGCATCACGATGGCAAGCCTCCAGTCATCTGGGACTTCCCCAGTTAACCAGGACTGCTGGTAAATGATGGAGAGCAGCTTGGCAAGCTCCTCCGCCAGCTCCCTCAGTACCCTCAGGTGGATCCCATCTGGCCCCATAGACTTGTGAGCGTCCAGGCAGCGTAGTAGGTCGTTAACTTGGATTATGGGGGGTTTATCCTGCTCACGGTCCCTTACTTCCAGCTCAGGGGGCTGAGTACCCTGAGGATAACTGCTCTGATTATTAAAGACTGAGGCAAAGAAGGCATTGAGTACCTCAGCCTTCTCCTCGTCCTCAGTGGCACTGTTCCCCCCCCACATCCAATAAAGGATGGAGATTCTCCTTGGCTCTTTTTTTGTCATTAATATATTTGTAAAAACATTTTTTGTTGTCTCTTACGACAGTGGCCAGATTGTGCTCTAGCTGGGCTTTTGCCTTTCTAATTTCCACTCTGCACGACCTGACGAGAGTCCCCAACCTGCTGCTCGGAGGAGGACGAACTCAACTTGCTCTCTGGTGGTGCTCCATTTATACCTTAGTTGAATCTGACCTGTGGTCAACTCTGACTGGCTGAGAGCCTTAATTTTCTTACTCCTCACCCGAGGTGTATACATGACCATAATTACTGACCCAAAGTGTGTACATGACGGTTGGCACTCGCCACCCTAATGTTTCAAAAGTAAGGGCGCGAAAAGTAAGGACGCAGCGGTCCTGATGCCCCCGGTCTTTTATTGGGGTGGGTGCACCTGCCACAAGCTGCTTCTAGGGAGATGGCAAAACCACTGACACAGACTCCTGCTCGAGATGCTGGAGAACCCCTTCACTGGACAACAGACAAGGGAAAGACATTTGAGCTTTTGAAGCGCGCATTAACGACTGCACCTGCTCTGGGATTGCCAGACTTCATGTTTGTACATGAAGAAATGTAACTATCCCAGCCAAAACCAGACCAGTCTGGTAGCTCAAGGACCCTTTGCTTGTGTCCCTAGGACAGCTGCCGCAGCACTCCTGGTTGAACAGAGTGACAATGTGGTGCTTGGATCCCCTCTAGTGGTACAATTGCCACATGAAATTGCAATGCTGGCATCACAGCACCGTACCCAGGCACTGGGTACATCATTATGAGCTGATTCTCTTAACGGTGGAAAACATAACAATGAAGTGATGTAACACGCTGAACCCTGCTACTCTGCTCCCTCCTCCTGAGGAAGAAAATCCACATCCTGATTGTGTGGTAAGAGCCTGTGAAGCCAGAAAGACTTGAAAATATTTAACAGACGTACCATTTCCAGATCCTGATCTTGAACTCTGTGTAGACAGGTCCTCATATTATCTGAACAGTAACTGACTTAGAGGTTATTCAGAAACTCCTGAAAATGAAGTAGCAGAGGCTTCAGCACTCAGTCTGAAGCTGAGTGCCCAAGCAGCAGAATTGATTGCATTAGCAAAGACTTTCCAGCTGTCCAGAGAAAAGACTGTAAATATTTATACTGACTCTTGGTATGCATTTGGAGTATGCCACACCACTGGACAGTTACGGAAGCAGCGCGGGTTTATAAGTCCTAGTTAGAGTAAGTACTGAACTGTTAAAAACTCTACAGTTGCTAAAGAAACTAGCTATCATTCATCAGTGTGGAGGGTTGATCTTGCCTGGCCGCCAAGTGCCACCCCCAAGCTGCTCTATCACTCCCCCTCTTCAGCAGGACAAGGGGTAGAAATTAAGATGGCAAACTTGCGGGATGAGATGAAGGCAGTTTAATAAAGAAAAGCAAAGGAAACAAAAAGATTATTCTCTACTTCCCATGAGCAGGTGATGTCCAGCACTTCCTGGGAAGCAGGACCTCAGTACACATAGCTATTTTTTCAGTAGGTAAATGCCTTAATAATTAATGCCCCCCTGCTGCCCCTTTCTCTTAGCTTTTAATGCTGAGCATGACATCATATGGTATGGAATATCCCTTGGATCAGTTTGGGTCAGCTGTTCTGGCTATATCCCCTCCCAGCCTCTTGCCCACCCCCAGCCTCCTGCCCTTGGAGGGGGTGGTTGGAGCGACAGCCTTGGTGCTGTGCGAGCACTGCTCAGCATAGCCAAAACATTGATGTGTTATTAACACCGTTCTAAATACAAAACCAAAGCTCAGCACTATGAGGCTGCTATGGGGAAAGCGAACTCCATCCCAGCCAGACCCTGTACCTGCACATGTGCTTGCATTGCTTTTGTACGTGTACGTGTATTTGGTTGTCCTGGTTTTGGCTGGGATGGAGTTGATTTTCTTCCTATTAACTGGTATAGTGCTGTGTTTTGGATGTAGTGTGAGAATAATGTTGATGACACGCTGATGTTTTGGTTGTTGCTAGGTATTGTTTACGCTAGTCAAGGACTTTTCATCTTCCCATGCCCTGCCAGATGTGCAGGGGGCTGGGAGGGAGTGTGGCCAGGGCGGCTGGCCCAGCTGGCCAATAGGCTATTCCATACCATATGACGTCATGCTCAGCATATAAGGCTGGGTGAAGAAGAAGGAGGGGGGGCGTTCGCAGTGATGGCGTGTGTCTTCCCAAGTAACCGTTACGCGTGATGGAGCCCTGCTTTCCTGGCGATGGCTGAACACCTGCCTGCCGATGGGAAGTGGTGAATGAATTCCTTGTCTTGCTTTGCTTGCGTGCGCGGCTTTTGCTTTCCCTATTAAACTGTCTTTATCTCAACCCACGAGTTTTTCTCACTTTTACCCTTCTGATTCTCTCCCCCATCCCACCCGGCGGGGGAGGTGAGCGAGCGGCTGCGTGGTATTTGGCTGCTGCCAGGTTAAACCACGACAGTCCTTTTTGGCGCCCAACGTGGGGCTCGAAGGGTTCGAGATAACGACAGGTTTGATTGGAATGTGCTAGATTGAATTTATAGCTGTTACTGCTGTTTAGCTATTAATTCGCAGGCTCTTGCGCTTGCCATGGGGCTTGCTTGCCTTAATGTGTATTGGAGTCTTGTGCTCGTTAGTGGCTGCTTTTTTTGCTCTCGCTGCTTGCTGTACTGCTGCACTGCTGATCACCTCACTGTGCTGTGCCTGGGAACATTCTGATAACAGCAATGGGGATGCGCCTGGGCCGGCAGATGGCCAGGGCATCGCTGCTGCTTCTGTGCTGCTGTGCTGGACAGGCTGGAACTGCAGCGTGAACTCGAATTGAAGGGACTGTGACCTGTGGCTGAGTCCATGCGGGACAGGACACCCCGAGGCGTCTGTGACTGTGGATAAGCCCATGCCCAAGCAGGTACATCTTGAAGCGTCTGTGGCCGTGATTATGTCCGTGCCGCAGCAGGTATACCTCTGAAGGGATTGTGGCCTAAGGATAAGTCCACGCTGGAGAAGGTACACCTCGAAGCATCTGTGGCTGTGGATAAGTCCATGCTGCAGCAGGTACACCTTGAAGTGTCAGTGGCTGTGCATGAGGCCATGCTGGAGCACCTCAAAGCGTGTGGCCGTGGATAAGCCCATGACAGGGGAGGTACCCCCCTGGAGAGATTGCAGCCATGGGTAAGGCCATGTTAGAGCAGGTTTACTTCTGAAGGGACTGTGGCCCATGGAGAAGGTCACACTGGAACTGGTACACCTCGAAGCGACTGTGGCAGTGGATAAGTCTGTGCCGCAGCAGGTATACCTCTGGAGAGACTGTGGCTCATAGGTAAGGCTCCACTTGGAGCAGGTACACCCTAAGGGACTGCAGTCTGTGGATAAATCCAAGCCGGAGCAGGGGCAAGGGGAGGAGTTCATTGCAATGTTAAACCCTATGGTCTGGCCCAAAGGGACCAGGGGTGGAGATTGTAATGGATATACCTTTAAATTGTTGTAACCCATGATTTGAGTTGCATGTTATAGGAATTACTATAGCAGGAACCACCTGAACCAACGGAGGACAAACTTTACAAGAAGCAGCGCAGGTGCAGCAGTGACCCGACCTGAGCTGGCTTTGGTGCCCAGTAACTCCATGCAACACACCACCTCTGCTGACCTGAGTGACCACCATAACAGATGGAGCCCAAAGTCATGGACTAAATGAACGCAGTGGAAATTTTGTGTACATTTATGGATAGTTTATGGACATTTTACAGGGGTGGTCCATAGACTAAGGGAATGATATCTGTGTATTATATCAAAGGATGGGAAGGGGGATGGTGGGTAATGAGAATGTATTGGATAGTGTGGGACCTGAGCATGATGTAAATGGTATGGAATAAGGGGTGGATACTGTCCTGGTTTTGGCTGGGATGGAGTTGATTTTCTTCCTATTAACTGGTATAGTGCTGTGTTTTGGATGTAGTGTGAGAATAATGTTGATGACACGCTGATGTTTTGGTTGTTGCTAGGTATTGTTTACGCTAGTCAAGGACTTTTCATCTTCCCATGTCCTGCCAGATGTGCAGGGGGCTGGGAGGGAGTGTGGCCAGGGCGGCTGGCCCAGCTGGCCAATAGGCTATTCCATACCATATGATGTCATGCTCAGCATATAAGGCTGGGTGAAGAAGAAGGAGGGGGGGCGTTCGCAGTGATGGCGTGTGTCTTCCCAAGTAACCGTTCCGCGTGATGGAGCCCTGCTTTCCTGGCGATGGCTGAACACCTGCCTGCCGATGGGAAGTGGTGAATGAATTCCTTGTTTTGCTTTGCTTGCATGCGCGGCTTTTGCTTTCCCTATTAAACTGTCTTTATCTCAACCCACGAGTTTTTCTCACTTTTACCCTTCTGATTCTCTCCCCCATCCCACCCGGCGGGGGGGGTGAGCGAGCGGCTGCGTGGTATTTGGCTGCTGCCAGGTTAAACCACGACAGGTTTATGTATAGTTCTATGAGTAGTTCTTTCTCTAGCTGAAATAGTATCAGCAACCACATCTCTGCCGGTGTCTGTACCACTGATGGTCTCGGTATTGGTTCGACTACCTGTAATGGTATCGTTGACTCTATACTGGTATCGGGATCTGTAATGGTATTGGTAATGGCATTTGTAATGGTAATTGTACCTTGTCCTGGTTTCGGCTGGGATAGAGTTAATTTTCTTCCCAGTAGCTGGTATAGTGCTGTGTTTTGGATTTAGTATGAGAAGAATGTTGATAACACCCCGATGTTGTGGTTGTTGCTAAGTAGTGTTTATGCAAAGTCAAGGACTTTTCAGCTTCCCGTGTTCTGCCAGGTGCACAAGAAGCTGGGAGGAAGCATAGCCAGGACAGCTGACCCAAGTGGCCAACGGGGTATTCCATACCATATGACGTCATGCTCAGTATATAAACTAGGAGGTGCGGTCCAGGAAGCAGCGATCGCTGCTCAGGGACTGGCTAGACATCAGTCGGCGGGTGGTGAGCAATTGCATTCTGCATAACTCATTTTGTATATTCTATTATTATTATTATTATTATTATTATTATTATTATTATTATTATTATTATTATTATTTTCCCTTTCTTTTCTGTTCTATTAAACTGTCTTTATCTCAGTCCATAAATATTTCTTTTTTTTTCCCCGATTCTCTCCCCCATCCCACTGTGGTGGCGGGGAGTGAGCGAGCAGTTGTGTGGTGTTTGGCTGCCTGCCAGGTTAAACCACAATCATCTGTATCAGTATGTGTAATGTTATCAATATCTGTAATGGGATTGGAATCATAAAATCATAGAATAGTTGGGGTTGGAAGGGAACTTTAAAGGTCACCTAGTCCAACCCACCTGCCGTGGACAGGGACATCTTCAACTGGAGCAGGTTGCTCAGAGCCCCGTCCAGCCTGACCTTGAATGTTCCCAGGGACGGGGCATCTACCACCTCTCTGGGCAACCTGTGCCAGTGTTTCACCAACCTCATTGTAAAAAAGTTCTGCCTTCTGTCTAGTCTGAAACTACCCTCTTTTAGTTTAAAACCATTCCCCCTTGTCCTATTGCAACAGGCCCTGCTAAAAAGTCTCTCCCCATCTTTCTTACAAGTCCCCTTCAAGTACTGAAAGGCTGCCTCAGGTGTCCTCAAAGCCACCTCTTCTCCAGGCTGAACAACCCCAACTCTCTCAGCCTTTCTTCACAGCAGAGGCATTCCATCCCCCTGACCATTTTTGTGGCCCTTCTCTGACCCACTCCAACAGCTCCATGTCTTTCCTGGGCTGAGGGCTCCAGAGCTGGATGCAGTGCTCCAGGTGGGGTCTCACCAGAGCAGAATGGAGGGGCAGAATCCCCTCCCTCGACCTGCGGCCACGCTGCTTTTGATGCAGCCCAGGATACGGTTGGCCTTCTGGGCTGTGAGCACACATTGCTGTCTCATGTCCAGCTTTTGCTCCACCAGGACCCCCAAGTCCTCCTCGGCAGGGCTGCTCTCAATCCCTTCATCCCCCAGCCTGTATGGATACCGGGGGTTGACCCGACCCAGGTGCAGGACCTTGCACTTGGCCTTGAATCTCCTGACGTTCACACAGGCCCACTTCTCCAGCTTGTCCAGGTCCCTCTGAACGGCATTTGAATGGCATGCCCTCTGAATGGCATCCAACTCCTCGTGGAGCTCGAGAGGAAAAGGAAACAGTTCAATCTCTGCTAGCAAGGTCAGGCTTCGCAGGAAGATTACAGAGCCATGGTTCGCATATATGCAGGGAGAAGACCCAAAAGATCAAAGCTCCACAAGAGTTGTGACTGGCCAGGGTTGTGTCACAGGGACAAAAAGAAGGGCTTTTTCAAGTACGGGAATGGCAAGAGGAGGAGGTCGAAAGAATGAAGATGGTCACCTGACGACTAATAGGGATGAAGAGCAAGTGGAGGCATTCCATGCTTTTCCTTGGAGCCATAGAATATCTCGAGGTGGAAGGGACCCATAACGATCATTGAGCCCATCTCCCTGCGCCTCACAGGACTACCTAAAATTAAACCATATGGCTAAGAGGAGTGTCGTCGAGATGCTCCTTGAACTCTGACAGGCTTGGTGCTGTGACCACTACCCTGGGGAACCTGTTCCAGTGACCGACTACCCTCTTGGAGAAGAATCTTTTCCACGTGTCCAGCCTGACCTTCCCCTGATGCAGCTTCATTCCATTTCCTAGTGTCCTCTTGCCTTGGTCTTTAATAATACTGATAGCCCTTGGGCTGCCCGGTCTTCTCAGTTGGAAGACCACGACTGCAGGAACAGTGACTGTGTCCATGTCATGGTTTAACCCCAGCCAGCAACTCAGCCCCACACAGCCGCTTGTGCACTCCCCCCTGGTGGGATGGGGGAGAGAATCAGAAGAGTAAAAGTGAGAAAACTCGTGGGTTGAGATAAAGGTAGTTTAACAGGTAAAGCAAAAGCCGTGCACAAGCAAAGCAAAACAAGGCATTCATTCACCAGTTCCCATCGGCAGGTGGGTGTTCAGCCATCCCCAGGGAAGCAGGGCAGCTCCAACATGCGTAACAGTTGCTTGGGAAGATAAATGCCATCACTCTGAACGTCCCTGCCTTCCTTCTTCCCCCAGCTTTATATGCTGAGCATGAACGAAAACAGCTCTGTGTTAACCACGCTGTTTCCAGCACAAATCCAAAACACAGCCCCATCCCATTTACTATAAAGAAAATTGACTTTATCCCAGCCAAAAGCAGCACAGTCCCTTTGTGGACCTTGAAATTGAAAGGGACCAGTTGTATCAGCTGCATGTTCACAAGGCCATGGGGCCTTTTGGGATTCATCCCAGAGTACTGGAGGAGCTAGGGGATGTCACGGCAGGACCCCTCTCGATCATCTACCAAAGGTCTGGGGAGTCTGGGGAGGTCCCCACTGACTGGCAGCTAGCCAACGTAATTCCAACGTACGCAAGTAGGGCGAGAGGGAAGACCCAGGAAACGACAGACCTGTTGGTCCGACCTCAGTACCTGGAAAAACCATGGAGAAGATCATAATATAAATTGCTGTGCTGGTTTTGGCTGGGATAGAGTTAATTTTCTTCAGAGTAGCTGGTATGGGGCTGTGTTTTGGATTTGTGCTGGAAACAGTGTGGATAACACAGGGATGTTTTCTGCTTCTCACCCCACCTCACCAGGGAGTGGGCTGGGGGTGCACAAGAAGGTGGGAGGGGACATAGCCAGGACAGATGATCCCAACTGACCAAAGGGATATTCCGTACCATATGACGTCATGCTCAGCAATAAAACTAGGGGGGAGGTTGGCGGGAGGGCCACTGCGATTGGTGGTGAGTAATTGTTTTCATTTGCATCGTTTGTCCTTCTCAGGTTTTATTTTTTGTTCTCTTTGTATTTTTTTCTTTTCCTTACAATCGTTTTTTATTGTTATTTTTGTTGTTATTATACTATGTCTTTTTAAAAATTATTAAACAGTTTTTATCTCAACCCACGAGTTTTCTCAGTTTTACACTTCCGATTCTCTCCCCCATCCCACCACGGGGACTTAGTGAGTGGCTGTGTGGGGCTCAGTTGCTGGCTGGGGTTAAACCACGACAATTGATTATTTTAAAAATTGTGGGAAGGGAATGCATGCCCTCAAGACTTCTCTGCTACTGTACGTAGAGAGGAGAAAGGAGACTTCCAAGGCAAGAACCAGCTGTTCTGCAGGAATTTTAGCAGGTTCAGTACAATGACTGGCTTTTAAAAATAAGCACAAGCCTGTACAGAAAAATGGTTCAATGACATGAAAGGAGTACGGAATGGTTTAGTTTATTGTGTATTAGCACTGAGTATGACCAGTGGCTCAGCAAGAGCTCTGCACTGTTGAGAGAGAGGGCAGTTCTTGAAGTGCTGATCTCTTCTGATGCACAACATGCCAGTTGCAAGGTTGTACGTTAGGTACAAAGAGAGGAAACCTGCTCCGAAGGAGATGACGTAACTTACTGAAGGAGGAGAGGTGTTTATTCCAGATAAAGCAATACAGAGTTTTAGATATGGCTGTTACAAAATTTTCCATAAGCAACATCCGATTCTGACCTGCCCTGCAGCAAGATTTTAGAGGTTGTTTCTGTTTTCTTAGTGCCACTAGAAAAGAGTGACAGATATAGTTCAGTGCTATGGAGGGAATCTTCATAGCACTGGGGGTGTTTTTGTATAAAAATTGATGTTTGCCAATTTGTTTAGATTTATGAAAGTCATATGGTTTAGTTTTTGGTAGTGCTGTGAGGAGCAGGGACTTGGACTCCATGATCCTTATGGGTGCCTTCCAACTTGAGATATTCTAGGATTCTAGGATTGTGGGTGCTCTGGAAAGGCATTTAAAGGACAATGCAATCATCAGGCACAGTCAGCATGGGTTCACAAAGGGAAGGTCCTGTGTAACCAATCTGATACCCTTCTATGATAAGGTCACCTGCCTCGTGGATGAAGGGAAGGCAGTGGATGCAGTTTTTCTGGATGTCGGAAAGGCTTTTGATACCGTCCCTCACAGCATCCTTCTGGGCAAGTTGTCCAGCCGTGGGATGAGGGGGTTCCCGGAGCACTCACGGGTGAAGAACTGGCTGGACGGCAGGGCTCAAAGTGTCGCAGTGAACGGGGCTGCATCTGGCTGGCAGCTGGTCACCAGTGGTGTTCCTCAGGGCTCCATCCTGGGGCCAGTTCTATACATTTATCAATGTTCAATGTATTTCTCAATGATCTGGAGGCAGGAGTGGAATCCGTTGTTAGCAAGTTTGCTGATGATCCCAAACTGGGAGGTGCTGTTGACTCTCTCGAGGGACGAGAGGCCTTGCCAAGGGATCCGGCTAGGTTGGAGCATTGAGCAGTCATCATGAAGGGCATGACATTCAAGGAGTCCAAATGCCGGGATCTGCACCCGGGATGGAGTAATGCTCCGGACACAAGTACAGAGTGGGAGGGGAGTGGCTGGAGAGCAGCTCTGCAGAAAGGGGTCTGGGGGTGCTGGTTGGCAGCAGGCTCCATGTGAGTCTCAGCCTGGGCTTGCCCCACAGCAGTGCCTGCTGCAGGGTGCTGCAGAGCTCTGGGCACTCCCACCACAGCCCCAGCCTCTTGGAAGGACACAGAAGCTCCTGGGGGTGGGGAGGGGCTCTCATCCTCCCCATCACTCCCAGGGCTCGAGGCCAGCAATGGGCCAAGGAATTGGTTCCGTCACTCTTGGTGTGCTGTTGTGTCCTTTCCAGAAGAGCCCCCACACAGCCTGTGCCACCCCCACCCCCAGGTCCAGTGGCACAGGAGCTGCCCCAAGCTGGTGAACAGAAAAACCTCTTTCTCCTGCTTCTTGCCTTCTTTCTGACCCACGCGTGGTGCTCCACTCTTCTCCAGGGAAACCCCTGCTCCACAGAGAGCCTTTCCCCAAGGGAGTGTGTCCGTGCTGGCCTGGCCAGTTGTTGCTGGCTCCCTCCCCTGAGGTGCCCACAGGGCCCGGAGCTGGTGCTGCTGCTCTGCAGAGCTGCCCTGGCACCATGGGCTGACTCCATCCTGGCCATGCTGGTGCGGGAGTGAAGCAGATCTGGCCAGACAGGCATCACTGCCCCTGACAGCTTTCTCCAATGGCCTGGCGCTGTGATGCTCCGAGAAATCACAGGGCCTTTCCGCTCTTTCAGGATGTGTTCAGGTCTGTCACTGGATCCAGCCCATGGCTCCTCACTGAAGATGATGTGAATCACTCTTCAGGCTGCCTTCCTCGTGCCTGCTGTGTCTCCGCTGCCTCTCTGGCATTGCAGAGCCCCATTGGGCTGTGCATCCTTCAGGTTAGCCCTTTTCCTTTGGGTGACTCCACTTTTGGGGAAGTTTTGGAAACCTCCATTCACTTTCTACCCCGAGGAACCCAGTGACCCAGAGATGCCCTGTGCTCTCCTGGTGGGTTCAGATCCCCTGTCAGGAGGTCAGGCATCTTTGACCAGCCCTGCCATATGTGAGAGAGCCTCAGGCAGATGCCTTTGACCGTCCAGGATCTCCATGGCATTGGGCACCAGTAAAGTGAAGGCTCACCCCAGCCCTCATTCCCTCACACATCAAGCCATGCCCTTGTCCCCCTAAGCCAATGCAGCACCCAAGCCCAACAGCAGGGCCTTTTAGCCTGCAATTCCCTGAGCGTATTCTGCACTCCTCTGTGGAAAGAAGAGCCCAAGCTGCACACGCTGCACGCAGGCAATCCCCTATATTTACAGACATGCCACAAAGGAGGCCAGCATTAGCGCAGTGATAGACTCATTGAGAGAAGGCCTTTGGGCCAGCCAGACTGGCTTCAGCCTCTTGAGAAGGAGGATGAAAGCAAACATTTCCGAACAAACACGATTATAACCAGTACAATGCCCAAATGACACAAGTTGCCTGAGATCACATGGAAAAACCTTGTGAAGAGAGATGGGCAGCTTATTGCTGCTGAAATACTACTTCTCGAATCAGGTTCTTCAGGGCATTCTTGAGTTCCTGGTTCCTCATGCTGTAGATGAGGGGGTTGACTGCTGGAGGTATCATTGAGTACAGAACACTCACCACCAGATCCAGGGATATGCTGGAGATGGAGGGGGGCTTCAGGTTAGCAAACACGACAGTGCTGGCAAACAGGGAGACCACGGCCAGGTGAGGGATGCACGTGGAAAAGGCTTTGTGCCACCCCTGCTCAGAGGGGATCCTCAGCACAGCCCTGAAGATCTGCACATAGGACACCACAATGAACACAAAACACCCAAATCCTAAAGAAAAAGTAACCACTAGAAGCCCAATTTCGCTGAGGTAGGCACGTGAGCAGGAGAGCTTGAGGAGTGGGGGAATTTCACAGAAGAATTGGTCCACAGCATTGCCCTTGCAGAGGGGCAATGAAAATGTATTGGCAGTGTGCAGCAGAGCAATGATAAACCCACTGCCCCAGGCAGCTGCTGCCATGTGGACACAAGCTCTGCTGCCCAGGAGGGTCCCGTAGTGCAGAGGTTGGCAGATGGCAACATAGCGGTCATAGGCCATGATGGTGAGAATATAATACTCTGCTCCTAAAAAGAAGGCAAACAGAAAGAGCTGGGCAGCACATCCTGAGTAGGAGATGGCCCTGGTGTCCCAGAGGGAACTGGCCATGGATTTGGGGACAGTGGTGGAGATGCAGCCCAGGTCGAGGACGGAGAGGTTGAGGAGGAAGAAGTACATGGGGGTGTGGAGGCGGTGGTCGCAGGCTATGGCGGTGATGATGAGGCCGTTGCCCAGCAGGGCAGCCAGGTAGATGGCCAGGAAGAGCCAGAAGTGCAAGAGCTGCAGCTGCCGCGTGTCTGCGAAGGCCAGGAGGAGGAAGTGGGTGATGGAGCTGGTGTTGGACATCTGCTGCCTCTGGGCATGGGGGACTGTCCAAGAGGGAAAAGACAGTGACAAGTTAGGAGAGACTTCTCTGAGCAAAATCAAAGCCATTTCTCATAGGACCCCCCCAAAGTGTCTCTCTCCATTCAGGAAGACCTTTGGCAGGTCCCTTGCACGAGCTCTGGTTGGTGCTGGCTGAGGGTGCCCCAGGGAGCCGCAGGCTCTGCTCTGGGCTCTGGAGGAGTCAGTCCTGCCCCACAGCAATAGGGAAACAGGAACACGGGGTGATCTCAGATTAAATCCACTCGTGATATGAAAGAGCTTCTCAGCATTGTCGCTGCCAATTCACCTGCCTGCAGAGCAGAGCTGTGGGGGTTTTGGTTTGTGTCTTCTGGTCTGGTTGCCCCACCACAGCTGAGCAGTGTTTCTAATGCAGAAATCCTGGGCATTTCTGCTGCACTGCAAGTGAACTCGTGTGGGTCCTGAGAGGCAAAGGGACTGTCCCTCAGTGCAGAGTGAGGACAGCCGCTCTGTCCATCAGCCCTGAGCTCAGCTGCCCTGTGCTGGCAGCTCTTTCAGCTGGAGGACTATGGCACTCGCGTGTTCCCCCCAAAAGAAACGGGACAGTGCTGGGAGCAGAGGAATCCACGTTCTGAGTGCACATCTCCAAAGCCCTCACCCCATCGTACCTGAGGAGGATCTCAGCTCTCCACTCCCAACCACGGACACACAGGGCTCCTTACAGCTGCCCACATACAGCCACCCAGCAGCATTTCAATGGCCTTAGCGCCCAGGTGTCTTCTCCATGGGGCTCCTGCATGACATAGAGATGCCCCGGGAGAGCTTTGCCCTACTGGAGGGCACCCTGAAGCCCAGCAGGACCTCCCAAGGAAAGACTCAACTCTCCTAAATCTCCTGTGTCCTGGAGGGAGGGTGAGATGTGTGCCAGCCGCACACCCTGCAGTACCCAGAGCCCCAAACGTTAACAGGGTGCGAGTTGGATGCTTTTCCTCCACGGACATACGGGCATGACAGTAGACACAGCGTTGGTGTCTGAGCTGCACTTGAATCCTCACCCCCCCACAGCAGTGAGTGTCACAGTAAGAACAAGGGCGGCAGGGAGAAGAGGAGAACGTGCCAGAGTTCCCCTGCCAAGGGAGGCAGGGGAGGGAGACACAGTCAGAGGCTTGAGTTTTTCTCCTCTTTGGTGGTCAGGCTGCTGGGAAGGCAACTCATGGCCAAGTGTCCATGACATGAAGGGCAGAGGCTCTGCTGTGTGAGTGAGGAGAGCAGGGGGTTGCTCCAGGGAAAGCATCTGCACTGCAGGGATGGCAGGGAGGTGCCTGAACCCCTCCTGCCATGGCCTTTCTGGGAGCAGGTCTCTCTTCCTCGCTGCCCATGGCTCTGCTGCCTGGAGCTCTTCTGGGCCAGGACCTGTTTGTCTGCCCTCACGGCTCCTCCCTCTTCATGCTCACAGAGCCCATCCACCCTGCTGCGTGCTCAGCTCTGCCCTGCAGACACCTCCTGGCAGCAGGGCACTGCCCAGGGACATCTCGGTGTGTGCAGGGGCTAAGGAGCAGCTCAGGCAAGTCCTAACGAGAACTGGGGTCTCATTGCCTACTCCAGAGCAGAGCAATCAATTCCCATCTCCCACTGCGCACCCGGCCAACCCAGGGGAAAAAACTCAAAGCACACACTGCTTCCCTTTCAGGTAATGCCCTGCCTTGACACCCATCTTTAACATGACCCTCTGCAAATGTCCTCCGGCTGATGGAGAAGCCTGAGCAGCCCTGACCCACGCTGCACTCTCTGGACAGCAGAAGGACCCTGCCCTGCCGGGGCTCACTCCTTCCACCCACAGCTTCTCCCCACAGCGTCGTGGGGAGCTCCCCGGGCAGGCTGAGTGCTGAGCCTGGCAGGCGGCAGAGTCCCTGCCCTGATGCACAGCCCCCAGGGTGCAGGGACCCTGCTCGGAAGGACAGCCCTGGCCACCCCTGCCTGCACAGACGCCTTCACACCCTGGAGCAGTGCCCAGGAGAAGGCAGCCGTCATGCCCTCTCCTTCTGACAGTGCAGCAGTGAAGCCCTGCTCTGCAGCACCTCCTCCTCCTCTACAGCAGGGAAGCTGTGAGAGTCCTCCTGAAAGATCATAGTTGCTGTGGCATGTACCAGCTTTTGGATATCCCTCCAGGAACAGCAGCTACATTGTCCTGCACCCAGGCACTTACCATGTAGAGGGCTGTGAAGATCTCTCCACGCAGTGAGCTCTCAGCATCCTCCCACTCCAGACTGCCTTTACGCTCTCTCTGCCTCGCTCCCTCCCCTCGCTGCCTGCAGGCAGTGCCCTCAGCCCTGCTGCGCTTTGCAGAGGAGCTGCTCCTGGGCAGAGCTGTCTCTCTGCAGCACTGCCCACTTGCCAGGAGCTCCCTCCTTCCAGGAGCCCAGCCCAGCTCAGCAGCAGAGGACCAGCCCAAGGCACCACTTGCTCTGCCCCTCGCGGCTCCCTCGAGGGGTCCCTGGGGCTCCAGGGGAACCTGCTGGGAAACAGCCTGAAGTCATCCCTGATCTTCCCTCCCTCAGCTGCGCAGAGACACTTCCTTCTCCTCTCAGGAGAAGACTTGGCCATGAGAATCCCCTTTCTTTGTCCCAGCATTAGACAGGACTCCCAGGAAGGAGACAAGCAAAGACCTAATTTCTCCAAGCTGGGGGATATCCTCACGTGAATGAAATAGGCATTTCAGTGTGGCTTTGTCGTCCTAGGGCTCGAAAGACATTCAGCTCTCTGTTGTCCACGCCATGTCTCTGCTCTGAAGCAAAGCCTTTGCACACAGGGGGTCTTGGGCGCTTGGGACCAGGTTTCCTTAGGGCAGGGACGAGCTTGCCTGCTTCCACAGCTGCAGGGCTTCAGCCCAAACGTGCAGCAATGGCCTCAGCCAGGGCCACAGGCAGGAAGAGCTGGAGCTGCTCCTGAGGAGACAGAGCTGTCACATGGTTGCAGAGCTCAGGACAGCTGCTCTTCAAGGACAGCATCCTCCAAGCTCAGCAAGGCTCCAGATCAAAACTCCCTCTGAACTTGAAAGGCCATTGCAGGGCACCATGAGGAGCGTTCACTGCTTCAGGCACAGTTAAAGAAGAAACAAAGGTGCTGTGTTGCCACTGCTGAATGTGGTGAGAGCAGGAGGAGATAGATCTGAGGTTCTCTGTGTCCTCTTTGCCTCAGGCTTCCCCAGCAAGGTCTGCCAGGCCTCTGGGACTCAGGGCAGGACTCTGGAGGAGATCAAGCAGCGGTGCATGGGGATCAAGTCAGGGATCACTTGAGCCAACGCAATCCTTACCAGTCGAGGGGACAGGAGGGGCGGCATCCCAGGGAGCTGAGAGAGCAGCCCAAGGTCACAGTGAAGCCACTCTCCAGCATCTTTCAAAGGTGGTGGTGTCTGTGGGGATTCCCTGATGACTCGCAGCACCCAAACCTTGCACGCACCTTTCAAAACTGCCCCAAGGATGTGCAGAGGAGCGGAAAGCTGTGCCCCAGACCATGTTCCCTCAGGTCCCATTTCTGGGGGTCTGAAAGAGAAGGTGACTGGATTTACTGGATTTAGCTTGTCTCTCGCCATCCTCTTTGCCTTCTGTGATGAAAGGAGAGGACTGCAGGACACAGGGAGACCAGTGGTTGTCTTTTAACCTGGAAGTCAGTGAAGGTTTCAACATGCCTGGAGGCATCGAGCTAGTAGGGTCCTGCAGGGGTCTGTCCTTCCACCTGCCCTCTTTTACCTTTTTTTAATGCCCAGGAGGAGATGAGCGGGGGCTCTGTGGCTGGGTAGCAGCTCTGTGGGAAAGGCTCTGCTGGTCCTTGGATTTCATCAGGAGCCATCACCAAAGAAGGCCAACAGCATCCTTTGTTTCTCTCTTCATTCCTTGAAATTACAAGTGCTTCTCTTTTATTATCCTGATACCCTCCAAAACGAACAGCCTACCCTCTTAAACCTTTCCCCATTGGCTGTGCATTTCTTGTTTTGCTCCTGCTTTTGCTCCTGCGGTTGGTGATTCCCCAGCCTTTGGTGGGAGCCTGGACCGGAGACCCCCAGTAGTCCCTTTTCCCACCATCTGTTCCATGCCCTTGTGCTTTACAGTGTCCCCAGGTTGTGGAGGATCACAAAATCAAATTAAGCAGGTGATAGATTCAAAAATAAACTTGATTTAAATCAAAATAGTTTAGCAGATAACTAACTCGAAATGAGGCTCATCAAAATCATTCAGCCTATAAGATGAGGGCTCTCAACCTCGAGGAGTTTCTTGGGCAGCGTCCCGACCCAAGGGGAGAGTCCCCGACTGCAGACCTGCTGCTCCGAGGAGGACCCACTCAACTTGCCCTCTGGTGGGGCTCCATTTATACCCCAGTTGAATCTGACCTGTGGTCAACTCTGAGTGGCTGAGGGCCTTAACTTTCTTACTCCTCGCCCAAGGTGTATACATGACCTAAAGTGTGTACGTAATGGCCAGCACTTGCCACCTTATAGGCGCAAAATTAAGGGCGCAAAAAGTAAGGATGCAGTGGTCCTGGTGCCTCCGGCCTTTTATCAGGGTGGGTGAATCCGCCACACAATCCACCCCCTGACCACAGTCACCATTCGACTGGTTTCCTTGGAGTGATGGTACAGTCACCTCTTGCCTCCAAAGTTAAAAGGGAGCGCAGTCTTGGTGAGGTCGGTGCTTACCGTGAATCTTCATTTCTCAGTTTAAGGTCGTACTGGAACATCAATTGTACCAACAAAGTCTAAAGGAACACCAATTAGACAAACAGATTTCGAGGGAGTATACTCCATGGTTAATATAGATTTCGTTATTGTGCCTTTAACACAACTTACAACAACACAAATCAGAACAATCACAACTACTACCATTATCAGAGATTGGAGAAGGCTGGTTAGCCATCCTGACAAAGAAAACCCAAACACATCGAAAACTCTCCCCAACCAATTAGTCCCCAGTGCAGCAACAATTGCCTCTGAGTCCTCTGCTACTTTTGTCATTTTGTTGATCTGGTCTTGAAGGGGTCCTGACACGTTCGGCATGTGGGCACAGCACTCATCTACCCATCGGTTCACGACTCCACATACGCCTTTCTCCTTTACCAGCATCAGATCTAATACAGCTCAGTTTTGAATAGTCATTCTACTGGTATGCTGTCATTGATCATCTAAAAGCCCCGAACTATCAGACGTGGTGTTGGCCAAGGCTGACAGCTCCAGACCCAGTTCCAGAATAGCCTGCCGGTTCCGTACCAGAGCAACTCCCATCCCAAAAATTGCTTCCAGCCACCATCCTACTTGTGTTGAGGCTTCCCACCATTCCCCCTGCAAGTCCCTTGGGCTGCGACCCCACCGCTTATGTGGCATGGATCCTCCCTGATAAATGGGACAGAGAGAGAGCACAGCGAATGTGCAGGCTAGTCCCGGGATGGTTGGGTATCATCGGGAACACAGGCGGCCGTCAGAACATGCCCCCACTGAGTTAGGAGGTGCAGAGACAAAGGATGTTTGGCCTGAACCTGGCATGGCAGTAAGGGGACGACAGTAATCTTTCTTCCTACAACGCAGGGCAGAGAGCCGAAAGTAACTGGTATTGCTACATAGGCAGCCCTGTGTTAAAGCTTCCTGAGCAGGAGGGTATAGCCATAACAGTGGCATTTCATCTCTGTCTTTACACCCGATCTGTGCCTGGCAGTTCCAGAGCGGAGATTTCCCTACCGGGAATACCTTATCCTTTTCCCCGTACCAGCTGGGCGCATGAGTGTATCCAGCCCACGTGCAGTTGAGGGGGCAGTCCCATGAATTCTGATTACACACGCTGGGACATCCATTATTATCCTTTTCGGGGTGTTTGATGCACCATGAGGCCTTTAATGTTTTTGTATACTGTAGGGAGAGGTCATCAGTGCTCCAGCGACCTGTGTATTCGCTAGCTCCCCATGGAATTTCGGGGCATGGCGTAGTGCTGTTCCAGCTCCACCCCATGGATTCATGGGTGGTTGAAGAATATGATCACATCTGGCATCCTGTCGTGGTTTAACCTGGCAGGCAGCCAAATACCACGCAGCCGCTCACTCACTCCCCCGCTCCGCTAGTGGGACAGGGAGAGAATCGGAAGGGTAAGAGTGAGAAAAACTCGTGGGTTGGGATAAAGACAGTTTAATAGAATAGAAAAGGGAAAATAATGATAATAAATAATGATAGAATATACAAAATGAGTGATGCACAATGCAACTGCTCACCACCCGCGCTGACCGATAACCAAGTAGCGATCGGCACTTCCTGGATCATGCCTACCATTCATATACTGAGCATGACGTCACATGGTATGGAATACCCCATTGGCCAGCTGGGCTGGCTGTCCTGATTATGTTCCCTCCCATTTTGTGTACCTAGCTCAGTCAGTAGGCACGGGAGCTGTCCTTGGACTAGGAGGGCACTTAGCAACAACTGAAAACATCAGTGTGGTATCAACATTCTCCTCATACTAAATCCAAAACACAGCACTAGGAAGAAATTTAACCCTATCGCAGCCGAAACCAGGACAGTATCCACCCCTTATTCCATACCATTTACGTTATGCTTAGGTCTCACATTTTTCGATACCTTTCAATTAATCACCACTATCTTTTTTTATATATACATATATATATATGCACACACAGATATCATTCCCTTAGTCTATGGACTATCTCTTGAAAATGTCCATTGAGTTCATTTAGTCCACAACTTTGGGCTCCATCTGTCATAACAGTCTGTCAGGGTGAGAGAGATGGTGTGTGGTGTTGGGCCGTTGCATCCTGAAGCCAGTTCTCATTTCGGTACTGCTGCACTCGTTCAGTTCTATCATCGTTGCACTTTGCTCGGTTTCATCGGAGTTAGTTCATTCTTCGTTAATCTGGGTGATTTTCACTGCTATACCATTGATAGCAACCATAGAAATAATGATATACAATATCATATAAAAATTGACATCAAAAAATTCAGTTCATTGACTATTTTCACCCAAAATCAAATCCCCTTGAGGTACACACCGAACTTCCACATCCTTTCTCATCACCTACCAAGTGCATCCAGGTCCTTGAGCAAAAGCAATCCCACGGATGGGTTTTCCCTTGCCAGCGGGAAACCAGACCGTCTTCCCCAGCATATTCCTTACGTGCACGACAGGGACTTTATCTCCATCTGCAGTACGTAAGAGTCTTGATTGGGCAGGGCCAGCTCGATTGGCAGATCCCCTGGTATTGACTAACCAGGTGGCCTTTGCTAAATGTGTGTCCCAATGCTTGAATGTCCCACCACCCACTGCTCTCAGCGTAGTCTTTAGCAGCCCGTTGTATCGTTGGATTTTCCCAGAGGCTGGTGCATGGTAGGGGATGTGATAGACCCACTCAATGCCATGCTCTTTGGCCCAGGTGTCTATGAGGGTGTTTCAGAAATGAGTCCCATTGTCTGACTCAATTCTTTCTGGGGTGCCATGTCGCCATAGGACTTGCTTTTCAAGGCCCAGGATGGTGTTCCGGGCAGTGGCATGGGGCATGGGATATGTTTCCAACCATCCGGTGGTTGCTTTCACCATGGTGAGCACATGGCGCTTGCCTTGTCAGATTTGTGGGAGTGGGATAGAATCAATCTGCCAAGCTTCCCCATCTTTATATTTCAACCATCGTCCTCCATACCAAAGAGGCTTTACTCGCTTGGCTTGTTTGATTGCAGCGCATGTTTCACATTCATGGGTAACCTGTGCAATAGTGTCCATGGTTAAGTCCACCCCTTGATCATGAGCCCATCTATACATTGCCTCACTTCCATGATGGCCTGAGGCATCATGGGCCCACCGAGCTATAAATAATTCACCCTTATGTTGCCAGTCCAGGTCCACCTGAGCCACTTCCATCTTATCAGTCTGATCCACCTGCTGCTTGTTTTGATGTTCTTCAGTGGCCCGACTCTTGGGTACGTGAGCATCTACGTGACGTACTTTTACAGTCAGGTTCTCTACCCGGGCAGCAATATCTTGGCACAACGCGGCAGCCCAAATGGGTTTACCTCTGCGCTGCCAGTTGTTCTCCTTCCACTGCTGCAACCATCCCCACAGGGCATTTGCCACCATCCATGAGTCAGTATAGAGATAGAGTACTGGCCATTTTTCTCGTTCAGCAATGTCCAAGGCCAGCTGGATGGCTTTCACCTCAGCAAACTGACTCAATTCACCTTCACCTTCTCCTGGTGCTTTCTGCCAGAGGCTCCAGGTAGGGCCATTCTCCCCGGCTGCGGTGTAGAGCACATTCTTCACATCTTGTCCTGCCCGGACTGGCCCAACGGCTACTGCCTGAACTATCTCCTGTTTAATTTGTTCAAAGGCTTGTTGTTGCTCAGGGCCCCATTTGAAATCATTCTTTTTCCGGATCATGTGATAGAGAGGGCTTACGATCTGACTGTAATTTGGAATATGCATTCTCCGAAAGCCCACAACGCCTAAGAAAGCTTGTGTTTCCTTTTTGCTAGGTGGTGGGGATATGGCTTTTATTTTATTAATCATGTCCGTTGGGATCTGACGACATCCATCTTGCCATTTTATTCCTAAAAACTGGATCTTCTGTGCGGGTCCCTTGACCTCACTTTGTTTTATGGCAAAACCGGCCTTCAGAAGGATTTGAATTATTTTCTTCCCTTCCTCAAAAACTTCTTCTGCTGTGTTGCCCTGCACAATGATGTCATCCATGTATTGCAGGTGTTCTGGAGCCTCACCCTGTTCCAGTGCGGTGTGGATCAGTGCATGGCAAATGGTAGGGCTGTGTTTCCACCCCTGGGGCAGTCGGTTCCAGGTGTACTGGACACCCCTCCAAGTGAAAGCAAACTGTGGCCTGCACTCTGCCCCCAAAGGGATTGAGAAGAACGCATTAGCGATATCAATTGTGGCGTACCACTTGGCTGCCTTTGACTCCAGTTCCTATTGGAGTTCCAGCATGTCCGGCACGGCAGCACTCAGTGGCGGCGTGACTTCATTCAGGCCACAATAGTCTACTGGTAGTCTCCACTCTCCATTGGACTTTTGCACGGGGCATATGGGACTGTTAAAGGGTGAGCGAGCCTTGCTGATCACTCCTTGGCTCTCCAGTCGACGAATCAGCTCATGGATGGGAAACAGGGAGTTTCGGTTTGTGCGATATTGCCGCTGGTGCACCACTGCTGTAGCAATTGGTACTTGTTGTTCTTCAACCCTCAGCAACCCCACAACAGAAGGGTCCTCCGAGAGACCGGGCAAGGTGGACAGCTGTTTAATTTCCTCCATCTCCAGGGTAGCTATACCAAAAGCCCACCGGTACCCTTTTGGGTCCTTGAAATACCCTCTCCTGAGGTAGTCTATGCCAAGGATGCACGGAGCCTCTGGGCCAGTCACAAGGGGGTGCTTCTGCCACTCATTCCCGGTCAGGCTCACTTCGGCCTCCAACACAGTTAACTCCTGGGATCCCCCTGTCACTCCAGAAATACAAATGGGTTCTGCCCCTTTATAGCTTGATGGCATCAGGGTGCACTGTGCACCAGTGTCTACGAGAGCCTTATACTCCTGTGGATCTGATGTGCCAGGCCATCGAATCCACACAGTCCAGTAAACCCGGTTGTCCCTTTCCTCCACCTGGCCGGAGGCAGGGCCCCTCTAGTTCTGGTCATAGTATCCGCTTCTCACTTCTTGCAAACGTGAGTCAAGAATTCCTTCATTACAGTTCAAAGTAAGATCAGCCCTTCTACTCTGTCTGGGGAACTGTTCACTGGAAACTGGACCGTCGTGAGACAGGGTTTTCCTGAAAACTGGAGCAGCATTTTTCCTGAGAGAACCCCCTTGTGTGATTGTTTTTCCTTGCAACTCACGTACACGTGCCTTTAGGGTCAAGGTAGGTTTTCCATCCCACTGCCTCATGTCCTCTCCGTGGTCACGCAGGTAAAACCACAGGGTGCCCCGTGGTGTGTACTTTCGATATCCTCTCTCTTGAGCAGAAGAACGCTGACTCCTAATGTCTGAGATACAGGTCCGTACAGGTGGAGAATAGGACATATCCTCTTTGAGTTGCTGGACCTCCCAGGACAGTTTCTCCACAGCCGAGACAAGGGAGGAGGAGAGAATTTCTTCGTATTCCCAGAGTCTGCCAACCACGTCATTCACTGTTGGTGCTTCTTCCTCTTTCCAGCACAGTACTGCCAATGAATTGGCATGTGATGCTGTTGCACTCCGTACCAACTTCCTCCACATGGGTCGCGTGCACTGGACTTCATCCGGATCTTTGGGCATTTGGTCATTGTCCAGATCACTATAAACCAGGCTGAGGACCTGTGTCCCTTTTCCAATCGCTTTGTCAATGCCCCCTTCCCTAGCAAGGGATCCCAGCTGCTTCCCCTCTAATTCCAGGCTGCTGGCCCCATTATCAGAGGAGCCAGGTAACAATGTGCTCACCTGGATGACGGCTTCCACATATCTCGTAGCTCACTCAGGGATAGGGATCGGGTGGTTTCATCTCATTTATGAGTTCTTCCTCTTCCTCCTGCCCTCCTCCTGATGGCCTGCTTTTCCATCATCCCTTTCTAAATGACCTGACTTTTGCCTCCAAGATTTCTTCTTCTGTACAGGGGTGACGGATACCAGCAAGGGTTGGTCCTCTGGTTCAGCTGTAGTACCTGTTGCTGGGGTTGGAGGAGCCGCAGTCGTTTTGTCATCGGATCCGGAGACCTTCTTTCCCCCTTGAGGGTTCTGAATAGTGTTGAACAGGGCTCGGTAGGCATGGGCCAGGCCCCAGCCCCTTGCAGTAATCTGGGTCTCTCTGGAATTGCCAGGGTGACAGCATACATTTTCCAATAATTTTACTAGTTTTTCAGGATTCTGCACTTGTTCAGGGGTGAAGCTCCAAAACATTGGAGGTGACCACTGTCCTAGGTACTTGCCTATGCTTTCCCACACACCCTGCCACTCAAAACTATCCAGCCTCAGGGCAGATCTCTGGGTGGTATCCTTAAATAGTTTAAACTTAAACAAGGCCTGAAACATATTCAGAAGACATAGCAATAGGAACACGCTGGTTTCAGCATCCCAAAGATATCCAAAATCTTCCAGAGCTATTGTAATCAGCCTGGAGGAGAAGGGGAAGGTGAAGGAAGCTATCTCCCCTGTAAATTGGCTCTCCGAGGGGAAGGGGTAAAAAGTGTAATTATTAATAGTTTCCAAAGATAGCTCCCGAAGAACAGGAATGATGGCAGTGTGTTATCAACATTCTCCTCATACTAAATCCAAAACACAGCACTAGGAAGAAATCTAATGCTATCCCAGCGAAACCAGGACATAGATGATCAATTACAGCATACCAGTAGAATGACTATTCATAATTGAGCCGTGTTAGATCTGATGCTGGTAAAGGAGAAAGGCGTATGTGGAGTCGTGAACCGATGGGTAGATGAGTGCTGTGCCCACAAGCCGAATGTGTCAAGACCCCTTCAAGACCAGATCAACAAAATGACAGAAGTAGCAGAGGACTCAGAGGCAATTGTTGCTGCACTGGGGACTAATTGGTTGGGGAAAGTTTTCGATGTGTTTGGGTTTTCTTTATCAGGATGGCTAACCAGCCTTCTCCAATCTCTGATAATGGTAGTAGTTGTGATTGTTGTGATTTGTATTGTTATAACTTGTGTTAAAGCGCACAACAATGAAATCTATATTAATCTGTTTGTCTAATTGGTGTTCCTTTAGACTCTGTTGGTACAACTGATGTTCCAGTACGACCTTAAACTGAGAAATGAAGATTCACGGTGAGCACTGACCTCACCGAGACTGCGCTCCCTTTTAACTTTGGAGGCAAGAGGTGACTGTACCACCACTCCAAGGAAACCAGTCGAATGGTGACTGTGGTCAGGGGGTGGATTGTGTGGCGGGTGCACCCACCCCAATCAAAGACCGTAGGCATCAGGACCACTGCATCCTTAATTTCATGCCCTTAATTTAGCGCCTTTAAGGTGGCAAGTACCAACCATCACGTACACAGTTTGGGTCAGTAATTATGGTCATGTATACACCTCGGGTGAGGAGTAAGAAAGTTAAGGCTCTCAGCCACTCAGAGTTGACCACAGGTCAGATTCAACTGGGGTATAAATGGAGCCCCACCAGAGGGCAAGTTGAGTGGGTCCTCCTCGGAGCAGCGGGACTGCAGTCGGGGACTCTCCCCTTGGGTCGGGACACTGCCCAAGGAACCTCCTCAAGGTTGAGAGCCCTCATCTTATAAGCCAGTGACTGTGCACATTTTAGATGCTCATTTCTGAACCCGGCCGTGAAGTCTAAATTCCCTGTACACCATCCTGAACCTGTGGTTTAGTGATGTTGTCGGAGTGTTGAATGATTTTGATGAGCCTCATTTCAAGTTACTTTGCTGCTAAACAATTTTTGCTTAAATCAAGTTTATTTTTGAATCTATCACCTGCTTAATTTGATTTTGTGAGCCTCCACAACATGGGGACACTGCAAGGCACAAGGGCATGGAAGAGATGGTGGGAAAAGGGACTACTGGGGGTCTCCGGTCCAGGCTCCCACCAAAGCCTGGGGAATCACCAACCGCAGGTCGGCTGTGACTTTGTAGAGCTGAAACCTGAAAACCTCCAAACATGGAGAGCACAGAGAGTCTCTGGGTGTCCTGCTGCACTGCAGCATCACCTCCTAGCCAGTTTTTCCTGAGGCCCAGTCTGAAGCCCCTGGGAAGAAGCTTGTGGCTGTTGTCTCTGCCATAGCATCTGCCATTGCAGAAGAGCTTGGCTCCACCACCTCTCCAGGCAGGTGTCGCCTGCTTTTAGACTGCCCTGTGCCTCCCCTTCAGCAGACTAAAGAGGCCCAGTTGCCTCAGCCTCTCCACACAGCTCAGGTGCTTTAGGCTCCTAAGCCCATGGTAACAGCCTTCCTCTGGACCTTCTCCAGTTTCTCCATCCTCCTTTCAAGATGGGAAACCCATGGGCTCCTAGGGCATCCACCAGAACTCCCATGCCCTTCTCCTCAGAACAATCCTCAGCCAGTCAGGTCCCAGCCTGTCCTGATGCACGCGGTTCTTCCGACCCAGTGCAGACCTTGGCCCCTTTGCCTTTAAAACTTCAGGAGGTTTCTGTTGGCCATGTCCCCATGTGTGTCGAGGTCCCTCTTGACTGAAACTCCAACACGTCTGCAGTTAAGGTTTGTGGGCCAGTGTCTCAAACAAGATAACAAGATGGGGAATTGCAGGACACTACAAGTACTGAAAGAGAATGATGTGCTTAATGGAATTGCTAAACAAGGTTGAAAACCAGCAACCATCTCAGAAATGCCAAAAGAGGGAACGAAAGAAGAAATGCACGTCCAATGGGGAAAGGTTTCAGAGGGTAGGCTGTTCTTTTTGGAGGGTATTAGGATAAGAAAAGAGAAGCACTTGTAATTTCAAGGAATGAAGAGAGAAGCAAAGGATGCTGTTGGCTGCCTTTGGTGATGGCTCCCGTTTTGCCTAATGAAATCCAAGGACCACCAGAGCTTTTCCCACAGAGCTGCTACCAGTCACAAAGCCCCTGGTCTCTGTCATTGCACAGGATTGGTGCACATCAAGGCAGGACTTGCAAATTTGTCTTTACTGGACATCATGATGTTACTTTTTGCAAATCCCTCTGGCCTTTCTTTGTCCTTCATGATGGCAGGCCTGATCTCCACTGCAGAGTCTGCTTTCCTCAATATAGTGTCCATCTACAAATGCGATGAAAAAGCACTCGCTCATCTCCTGCAGGCCATTAAAAGCACGTTAAAGAGGGCAGGTGGCAGGACAGACCCCTGCAGGACCCTACGAGCTCGATGCCTGCAGGCAGAGTACCACGCATTGATCATGTCCCTCTGAGCCCGACCATCCATCTGGTTATTTACCCATCTACTTATCCACCCATGCAGACCAAAATATACGACCTTGGGCACAAGAATATTGTGGGTGGGTGATGTGGAAAACTTCACTGACCTCCAGGTGAAAAGACAACCACTGGTCTCCCTGTGTCCAGCAGTCCTGTCCTTTCATCACAGAAAGCAAAGTGGATGGTGAGAGACAAGCTAAATCCAGTAAATCCAGTCACCTTCTCTTTCAGACCCCCAGAAATGGGATCTGAGGGAACACGATCTGGGGCACAGCCTTCCGCTCCTCTGCACATCCTTGGGGCAGGTTTGAAAGGTGCGTGCAAGGTTTGGGTGCCGCGAGTCATCAGGGAATCCCCACAGACACCACCACCTTTGAAAGATGCTGGAGAGTGGCTTCACTGTGACGTTGGGCTGCTCTCTCAGTTCCCTGGGATGCCTCCCCTCCTGTCCCCTCGACTGGTAAGGATTGTGTTGGCTCAAGTGATCCCTGACTTGATCCCCATGCACCGCTGCTTGATCTCCTCCAGAGTCTTGCCCTGAGTCCCAGAGGCCTGGCAGACCTTGCTGGGGAAAACTGAGGCAAAGAGGACACAGAGAACCTCAGATCTATCTCCTCCTGCTCTCATAACATTCAGCAGTGGCCACACAGCATCTTTGTTTCTTCTTTAACTGTGCCTGAAGCAGTGAACGCTCCTTCTGGTGCCCTTCAATGGCCTTTCAAGTTCAGAGGGAGTTTCGATCTGGAGCCTTGCTGAGCTTGGAGGATGCTGTCCTTGAAGAGCAGCTGTCCTGAGCTCTGCAACCATGTCACAGCTCTGTCTCCTCAGGAGCAGCTCCAGCTCATCCTGCCTGTGGCCCTGGCTGAGGCCATTGCTGCACGTTTGGGCTGGAGCCCTGCAGCTGTGGAAGCAGGCAAGCTCGTCCCTGCCCTAAGGAAACCTGGTCCCAAGCGCCCAAGACCCCCTGTGTGCAAAGACTTTGCTTCAGAGCAGAGACGTGGCGTGGACAACAGAGAGCTGAATGTCTTTCGAGCCCTAGGACTACAAAGCCACACTGAAATGCCTATTTCATTCACGTGAGGATATCCCCCAGCTTGGAGAAATTAGGTCTTTGCTTGTCACCTTCCTGGGAGTCCTGTCTAATGCTGGGACAAAGAAAGGGGATTCTCATGCCCAAGTCTTTTCCTGAGAGGAGAAGTAAGTGTCTCTGCACAGCTAAGGGAGGGAAGATCAGGGATGACTTCAGGCTGTTTCCCAGCAGGTTCCCCTGGAGCTCCAGGGACCCCTCGAGGGAGCCGCGAGGGGCAGAGCAAGTGCTGCCTTGGGCTGGTCCTCTGCTGCTGAGCTGGGCTGGGCTCCTGGAAGGAGGGAGCTCCTGGCAAGTGGGCAGTGCTGCAGAGAGACAGCTCTGCCCAGGAGCAGCTCCTCTGCAAAGCGCAGCAGGGCTGAGGGCACTGCCTGCAGGCAGCGAGGGGAGGGAGCGAGGCAGAGAGAGCGTAAAGGCAGTCTGGAATGGGAGGATGCTGAGAGCTCACTGCGCGGAGAGATCTTCACAGCCCTCTACCTGGTAAGTGCCTGGGTGCAGGACAATGTAGCTGGTGTTCCTGGAGGGATATCCAAAAGCTGGTACATGCCACAGCAACTATGATCTTTCAGGAGGACTCTCACAGCTTCCCTGCTGTAGAGGAGGAGGAGGTGCTGCAGAGCAGGGCTTCCCTGCTGCACCGTCAGAAGGAGAGGGCATGACGGCTGCCTTCTCCCGGGCACTGCTCCAGGGTGTGAAGGCGTGTGTGCAGGCAGGGGTGGCCAGGGCTGTCCTTCTGAGCAGGGTCCCTGCACCCCAGGGGGCTGAGCACCAGGGCAGGGACTCTGCCGCCTGCCAGGCTCAGCACTCAGCCTGCCCGGGGAGCTCCCCACGATGCTGTGGGGAGAAGCTGTGTGTGGAAGGAGTGAGCCCCACCAGGGCAGGGTCCTTCTGCTGTCCAGAGGGTGCAGCGTGGGTCAGGGCTACTCAGGCTTCTCCATCACCCGGAGGACATTTGCAGAGGGTCATGTTAAAGATGGGTGTCGAGGTAGGGGATTACCTGAAAGGGAAGCAGTGTGTGCTTTGAGTTTTCTCCCCTGGGTTGTCTGGGTGGGCAGTGGGAGATGGGAATTGATTGCTCTGCTCTGGAGTAGGCAATGAGACCCCAGTTCTCGTTAGGACTTGCCTGAGCTGCTCCTTAGCCCCTGCACACACCGAGATGTCCCTGGGCAGTGCCCTGCTGCCAGGAGGTGTCTGCAGGGCAGAGCTGAGCACGCAGCAGGGCGGATGGGCTCTGTGAGCATGAAGAGGGAGGAGCCGTGAGGGCAGAGAAACAGGTCCTGGCCCAGAAGAGCTCCAGGCAGCAGAGCCATGGGCAGCGAGGAAGAGAGAACTGCTCCCAGAAAGGCCATGGGAGGAGAGGTTCAGGCACTTCCCTGCCATCCCCTGCAGTGCAGATGCTTTCCCTGGAGCAACCCCCTGCTCTCCTCACTCACACAGCAGAGCCTCTGCCCTTCATGACATGGACACTTGACCATGAGTTTCCTTCCCAGCAGCCTGACCACCAAAGAGGAGAAAAACTCAAGTCTCTGACTGTGTCTCCCTCCCCTGCCTCCCTTGGCAGGGGAACTTTGGCACGTTCTCCTCTTCTCCCTGCCGCCCTTGTTCTTACTGTGACACTCACTGCTGTGGGGGGGGAGGATTCAAGTGCAGCTCAGACACCAACGCTGTGTCTACTCTCATGCCCGTCTGTCCGTGGAGGAAAAGCATCCAACTCGCACCCTGTTAACGTTTGGGGCTCTGGGTACTGCAGGGTGTGCGGCTGGCACACATCTCACCCTCCTTCCAGGACACAGGAAATGTAGGAGAGTTGAGTCTTTCCTTGGGAGGTCCTGCTGGGCTGCAGGCTGCCCGCCAGTAGGGCAAAGCTCTCCCGTGGCATCTCTATGTCATGCAAGAGCCCCATGGAGAAGACACCTCGGTGCTAAGGCCATTGAAATGCTGCTGGGTGGCTGTATGTGGGCAGCTGTAAGGAGCCCTCTGTGTCCGTGGTTGGGAGGGGAGAGCTGAGATCCTCCTCAGGTACAATGGGGTGAGGGCTTTGGAGATGTGCACTCAGAACGTGGATTCCTCTGCTCCCAGCAGTGTCCGGTTTCTTTCGGGGGAACACGCGAGTGCCCTAGTCCTCCAGCTGAAAGAGCTGCCAGCACAGGGCAGCTGAGATCAGGGCTGATGGACAGAGCGGCTGTCCTCACTCTGCACTGAGGGACAGTCCCTTTGCCTCTCAGGACCCACACAATTTCACTTGCAGTGCAGCAGAAACGCCCGGGATTTCTGCATTAGAAACTCTGCTCAGTTGTGGTGGGGCAACCAGACCAGAAGGCACAAACCAAAACCCTCACAGCTCTGCTCTGCAGGCAGGTGAATTGGCAGCGACAATGCTGAGAAGCTCTTTGATATCACGAGTGGATTTAATCTGAGATCACTCCATGTTCCTGTTTCCCTACTGCTGTGGGGCAGGACTGACTCCTCCAGAGCCCAGAGCAGAGCCTGCGGCTCCCTGGGGCACCCTCAGCCAGCACCAACCAGAGCTTGTGCAAGGGACCTGCCAAAGGTCTTCCTGAATGGAGAGAGACACTTTGGGGGTGTCCTATGAGAAATGGCTTTGATTTTGCTCAGAGAAGTCTCTCCTAACTTGTCACTGTCTTTTCCCTCTTGGACAGTCCCCCATGCCCAGAGGCAGCAGATGTCCAACACCAGCTCCATCACCCACTTCCTCCTCCTGGCCTTCGCAGACACGCGGGAGCTGCAGCTCTTGCACTTCTGGCTCTTCCTGGGCATCTACCTGGCTGCCCTGCTGGGCAACAGCCTCATCATCACGGCCATAGCCTGCGACCACCGCCTCCACACCCCCATGTACTTATTCCTCCTCAACCTCTCCATCCTTGACCTGGGCTCCATCTCCACCACTGTTCCCAAATCCATGGCCAATTCTCTCTGGGACACCAGGGCCATCTCCTACGCAGGATGTGCTGCACAGGTCTTTCTGTTTGTCTTGATGATCACGGCAGAGTATTATATTCTCACCTTCATGGCCTATGACCGCTATGTTGCCATCTGCCAACCCCTGCACTACGGGACACTCCTGGGCAGCAGAGCTTGTGTCCACATGGCAGCAGCTGCCTGGGGCATTGGGTTTCTCACTGCTCTGCTGCACACTGCCAATACATTTTCACTGCCCCTCTGCAAGGGCAATGCTGTGGACCAGTTCTTCTGTGAAATCCCCCAGATCCTCAAGCTCTCCTGCTCACACACCTACCTCAGGGAAGTTGGGCTTATTGTGGTTAGTCTTTCTTTAGGTTTTGGTTTTTTTATTTTAATTGTGCTGTCCTACGTGCAGATCTTCAGGGCTGTGCTGAGGATCCCCTCTGAGCAAGGGCGGCACAAAACCTTCTCCATGTGCCTCCCTCACCTGGCCGTGGTCTTCCTGTTTGTCAGCACTATCATATTTGCCTACCTAAAGCCTCCCTCCATCTCTTCCCCATCCCTGGATGTGGTGGTGACAGTTTTGTACGCGTTGGTACCTCCAGCAGTCAACCCCCTCATCTACAGCATGAGGAACAAGGAACTCAAGAATGCCCTGAGGAACCTGATTCGAGAAGTAGTATTTCAGCAGAAATAAGCTGCCCATCTCTCTTCACAAGGTTTCTCCAAGTGATCTCAGGAAACTTGTGTCCTTTGGGCATTGTACTGGTTATAATCGTGTTAGTTACAAAATGTTTGCTTTCATCCTCCTTCTCAAGAGGATGAAGCCAGCCTGTCTGGCCCAAAGGCCTTCTCTCCATGAGTCTATCACTGCGCTAATGCTGGCCTCCTCTGTGGCATGTCTGTAAATAAAGGGGATTGCCTGTGTGCAGCGTGTGCAGCTTGGGCTCTTCATTCCACAGTGGAGTGCAGAATACGCTCAGGGAATTGCAGGCTAAAAGGCCCTGCTGTTGGGCTTGGGTGCTGCATTGGCTTAGGGGGACAAGGGCATGGCTTGATGTGTGAGGGAATGAGGGCTGGGGTGAGCCTTCACTTTACTGGTGCCCAATGCCATGGAGATCCTGGACGGTCAAAAGGCATCTGCCTGAGGCTCTCTCACATATGGCAGGGCTGGTCAAAGATGCCCGACCTTCTGATGGGGGATCTGAACCCACCAGGAGAGCACAGGGCATCTCTGGGTGCCTCGGGGTGGAAAGTGAATGGAGGTTTCCAAAACTTCCCCAAAAGTGGAGTCACCCAAAGGAAAAGGGCTAACCTGAAGGATGCACAGCCCAATGGGGCTCTGCAATGCCAGAGAGGCAGCAGAGACAAAGCAGGCACGAGGAAGGCAGCCTGAAGAGTGCTTCACATCATCTTCAGTGAGGAGCCATGGGCTGGATCCAGTGACACACCTGAACACATCCTGAAAGCGTGGATAGGGCCTGTGATTTCTCGGAGTATCACAGCCCCAGAGCCATGGGAGAAACCTGTCCGGGGCAGTGATGCCTGTCTGGCCAGATCTGCTTCACTTCCGCACCAGCATGGCCAGGATGGAGTCAGCCCATGGTGCCAGGGCAGCTCTGCAGAGCAGCAGCACCAGCTCCGGGCCCTGTGAGCACCTCAGGGGAGGGAGCCAGCAACAACTGGCCAGGCCAGCACGGACACACTCCCCTGGGGGAAAGGCTCTCTGTGGAGCAGGGGTTTCCCTGGAGAAGAGTGGAGCACCACGCGTGGGTCAGAAAGAAGGCAAGAAGCAGGAGAAAGAGGTTTTTCTGTTCAGCAGCTTGGGGCAGCTCCTGTGCCACTGGACCTGGGGGTGGGGGTGGCACCGGCTGTGTGGGGGCTCTTCTGGAAAGGACACAACAATACACCAAGTGTGACGGAACCAATTCCTTGGGCCATTGCTGGCCTCGAGCCCTGGGAGTGATGGGGAGGATGAGAGCCCCTCCCCACCCCCAGGAGCTTCTGGTCCTTCCGAGAGGCTGGGGCTGTGGTGGGAGTGCCCAGAGCTCTGCAGCACCCTGCAGCAGGCACTGCTGTGGGGCAAGCCCAGGCTGAGACTCACATGGAGCCTGCTGCCAACCAGCAACCCCAGACCCCTTTCTGCGGGGCTGCTCTCCAGCCAGTCCCCTCCCACTCTGTACTTGTGTCCGGAGTGTTACTCCGTCCCGGGTGCAGATCCCGGCATTTGGACTCGTTGAATGTCATGCCCTTCAGGATGACTGCTCAATGCTCCAACCTAGCCGGATCCCTCGGCAAGGCCTCTCGTCCCTCGAGAGAGTCAACAGCACCTCCCAGTTTGGGATCATCAGCAAACTTGCTAACAACGGATTCCACTCCTGCCTCCAGATCATTGAGAAATACATTGAACATTGATAAATGTATAGAACTGGCCCCAGGATGGAGCCCTGAGGAACACCACTGGTGACCAGCTGCCAGCCAGATGCAGCAGCCCCGTTCACCTCGACACTTTGAGCCCTGCCGTCCAGCCAGTTCTTCACCCGTGAGTGCTCCGGGAACCCCCTCATCTCACGGCTGGACACCTTGCCCAGAAGGATGCTGTGAGGGACGGTACCAAAAGCCTCTCCGACATCCAGAAAAACGACATCCACTGCCTTCTCTTCATCCACGAGGCAGGTGACCTTATCATAGAAGGATATCGGATTGGTTAAACATGACTTTCCCTTTGTGAACCCATGCTGACTGTGCCTGATGATTGCATTGTCCTTTAAATGCCTTTCCATGGCACCCACAATCCTAGAATCCTAGAATATCTCAAGTTGGAAGGCACCCAGAAGGGTCATCCAACTCCCTGCTCCTCACAGCACTACCAAAAACTAAACCATATGACTTTCATAAATCTAAACAAATTGGCAAATATCAATTTTTATACAAAACCACCCCCAGTGCTATGAAGATTCCCTCCATGGCACTGAACTATATCTGTCACTCTTCTCTAGTGGCACTAAGAAAACAGAAACAACCTCTAAAATCTTGCTGCAGGGGAGGTCAGAATCAGATGTTGCCTATGGAAAATTTTATAACAGCCATATCTAAAACTCTGTAGTGCTTTATCTGGAATAAACACCTCTCCTCCTTCAGTAAGTTACGTCATCTCCTTCGGAGCAGGTTTCCTCTCTTTGTACCTAACGTACACCATTGCAACTGGCACGTTGTGCATCAGAAGAGATCAGCACTTCAAGAACTGCCCTCTCTGTCAACAGTGCAGAGCTCTTGCTGAGCCACTGGTCATACTCAGTGCTAATACACAATAAACTAAACCATTCCATACTCCTTTCTTGTCATTGAACCATTTTTCTGTACAGGCTTGTGCTTATTTTTAAAAGCCAGTCGTCGCACAGATGCTGCTAAAATTCCTGCAGAACAGTAGGTTCTTGCCTTGGGACTCTCTTTTTCTACGTACAGTAGCAGAAAATTCTTGAGGTCATTCATTCAATTCCCACAATTTTTAAAATAATCAATTGTCATGGTTTAACCCCAGTCAGCAACTGAGCCCCACACAGCCACTCACTACCCGTGGTGGGATAGGGGAGAGAATCGAAAGTGTAAAAGTGAGAAAACCCGTGGGTTGAGATAAAAACAATTTAATAATTTTTAAAAAGACATAATAATATTATAACAACTAAAAAAACAATAATAAAAAATTGTAAGGAAAAAAAAAATACAAAGAGAGCAAAAAATAAAACCCAAGAAGGACAAATTATCCAAATGAAAACAATTACCCCCCAGCAATCCCAGTGGTCCTCCGCCAACCTCCCCCCTAGTTTTATTGCTGAGCATGACGTCATATGGTATGGAATATCCCTTTGGTCAGTTGGGATCATCTGTCCTGGCTATGTCCCTTCCCACCTTCTTGTGCACCCCCAGCCCACTCCCTGGTGAGGTGGGGTGAGAAGCAGAAAACAGCCCTGTGTTATCCACACTGTTTCCAGCACAAATCCAAAACACAGCCCCATACCAGCTACTCTGAAGAAAATTAACTCTATCCCAGCCAAAACCAGCACAGCAATTTATATTATGATCTTCTCCATGGTTTTTCCTGGTACTGAGGTCAGACCAACAGGTCTGTCGTTTCCTGGGTCTTCCCTCTCGCCCTTCTTGCGTACGTTGGAATTATGTTGGCTAGCTGCCAGTCAGTGGGGACCTCCCAAGGCTCCCCAGACCTTTGGTAGGTGATCGAGAGGGGTCCTGCCGTGACATCCCCTAGCTCCTCCAGTACTCTGGGATGAATCCCAAAAGGCCCCGTGGCCTTGTGAACATGCAGCTGGTACAACTGGTCCCTTTCAATTTCAAGGTGCTCAAAGGGACTGTGCTGCTTTTGGCTGGGAAAGGGTATAGTCCTTTGCAGCCATCCCATGGGAAGAAATAGATCTTGGTAGGAGTAGAGGTGGTATCAGGACTGACTATGGCTACAGCTGTTAGCACCACCACCGGAGATCAGACGGTCCAAGCTTTAAGAAAGTGGTTTAGTATTTTACCCACTCCCGAGAGCATTCAAAGAGCATTCTTGCACAGTGGTGCAAGACTGGGCTTGAGGGGAAGGCATCAAATGGGTGTTCCATACACCATATTATCCTCAGGCTAATGGTATAGTTGAAATAACTAATGCTTTGATTAAAAGACATGCCAATGTCTCACGCCACAACTGGGACATACGATTACCACAGGCAGTCTTTATTTTTAACAACTGCTGGGGAAATTATGGAAACCCAAAAAATTCTACGGGACCATTAATGGGAGACGACCCTATACTGGGCAAAAAAGGGACCAGTTCCCACTACAGGCGTACATGGGTCAACCTGTAATGGTGAAGCTACCCTCCTTCGCATTGTACCCATGACCCTGGCAAAGCCCAAAGCCTTATATGCCTGGGACGCTCTGGACGGGAACGGGAAAACCCACCGTATTAATGCTCAGTGGATAAGCCCTGACTTCTAACCCTGAAGCCTGCGTTCAAGCCCGAGGCCCAGCTCTGTGTTTTCTTAGAGGACAATGGAAAAGCGGACTGCCTTGGTGCTCCTACTGGCAATGGTGACAATGACCAACAGAAACAACCAGGACCTGGGCAGCAATATGGTAGCAAAAATGATCGTAGGATTTGCCCAAATGATGAACTTAACCTCTGTAACGGTTTGCCTGCCCACACCCAAGTCAGCAGAAGACCCTTTACCAAGTTTTGTGTAGGACATTAACGTATCGCCAAGAAAGAAGGCAAGAAGGGGGATAAACAGGTTTTCTGTTCACCAGCTTGGGGCAGCTCCTGTGCCACTGGACCTGGGGGGTGAGGGTGAGACAATAGAACACCAAGAGTGACTGACCCAATTCCTTGGGCCATTGCAGGTGTCGTAGTTTAACCCCAGCCAGCAAATAAATACCATGCAGCCGCTTGCTCAACCCCCACCTCTGGTTGGATGGGGGAGAGAATCAGGAGGGCACAAGTAGGAAAACTCACAGGTTGAGATAAAAACAGTTTAATAATGGCAATAAAACAAAGTAGAACAGTAATAATAACAACGATAACAACAACAATAATGGAATATATACAAAGCGGGCGATGCACAATGCAACTGCTCACCACTCGCTGACAACGTGTCGCAAACAGGTAGCGAGCCACCCCTTCCCCCCCAATTTTTATACTGACCATGATGTCACATGGTATAGAATACCCCATTTGCGACCTGGGTCAACCGCCCTGGCTATGCCCCATGCCCCAGCTTCCCCTGCACTTGGCAGAGCATGGGAGGCTGAAAAGTCCACAGTGCCGCACCACCCAGCAACAACCAAAGCATCAATTGGCCATCAACACTCCTCTCATACCAAACCCAAAACACAGCACACCCCCACCAAGCTACTGGGAAGAAAGTTAACTCTGTCCCAGCTGAAACCAAGACAGTATCCACCCCGTATTCTATACTATCTACGTCATGCTCGGGTCTCACATTTTCCAATACTTTCCAATTAACCATCACCACTTTTCCTGCCTTTTGATATATACACACAGATATCATTCCCTTAGTCCATGGGCCATCCCCCTCAAATGTCCATTCAGTCCATTTAATCCATGACTTTGGGCTCCATCTGTCATAACAGTCTTTCAGGGCAGGAGAGACAGTGTGTGGTGTTGGACTGGGGCATCCTGAAGCCAGGTCTGGTTCCATTATCGCTGCGCTCATCCGGTCCTGTCATGGTGGCACTTTGCTCGGTTTCATCAGAGTTCATTCTTCATTAATCTGGGTGATGTTTACTGCTATACCATTGATATGACATATAGCAACCATGGAAATGATGACATACAGTATTATACAGTATCATACAATTCAGTTCATTGGCTATTTTCACCCAAAATCAAATCCCCTTGAGGTACACACTGGACTTCCCCATCCTTTCACATCACCCACCAAGTGCACCCAGGTCCTGGAGCAAAAGCAATCCCACGGATGGGTTTTCCCTTGCCAGAGGCAGGAGTAACCCAGATCGTCTTCCCCAGCATATTTCTTATGTGCACGACAGGGACTTTATCTCCATCTACAGTACGTAAGGGTTTTGGTTGGGCAGGGCAGCTCGATTAACAGGTTCCCTAGTCTTGACTAACCAGGTGGCTTTTGCTAAATGGGCTTGACTGTCCCACCACCCATTGCTCTCAGCATAGTCTTTAGCAGCCCGTTGTATCGTTCGATTTTCCCAGAGGCTGGTGCATGGTAGGGGATGTGATAGACCCACTCAATGCCATGCTCTTTGGCCCAGGTGTCTATGAGGGTGTTTCGGAAGTGAGTCCCATGGTCTGACTCAGTTCTTTCTGGGGTGCCATGTCGCCATAGGACTTGTTTTTCAAGGCCCAGGGTGGTGTTCTGGGTGGTGGCATGGGGCACAGGGTATGTTTCTAGCCAGCCGGTGGTTGCTTCCACCATGGTGAGCACATAGCGCTTGTCATGGCGGGTTTGTGGGAGTGTGATAGAATCAATCTGCCAGGCCTCCCCATATTTGTATTTCAACCATCGTCCCCCATACCAAAGAGGCTTTACTCGCTTGGCTTGCTTGATTGCAGCACGTTTCACGTTCATGGATAACCTGTGCAATAGCGTCCATGGTCAAGTCCACTCCTCGGTCATGAGCCCATCTATATGTTACCTCTCTTCCATGATGGCTCGAAGTGTCATGGGCCCATGGGGCTATAAGTAATTCACCCTTATGTTGCCAGTCCAGATCCACCTCAGACAATTCCATCTTAGCAGCCTGATCCACCTGCTGGTTGTTTTGATGTTCCTCAGTGGCCCGACTCTTGGGTACGTGAGCATCTACGTGACGTACTTTTACAGCCAGGTTCTCTACTCGGGCAGCAATATCTTGGCACAACGCGGCAGCCCAGATGGGTTTACCTCTGCGCTGCCAGTTGTTCTGCTTCCACTGCTGCAGCCACCCCCACAGGGCATTTGCCACCATCCATGAGTCAGTATAGAGATAAAGTACTGGCCATTTTTCTCGTTCAGCAATGTCCAAGGCCAGCTGCATGGCTTTCACCTCTGCAAACTGATTTGACTCACCTTCTCCTTCAGCAGTTTCTTTGACTTGTCATTTGGAGTCCATACAGCAGCTTTCCTCCTCCCATGTTTTCCCACAAGGCAACAGGACCCATCAGTGAACCGGGCATATTGCTTCTCGTTTTCTGGTAGTTTGTTATACAGTGGGGCCTCTTCAGCACGCGTCACCTCCTCCTCTGGGGATATTCCAAAATCTTTGCCTTCTGGCCAGTTTGTGATCACCTCCAAGATTCCTGGGCGACTGGGGTTTCCTATTCGGGCCCGTTGTGTGATCAGCGCGACCCACTTACTCCACGTAGCATCGATTGCATGATGTGTAGAGGGGACGCTCCCTTTGAACATCCAGCCCAGCACCGGCAGTGGGGGTGCCAGGAGGAGCTGGGCTTCAGTACCAACCACTTACGAAGCAGTTCGAACCCCTTCATATGCTGCCAATATCTCCTTCTCAGTTGGAGTGTAGCGGGCCTCGGATCCTCTGTATCCCCGACTCCAGAACCCTAAGGGTCGACCTCGAGTCTCCCCTGGTGCTTTCTGCCAGAGGCTCCAGGTAGGGCCATTCTCCCCGGCTGTGGTGTAGAGCACATTCTTTACATCTTGTCCTGCCCGGACTGGCCCAAGGGCTCCTGCATCAACTATCTCCCATTTAATTTGTTCAAAGGCTTGTTGTTGCTCAGGGCCCCATTTGAAGTCGTTCTTCTTCCTGGTCACTCGATAGAGAGGGCTTACGATCTGACTGTAATTTGGAATATGCATTCTCCAAAAGTCCACAACGCCTAAGAAAGCTTGTGTTTCCTTTTTGCTAGTTGGTGGGGACATGGCTGTTATTTTATTAATCATGTCCATTGGGCTCTGATGACGTCCATCGTGCCATTTTATTCCTAAAAACTGGATGTCCTGTGCAGGTCTCTTGACCTTACTTTGTTTTATGGCAAAACCAGCCTTCAGAAGGATTTGAATTATTTTCTCCCCTTTCTCAAAAACTTCTTCTGCTGTGTTGCCCCATTTAATGATGTCATCCATGTATTGCAGGTGTCCTGGAGCCTGTTCCAGTGCGGTGTGGATCAGTGCATGGCAAATGGTAGGGCTGTGTTTCCACCCCTGGGGCAGTTGGTTCCAGGTGTACTGGACGCCCCTCCAAGTGAAAGCAAACTGTGGCCTGCACTCTGCTGCCAAAGGGATGGAGAAGAACACATTATCAATGTCAGTTGTGGCGTACCACTTGGCTGCCTTTGACTCCAGTTCCTATTGGAGTTCCAGAATGTCCAGCACGGCAGCACTCAGTGGCAGCGTGACTTCGTTCAGGCCACTAGAGTCTACTGGTAGTCTCCACTCTCCATTGGACTTTCGCACTGGCCATATGGGGCTGTTATAAGTGTGAGCGGGTCTTGCTGGTCACTCCTTGGCTCTCCAGTCGATGAATCAGCTTATGGATGGGAAGCAGGGAGTCTCGGTTGGTGCAATATTGCCACTGGTGCATCACTGTGGTAGTGATTGGTACCTGCTGTTCTTTAACCCTCAGCAACCCCACAACAGAAGGGTCCTCCGAGAGACCGGGTAAGGTGGACAGCTGTTTAATTTCCTCCGTCTCCAGGGCAGCTATACCAAAAGCCCACCGGTACCCTTTTGGGTCCTTGAAATACCCTCCCCTGAGGTAGTCTATGCCAAGGATGCACGGAGCCTCTGGGCCAGTCACAAGGGGGTGCTTCTGCCACTCATTCCCGGTTAGGCTCACTTCGGCCTCCAACACAGTTAACTCCTGGGATCCCCCTGTCATTCCAGAAATACAAATGGGTTCTGCCCCTTTAGAGCTTGATGGCATCAGGGTACACTGTGCACCAGTGTCTACGAGAGCCTTATACTCCTGTGGCTCTGATGTGCCAGGCCATCGAATCCACACAGTCCAGTAAACCCGGTTGTCCCTTTCCTCCACCTGGCCGGAGGCAGGGCTCCTCTAATCCTGGCCATAATATCTGTTTCTCACTTCTTGCAAACGCGAGTCAAGAATTTCTTCATTACAATTACAATCCAAAGTAAGATCAGCCTTTCTACTGTTTCTGGGGAACTGTTCACTGGAAACTGAACCGTCGTGAGACAGGTTTTTCCTGAAAACCAGAGCAGCATTTTTCCTGGGAGAACCCCCTGGTGTCATTGTTTTTCCTTGCAACTCACATACCCGTGCCTCTAGGGTCAAGGTAGGTTTTCCATCCCACTGCCTCATGTCCTCTCCATGGTCAAGCAGGTAAAACCACAGGGGGCCCCGTCATGTGTACTTTCTATATCCTCTCTCTTGAGCAGAAGAACGCTGACTCCAAATGGCTGAGATACTGGTCCGTACAGGTGGAGAATAAGACATATCCTCTTTGAGTTGCTGGACCTCCCTGGACAGTTTCTCCACAGCCGAGACAAGGGAGGAGGAGACAGTTTCTTCGTATTCCCGGAGTCTGCCAACCACGTCATCCACCGTTGGTGCTTCTTCCTCTTTCCAGGACAGTACAATTGGCACACGATGCTGGTGCGCTCCGTACCAACTTGCGCCACATGGGTCGCGCGCACTGGACTTCATCTGGATCTTTGGGCGTTTGGTCATTTTCCAGGTCACTATAAACCACCTCCAGCACACCTAATTCTCTCAAGTACTGGATACCTCTCTCCATAGTGGTCCATTTGCCTAGGCGATATAGAACATCTTCCTTGAAGGGATACCTTTCCTTCATGCCTGACAGCAGTCGCCTCCAGAGGCTGAGGGCTTGTGCCCCTTTTCCAATTGCTTTGTTAATGCCCCCTTCCCTGGAAAGTGATCCCAGCTGTTTGGCTTCCTTCCCCTCTAATTCCAGGCTACTGGCCCCATTATCTCTCTGTCTAAAACTGTTCTTGTATGGAAATCCCTTGTGAAAGGTGGACCACATTAGATCTGCTTGGACGTAGCATACAGCTGGGGAGAAAGTTTTAAAGTTTATTAAATTGTGTCATGTTTAACTTTTGTTTGTTGGTAATGAAGAGAAACCTTTCTGTGCCTGTGGGCAGCCCAGTTCTCTAAGGAAAACGGGGGGAGCTGGGGTAAAGGAGCTGTAACACCCAGCTGCAGTGGAGAAGTCTTGTGTGAAGAAAAGTGATGCAAGTCCCAGGTGGCCGATGAGGGCATGGGTGGGCTTGGGGAGGTGAGGAGCAAGGTTGTCCATACAGACCTCAAGGGACTGCTTTTCCTTCCTTTCCAGACCTCCCTAGGAGACAGCTTGGACCTATAGCCCTTCTTCAGGAGGTTGAAAAATGAGACAAAGTAGCCTTAAGAAGCAGAACTGATTTTTTATTAAGTACTCACTGAACTCTTCCTCTTAACCTCCCTCACTGAAACATCTCCAATTAGCTGTACAAGACATGAAGACTTGAACAAAAGTATAGGAACAGCAAGGCCCATTAGGGCTTTCTGCATTGTAATGAGCCCCAGGGTGCCTTTGGTGCTGAGCCCATGAACCTGAGATGCTGAGAGGAGATGACCTCTCCAGAAGTCAAAGTCAGAAGCAAAACCCAAAGTACCTTGAAGCATTAAGGGGTCCTACTGAGGGCCATTACTGAGAAAGCCTCCTCGTGGGCTCGTTACAGCAGAAAACTGGCAGCAGTGCTGACGGGCAGGCAAAGGCAGAGTGCAAGTGGCTCTGATGCTTTGTCAAGACTTGATGTGTTTTTCAAGGCAAACACCAAGCCCTGACCCCCAGCCCTTGGGAAGGGAGATCGTGTCCCTCACGTGTGACTCAGGGCTCTTCCTGGGGCGGTGGGATGTGGGATGTGCAATGCCGAGTGAAGGACAATGGTATCACACTGCTTGGCCTCTCTGCCAGGGTGCAAGAAGGCAAGGAGGCTCCAGTGGCATGAGGACAATGTGTCTCCTCACAGGCCTTGGTGGCAGAGGCATCAGCCATAGCCAAGGGGACCAAGGCCTCAGTTCTGTCAGGGACTTGCCAGCACCCTTGGCCACCTCTACCGCAGGCTGTCCTACACATTCCCATGCCTATGCCTCTTTCTCTTCACGCTGTAGAAACCCTGCTTCCCCCGCCACAGCATCTTCCTACCTGTACTGATGTCTCTCTGTCCCCACCGGCGACTGTTCCTTGAAACAGACTCTGTTCCTCATCCAGACTCCCTCTGGGTGACCTGTTGCACCACAGCACTACCCTTGCAGTGACGTTTCTTTCTTCCTCATGGCCAGTCTGCACCTCTCAAACTCCAGTTTTTGATGGTTTTCCTTTCTCGTGCTCTTTCCCAGGTGCCACCTCCTCTGAAAGCAACTTTCAAGCTATCATGGCCTACATGATACTGCACTCCCCAGATCTTCCGATTCACTAGGCCAAAGAAGCCCAGGTCTCTCAGTCTCTCCCCACATGGTCCCTAACCCCACCTTGCAGACCTCCTCTGCATCATCTCCAGTTTCTCGCCATTCCTCCAGAATGGGGAGCCCCACACTGGGGCACACTATTCCAGATGTGGCCACACCAGTGCTGAGTCAAGACGGACGACAACTCCCCTCATCTGGGTGGCCACGCTCCTCCCAGTGCAGCCCCATATGCACATGGCTATATTCCTGTTTAGCACCACCGGCTGCTATGGCATCCCTTGTAAGGCGCAGGCCCTTTTCTTTGAGGTTGCTCTTCAGCCAGTCAAGTCTGAGCCTGCCTCGATGAGGACATCTAGTTAAATGAAATTACAAGCCAAGATAGGTGTTACCATGGTGACCATCCCAGAAACACCACATGAGGGTACAAAGCAAGACAAACCATGTCTGATGAGGAAAGGGTAACCAGAGGTGGACTGTTTGCATGGAAGGGCATGAGCACGATCAACGGGAAGACCTTGGGAGAGGCAAAAGAGGGCAAAAGAAAATGCAAGGTGAAGCCCTTCACCTGCAAAAGACTGACTGGAGTGGGACAAGAAAGCTGAGATTGATCTGACCATATTTACACCTGACCTGCTTCCATGGTCATGGGGAACTGGAGGGCTTTCCCTAAAATCATCAAGAGAAATGCCATAGTGCATGGAAACACAGAAACGTTCAGGCTGCAAGTGACCTCAGGAGGTTTCTAGTCCAACCTCCTGCTCACAGCAGGGTCACCTGTGGGGTCAACCCAGGTTGCACAGGCCTTTATTCACGTTGGACTTCAAACCCTCCCAAGATGGAGATGGCACCTACTCTCTGGGAAACCTCATTGATCGTTGGCCCTCATGATCCCATCGTGCACAACAGTGAAGAGCCTGACTCTCCGGATTACCTCCTGGTAGGTGTGGGCAGGCTGTTCTACGGTCTCCCCAAAGCCTTCTTTTCCACTGAGTCAACAAATCCAGCTTTCTCAAACTTCCACAGTGAGAAAGTCAATGTTACGTATTTGACCTGAGTGTCCTGAGATGTTTAAGGCTCTTCCAATCCTGCTGGATTCTCTTGAAACTCGAAAGACTTCAGGGTGGTTAGAATATCGTCACCCTCCTGCTATAGCTCTGTGCATAGAATCATAGAATCATAGAATAGTTTGGGTTGGAAGGGAACTTTAAAGGTCGTCTAGTCCAACCCCCCTGCCGTGGGCAGGGACATCTTCAGCTAGAGCAGGTTGCTCAGAGCATCGTCCAACCTGGCCTTGAATGTTTCCACAGATGGGGCATCTACCACTTCTCTGGGCAACCTGTGCCAGTGTTTCACCACCCTCATTGTAAAAAAGTTCTGCCTTATATCTAGTCTGAAACTACTCTCTTTTAGTTTAAAACCGTTTCCCCTTGTCCTGTCGCTACACGGCCTCCTAAAAAGTCTCTCCCCATCTTTCTTACAAGCCCCCTTCAAGTACTGAAAGGCTGCAATCAGTCTCCCCAAAGCCGCCTCTTCTCCAGGCTGAATAACCCCAACTCTCTCAGCCTTTCTTCACAGCAGAGGCATTCCATCCCTCTGATCATTTTTGTGGCCCTCCTCTGGACCCACTCCAACAGCTCCATGCCTTTCCTGGGCCGAGGGCTCCAGAGCTGGACGCAGTGCTCCAGGTGGGGTCTCACCAGAGCAGAATGGAGGGGCAGAATCCCCTCCCTCGACCTGCTGGCCACGCTGCTTTTGATGCAGCCCAGGATACGATTGGCCTTCTGGGCTGAGAGCGCACATTGCTGTCTCATGTCCAGCTTTTCCTCCACCAGGACCCCCAAGTCCTCCTCGGCAGGGCTGCTCTCAATCCCTTCATCCCCCCGCCTGTATTGAGACCGGGGGTTGACCCTGTCTTGTGGAACCTCCTGAGCTTCACACAGGCCCACTTCTCCAGCTTGTCCAGGTCCCTCTGGATGGCATCCTGTCCCTCAGGTGTGTCAACTGTACCACTCGCTTTGGTGTCATCTGCAAACTTGCTGAGGGTGCACTCGATCCCACTGTCTATGTCATTGATGAAGATATTAAAAAGTACTGGTCCCAGTAGGGACCCCTGTGGGACACCACTTGCCACCGATCTCCCTCTGGACATTAAGCCGTTGGCCACTACCCCCTGGATGCGAATGTTATAGAATTTTGTATTTAGTCACATTAAGGCTTTTTTTTTTTCCCCTAGATACTGATATTTTTAGAGAAATCACACAAACACCTGAAGGATTATTGAAGGATTTTTGACAGAGGCCATCTCAGGCCAACGGAAGGATGGTTTGGGCACTGTCCTGGGATTTGGGAAACTGAAACATCTCCCCTCTCCCCAACACCCTGCCCTCCTCAGTGAGCTGTGTGAGAAACCCTGCCAACGAGGTCTGAACTTACAGTCGTGTAGGTAACTTATGTCTAACTGCAGCCAATGATGTCCTGCCAGCTCAGGACTTGACCTTCCGTTTGAGTCGAAAGCATTTCAGTTCACATTACCTCCATCTTCCTTCTGACACTGGCTGTTTTGTGACACAACTCTCCTGGCTCTCCAGGCAGAATGGGCAGAAGGTTGATGCCTGAAGCAGAACTTCTGCCCTTGCTGGACACGGGAATGCAGCAGGCTCGAGCCAAGAGACCCAAGAAACCCAGCTTCCCAGAGGACCAGAGAAGGAGAACATCCCACAGGCTGTGGGACTTTCTCTTTACTGACACAGAATTTGTGAGTTCAGACGCTACAGCTTCACCTATTTTTCTCTCTCTCACAGGACATCGAAAGAGAGGTCACACTTCCCTGGACAAAATGCTTAGGTGTTCCCAGGAATCTCAGGAGGCATGGCACACCGATTGGTGGGTTCAAGGAGCTGGTCCAATGCCTCATCTGCATTTCTGCACTGGTGGCATCACTGCCTGGCTCATGTGCAGACTGTGCACAGCGATGCTGACATTAATTGAGCAACCTGCTCGGACTTGGGAGCTGGCCCTGCTTGGAACCAAAGGTAGGACTGGAGACCTCCTGAGGACAGAGCAATTCCACCCTGAATTGTGCCAGGAGCCAGTGCTGTATAGACCCTCACTTCCAGCTGGGGCACACTGCAAGGCACAAGGGCATGGAAGAGATGGTGGGAAAAGGGACTACTGGGGGTCTCCGGTCCAGGCTCCAACCAAAGCCTGGGGAATCACCAACCGCAGGTCAGGTTCGGCTGTGAATTTGTAGAGCTGAAACCTGAAAACCTCCAAAGATGGAGAGCACAGAGAGTCTCTGGGTGTCCTGCTGCAGTGCAACATCACCCTCCTAGCCAGTCTTTCCTGAGGCCCAATCTGAAGCCCCAAGGAAGAAGCTTGTGGCTGTTGTCTCTGCCATACCATCTGCCATTGCAGAAGAGCTTGGCTCCACCACCTCTCCAGGCAGGTGTCGCCTGCTTTTAGACTGCCCTGTGCCTCCCCTTCAGCAGACTAAAGAGGCCCAGTTGCCTCAGCCTCTCCACACAGCTCATGTGCTTTAGGCTCCTAAGCCCATGGTAACAGCCTTCCTCTGGACCTTCTCCAGTTTCTCCATGCTCCTTTCAGGACGGGAAAGGGAAAGAGAATGAAGTGTTTAATGTAGCCGCTACCCAAGGTTGAAATCTTCCACAGCAACCATCTCAGAAATGCCAAAAGAGGGAAGGAAACAAGAAATGCACGGCCAATGGGGAAAGGTTTAAGAGGGTAGGCTGTTCGTTTTGGAGGGTATTAGGATAAGAAAAGAGAAGCACTTGTAATTTCAAGGAATGAAGAGAGAAGCGAAGGATGCTGTTGGCCTTCTTTGCTGATGGCTCCCATTTTGCCTAATGAAATCCAAGGACCACCAGAGCCTTTCCCATAGAGCTGCTACCCAGCCACACAGCCCCTGGCCTCTGTCATTGCACGGGATTGGTGCACCTCAAGGTAGGACTTGCAAATTTGTCTTTATTGGACATCATGATGTTACTTTTTCCGAGTCTTTGTCCTTTAGGATGGCAGGCCTGCCCTCCAGTGCAGTGTCTGCTCTCCTCAATATGGTGTCCATCTACAAATGCTATGAAAAAGCACTCGTTCATCTCCTCCAGGTCATTAAAAACACGTTAAAGAGGGCACATGGCAGGACAGACCCCTGCAGGACCCTAGATGCCTCCAGGCAGAGTACCACGCATTGATCACGTCCCTCTGAGCCCGACCATCCATCTGGTTATTTACCCATCTACTTATCCACCCATGCAGACCAAAATATCCGAACTTGGGCACAAGAATATTGTGGGGGGTGATGTAGAAAACTTCACTGACTTCCAGGTTAAAAGACAACCACTGGTGTCCCTGTGTCCAGCAGTCCTGTCCTTTCACCACAGAAAGCAAAGAGGATGGCGAGAGACAAGCTAAATCCAGTAAATCCAGTCACCTTCTCTTTCAGACCCCCAGAAATGGGATCTGAGGGAACACGATCTGGGGCACAGCCTTCCGCTCCTCTGCACATCCTTGGGGCATTTTTGAAAGTTGCGTGCAAGGTTTGGGTGCTGCGAGTCATCAGGGAATCCCCACAGACACCACCACCTTTGAAAGATGATGGAGAGTGGCTTCACTGTGACCTTGGGCTGCTCTCTCAGCTCCCTGGGATGCCGCCCCTCCTGTCCCCTCGACTGGTAAGGATTGCGTTGGCTCAAGTGATCCCTGACTTGATCCCCATGCACCGCTGCTTGATCTCCTCCAGAGTCCTGCCCTGAGTCCCAGAGGCCTGGCAGACCTTGCTGGGGAAGACTGAGGCAAAGAGAACACAGAGAACCTCATCCCGCCAAGGCGAAGGGCTCCGGAGAGGAGGAGATAGATTGGTGGAGCCGCACCCTGCCGTCCTTGAGGCAAGGGCAGCACGTGGAGGCTCCACAAGAAGCGGAGGAATCCCTGCTCTCTTGCCGCCAGGCAGAAGGAGGGGACCCAGGCGATGGTGGGGAATGGACACAGGTCATTGCTCGGGGTGCCAGGCGAACCCCCGCCCGGCCTCCCTCACCCCAACCTTCCCAGTTGCCCTTACAGAACAGATATGGGGCTCTGGAACTTGAGGGCCAGACAAACGAGGACGCAGATGAAGGCCCATCCAGGGGGTTGCCCGAGGCGAGGCAGTCAGCCCCACGCATGACGACTGCCTCTGCTAAGAAAAAAAGGAGGGTAATTGTCCTACGTGATTCCCTTCTGAGGGGGACGGAGGGCCCAATTTGCCGGCCAGACCCATCTCACAGGGAAGTCTGCAGCCTCTCTGGGGCCCGGGTGAAGGACGTTACTAGGAAGCTCCCTGGTCTGGTCCAGGCCTCCGATCACTACCCGCTACTGGTTACACAGGCTGGCAGTGAGGAGGGTGCAGAGAGAAGTCCTAAAGCAAGCAAAAGGGACTTCAGGGCACTGGGGCGACTGGTAGTTGGATCGGGAGCACAGGTGGTGTTTTCCTCGATCACTTCAGTGGCAGGGAGGAATACTGAAGGGAACAGAAAACTCATCGGATCAACACGTGGCTTAGGGGCTGGTGCCATCGGCAAAACTTTGGCTGCTTTGACCACGGGGACGTTTACACGGCACCGGGGCTGCTGGCAACGGACGGAGTTCAGCTGTCTCACAGGAGAAAAGGATTCTCGCCTATGAGTTGGCGGGGCTCATCGAGAGGGCTTTAAACGAGGTTCGAAGGGGGAAGGGCATAAAACCAGGGTCACTAGAGAAGAGCCTAGGGGCGGCACGCCAATATCGGGGGAGAAATCGGCAGCCCAGCTCAAGTGCATCTACACCAATGCACGCAGCATGGCTGGCAAAAAGGAGGAGCTGGAAGCCATTGTGCAGCGGGGTAGCTATGACTTAGTCGCCATCACGGAAAAGTGGCGGGATGAGTCTCAAAATTTTAGTGCTGCAATGGATGGCTATAAGCTCTTCAGAAGAGCTCCCCACAACGCTGTGGGGAGAAGCTGTGGGTGGAAGGAGTGAGCCCCAGCAGGGCAGGGTCCTTCTGCTGTCCAGAGGGTGCAGCGTGGGTCAGGGCTGCTCAGGCTTCTCCATCACCCAGAGGACATTTGCAGAGGGTCATGTTAAAGATGGGTGTCGAGGTAGGGGATTACCTGAAAGGGAAGAAGTGTGTGCTTTGAGTTTTCTCCCCTGGGTTGTCTGGGTGTGCAGTGGGAGATGGGAATTGATTGCTCTGCTCTGGAGTAGGCAATGAGACCCCAGTTCTCGTTAGGACTTGCCTGAGCTGCTTCCTAGCCCCTGCACACACCGAGATGTCCCTGGGCAGTGCCCTGCTGCCAGGAGGTGTCTGCAGGGCAGAGCTGAGCACGCAGCAGGGCGGATGGGCTCTGTGAGCATGAAGAGGGAGGAGCCGTGAGGGCAGAGAAACAGGTCCTGGCCCAGAAGAGCTCCAGGCAGCAGAGCCATGGGCAGCGAGGAAGAGAGACCTGCTCCCAGAAAGGCCATGGCAGGAGGGGTTCAGGCACCTCCCTGAACCCCTGGTGCAGATGCTTTCCCTGGAGCAACCCCCTGCTCTCCTCACTCACACAGCAGAGCCTCTGCCCTTCATGTCATGGACACTTGGCCATGAGTTGCCTTCCCAGCAGCCTGACCACCAAAGAGGAGAAAAACTCAAGGCTCTGACTGCGTCTCCCTCCCCTGCCTCCCTTGGCAGGGGAACTCTGGCACGTTCTCCTCTTCTCCTTGCCACCCTTGTTCTTACCGTGGCACTCACTGCTGTGGGGGGTGAGGATTCAAGTGCAGCTCAGACACCAACGCTGTGTCTACTCTCATGCCCGTCTGTCCGTGGAGGAAAAGCATCCAACTCGCACCCTGTTAACGTTTGGGGCTCTGGGTACTGCAGGGTGTGCGGCTGGCACACATCTCACCCTCCCTCCAGGACACAGCAAATTTAGGAGAGTTGAGTCTTTCCTTGGGAGGTCCTGCTGGGCTGCAGGCTGCCCTCCAGTAGGGCAAAGCTCTCCCGGGGCATCTCTATGTCATGCAGGAGCCCCATGGAGAAGACACCTCGGTGCTAAGGGCATTGAAATGCTGCTGGGTGGCTGTATGTGGGCAGCTGTAAGGAGCCCTCTGTGTCCGTGGTTGGGAGGGGAGAGCTGAGATCCTCCTCAGGTACGATGGGGTGAGGGCTTTGGAGATGTGCACTCAGAACGTGGATTCCTCTGCTCCCAACAGTGTCCGGTTTCTTTTGGGGGGAACACGTGAGTGCCAGAGTCCTCCAGCTGAAAGAGCTGCCAGCACAGGGCAGCTGAGATCAGGGCTGATGGACAGAGCGGCTGTCCTCACTCTGCACTGAGGGACAGTCCCTTTGCCTCTCAGGACCCACACGAGTTCACTTGCAGTGCAGCAGAAATGCCCAGGATTTCTGCATTAGGAACACTGCTCAGCTGTGGTGGGGCAACCAGACCAGAAGGCACAAACCAGAATCCCCACAGCTCTGCTCTGCAGGCAGGTGAATTGGCAGCGACAATGCTGAGAAGCTCTTTGATATCACGAGTGGATTTAATCTGAGATCACTCCATGTTCCTGTTTCCCTATTGCTGTGGCGCAGGACTGACTCCTCCAGAGCCCAGAGCAGAGCCTCCGGCTCCCTGGGTCACCCTCAGCCAGCACCAATCAGAGCTCATGCAAGGGACCTGCCAAAGGTCTTCCTGAATGGAGAGTGACACTTTGGAGGGGTCCTATGAGAAATGGCTTTGATTTTGCTCAGAGAAGTCTCTCCTAACTTGTCACTGTCTTTTCCCTCTTGGACAGTCCCCCATGCCCAGAGGCAGCAGATGTCCAACACCAGCTCCATCACCCACTTCCTCCTCCTGGCCTTCGCAGACACGCGGGAGCTGCAGCTTTTGCACTTCTGGCTCTTCCTGGCCATCTACCTGGCTGCCCTGCTGGGCAACGGCCTCATCATCACCGCCATAGCCTGCGACCACCGCCTCCACACCCCCATGTACTTCTTCCTCCTCAACCTCTCTGTCCTTGACCTGGGCTGCATCTCCACCACTGTTCCCAAATCCATGGCCAATTCCCTCTGGGACACCAGGGCCATCTCCTACTTGGGATGTGCTACTCAAGTCTTTTGGTTTCTCTTTTTAGTTGTAGCAGAGTATTATATTCTCACCATCATGGCCTATGACCGCTATGTTGCCATCTGCCAACCTCTGCACTACGGGACCCTCCTGGGCAGCAGAGCTTGTGTCCACATGGCAGCAGCTGCCTGGGGCACTGCTTTTCTCAATTCTCTCCTTCACACTGCCAATACATTTTCACTACCCCTCTGCAAGGGCAATGCTGTGGACCAGTTCTTCTGTGAAATCCCCCAGATCCTCAAGCTCTCCTGCTCACACACCTACCTCAGGGAAGCTGGGCTTATTGTGGTTACCCTTTCATTAGGATTTGGGTTTTTTATTTTCATTGTGCTGTCCTATGTGCAGATCTTCAGGGCTGTGCTGAGGATCCCCTCTGAGCAGGGGCGGCACAAAGCCTTTTCCACGTGCATCCCTCAGCTGGCTGTTGTCTCCCTGTTTGTCAGCACTGTCATATTTGCCTACCTGAAGCCTCCCTCCATCTCCTCCCCATCCTTGGATCTGGTGGTGACAGTTCTGTACTCGTTGGTACCTCCAGCAGTGAACCCCCTCATCTACAGCTTGAGGAACCAGGAACTCAGGGATGCCCTCAAGAACCTGATTCAATCCATAGTATTTCAGCAGCAATAAGCTGCCCATCTCTCTTCACAAGGTTTCTCCAAGTGATCTCAGGCAACTTGTGTCCTTTGGGCATTGTACTGGTTATAATCATGTTTGTTCAGAAATGTTTGCTTTCACCCTCCTTCTCAAGAGGCTGAAGCCAGTCTTTCTGGCCCAAAGGCCTTCTCTCCATGAGTCTATCACTGCGCTACTGCTGGCCTCCTTTGTGGCATGTCTGTAAATAAAGGGGATTGCCTGCGTGCAGCGTGTGCAGCTTGGGCTCTTCTTTCCACAGTGGAGTGCAGAATACGCTCAGGGAATTGCAGACTAAAAGGCCCTGCTGTTGGGCTTGGTGCTGCATTGGCTTAGGGGGACAAGGGCATGGCTTGATGTGTGAGGGAATGAGGGCTGGGGTGAGCCTTCACTTTACTGGTGCCCAATGCCATGGAGATCCTGGACGGTCAAAAGGCATCTGCTTGAGGCTCTCTCACATATGACAGGGCTGGTCAAAGATGCCCGACCTTCGAATCATAGAATCATAAAATCATTAAAGTTGGAAAAGACCTCTAAGATCATTGAGTCCAACCGTCACCTCAACACCACCATGCCCACTACACCATGTCCCTAAGAGCCTCTTGTAGACATCTTTTAAATACTTCCAGGGATGGTGACTCAACCACTTCCCTGGGCAGCCTGTTCCAAGGCCTGACAACTCTTTCAGTAAAGAAATTTTTCCTAATATCCAATCGAAACCTCCCCTGGCACAACTTGAGGCCATTTCCTCTCGTCCTATCACTAGTGATTTGGCAGGAGAGACCAACACCCACTGTGGGTAGTTAGGATCAGGCGGCCGGAAGATATCGCGCTGTACGGAAAGATAGGACCCCCTCCCCTAATAGCCAGTAGCATTTAGGTGTGAAGTAAGCAGGCGGAAGTGACGTCGTAAACCCAAGGTATATAACACCGTGTTATCTACCAATAAACGCCATTTGCCGTCCACCACATTGGTGTCTGCGAGTCGATGGCCCGAGCGCCCCGGGGAGGGGGATCGCCGTGCTGTTCCTGAACCAGGTCGCCACGCCTCGCGAAGGCGACAAGTGGTGCCGAAACCCGGGAAAGCCCACCTGGAATCGGGTGAACGGTGGCCAGAGCGGCAGGACTAGCCCAGCGGGGAGGACGCTCCCGGACCAACAAGGAGGATGGAAGCTCTTGTGAAGGTCGTATTGCAATTACATAAGCAGTGGGGTATTGATTGTAAGCCCAAAGATTTTACCCTCGCCGTTGCGAGGCTTTTACACATTGGGGTCATTGACCAGCCGGTCGATATTCTCCACCCTGAAGTGTGGGATAAATGTACTAAAGCGTTAGCCGAGGAGACGATGTCCTCGGGTTGTGGGAAAACCCTTAAGTCGTGGGGGAAAGTCGTACAGGCTCTGCAGAAGGCAATACAAGAACAGGAGACTTGGAGGGCGGCAAAGGACTGTTTGCTGGCCATCCCGAAATTGGGAGTCGGGGCAGCCACGCAGACTTCGCACCCCTTAGATGGTGATGATTCTGCTGAGCCTAAAGATCCGCAAGAGGGCGCCATGTCCCCTCAATCCCCGAACCCTGACCCGCTTACGGAGGCGCAGGAGAGAGCTAAATCCTTCTGGGGAGGGTTGGCTGAGGAGGCCAGGGGCGTTACGAAAAGGATGGAGTCTGAGGAAGCCCGGGCTAAACCACCGCCCTATACGCCCCAAGATGGCGCCGAGCACAAAGGGGATGGGCGGGCTGAAGATGCCCGCGGCGGGAACTGGGAGGAGGCGCTAGCATTAACAAGCACACATGAACAAAAAGGGGAGGAGAACGAGAAGAAGAAAGGCGGTGGGAGTGGCCAGGAGGAGGAGGGGAGCGTGAGCGAAGGGCGGAAAGCCAATCAGAGCGACCATCTGAAAAAATGCCCTCAGAGGGCAGACACCCCCCCGAGCAAAGGGCGGGGCGAACCAGAAAGGAGGGGCGGGCCAAGAGGGAGGGAATGGCTCGCCCGCAGGAGAAGCGGGCGGGGCTGGAGCCCAACAAAAAGGTATCAGAAACCGGAAGCAGCCGGTCAGTCGAGTTCCGGCTCCGGATCAGACACTACCTGGGACGAGTGGCTCGTGACTGATCCAAGCTCAGAGGAGGAGGAAATGGGAGTACACACAGTCAAAAGCCAAAACACTTTCATCCAAAATAAAAACAAAAACCTCCCCCTCACCGACTGGAGGAAAATAAAGACTGCGTGTGCCGAGTGGGTCCCATCAGCCAGGGTAGCGTTCCCAGTCCGAGTGACGGACGGGGGACAGAGGGTTTACTCGCCAGTAAACCCTAAAGATATACAAGCGATCGTTAAGTTGATTGCAGATAAAGGCCTTAATTCTGCCATGGTCTCCACCCTCATAGATGGTGTCTTTGGGGGAGACGATATGCTCCCGTTCGATATAAAACAAACTTGTAGATTGATTTTTGATGGGGCAGGGATGATCGTTTTTCAACAAGAATGGGAGGACAACTGTGCGAGACAATTAGCCCAAGTGGCCAGGGCGGATCACCCGCTACACGGTTCCAGCCTGCAGCGGCTGATGGGTACAGACCCCACCATGATTACCCCCCAGGCGCAGGCCCAGGGCCTGCGGGCCCATGAAGTTATGACAACTACCCGCGCAGCTAGAGAAACTATTCACACCACTTCTAGAGTTATTGCCAAGCCGTCGCCGTGGTCCACAATTAGGCAAAATGAAAGCGAGAGCTTTACGCAGTTTGTGGATCGCCTTCAGGCAGCGGTCGACTCCTCGACCCTGCCCGCGGAAACGAAAGGTCCGGTTGTTGCAGATTGCTTACGTCAGCAGTGTAATTCGGCAGCCAAAGAGATCCTACGATCACTGCCAGTGGGGTCAAGTATCGCAGACATGATCAAGCATGTCGCAAAGGAAGAGCACTTAGCCCCAATTCAGGTAGCTGTTCGCACTGCGATAGCTAATGTGATGATATGTTTTAATTGTGGTCAGGCGGGCCACGTGGCGGCAAACTGCCTTCGGTTGGCGAATCCGCCCACAGTGCTCCCCCCGCGCCAAAATCGACCGAGAGGACCGTGTTGGGCCTGTGGAAAGAAAGGGCATTTCGCCAAAGACTGCAGATCTAAAAAGCAGGGAAACGGGAAGGGGAGAGGGCACTCAGGCCGCGCACAGCCCTCTCCCACTTGGGACATAATGCGGCCCAGTTATGCCAACCCCGGATGGGGCACAACACCCCCGAACCCGCTGCCCCCTCGAGAAACGACCAACTTTATGGCCCAACCGACGATCCATCCGAACCAGTCCCTACCTCAAGGGCAGCAACAACCACCTCCTGGGGGCGAGACCCCAGGGTGGCCCTGGCTGTAAAATGCGATAGCCCACCAGTGGTGTGGGGCATCTGTTCCCTCTATAATACCCTAGATGACACCACCATTAGTGTCCCCTTTTTGATTGACACCGGAGCAGATGTTACAGTTATTCCCGAGACAAACTGGCCCCCGCATTGGAAATTAGAAAACGCCCCCATGGTGGGTGGAGTCGGGGGATTAACCCGGGCTCGGAAAAGTGCTCAACTAACAGCAATCACGCTTCACACTGAAAAAGGGCCGGAGAAAACCATTACCCTCTTCCCATATGTCATGTCAGGGGTCCCACCCCTGCTGGGAAGGGACGCTCTGGCCCTTTTGAAAGCCAGGGTGACAAATTTATTATGAGGGCCACTGCCGCACACCCACTTCCACCTATTAAACTGACGTGGAAATCGTCCGACCCAGTGTGGGTCGAGCAGTGGCCCCTGTCAAAGCCTCGAATGGACGCTCTTCTTAAGCTAGTCGACCGCGAGTTACAACGAGGTCATATAGAGCCTTCCACTAGCCCATGGAACACCCCAGTTTTTGTAATACCCAAACGAACCGGTGAGGGGTTTCGTCTCCTCCATGACCTGCGTGAAGTAAACAAGAAAATTCAACCAATGGGTCCCGTCCAAACGCTGCTGCCCATGAACTCTATGATACCAGAAGGACAACCGTGTGCTGTCCTTGATATTAAAGACTGTTTCTTTTCAATACCACTGCATGAGGAGGACAAAGAGTGGTTTGCTTTTTCTGTAGTGTTCCCAAACAGCTCACGCCCCAACCTACGTTTCCAGTGGAAAGTGCTGCCTCAAGGAATGATCAACTCGCCTACTATCTGCCAAATTATAGTGGATCGCGCAGTAGCACCGGTTTGGCGCGATGATCCGACTGCGACTATCATTCAATACATGGACGATATTCTAATCGCCGCGCTGACAGAAAATCAGGTGAACCAGCTAGTAACAGCGGTTTCGGAAACTTTAAAAACGAACGGCTTCGAAATCGCGGGCGCGAAAGTTAAAAGGGGACCATGTGTAACTTTCCTGGGGGTGGGGATCACCAGTTCTTACGTAAACCCCCCCCAAATAAAAATCCGTCGGAACATCAAAACACTCCATGATATGCAGCAATTAGTGGGATCCTTGCAATGGCTCCGTAACATTGTCCTGATCCTGGGAATACTCAGAATTTTATATGTGCCCCAGCTCTAATCCTGGGAAAGGTTATTGTGACTACCCTGATCAATATTTTTGCGGTCATTGGGGATGTGAGACCATAGCCCCTACTTGGATACCGGGTGACGGTAAGGATAAATACCTAAAAGTCCGGTGGGGTCCGTATAAGTGTTCCATACACCTGGCAGAGGCAACCCGTCCAAAATGGCAAATCGCTCGCCGGTGACATGCCCCGGTACAAGGGCCAAAACGACCGCATCACCAAGCTTGCTCATTCCTCTTTCTAAATGTTACCAACCCCCGAGAAGACGCTTGGCTTCTTGGGAAAATGTGGGGAGTAAGGTATCTAGAATCAGGGTCAGACAGAGGTGGTTTTATCCTCATAAAAAAAGAGATTGTTCCGAAAGATCCACTGCCAGCAGGCCCCAACCGAGTAATTAGGCCTAACCCGGTTCCTCACCCAAAAATACCTGACCCGACAATACCTGCACCATCGCCACATAGTACAGTAAGTAGTACCGAACTTATTGTACACACCACCAGACTTACTGCACAGACCGCCGTAATTTCTGACCGACATTCTCTCTGGAAAATGATGCAAGCTAGCTATCAGCTGCTGAACAAAACTAACCCCAATCTTACGGAGCATTGTTGGTTGTGTTACGGAATACGGCCACCCTTTTACGAGGCTGTAGGAGTAAATAACAAGCCCATGCGAGTAAATGGTTCAAATCCAGCCCAGTGCACATGGGACATAGAAAAACAAGGGATTACATTAGCAGAAGTAGTAGGAAGCGGCGTGTGCGTGGGTAAAGTCCCAAACCACAAAAAACAACTATGTGTTAATGAATGAGACACAGGATAAAACTCCTGCAAGGTGGTTAATACCGGCCGACAATACCAAGTGGGTTTGTTCTATTATGGGAGTTACACCCTGTTTGTCCTTGGACAAATTTGATGAATCCTCGGAATATTGTGTCCAGGTAGCTATAATCCCTAAAATCTTTTACCATTCCGAAGACTTTGTCTATGACTCACAGATTACCCCAGCACACCATCTGTCAAAACGGGAACTCTTTACAGCGCTAACGGTAGCTACTCTAATGATCATAGCAGGGACGGGAGTGGGTACAGGAGTAGCATCCTTAGTGCAACAAAATAAAGAATTCAGTGCCTTGAGAATAGCAGTAGATGAGGACTTAGCTAGAATCGAACAATCAATAAGTGCGTTAGAAAGTTCAATTAGATCACTATCTGAAGTAGTGCTACAAAATCGGAGAGGGTTAGACCTAGTGTTCTTACAACAAGGAGGAGTATGCGCCGCGCTGAGAGAAGAATGCTGTGTATATGCCGACCACACTGGAATAGTGAGAGACACCATGGCCAAATTGCGAGAAGGATTGGAAAAGCGAAAAAGGGAACGAGAGGCGCAGCAAAATTGGTTTGCATCATGGTTTAACCATTCACCGTGGCTTGCCACCCTGATATCTACCCTGATAGGGCCAGTAGTAACAATCATAATAGCATTGATCTTCGGACCCTGTATATTGAATAACCTCGTGTCGTTTGCCAAGAGCCGGCTAGAACAAGTTAACATCATGATGATAGAACGCCGGCAATTGCTCTAAGAATGTTCTTGCTTAGAATTTTTTACCTACCTCTAGTTCTACCTCTAATTGCCCTGTTATTCCCTGTTACACCCTAGTTATCCCTTGCATTAGCGTGCCTTATATTTTCTATTCAAGTTTACAGTATATATTTCAACATTTTTTACCCAAGATTATGATATATATCTTTTTAAGATTTTTACATTTAGCTAGTTTCATTATGCATAGGAAGGGGGGAAATGTGGGTAGTTAGGATCAGGCGGCCGGAAGATATCGCGCTGTACGGAAAGATAGGACCCCCTCCCCTAATAGCCAGTAGCATTTAGGTGTGAAGTAAGCAGGCGGAAGTGACGTCGTAAACCCAAGGTATATAACACCGTGTTATCTACCAATAAACGCCATTTGCCGTCCACCACATTGGTGTCTGCGAGTCGATGGCCCGAGCGCCCCGGGGAGGGGGGTCGCCGTGCCGTTCCTGAACCAGGTCGTCACGCCTCGCGAAGGCGACAACAGCATTGCCCATCTTGTTCTGCCCTCTCATGCTGACCCTTCAGCTCTTAGCTGACTCATTGTTTGTCCCCAGGCAGAGCTCCACACATTCCTGCTGCTCTCACATAAAGGACAACTTCCCCTCCAAGTCCAGACGTATGGCTGAGACCAGACCCCCAAGACCCCACCGTTGCCCCGGGAGGTGGTTTGGGCCACCTTCTCACTCCAGTAGCCAACTTGTAGACCCTCTGGGCTCTCCAGTGTCCAGCCCAGACTTAGGGTCTCTAAATACGGGGCTCCCAGGCTGCTGCTTCTACTCACTGGCTGCTCTGGTTTGATGTTCACTAGTGGTTACACCCAATGACATACACACCAATATTATATGCACGCTCTCCAATCTCTCCAGTTTCTGGGTCCCTGAAGAACATGAACTTGTATGACTTGTGGTTGCCACTCCAGTGGCTAGCAATTGGGCCTCCATCCGTACACAAAACCAGAGATTCTCCTCAGCCCAGAAAGCTGTGGGAAATTGGAGTTTAATAAGAAGACGCAACAGTCTGGGGCAATCAGTTGCTGGGCATGGCCAGACAAGCGTACTGACCAATCACCTGTTTACACATGATCAGCTCCACTTATCCCCTTTTCCCTCCGTTCTCCCACGCTTGTTCCTCCCCAAATCACCATGAGCCCATCCTCTTGTGCCTTTGGATCTTTCCTAGACGTTCCACAGGAAGTCTTGCACAATCCCCAAATGCTCTTTCTTGCATCCCATCAGGAGTCTCAGACACCCAGAGGCAGAAACCCCCATCCTCAGTATGCAAGGTCATCCTGCGAGGCTCCCCCTTTGACCCACACCCACATATCTTGGACCTGTCTGGGAAAGAAAGGGTTTTCCATTAGGGTGTTTAATTGTTTCTCTGAGAACAGGCTGATTCATGTTGTAGAAATGGCAATTCTTTATGTTTATGGAAGTGTGGGGGACTTGGTCAGATCCAAATGCCTACATCGGGCATGTGTGAAACAGAGCAGACTGTTTGCCTCCCCCGGCCATGACCAAGTCCTGAGGATATTGACTCTAGGAGGCATTTACTAGCACTGACCACAGACGATAAGGACCATAAGAGCCACCTATCTGGGTGACACAATAAGTCCTCTTCATTCCTCTCTGCCCATGTTTATGTGTTTCCCCCTTCAAAGGCTGTGTCATACACACAAGCTCCAAGACTTCAAAGAAATTCAAGGGACAGAAATGCAAGCCAGGCCAACAATAACTCTCTATCAAGGCTTGAGCCACAAAGAACAAGCAGCAGTCAATTAAAGACATCCTAGAGCATTTGAGTGTACATCACCTTTAGCACGCCTAGGGAATTTTTCGAGGCATCCAGTCTTTTGGAGGTTGTTTCCGATCCTCTCCAGTGTGTCCAGTCAACCCTAGGTATATATAAAGAGGGCTTATGAGAAAGACGGAGAGAGACTTTTGACCACGGTCTGTAGTGACAGGACAAGGGGTAATGGTTTTAAACTGAAAGAGGGTAGGTTTCGATCGGACATAGGGAAGAAATGCTGTACGGTGAGGCTGGCGAGACACTGGAACAGGTTGCCCAGAGAAGTTGTAGATGGAAGCATTCAAAGTAAGGCTGGATGGGGTGGTGAGCAACCTGATCTAGTGAAAGATGTCCCTGCCCGTGTCAGGGAGGGCGTTGGACTAGATGACCTTTAATGGTCCCTTCCAACCCAAACCATTCTATGATTCTATGATTTCTCAGTGTCTGCAGAGTCCCTTGACTGGAGTTTAAGGCAGTGACCAGGCCAAAGAAGAGAGTCACCACCCCAAGGTGTTAGGAGCAAGTTGGAAAAGGCTTTGTGCCTGCTCCAAACTGAAGGCATTTTCAGAATTGCCCTGATAATTGTAGTGTAAGAAATAGCGATACAGGAAAAGGGAAGGACTGCAAATACCAGGATGATGGTGTGCAGCGTCACTTGGTTCCAGGACGTGTCCAGAGACCAGTTCCAACAGAGGGGGTGTCACAGAAGATGTGATGAAGGGCATGGAATGCTCAGAAGGGCAAAGTGAATACCTGATAGGTCTGCCCTACTTAGACTGATATGACAGACGCCTGTGACCCCACTACCATGTGACGCAGACCCCCCCTTTCGTGATGAGGCTATAGTGCAGGAGGTCACAGATGGCTACATAATGGTCATAGGCCAGGGAAGCCAGGAAAAGGCTTTTGGTGCCTCCCCGCAAAACCAGGAAATACAGCTGGGCAGCACATCCATGGAAGCAGATCCTGCTGGATTCCTTCAGGAAGCCCACCATCGTTTTTGGCAGTGTGATTAATGTAGAGCAGATCTTTGGGAAGGAGAAAGTCCTCAGGAAGAAGTACATGGTGCTGTGGAGGCTTGACTCCACCACAGTGGTAAGCACGATGAAGCCATGCCCTATGAGGACCATGCAGGAGATGATCAGGAAGCCTGTGAAGGGCAAGCTCTGCAGGTTGGTGTGAACAGAAAGTCCCAGAAGAAGAAATCCAGGTGCAGCAGTGTGATTCTCCAAGCTACTTCTTTCAAGCATTTTCTCTACATAAAGTCATCCACACAACAGCTGGTAGAGGTCACTGATGGCCCATCCATCATCGCATAGCCCTCAAACATAGGGAAAGACTACAAACATCAGCATACACTATTGCAGCATCAGGAAAGCTAGCCCAAGATCTATGTGTATGTACGGAAGTCTAAGGTGGAGTGATGGGTAGACCTGCATGCTGCTAAACCTCCAAGCAGTCGCTCTCTCCCTCCCTCTCCTCAGGGAGGAGATGGTCAATAAGATGGACAAGCTTGTGGCTTGAGGCAGAGGCAGTTGAATGAGAAAAGCAAAGGTCACCCACGGAAGCAAAGGAAGAAGAGATTTATTCCCTCCTTCCCATTGTCAGGCAGATGCCCAGCCAATTGCTGGGAAGCATGGTCTCAGTGTGCCTAGCGGTTGCTTCGGAAGAAAAATGTCATTATTATGAATGCCCCTCACCCCTCCCTTTCTCTCGTCTGTTATTGCTGATCCTGACGTCATATGGTATGGAATATCCTTTTGATCAGTTTGGGTCAGCTCTCTTGGCTATGTCCCCTCCCGACCTCTTGCCTACCCCCAGCCTCCTGGCCTTTGTGGGTGGTGGGGTTGGAGAGACAGCCTTCGTGCTGTGCGAGTACTGCTCAGTAACAGCCAAAACAGGGGTGCGTTGTCAACACCCTTCGAGCAACCACTGCAGAGCACGGCACCCGATGGGCTGCTAGGAGGAAAGTTAACTCCTCCCCAGCCAGACCCAGGACAATCTCTACCTCGTATTCCATACCATCTGTGTCATGCTCCGGTCCCACATAATTTGATACGTTTACATATCTTCCGAAAATCCTTTTTTATGTATTTCTCTTTCCTGACATCCCCTCTTACCAACACTTAAAACTTATGCCACATGCATAAACCATCTTTACATCCAACACACAGATTTATGCGTCCTCATTAACCACTAACATTGGGGTTGAGAGCAGACTTGCAACAGGAAAACCTGCTACCAAGCACCCAAGACCTTGTGTGTGCAAAGGCTTTGCCTCAGAGCACAGCCATGCTGCAGTGGATGGCAGGTGGCAATGTAAGGAAGAGATGAGGTGCCCACAAGGAAGACAAACCCTGCTGTCCCCAAGGCCAGAGAGAAACAGAGCTGGGCTGTGCAGTCCAAGCAGGAGAGGGCTTTGCTCTCTGTGGTGTCTCTGCAGCCCTGAGCGCCTGCGGTGGACGTGAAGCTGATCTCAGGAAGGAAGAGGTGATATTGAGAGTGTCCTTGGGAGTGGACATCCTGTGGTACTGGCACAGTGAAAATCATTGGCCTGATCCGTGACTGTGACATCGAGGGGTGGTTAAACGATGGGGGAGAGAAGAACCAGCAGAGTTTGAGAGGGAATGCCCATGAGTGGAGACCCTGGTGTGATGCGCTTCGTATTCATGCGCTGCGCTGCATCTACTGGAAAGAGAAGGGCACAGCCTTAGGTCAGCGCAGTGGTGCGGTTCAGTCATTGGCCCAACGGCACCGAATCTGTCTGAGATGCCGTGCGTGATGCCTGTCACACAGCTGGTTTGAATGGGGACAGGGGTCCTGTGTAGGACCTGTGCTGTCCACGTCAGCTGCAGAGCCCTGGCATCTCACGTAGCACTGCAGGCCTGTAGGTGGATATTAAATGAAGATTCAGCTGCCCTGAAGTAGCTTAGACAATTGGAGCGCAGGGGATGCACTCGACAAAGCTGCCATGATACTCGAAGGACGTGTAGGAAATACAGTTGATGGTGAAGAGAAAGAGAGCTCTCCCTGTGCTGCATGACTCCATTTGGCCAGCTGAATACCTCTATAGGCTGCCCCGTACGTGGGAAATAGCTACAGGTTCAGTTGTCCTACATATGGGCATCCGCCGTCATTCCACCTGGCCAATTTAACTTCCCATCAGCCTCCAAGAAGATGCCCCCAGATGCTGCCCTGTCTCTAGGAACTGCTCCCTTAGAGCTTGCAGTCACCTCACATAGCTTGGACCCCCTCCTGAACCCCAAATGTCACCAGGTTTTGGTGGCTGAACAGCTCCCTCCTGGTAGCCACCTCCATTATTGCCATGGCGGCTGAGAGAAGGAGCTCCCATGCAGGTGCCCATTTTGTGCCCACCTGAACTGAGGCAAGAGGAACCCCACCTCCTGTGGCTTTGTGGTCTGCAGGGGAGTGAGCTGAGACCCCTTCCAGCCCCGGGACTGCACACCCAGGATGAGATGCCTCGATTGACTCTGCTGGATCATTCCCTCAGCAGGGGTAAAGGAAATGCCTCCCTGTCACTGTCTGGGTGTCCTCTCTAATGCTGAGACAAGGAGAAGTGATTAGAGGACCTACATGTGACTCTGGGAAGAGAAATGACCTTGGTGGAAAGAAGTGTCTCTGCGCAGCTGAGGGAGGGAAGATCAGGGATGACTTCAGGCTGTTTCCCAGCAGGTTCCCCTGGAGCCCCAGGGACCCCTCGAGGGAGCCGCGAGGGGCAGAGCAAGTGCTGCCTTGGGCTGGTCCTCTGCTGCTGAGCTGGGCTGGGCTCCTGGAAGGAGGGAGCTCCTGGCAAGTGGGCAGTGCTGCAGAGAGACAGCTCTGCCCAGGAGCAGCTCCTCTGCAAAGCGCAGCAGGGCTGAGGGCACTGCCTGCAGGCAGCGAGGGGAGGGAGCGAGGCAGAGAGAGCGTAAAGGCAGTCTGGAGTGGGAGGATGCTGAGAGCTCACTGGGGGAGAATTCTTCGCAGCCCTTGACACAGTAAGTCTCTGGCTGCAGGTCAATGCAGCTGCGGTTCCTTGAGGGGTCTCCTCAAGCTGGCAATCCCACAGATGACAGGATCTGTAAGTACAACTCTCAGAGTTTCCCTAGTGTAGAGGAGGAGGACGAGCTGCAGAGCAGGGACTCCCTGCTGCACCATCAGAGGGACAGGGCATGATCCTGCCTTCTCCAAGGGATGGCTGCAGGGCTGTGAAAGTGGGTGTGCAGCCCAGGGCTGTCCTTCCGAGCAGGGTCCCTGCGACCCAGGGGGCTGGGGGCTGGTCAGGGACTCTGCCGCCTGCCAGGGTCAGCACCCAGCCTGCCCGGGGAGCTCCCCACGGTTCTGCAGGGAGAAGCTGTGGGTGGAAGGAGTCACCCCCAGCCAGGCAGGGTCCTTCTGCTGTTGAGAGGGTGATGTGTGGGTCAGGGCTGCTCAGAGCTTCAGCTCGCTCCCAGAATATTTCCAAGAGGAGGTTTCAAGGAGAAGGTCAACACAAGGATTACTCTAAAGATAAGGAACTTCCCTGAGTCTGTCTTTTCAATTTCCTACTCTTGGGGGATGGGAGGGGATGAATGATAAAGGAGTTCTTAATTTTGACAAGTCACTGACACTCCTGATTGGTAACTGTGAGTGATCAGTAGGTCTTCCAGGAGCCTCCTAATGAGTTTTCAGCCTCTCCTCTCCCTACGCACAGCACCAGCATTACCTCTGCTGGAGCCATCAGGCTTAGTCTGACCTGTCCTTTTTTCTGCCTGCGAACAGGAACATGCGCCCAGCCAGTGCCCTGCAAACAGGCAGGTTTCTGTAGGGCTAAGGTGAGTGCACAGAGGTTGGGGTGGGCTCTGTGAGCACTGACAGGGAAAGACCTGGCACAGGGAAACAGCCACCAGGAGGAAAATCTCCAGGCAGCAAGGAGATGATCAGGGAATGAGAGGAAACGAAAACCAGAAATGTGGTGGGAGGGAGAATTCAGAAAACCCTGTCTCACCCCTCCAACCAGACCCCTTCTTCTGAGCAAGCCCCCTTGCCTCCTCTCCCACCCAGCCAAGCCTCTGCCCTCAGGGCTGTGGGGTCCAAGGCGTGAACCACCTCCTCTGCAGGCAGAGCTCCAGCAGAGCCGTGGGGCAGCTCTCCAGCCACGTGTCCATTTTCCTCTGCAGAGCACAGGGGCTGAGAGCAGCTGCCCGGCAATGGTGGTGCCTGGGAGGTGGCTGCAGAGCTGGCTCAGGGGAACGCTGTCCTGAGCGCCCGGCTGCCTCTGCCCTGGCCCCTCTCAGCCAGACCCTCGCTGGGCATTTGCTTCTTTCTCCACTTGTCTCTGTTCCTGTTGTTGTTGTTTCCTTCTGGCTGCCAGGCTCTCTGGGGAGGTGGAGTTTCAGCTGCAGAGTCACAGGCTGATCTTGGGGGTCCTTTCATGCAGGTGTGCCCATGGGAACAAGGGTCCCAGCTTTCCTCTCACCTGTGGGGCTGTGGGCAATGCAGTCTGTGGGGCTGGAGAATAAGGTGGGTTTCCCTTAATCAGATGATCTCATTAGGACACTTGGCTGCCTCCTTGAGGTTTCCTTCCCAGCTGTGAGTTGCCCTCCAGAATGCGAGCCTGTCCCCTAGCACCCTTTTGTTATCCGAAAGCCCCATGGAGAAGCGTAGAGGTGCTACAATGGAGGAAATGCTCTTGGGTTGGTGAAATGAGGCGTGAGTGTCCTGGGCAAGGGTGGGGTGCTGAGACCTTGAGAAAGGGTGAGACATTTAGCAGTCTGCACTGGATCCCTCTGGGCTCAGTAGTGCCTGCTTGTTTTTCAGGGTAACACAAGAGGGTGATCACCCTCCATCTCATGAAGAACAAGCCCACGGCAGCCCGGAACAAGTCGGAGGGACAGACCAGCTGCCCTCCCTCTGCACTAAGCCACAGGCAATCCTCTTGCCTGGCAGGACTCGTTCTCCCTGAGGGCAGCAGAAATGCTGAGGGTTTCTGACATCCAAGAAAACTCCCCATGTGAGATGGGGGAGCTTTAAAAACCCCACACCTCTCAAACTGCCTTCTGCTGTCCCCGTTCCTCAGCACTGGGAGTGCAGAGGCTGAGAAGCCCTTCTGCCTTAGGAGCGGTTTCATCTGACAAAGTCGAACACCAGGACTGACCCTGCCCCACCGTTCCCATGAACCCATTGCTGCAGAGCAGGGCTGACTCCTCAGCAGCCAGCGGGCAGAGGCCCTGCTCCTCACGGCACGCTCGGCCAGCACAGAGCTGCAGCTACGGAGCTGAAGGAAGGTCTCCTGGAAAAGGAATGGGGGGTCGGGGGAGTGTAGCAGGGTGAAGGTCTAAAAGAAAGGCTCTGATTTTGCTCAGAGAAGTCTCCCCTAACTCTACATTGACTCTTCCTTTAAGAACAGGACCCCATGCCCAGAGGCAGCAGATGCCCAACACCAGCTCCATCACCCACTTCCTCCTCCTGGCCTTCGCAGACACGCGGGAGCTGCAGCTCTTGCACTTCTGGCTCTTCCTGGGCATCTACCTGGCTGCCCTGCTGGGCAACGGCCTCATCATCACCGCCATAGCCTGTGACCACCGCCTCCACACCCCCATGTACTTCTTCCTCCTCAACCTCTCTGTCCTTGACCTGGGCTGCATCTCCACCACTGTCCCCAAATCCATGGCCAATTCCCTCTGGGACACCAGGGCCATCTCCTACGCAGGATGTGCTGCACAGCTCTTTCTCTTTGCCTTCTTGGTAGTAGCAGAGTACTATATTCTCACCGTCATGGCCTATGACCGCTATGTTGCCATCTGCCAACCCCTGCACTATGGGACCCTGATGGGCAGCAGAGCTTGTGTCCACATGGCAGCAGCTGCCTGGGGCAGTGGGTTTCTCACTGCTCTGCTGCACACTGCCAATACATTTTCACTTCCCCTCTGCAAGGGCAATGCTGTGGACCAGTTCTTCTGTGAAATCCCCCCACTCCTCAAGCTCTCCTGCTCACACACCTACCTCAGGGAAGTTGGGCTTCTTGTGGTAAGTTTTTCTTTTCATTTTGGTTGTTTTATTTTCATCGTGGTGTCCTATGTGCAGATCTTCAGGGCTGTGCTGAGGATCCCCTCTGAGCAGGGACGGCACAAAGCTTTCTCCACGTGCATCCCTCACCTGGTTGTGGTCTCCCTGTTTGTCAGCACTGCCATGTTTTCCTATCTGAAGCCCCCCTCCATCTCCTCCCCATCCATGAATGTGGTGGTGACAGTTCTGTACTCAGTGGTACCTCCAGCAGTCAACCCCCTCATCTACAGCATGAGGAACCAGGAACTCAAGAATGCCCTGAAGAACCTGATTCGAGAAGTAGTATTTCAGCAGAAATAAGCTGCCCATCTCTCTTCACAAGGTTTCTCCAAGTGATCTCAGGCAACTTGTGTCCTTTGGGCATTGTACTGGTTATAATCGTGTTTGCTCAGAAATGTTTGCTTTCACCCTCCTTCTCAAGAGGCTGAAGCCAGTCTGTCTGGCCCAAAGGCCTTCTCTCAATGAGTCTATCACTGCGCTAATGCTGGCCTCCTTTGTGGCATGTCTGTAAATAAAGGGGATTGCCTGTGTGCAGCGTGTGCAGCTTGGGCTCTTCATTCCACAGTGGAGTGCAGAATACGCTCAGGGAATTGCAGGCTAAAAGGCCCTGCTGTTGGGCTTGGGTGCTGCATTGGCTTAGGGGGACAAGGGCATGGCTTGATGTGTGAGGGAATGAGGGCTGGAGTGAGCCCTCACTTTACTGGTGCCCAATGCCATGGAGATCCTGGACGGTGAAAAGGCTTCTGCTTGAGGCTCTCTCACATATGGCAGGGCTGGTCAAAGATGCCCGGCCTTCTGATGGGGGATCTGAACCCACCAGGAGAGCACAGGGCATCTCTGGGTCACTGGGTGCCTCAGGGAGAAAAGTGAATGGAGGTTTCCAAAACTTCCCCAAAAGTGGAGTCACCCAAAGGAAAAGGGCTAACCTGAAGGATGCACAGCCCAATAGGGCTCTGCAATGCCAGAGAGGCAGCGGAGACACAGCAGGCACGAGGAAGGCAGCCTGAAGAGTGCTTCACATCATCTTCAGTGAGGAGCCATGGGCTGGATCCAGTGACACACCTGAACACATCCTGAAAGAGCTGAAAGGGCCTGTGATTTCTCGGAGTATCACAGCCCAGAGCCATGGGAGAAACCTGTCAGGGGCAGTGATGCCAGTCTGGCCAGATCTGCTTCACTCCCGCACCAGCATGGCCAGGATGGAGTCAGCCCATGGTGCCAGGGCAGCTCTGCAGAGCAGCAGCACCAGCTCCGGGCCCTGTGGGCACCTCAGGGGAGGGAGCCAGCAACAACTGGCCAGGCCAGCACGGACACACTCCCCTGGGGAAAGGCTCTCTGTGGAGCAGGGGTTTCCCTGGAGAAGAGTGGAGCACCACGCGTGGGTCAGAAAGAAGGCAAGAAGCAGGAGAAAGAGGTTTTTCTGTTCAGCAGCTTGGGGCAGCTCCTGTGCCACTGGACCTGGGGGTGGGGGTGGCACCGGCTGTCTGGGGGCTCTTCTGGAAAGGACACAACAGCACCCCAAGAGTAACAGAACCAATTCCTTGGGCCTTTGCTGGTCTCGAGCCGTGGGACTGATGGGGAGGATGAGAGCCCCTCCCCACCCCCAGGAGCTTCTGAGTCCTTCCGAGAGGCTGGGGCTGTGGTGGGAGTGCCCAGAGCTCTGCAGCACCCTGCAGCAGGCACTGCTGTGGGGCAAGCCCAGACTGAGACTCACATGGAGCCTGCTGCCAACCAGCACCCCCAGACCCCTTTCTGCAGGGCTGCTCTCCAGCCACTCCCCTCCCACTCTGTACTTGTGTCCGGAGCGTTACTCCGTCCCAGGTGTAGATCCCGGCATTTGGACTCGTTGAATGTCATGCCCTTCAGGATGACTGCTCAATGCTCCAACCGAGCCAGATCCCTCGGCAAGGCCTCTCGTCCCTCGAGAGAGTCAACAGCACCTCCCAGTTTGGGATCGTCAGCAAACTTGCTAACAACGGATTCCACTCCTGCCTCCAGATCATTGAGAAATGCATTGAACATTGATAAATATATAGAACCGGCCCCAGGATGGAGCCCTGAGGAACACCACTGGTGACCAGCTGCCAGCCAGATGCAGCCCCGGTCACTGCGACACTTTGAGCCCTGCCGTCCAGCCAGTTCTTCACCCGTGACTGCTCCGGGAACCCCCTCATCTCACGGCTGGACAACTTGCCCAGAAGGATGCTGTGAGGGACAGTATCAAAAGCCTTTCCGACATCCAGAAAAACTGCATCCACCGCCTTCCCTTCATCCACAAGACAGGTGACCTTATCATAGAAGTGTATCAGATTGGTTACACAGGACCTTCCCTTTGTGAACCCATGCTGACTGTGCCTGATGATTGCATTGTCCTTTAAATGCCTTTTCATAGCACCCACCATCATAGAATCCTAGAATATCTCAAGTTGGAAGGCACCCATAAGCATCATGGAGTCCAACTCCCTGCTCCTCACAGCACTACCGAAAACTAAACCATATGACTTTCAGAAATCTAAACAAATTGGAAAATATCAAATTTTATACAAAAACATCCTTAGTGCTATGAAGATTCCCTTCATGGCACTGAACTATATCTGTCACTCTTTTCTAGTGGCACTAAGAAAACAGAAACAACCTCTAAAATCTTGCTGCAGGGGAGGTCAGAATCAGATGTTGCTTATGGAAAATTTTGTAACAGCCATCTCTAAAACTCTGTATTGCTTTATCTGGAATAAACACCTCTCCTCCTTCAGTAAGTTACGTCATCTCCTTCGGAGCAGGTTTCCTCTCTTTGTACCTAACGTACAACCTTGCAACTGGCATGTTGTGCATCAGAAGAAATCAGCTTTGGTACCCTATTCATCTGCATATATAAATACGTATTGATTGATCTAGATCTTTTTGCGCTTTTACAATTACTAACAAGTATAATCTGTGGTTAAGTTTTTTTAGTATTTGTAGTAACTTAACTAACTCTTTGATAGCTGTCAAATTGATTAATGTTTAGGCACTGCTGAACTCACTTGCTGCTAAACACCCTTAATCCTTAGTCATAAACCGTTGCCCAGGTCTGAGACTAAGGGTAGATCCTAGGCCGCACCTAGACTCCTCTCTGAGAAGGAGTTTAGAGAGCAAGGGGGTCTACTCTGAACCTCGTGACTCAACAGAAGGGCCTCCTTATTCCTTTTGTAACTGTCCATAAACCGTTGTCCAAGTCTGAGACTAAGATTGGGTCCAGTTTGATCTTCTCTGAACCTCGTGACTCAACGGGAGGGTCCCGCTGACCCTTTTATCCTCAATCTCTGTACAAATCACTCCAAGACAATTCTGAAACGATTTTTCCCTGTGTATACTTAATCCATGTAATGAGAGTGAACATTGCCATCGCATTCTGTTAAGTCACATATCTATAAATTTCTATAAAATCACCCTTTGCCAATACCTTTGCCAGTGATTCTTTATGCGGCCTTAAAACCACTCATTTGTGACAAATACATCATAAACTGAAACATTCCATACTCCTTTCATGTCTTTGAACCATTTTTCTGTACAGATTTATGCCTATTTTTAAAAGCCAGTCATTGCACTGATGCTGCTAAAATTCCTGCAGAACAGCTGGTTCTTGCCTTGGAACTCTCCCTTCTCCTCTCTACGTACAGTAGCAGAGAAGTCTTGAAGGCATGCATTCACTTCCCAAAATTTTTTAAATAATCAATTGTCATGGTTTAACCCCAGCCATCATCTGAGCCCCACACAGCCGTCACTCACTTTTCCTCACACCAGACTTCTCTACTGAGGTCTGCAGCTGGGTGTTACAGCTCCTTTGCCCCAGCTCCCCCCTGCTTTCCTTAGAGAACTGGGCTGCCCACAGGCACAGAAAGGTTTCTCTTCATTGCCGACAAACAAAAGTTAAACATGACACAATTTAATAAACTTTAAACCTCTCTCCCCAGCTGTATGCTACGTCCAAGCAGATCTAATGTGGTCCACCTTTCACAAGGGATTTCTGTTCAAGAACAGTTTTAGACAGAGAGATAAGAAAGGGCAGGCATAAACACAATTCAGGTGTTGACTAAAGAGTTAATTAGACTCCTGAAAGATGGGGCAAGTTTCTAACTCCCTGAAGCTCAAAGCAGACACCAGACAGTTGAGAGGCATCTCAATGACCAAAGAGCAGGTGGAGGAGGAAACCTGAGAGCAAAGCAAAGGGCACATCCAGACAGTCTGCTGACAAGATGTCCTTAGACATGGCCATTGAATCAGGAGAGGTGGAAACACCTGAATGACGGGGGAGATGAAATAATAGACAGAGCAGTGGTACTACAAGAACAGGGGAAGATCAATATTTCTTCTCCTGCCCTGCGAACACTTCCAGGAAATTCCTATTGTGTCATGGTGGGAAAACGTTGCCATTTCTTAAAAGTACTCCAATGATTTGGCTGATGAAAATGTGCTTGTATTTTTTTTTAAATGTTTAAAAAAAAAAAGAATTGTGGACCTTTCCAGGCAGACACCAGTTGTCTGACCATAAACAGGCAGTGCCACTTCCAGGGGCCCCAGTGTAGCTGAGTGCTGGCCTGGGATCGGCATCTATCACAGAGAACCTGTGGGAGACCAGAGCACCTTCAAGCTGCAGGTGGAGGCTGGGCAAGGGTTCCCAGGGCATCTACACTGGCACCAGGTGTCTGTGTCCCCGTAGCTGAAGACATTTGTGTCCTACATCCATTCCCAGTTCTGGAAAACACTTTGCTTTTCAAAAAAAGGAAATCCCCCCAAAGACTGGAAGAAAGCTGAAAAGTGTGTTGACACCTTTCTTTGCTTTGGATCTTTAGCTTCACTTCTTCTTACTTTCATTTTCATTGACATTAACGGACATGTGACAGGCCTACAGGCATTAAACCAAGGTCATGTGGTGTCTTGCACACAGCCCCGTGCCCCCCAAAACCTTCCCTGCCCAGGACTCCTCAATCTTGGCACAGAGTGAGTCACACTGAGGTGTCGACCTCTCTGCACTGGTTCACATGTTGGTTTAGAAGGTCGCTTACAGCACAGGAGGATTCATGCCCCATTGACACCTGCTCTGCTGCAGTGAGAAACAGGGCCCAACTTCACAGAATCATAAGAGAACGGAGGTTGAAGGGACCTCAGGAAGTCTGCAGGCCAACCTGTCAGAAACAGGGTCAGACCACGTTGTTCAAGGCTTGATTGAGTCCGAGATAGAAAACCCACAAGGACAGAGACTGCACAACCTCTCGGGGTGACCTGTTCCAGCACTTGGCTGAGCTCATGGGGAAAACAGTTTGCCTTATCTCCTGGCTGAACCTCTCCTCTTTCACCTTCCTCCCACTGTCTTTTGTCCTCCCACCATGCACCATGGTGAAGAGTCTGGCTCTGTATTCTCCATAACGTCCTCGTAGGTACTGGCAGGCTGGGATGAGGTCCCCCTCAGCATTCCCTTCTCGAGGCTGCACAAGCCCAGCTCCCTCAGCCTCTCCTCACCAGCAAAGCGCTCCAGTCCCTGGCTGTCCTGAGGGCCCTTCGCTAACCCCACTCCAGCTTGCCAATATCTTTCCTGAATTGGGGATCTGAAGTCTGGATGGAGTATTCCAGAGAATCCCTTCCCTCAATCTCCTGGCCATGTTCTGGTCATCCAGCCCAGGATGCTGGTGGCCTCCCTTGCAGCCAGGGCACACGACTGCCTCCTCTCCAGCTCCCTGCCCACAAAGACCTTTCCCACAGGGCTGCTCCCAGCCTGGCAGCCCCCAGCCTGTGCCATTGCCAGGGTGAGTCCCCTGCAGGGGCACAAACTGCCATTTGTCCTCCTGGGATTCCATGAAGTTCCTGCCAATACGTGCTCTCCTCCTCCTTGAACCTCTTCACTGAGCACAGAGGCCTGGGATACCTTTTCAGTAGAGACTCAGGCAAAGGTGGCCTTGAGTCCCTCAGCCCCATTGGTGTCTGCTGTTTATTAGGTCACCGTCCTCGTTCAGCAGCAGCCCTGCATTGCCCTTGTTCAGCCTCGGTCTCTAACACAGCAGTTGAAGCTCTTCTCTTTGCTCTTGACTTTTCTTGCAGCCACCAACTCCAGGTGGTCACCCCCCGGCAGCTGCTTCACTGCCCCTGGCAGTGCCCTGTCCTGTGCCGGCCCAGCCCCGCTGTCCCACACATGGTCCCACGGTCCCAATGTGCAGGCACAGCATGGGAAAGGGTGTATTGAGGGTGAGGAACAGTTTCTCTCGCATGATGCCCATGACACTCCTTTGTGCCCTGTCCCCCTGCTGTTCCTCCTACTTGAGACAGCCTCCCCCAGGTCCTGCAACCTACCCAGGCCTATGCGCATCCCATGGGGGGTTTCGCAGACATCCCTGCTCCGGGGCCTGGCAGGCTCTGGAGGAGGAGAGAGGTCGAGCAGGGCTGGCCATTCCCCCAGGGCAGGCACTGAGCCCAGCAGGAGGAGGGAAATGGCCGTGCAGCAAAACTCACCCATAAACCTGTGGAGAGCGGCCAGGGTTGGAAGAGGCCGAATAGGGAGGCCACCAGTGAAAGCTCGCTCCAGGCCCATTCCCTAACACATTGCCCCATGCCCTCCTCCCCTCAGCCCATGGAGAACCCAAGCACAGCAGCACGGCCTCATGGGGCCAATTTCTTCAGCCTGTTCCTGACCTCAGCTTTGGAAGAAGAGCCCAACCTCCAGACACCGGCACTGAGGAAACCCCCTTTTATTAAAGAGATGTGACATGGGAGGCCAGCTGTACCTTTGGGCCAGACACATGTGCAAAGACCTCTGGGTCAGTCAGACTGGCTTCGTGCCTGTGGAGAAGTGGAGTGCGTGCAGACATTCCTGGAGAAACAGAATTATCACAGGTAAATGCCCAAAGCACAGGAGGTTCCCCAGCTACATTGGAAATCACTTGCAAAGAGACGGGGGCAGATTACTGCTGCTGAGAGACCACGGATTGAATCAGCCTTTTCAGTGCGTCCTTGAGCTCCTGGTTCCTCATGCTGTAGATGAGGGGGTTCACTGCTGGAGGAACCACTGAGTACAGAACTGTCACCATGAGATCCAGGGATGGGGAGGACATGGAGGGAGGCTTCAGGTAGGCAAACATGGCAGTGCTGATAAAGAGAGAGACCACGGCCAGGTGAGGGAGGCACGTGGAAAAGGCTTTGTGCCGCCCCTGCTCAGAGGGGATCCACGGCACAGCCCTGAAGATCTGCACATAGGAAAGCACGATGAACACAAAACACACAAAACCTAAAGAAAGACTAACCACAAGAAGCCAAACTTCTCTGAGGTAGGAGTGTGAGCAGGAGAGCTTGAGGATCTGGGGGATTTCACAGAAGAACTGGTCCACAGCATTGCCCTTGCAGAGGGGTAGTGAAAATGTATTGGCAGTGTGGAGGAGAGAATTGAGAAACCCACTGCCCCAGGCAGCTGCTGCCATGTGGACACAAGCTCTGCTGCCCAGGAGGGTGCCGTAGTGCAGGGGTTGGCAGATGGCAACATAGCGGTCATAGGCCATGACAGTCAGAACACAATACTCTGCTACTACCAAGAAGGCAAACAGAAAGAGCTGGGCAGCACATCCCGAGTAAGAGATGTCCCTGGTGTCCCAGAGGGAATTGGCCATGGATTTGGGGACAGTGGTGGAGATGCAGCCCAGGTCAAGGACAGAGAGGTTGAGGAGGAAGAAGTACATGGGGGTGTGGAGGCGGTGGTCGCAGGCTATGGCGGTGATGATGAGGCCGTTGCCCAGCAGGGCAGCCAGGTAGATGCCCAGGAAGAGCCAGAAGTGCAAGAGCTGCAGCTCCCGCGTGTCTGCGAAGGCCAGGAGGAGGAACTGGGTGATGGAGCTGGTGTTGGACATCTGCTGCCTCTGGGCATGGGGTCCTGTTCTTAAAGGAAGAGTCAATGAAGAGTTAGGGGAGATTTCTCTGAGCAAAATCAGAGCCTTTCTCTTAGACCTTCACCCTGCTACACTCCCCCCATCCCCCTTTCCTTTTCCAGGAGACCTTCCTTCAGCTCCATGGCTGCAGCTCTGTGCTGGCCGAGCGTGCCGTGAGGAGCAGGGCCTCTGCCCGCTGGCTGCTGAGGAGTCAGCCCTGCTCTGCAGCAGTGGGTTCATGGGAACGGTGGGGGCAGGGTCAGTCCTGGTGTTCGACTTTGTCAGATGAAACCGCTCCTAAGGCAGAAGGGCTTCTCAGCCTCTGCACCCCCAGTGCTGAGGAACGGGGACAGCAGAAGGCAGTTTGAGAGGTGTGGGGTTTTAAAGCTCCCCCATCTCACCTGGGGAGTTTTCTTGGATGTCAGAAACCCTCAGCATTTCTGCTGCCTTCAGGGAGAACGAGTCCTGCCAGGCAAGAGGATTGCCTGTGGCTTAGTGCAGAGGGAGGGCAGCTGGTCTGTCCCTCCGACTTGTTCCGGGCTGCCGTGGGCTTGTTCTTCATGAGATGGAGGGTGATCACCCTCTTGTGTTACCCTGAAAAACAAGCAGGCACTACTGAGCCCAGAGGGATCCAGTGCAGACCGCTAAACGTCTCACCCTTTCTCAAGGTCTCAGCACCCCACCCCTAGCCCAGGACACTCACGCCTCATTGCACCAACCCAACAGCATTTCCTCCATTGTAGCACCTCTGCGCTTCTCCATGGGGCTTTCAGATAACAAAAGGGTGCTAGGGGACAGGCTCGCATTCTGGAGGGCAACTCACAGCTGGGAAGGAAACCTCAAGGAGGCAGCCAAGTGTCCTAACGAGATCATCTGATTAAGGGAAACCCAGCTTATTCTCCAGCCCCACAGACTGCATTGCCCACAGCCCCACAGGTGAGAGGAAAGCTGGGACCCTTGTTCCCATGGGCACACCTGCATGAAAGGACCCCCAAGATCAGCCTGTGACTCTGCAGCTGAAACTCCACCTCCCCAGAGAGCCTGGCAGCCAGAAGGAAACAACAACAACAGGAACAGAGACAAGTGGAGAAAGAAGCAAATGCCCAGCGAGGGTCTGGCTGAGAGGGGCCAGGCCAGAGGCAGCCGGGCGCTCAGGACAGCTTTCCCCTGAGCCAGCTCTGCAGGCACCTCCCAGGCACCACCATTGCCGGGCAGCTGCTCTCAGCCCCTGTGCTCTGCAGAGGAAAATGGACACGTGGCTGGAGAGCTGCCCCACAGCTCTGCTGGAGCTCTGCCTGCAGAGGAGGTGGTTCACGCCTTGGAGCCCACAGCCCGGAGGGCAGAGGCTTGGCTGGGTGGGAGAGGAGGCACGGGGGCTTGCTCAGAGGAAGGGGTCTGGTTGGAGGGGTGAGACAGGGTTTTCTGAATTCTCCCTCCCACCACATTTCTGGTTTTCGTTTCCTCTCATTCCCTGATCATCTCCTTGCTGCCTGGAGATTTTCCTCCTGGTGGCTGTTTCCCTGTGCCAGGTCTTTCCCTGTCAGCGCTCACAGAGCCCATCCCAACCTCTGTGCACTCACCTTAGCCCTACAGAAACCTGCCTGTTTGCAGGGCACTGGCTGGGCGCATGTTCCTGTTCGCAGGCAGAAAAAAGGACAGGTCAGACTAAGCCTGATGGCTCCAGCAGAGGTAATGCTGGTGCTGTGCGTAGGCAGAGGAGAGGCTGAAAACACGTTAGGAGGCTCCTGGAAGACCTACTGATCACTCACAGTTACCGTTCAGGAGTGTCAGTGACTTGTCAAAATTGAGACCTCCTTTATCATTCATCCCCTCCCATCCCCCAAGAGTAGGAAATTGAAAAGACAGACTCAGGATAAGTTCCTTATCTTTAGAGTAATCCTTGTGTTGACCTTCTCCTTGAAAGCTCCTCTTGGAAATATTCTGGGAGTGAGCTGAAGCTCTGAGCAGCCCTGACCCACACAGCACCCTCTCAACAGCAGAAGGACCCTGCCTCGCTCTCTCTGCCTCGCTCCCTCCCCTCGCTGCCTGCAGGCAGTGCCCTCAGCCCTGCTGCGCTTTGCAGAGGAGCTGCTCCTGGGCAGAGCTGTCTCTCTGCAGCACTGCCCACTTGCCAGGAGCTCCCTCCTTCCAGGAGCCCAGCCCAGCTCAGCAGCAGAGGACCAGCCCAAGGCAGCACTTGCTCTGCCCCTCGGGGCTCCCTCGAGGGGTCCCTGGGGCTCCAGGGGAACCTGCTGGGAAACAGCCTGAAGTCATCTCTGATCTTCCCTCCCTCAGCTGCGCAGAGACACTTCTTTCCACCAAGGTCATTTCTCTTCCCAGAGTCACATGTAGGTCCTCTAATCACTTCTCCTTGTCTCAGCATTAGAGAGGACACCCAAACAGTGACAGGGAGGCATTTCCTTTACCCCTGCTGAGGGAAGGGGTCCAGCAGAGTCAATCGAGGCATCTCATCCTGGGTGTGCAGTCCCAGGGCTGGAAGGGGTCTCAGATCACTCCCCTGGAGACCACAAAGCCACAGGAGGAGGGGTTCCTCTTGCCTCAGTTCAGGTGGGCACAAAATGGGCACCTGCATGGGAGCTCCTTCTCTCAGCTGCCATGGCAATCATGGGGGTGGCTACCAGGAGGGAGCTGCTCAGCCACCAACACCTGGCGACCTTTGGGGTTCAGGAGGGGGTCCAAGCTATGTGAGGTGACTGCAAGCTCTAAGGGAGCAGTTCCTAGAGACAGGGCAGCATCTGGGGGCATCTTCTTGGAGACCGATGGGAAGTTAAATTGGCCAGGTGGAATGACGGCAGATGTCCATATGTAGGACAACTGAACCTGTAGCTATTCCCCATGTACGGGGCAGCCTATAGAGGTATTCAGCTGGCCAAATGGAGTCATGCAGCACAGGAAGAGCTCTCTTTCTCTTCACCATCAACTGTATTTCCTACACGTCCTGCGAGTATCATGGCAGTTTTGTCGAGTGCGTCCCCTGCACTCCAATTGTCTAAGCTACTTCAGGGCAGCTGAATCTTCATTTAATATCCACCTAGAGGCCTGCAGTGCTACGTGAGATGCCAGGGCTCTGCAGCTGACGTGGACAGCACAGGTCCTACACAGGACCCCTGTCCCCATTCAAACCAGCTGTGTGACAGGCATCACGCACGGCATCTCAGACAGATTCGGTGCTGTTGGGCCAATGACTGAACCGCACCACTGCGCTGACCTAAGGCTGTGCCCTTCTCTTTCCAGTAGATGCAGGGCAGCGCATGAATACGAAGCGCATCACATCAGGGTCTCCACTCATGGGCATTCCCTCTCAAACTCTGCTGGTTCTTCTCTCCCCCATCGTTTAACCACCCCTCGATGTCACAGTCACGGGTCAGGCCAATGATTTTCACTGTGCCAGTACCACAGGATGTCCACTCCCACGGACACTCTCAATATCACCTCTTCCTTCCTGAGATCAGCTTCACCTCCACCGCAGGCGCTCAGGGCTGCAGAGACACCACAGAGAGCAAAGCCCTCTCCTGCTTGGACTGCACAGCCCAGCTCTGTTTCTCTCTGGCCTTGGGGACAGCAGGGTTTGTCTTCCTTGTGGGCACCTCATCTCTTCTTCACATTGCCACCTGCCATCCACTGCAGCATGGCTGTGCTCTGAGGCAAAGCCTTTGCACACACAAGGTCTTGGGTGCTTGGTAGCAGGTTTTCCTGTTGCAAGTCTGCTCTCAACCCCAATGTTAGTGGTTAATGAGGACGCATAAATCTGTACGTTGGATGTAAAGATGGTTTATGCATGTGGCATAAGTTTTAAGTGTTGGTAAGAGGGGATGTCAGGAATGAGAAATACATAACAAAGGATTTTCGGAAGATGTGTAAACGTGTCAAATTACGTGGGACCGGAGCGTGACACAGATGGTATGGAATACGAGGTAGAGATTGTCCTGGGTCTGGCTGGGGAGGAGTTAACTTTCCTCCTAGCAGCCCATCGGGTGCCGTGCTCTGCAGTGGTTGCTCGAAGGGTGTTGACAACGCACCCCTGTTTTGGCTGTTACTGAGCAGTACTCGCACAGCACGAAGGCTGTCTCTCCAACCCCACCACCCGCAAAGGCCAGGAGGCTGGCGGTAGGCAAGAGGTCGGGAGGGGACATAACCAAGAGAGCTGACCCAAACTGATCAAAAGGATATTCCATACCATATGATGTCAGGATCAGCAATAAAAGAGGAGAGAAAGGGAGGGGTGAGGGGCATTCATAATAATGACATTTTTCTTCCGAAGCAACCGCTAGGCACACTGAGGCCATGCTTCCCAGGAATTGGCTGGGCATCTGCCTGACAATGGGAAGGAGGGAATAAATCTCTTCTTCCTTTGCTTCCGTGGGTGACCTTTGCTTTTCTCATTCAACTGCCTTTGTCTCAAGCCACAAGCTTGTCCATCTTATTTTCTCCCCCATCTTGCTGAGGAGAGGGAGGGAGAGAGCGACTGCTTGGAGGTTTAGCTGCATGCCAGGTCCACCCATCACTCTACCTTAGACTTCCGTACATACACGTAGATCTTGGGTTCGCTTTCCTTATGCAGCAATAGTGTATGCTGATGTTTGTAGTCTTTCCCTATGTTTGAGGGGTATGCGATGATGGATGGGCCATCAGTGACCTCTACCAGCTGTTGTGTGGATGACTTTAGGTAGAGAAAATGCCCGAAAGCAGTGGCTTGGAGAATCACACTGCTGCACCTGGATTTCTTCTTCTGGGATTTTCTGTTCACACCGACCTGCAGAGCTTGCGCTTCACAGGCTTCCTGATCATCTGCTGCATGGTCCTCATAGGGAATGGCTTCATCGTGCTTACCATTGTGGTGGAGTCAAGCCTCCACAGCACCATGTACTTCTTCCTGAGGACTTTCTCCTTCCCAAAGATCTGCTCTACATTAATCACACTGCCAAAAACGCTGGTGGGCTTCCTGAAGGAATCCAGCAGGATCTGCTTCCGTGGATGTGCTGCCCAGCTGTATTTCCTGGTTTTGCTGGGAGGCACCAAAAGCCTTCTCCTGGCTTCCCTGGCCTATGACCATTATGTAGCCATCTGTGACCTCCTGCACTATAGCCTCATCATGAAAGGGGGGTTCTGCGTCACATGGTAGTGGGGTCACAGGCGGCTGTCATACCAGTCTAAGTAGGGCAGACCTATCAGGTATTCACCTTGCCCTTCTGAGCATCCCATGTACTTCATCACATCTTCTGTGACACCCCCTCTGTTGGAACTGGTCTCTGGACACGTCCTGGAACCAAGTGACGCTGCACACCATCATCCTGGTATTCGCAGTCCTTCCCTTTTCCTTTATCGCTATTTCTTACACTACAATTATCAGGGCAATTCTGAAAATGCCTTCAGTTCGGAGCAGGCACAAAGCCTTTTCCGACTTGCTCCTAACACCTTGGGGTGGTGACTCTCTTCTTTGGCCTGGTCACTGTTGCCTACCTTAAACACCGGTCAAGGGACGCTGCAGACTCTGAGAAATCATAGAATCATAGAATGGTTTGGGTTGGAAGGGACCATTAAAGGTCATCTAGTCCAACGCCCTCCCTGACAAGGGCAGGGACAGCTTTCACTAGATCAGGTTGCTCACCACCCCATCCAGCCTGACTTTGAACGCTTCCATCTACAACTTCTCTGGGCAACCTGTTCCAGTGTCTCGCCAGCCTCACCGTACAGCATTTCTTCCCTATGTCCGATCGAAACCTACCCTCTTTCAGTTTAAAACCATTACCCCTTGTCCTGTCACTACAGACCGTGGTCAAAAGTCTCTCTCCGTCTTTCTCATAAGCCCTCTTCATATATACCTAGGGTTGACTGGACACACTGGAGAGGATCGGAAACAACCTCCAAATGACTGGGTGCCTCAAAAAATTCCCTAGGCGTGCTGAAGGTGATGTACACTCAAATGCTCTAGGATGTCTTTAATCGACTGCTGCTTGTTCATTGTGGCTCAAGCCTTGATAGAGAGTTATTGTTGGCCTGGCTTGCATTTCTGTCCCTTGAATTTCTTTTAAGTCTTGGAGCTTGTGTGTATGACACAGCCTTTGAAGGGGGAAACACATGAACATGGGCAGACAGGAATGAAGAGGACTTCTTGGGTCATCCAGATAGGTGGCTGTTATGGTCCTTATCGTCTGTGGTCAGTGCTAGTAAATGCCTCCTAGAGTCAATATCCTCAGGACTTGGTCATGGCCGGGGGGAGGCAAACAGTCGGCTCTGTTTCACACATGCCCGATGTAGGCATTTGGATCTGACCAAGTCCCCCACACTTCCATAAACATAAAGAATTGCCATTTCTACAACATGAATCAGCCTGTTCTCAGAGAAACAATTAAACACCCTAATGGAAAAACCTTTCTTTCCCAGACAGGTCCAAGATATGTGGGTGTGGGTCAAAGCGGGAGCCTCGCAGGATGACCTTGCATACTGAGGATGGGGGTTTCTGCCTCTGGGTGTCTGAGACTCCTGATGGGATGCAAGAAAGAGCATTTGGGGATTGTGCAAGACTTCCTGTGGAACATCTAGGAAAGATCCAAAGGCAACAAGAGGAAGGGATCATGGTGATTTGGGGAGGAACAAGCATGGGAGAACGGAGGGAAAAGGGGATAAGAGGAGCTGATCATGTGTAAACAGGTGATTGGTCAGTACACTTGTCTGGCCATGCCCAGCAACTGATTGCCCCAGACTGTTGCGTCTTCTTATTAAACTCCAATTTCCCACAGCTTTCTGGGGTGAGGAGAATCTCTGGTTTTGTGTACGGATGGAGGCCCAGTTGCCAGCCACTGGAGTGGCAACCACAAGTCATACAAGTTCATGTTCTTCAGGGCCCCAGAAACTGGAGAGATTGGAGAGCGTGCATGTAATGTTGGTGTGTATGTCATTGGGTGTAACCACTAGCGAACATCAAACCAGAGCAGCCAGTGAGTAGAAGCAGCAACCTGGGATCCCCGTACTTAGAGACCCTAAGTCTGGGCTGGACACTGGAGAGCCCAGAGGATCTGCAAGTCGGCTACTGGAGTGAGAAGGTGGCCCAAACCACCTCCCGGGGAAACGGTGGGGTCTTGGGGGTCTGGTCTCAGCCATAGGTCTGGACTTGGAGGGGAAGTTGTCCTTTATGTGAGAGCAGCAGGAACGCGTGGAGCTCTGCCTGGGGACAAACAATGAGTCAGCTGAGAGCTGAAGGGTCAGCGTGAGAGGGCAGAATAAGATGGGCAATGCTGTGGTGGGTGGATGTCTGCTATGGACCACCTGCTATGGAAGAGGAAGTAAATGAGGCCTTCTTCAAACAACTGGAAGAAGCCTCATGTTTGCAGGCCCTGGTCCTCAGGGGGGACTTGAACTATCCCAACTGCCTCTGCTGAAGAGACAACATAGCGAGGTGCAAGCCATCCAGGAGCATTTTGGAGCTCATTGACACCATCTTCCTGACTGGGGTGACAGAGGAGGCAATGAGGTGAGGTGCCCTGTGGGACTTCATACTTTCAAAATGGAAGAACTGGTCAGGGATGTAAAAGGCAGGAGTGAGAAGGTAGAGTTTAGGATCCTGAGAGAAGGGAACAAGGCAGAGAGCCTTGATGTTGAAGGATCTCCTTTTCAAGCTCCCAAATGGAGGACATCCTGTGGTGGAGAGAGCTGAGGTCTCTGGCAAGGCTGAAAGCCCCCACCATAGCCGAGGTCTTTGTCTCCTGGGCTATGGCTGTTCTCTCTGCACCTGAGGACTCTAAGGAGACACCTTCTCCTTAGAGCACAAGAGCCTCATGGCCTCCTCATCCCCACCCAGGAGCCTGGGAGCTGTCCTGCACTTGGCATCGCACAGCCCCAAAACACGCTGGCCCTCGGAAGAGCCGTGAGCAAGGTGTGAGGGACATCATCTCCCTTCCCAAGGAATGGCGGACAGGGCTTGGCCCTCTGGCTTAATGTAACGCATCCAGGTTTACTGAGCAGTTTTCTGCACGAACCAGTGCCCAGGGTTGCTTTGTCAGTAATGTCTCTCAGTGGGACCCATTAAGGCTCCAGGCAACTTTGGAGTTTGCAGCTGACTTTGACTTCTTGAGAGGTTTCTTCAGCCTCCTCTCAGTGCCTGAGTTTCATGGACACGACGCCAAACCCACCAGAGGGGTCATTAAAATGCCTTGGGCTGGGCCTCTGCTGCTGAGCTGGGCCGGGCTCCTGGGACGGAGGGAGCTCGTGGCGAGCGGGCAGCGCTGCAGAGAGACAGCTCTGCCCAGGAGCAGCTCCTCTGCAAAGCGCAGTAGATGTGACATACCACGGGTTACTCAGCATCAGAGCCACCTTTACATTGCGGTTGGATTCAATGATCTTAAAGGGCTTTTCCAACCTAAATGATTCTATGATTCTATGATTCTATGATTGCCTTTGCCTACCTGTCGTCACTGCCTCTAGTTTTCTGCTCTAACGAGCCCCTCGGGAGGCTTTGTTAGTAACGGCCCCCAGTGGGACCCATTAACACTCCCTGAAACTGTAGGGTTTGCTTCTGGCACTTTCTTCAGTGGTTCCTTCAGGCTCCGCTCAGTGTCTTAGTTCATGGTCTCAGCATCGAATACACCATGGGACTCGTTAAAATGGAAAAAGACATGCCTCTTCCCATTATTTTTTGCAAGTCTTCAAGACTTACACAGCTAATTGGAGAGGTGTCCAGAGAGAACGTGAAGTGGAAGATTTCAAAGCTTTCAATGAGCACTTAATAAAGGAGGATTTTTGATTTTTAAGAGTTTGGGGCTTTTTTTAAATTCACAGCAGAAGTGATAGCAGCATTCTCCAATCAATATTGATGCGGGGTGTGTGTGTGTGTCTCCAAATAAAGTCAAGATGGGTAGGAAGAGCTCCTCCTTGAGGTCAGGCATGGACAATCTCCCTGCTCACCTCCCCACCCCTGCCCTTTCTCTCATGGGCCACCTGGGACTTGCATTACTTCTCCTTCCATCAGACTTCTCCAGTGAAGTCTGCAGCTGGAGGTTACAGCTCCTTTGCACCAACTCCCACCTGCTTTCCTTAGGGACCTGGTTGCGCACAGGCACAGCTGCCTTTCTCTTTGTTTCAAAGCAACAGAAGGAAAACCTAGCAAAGTTGAGCAAACAATAACCCCCACCCTCCTCAACTGTCTGCTGAGTCCAAGCTGCCTCCAGTGAGGTTCACCATCCACAGGGGATGGCCTCACTAGAAAGGTCTGAGAGAGAGAGATCGGAAAGAATAGCTGTAAGCACAAGGCAGGGGTTGGCTGAAGAGGTAATTAGACTGCAGAAAGACAAGGGCAGGCCTCTAACTCCCTGAAGCTCAAAGCAGCACCTGGGGAGTTGAGAGGGATCTGAGTGAACAAGGAGTAAGGGGAGGGGAAAACTGGAGAGCGGAGGAGAGGGTACAGGTACAGACAGGCTGCTGGGAAGGTGCCTTTAGGCTTGGGCAGGCAGAATACTCTAGACTAGATGAGACCAGACTAGTTCAGCTGGAAAGGACCTACAGTCATCATCTACTGCATCTGCAAAGGTGAGGGAGGTTAAAGACACAGTATCACGAACAGAGTCTTGGCAATGATAGCACAGAGGAAGGTACATCCTTCACCTCCTGCAGCTGATACGCTTCCTGGAAATTCCCATTTTGTCCTGGTCATTTTAAATGTTGTCATTTTATTACAAGTTTTCAGTCATCTCAGCTGATGAAAAGGTGCTCATGTGTTTTTTAAAAGTGTCAAGCAGTTCCTTCCCTTTCCAGGCGGAGCTCAACTGTCTGGCCATGGACATCGAGGGCCGCTTGTAGAGGCCCCGCAGTAGCTGAGGTGTTTCCCTGCGACTGGCCACTGTCACACAGGACAGGAGGTCTCCTGCAGGAGACCAGACCCCTCGGGAGCTGCTGATAGAGAGCAGGCAGAGGGTCCTAGGACATCTGCACAGGCACCAGGCACCCGTGTCCCTGTAACTTAAGACATCTGTGTCCCTGTAGCTACATCCCACCCCGCTTCTGGAAAACATTTTTTCTTTCAAAATAGTAATTAAAAACAACCATTCATTAAATCCCCCAAAGACTGGTATATCAAAACAAAACACATTATTTCCTCCTAATCTAGGAAGATATAAAGACGAGGAATTTAAAAAGCTGAAAATTGTACTAAAACATTGTCTTTGCTTTAGATCTTTCCTCATTTCTTCTTTCTTTCTTTTTTATTGTTTTTTTTTCTGAACATTTCTACCATAATCAGACCTGCAGCATAAAAAAAGATATTTCTATGTCTTGCAGAGGTCCCAGCTAAAACTCCTCTCCATCCAGGAGCACCCACGCCCCTCCTCGCTCTTTGCAAGAGAGAGTCACCCACTGAAGCAGCAGGCTCTCTCACCTGATCCTGGGAAGCAGGGTGACCAATTTCAGTGAATGCCCTGGGTTTGGGTGGCCAGATTCGTACTCATCTCTGCAAATCTGTACAACAGTGTCTACTTCAAGGGGTCTCTAGGTCATCTATGAAGACGCCCTTTTCATTCCCTCCAGGGTAAATGAGGAGTGAGTCCATTTTTGGTGAAGAAAGGGAGGAGACTGGTCTCCCCCAGCATCAGACACCTCAGTGCAATTGTCCGCATTGAATCAAGTTGTCTAGACTTCCCTTTCTCATCAACGGAGAGGAAGAAGTTGTCTCCACTGAGGTTTCTGGAGATACCTTTCCTGGTGATCCAGAAGGGCTCCCATAGGTCCTGGGAGAGGTTTCCAAGCAGCATATTGGTATGTCAGCTACCCCAGGGCATCTCAGATAGCAAGAGCCGCTGGAAGTGGGCAAAAGGAATTTATCAAATGAATTTGATCCATCACCTTCCCAGGGACTGAGGTGCGGCTGACCAGCCTGTAGTTCCCTGGGTGCTCCTTCTTGCCCTGATTGACAATGGGTGCAATGTCTGTCTTTCTCGAGTCCTCAGGGAACCCCTTCTTTGCCCTGACATTTCAAAGATGATCGAGAGCAGCCTTGCAATGATACCAGCCAGCTCCCCCAGCAACCTGGGCTGCATGCCCTCTGGTCCCGTGGACCTGTGTGTGCCCATATGGCGTAAGTGCTCCCCAGACACATCTTCCTCTGCCATGGATGCAGCTTTGCCACCACAGATGTTGGTAGGAGAGTCGAGGGCCAGGGAGGTCTGGGAGCAGATCTTACCAGGAGAAGAGGATGGAAAAAAAGGCAGTGAGTTCCTCACTGAGCCTTTTCCAGGTCTTTATCACTCCATGTCCTGCCCCACTGAGCCACGAGACTATATTTTCTTCAGCTGACTCCTTGTGTTGCCAGTGTACTTAGAGAAGCCCCTCTGGTAGCCCTCCTCATCCCTTGCTAGTTCCAGCCCCAGCTGAGCTTTGGCTTTCCTGCGTCCATCCCTGCACCCACGGCCATGTGTCTATCAGCCTCCTGGGTGACCTGTTTCCCCTGCCACGCCCTCTGCACCGCCTTTTGCTGTTTGAACCCTTAATCCAAGGAGTCCCTGTTCGTCCCACCAGCCTCCAGCCAGGCCCTGCCTGACTCCCAGAACGTTAGACTCTTCCTGGGCTTTGATGCTATTGCCCCTGCAAAGTCAAGAGCGCTCCATGGAGCTTGGCTTTCCAGGATCCTGCCAAGCAGATGCTGAACAAGCTGGAATCTGCTCTCTCGGCCATGGTCACTGCGGCCATGGCTGCCCTCAGCATTGACCTCCTCATCCAGTTCTGCCTTGTTTGCGAGGAAGAGTCCAGCCCTAGTCAGTCATCAACTGCCTGTGTCAAAAACGGGAGGGGTGAGGCAGGTGGAAGGGACCCGTCTGGGTGCTGGCTGTGAGGACACCTCTGTTGCAGCCAGCCGAGCAGCTGCGCAGGCAGGAGGGCAGGCCACACTCAGGGACACCCTGCTCAGCCCTGTCTCCTCTCGAGCAGACCTGACACCAAGCAGCATGTGGCTCCTTGCCCAGGGCTCCTTTGAATGCCATGGGCTGCCCCTGTGGCCTGGAGACACCACGGGGATCATCTGCAGGCTTGCTTTGGCAGCTCAACCTTCCCAGAAGTTGCATGTGGTGTATTATTACCAGCCAGGTTTTTCATAGCGTGCCGCAGAAGATTTCATGGTGTGTGCACTGAGGCACAGCCTGAAGAAGAGTGGGTGTGCACAGCAGTGCAGAGCTTTCTAGGACAGCACTGGCATACTTGTGGAGGTAAGTGAACCTTGCCTGGGTTCATCCATACTTTCGCCTTGGGCCAAAGTAGACTCAGAAGCAGAGCTGGGAATTCAACTTGGAGGGGGTTCACCTGGAAAGAAGAGCCCAGGAGTGAGCTCATAGCCAGGCTGTGGGGGGGCTCATAAGGTGCCTGGAGGCCCAAGAAGGAAGGAAGGAAGTGATTTAAAAGTGCTGTGAGGGTAAATTACACTGAAGGAGGGTCAAGAACCACTGTCAGCTCTAAGAGGAGCCTGTACAAGCAAGAGTGGAGAGGCACCCAAACAGGGATTGTCTGAAACGAGGGGAGACAAATCCCAGGTGGAGTCCATGGGACATGGGAATGCACCAGGAGAAACTCCTTGCTGTCCACAAACACTGGGAAGGTATGAAATAGTCAGAGGTGGGATTCAGTTCCTCTGATGCCCAAAACCTACGAGTAGGAGCTTCAGAGTCCAGATACTGGCCTTTGAGATGGTTAAAGCTGGATGCAATGAGCTTCAGGGGTAATGTAGAGCCATCTGAGGCGGTGCCTCCCAGCCTCCCCTGACAGTCAAACAAGTGGAGGAGATGTCACCTGACTTGTCTTAGCTGGTCACATAAAACACAGGACAATTCACCAACTCCAGTTGAGGTTTGCCTTTCCTAAAAGCACACCTGTGCACCAAAGGCAATAAATATCAATTCCTGTTCTGTAGCCTGCCCTTGCTTTCACCTCCTAACGGCTGCTTCGTGTCCCTGGCAGTGTCCTGCCCCTGGGACGGCCCAGCCATACTGCCCTACTGTCGCGAATGAGCGGTTTAGAGGCCGCTTAAAGAATCACCACCAAAGATATCAGCAGAAAGTGATTTTCATAGAGATTTATAAAGGTGCGACCTAACAGAATTCGATGGCAAGGTTCACTCTATTACTTATTACACGGATGAAACAGATAAAGGAAAATCATCTAAGGGTTTATATTTGAGGGACTATATGTGTTTGGCAGCAGTCTAGGTTTCATTCACAATTTAGTAACACTTAATTATCAACTAATCATTTATAAACTTTAGTAACGCTTAATCATTAACTAATTCAATATTTGCAAAGTGACTTAGTAAGTCTACTACAATCACAACTTAATTACAGATTATGCTTACTATCAGTCCACACACACAGAGAAACATATATATATATATAAAAAAAAATATACAGAAGGTATACGTGTTAAAAATTCCCCTCGATTTAAGTGAAGAAATATTCACGTCGAATGTCTAGGCATTCCCTCTCAACGGGCGAAGGGTTGAGCTTCGAAAGGGACTCACCCAGGACCCAGCGGTCCTCCGAATATCGCAGGCCCGAAAGATCGCAAGCTCTGAAGGCGTCCCACTCCGAGGGAGATGCTCGATGCAGCGGCTGCGGTCCAGGAGAGCTCAAAGGGCCTCACTTAGGACCACCGTTTATAGGTTCGCAAGATCGTTGGCTTTAGTCATCCGTAAATATCCATCCTGGCCACAGTCCCAGGTGGTAATTACTAAAAAACTCTCCAGGTTTCGGTGTTGTTCCACTGGACGCCTGGGCCAGGCAGTAGGAGTATGTTCCCATCCTCAGCTGTGCGGAGTTTCTGATACAGTCAAGGAGCGCTCAACCGCCAGACTTCAATACACCAAGGTTTCATGGGAATTTCTGAGATCAACAAGCGGCCCAGGGAAGAAAGGGGGGGTATGAATGCACCACCACACCTACACATGGTCCTACGGCTCTGCGGAGAAGGAACCCCATGGAGCAGGTACCTATGGGGTGGGGAGGTGTCCCCCAGCACAGTCCTCTGACAGCCCTCAGTGCCCCACCCTCCTGCTTTGGCAGCCTCCCCCAGTTCCTGGCCCCTGCCCAGCCCCAGCCATGTCCCACACAGGGGCTGGTGACAGCCCTGCTCTGGGGTCTGCCAAGGTCTGGGCAAGAAGAGAGGCTGGGGCAGGGCCGGCTGTTCCCCCGACACAGGCACCGAGGCCAGCAGGAGGAAGGAGATGGCCACAAAGCCAACCTCATCCCCATAAACTGGGGTGGGTTGCCAGTGCTGGAAATGGTGATGGGAGAGGCTGGGGGACCAGAGGAAATGGCCTCAAGTTGCGCCAAGGGAGGTTTAGATTGGACATTAGGAGAAATTTCTTTACTGAAAGAGTGGTCAAGCCTTGGAACAGGCTGCCCAGGGAAGTGGTTGAGCCACCATCCCTGGAGGTATTTAAAAGCCGTGTAGATGAGGCGCTTAGGGACATGGTGTAGTGGGCATGGGGGTGTTGGGTTGACGGTTGGACTCGATGATCTTAGAGGTCTTTTCCAACCACAATGATTCTATGATTCTATGACTCCATGAATCCTGCTCTCTGGTGCAGGAGATGCCCACCACAGACTGACTGTGCCCATCACTGTCAGCCCCTCTCCCCAGGCCAGCACAAGAGTCCTGGCCAGGGGACAGAGCAGCCTGCCCCGGGTGGGTGCCTCCAGAAAGAGGTTTCTCTGTCTCACGGATTCCTCCCTGCAGGCACAGAGATGCTCCCTTGCTCTTCTCCCTGGACATCCCTTTCCCCAGGCGAACGTGTCCATGCTGGCCTGGCCGGCTGGTCCTGGTTCCCACCCTGTGCTCCCCGCTGGACCCCGAGCTGCTCTGCAGAGCGAGGGGGCTGTGGTGTCCTGGGGCCATGGGGTGACCTTGTGCTGGTCAGGGTCAGAAGCAGACCCAGCCAGATGGGGATCACTGCTGCTGAGCCCCTTTCCATCTTCCCTTGGTGGCTCAGTAGCCAAGGACAAAGCTGGGCAGGACCATGGGGTGTCTCTAGTGGCACAAAGGGCAGGGGACGGCTGCACTAGATCCAGCCCATGGGGTTTCCAAGAGGGTGTCTTGAACCACTCTCCATTCTTATGCCCCTTCACGTGCTGGATCCTCACAGCCTCTCCTGGTGTTGCAGAGCCTTTGTTAGCCCATGGGCTCCTCAGGTTCACCTTTTCTTCTGGAGACTCCTGCCTGGATCGTCACTCATTTTATGAGGCACCCCTCACTGCCCACCCAGACTCAGATGCTTCCCTTGAGGTGCCCTGAGCTCTCCTGGCGGTTCCTGATTCCTCTCCAGGATGGCATCTGCCATCAGCCCCACCGCAGGTGGGACAGTGCCAGGCAGAGAAGTCAGACCAGTCGCTGTCTTTTTGGATGCGTGCAACCAAGAAGGCAGCTCTTCGCCCAGCCCTTGGTCCCTAACACATCACCCTGGGACTCTGAGCTTCTCCCCCTGAATCCATCGTGAAGCCCAAACAGTGACAGGCCTCTTCAGGGAGCAGCTCCTTGGGTGTGTTCCTGACACCAGCTTTGGAAGAGGCATCCAGCCTTCTGGCCCTGCCCTGAGGAGACCCTTTGCTTACGTTGGTGCTAGAAGGGAGGCCAGCTGTGACTCAGTGGTCCACATGGCCTGCTCCTGCCCACAGCCATAGGGATGCCACTGTAGAGACAACAGCACCGTCACAAGTCACGCAAGACCTTAGGGCTTACACAAACGCAAGGACACAAGAGGACAATGTGGAAGTGAGGAGAGACCAGGACCGAGGAGAACACGTCCTGCTGTTGTCCATGGCCGTGTCTCCAGGGAAGCAGCAGCCCTGACTCACAGGCAGCAGAGAGGCAGGCGAGGCAGCAAGGGGGAGCCCCGAGGGCCATCAGGGCTGCTCCTCAATGCGACGGCTGGGCTCTTGGCTCCTGAACATCCTTCTGCATGCTGGGGCTGTGCCCCCAGGTCCAGAAGGGATGGGAATAGATGGGAGCTGAGACAAATTGTTTTCTGCTGGTTTCCTCATTGAGTTTATCTAAACAGGGGGCATGGATCCATACATACAGGAGGTCTTTGCACCACAAAACAGTTAGGAGGCCGAGAATAATATCACAGGTATTAATAAACAAACAACCAAACAAAACCCCAAACCCACCCAAAAAAAACCAACCCCACAAAGGAAAAATAAAGACACATATGACCAAAAGCTAGTCCTGGGATTTCCTGAGCTACCCTGGGAGTCCAATGAGGATGGTGGGCACCTTATTGTTGCTGGAATAGTGTGTGTTCAAATAGTTTCCTCAGGGAACCCTTGAGCTCCTGGTTCCTCATGCTGTAGATGAGGGGGTTCACTTCTGGAGGCACCACTGAGTACAGCACAGCCACCACTAGGTCCAGGGATGGGGAGGAGATGGAGGGGGGCTTCAGGTTGGCAAACACAGCAGTGCTGACAAACAGGGAGACCACGGCCAGGTGAGGGAGGCACGTGGAAAAGGCTTTGTGCCGTCCCTGTTTGCGGGGGATACTCAGCATGGCCCTGAAGATCTGCACATAGGACATCACGATGAAAACAAAACACACAAAAGCAAAAGAGGCACTGAACACAAGAAGCCCAAATTCCCTGAGGTAGAAGTGTGAGCAGGAGAGCTTGAGGATCTGGGGGATTTCACAGAAGAACTGGTCCACAGCATTGCCCTTGCAGAGGGGCAGTGAAAATGTATTGGCAGTGTGCAGCAGAGCAGTGAGAAACCCACCTCCCCAGGCAGCTGCTGCCATGTGGACACAAGCTCTGTTGTCCATCAGGGTGCCGTAGTGCAGGGGTTGGCAGATGGCAACATAGCGGTCATAGGCCATGACGGTGAGAAGATAATACTCTGCCATTGCCAAGAAGGCAACGAGAAAGAGCTGTGCAGCACATCCCAAGTAGGAGATGGCCCTGGTGTCCCACAGGGAATTGGTCATGGATTTGGGAACAGTGGTGGAGATGCAGCCCAGGTCGAGGATAGAAAGGTTGAGGAGGAAGAAGTACATGGGGGTGTGGAGGCGGTGGTCGCAGGCTATGGCGGTGATGATGAGGCCGTTGCCCAGCAGGGCAGCCAGGTAGATGCCCAGGAAGAGCCAGAAGTGCAAGAGCTGCAGCTGCCGCGTGTCTGCGAAGGCCAGGAGGAGGAAGTGGGTGATGGAGCTGGTGTTGGACATCTGCTGCCTCTGGGCATGGGGTCCTGTTCTTAAAGGAAGAGTCGATGAAGAGTTAGGGGAGATTTCTCTGAGCAAAATCAGAGCCTTTCTCTTAGACCTTCACCCTGCTACACACCCCCGAGCCCCCATTCTTTTTCCAGGAGACCTTCATTCAGCTCCGTGGCTGCAGCTCTGTGCTGGCCAAGCGTGCTGTGAGGAGCAGGGCCTCTGCCCGCTGGCTGCTGAGGAGTCAGCCCTGCTCTGCAGCAGTGGGTTCATGGGAACGGTGGGGGCAGGGTCAGTCCTGGTGTTCGACTTGGTCAGATGAAACCGCTCCTAACGCAGAAGGGCTTCTCAGCCTCTGCACTCCCAGTGCTGAGGAACGGGGACAGCAGAAGGCAGTTTGAGAGGTGTGGGGTTTTTAAAGCTCCCCCATCTCACCTGGGGAGTTTTCTTGGATGTCAGAAACCCTCAGCATTTCTGCTGCCCTCAGGGAGAACGAGTCCTGCCAGGCAAGAGGATTGCCTGTGGCTTAGTGCAGAGGGAGGGCAGCTGGTCTGTCCCTCCGACTTGTTCCGGGCTGCCGTGGGCTTGTTCTTCATGAGATGGAGGGTGATCACCCTCTTGTGTTACCCTGAAAAACAAGCAGGCACTACTGAGCCCAGAGGGATCCAGTGCAGACCGCTAAATGTCTCACCCTTTCTCAAGGTCTCAGCACCCCACCCCTAGCCCAGGACACTCACGCCTCATTGCACCAACCCAAGAGCATTTCCTCCACTGTAGCACCTCTACACTTCTCCATGGGGCTTTCAGATAACAAAAGGGTGCTGGGGGACAGGCTCGCATTCTGGAGGGCAACTCACAGCTGGGAAGGAAACCTCAAGGAGACAGCCAAGTGTCCTAACGAGAGCATCTGATTAAGGGAAACCCAGCTTATTCTCCAGCCCCACAGACTGCATTGCCCACAGCCCCACAGGTGAGAGGAAAGCTGGGACCCTTGTTCCCATGGGCACACCTGCATGAAAGGACCCCCAAGATCAGCCTGTGACTCTGCAGCTGAAACTCCACCTCCCCAGAGAGCCTGGCAGCCAGAAGGAAACAACAACAACAGGAACAGAGACAAGTGGAGAAAGAAGCAAATGCCCAGCGAGGGTCTGGCTGAGAGGGGCCAGGCCAGAGGCAGCCGGGCGCTCAGGACAGCGTTCCCCTGAGCCAGCTCTGCAGCCACCTCCCAGGCACCACCATTGCCGGGCAGCTGCTCTCAGCCCCTGTGCTCTGCAGAGGAAAATGGACACGTGGCTGGAGAGCTGCCCCACGGCTCTGCTGGAGCTCTGCCTGCAGAGGAGGTGGTTCACGCCTTGGACCCCACAGCCCGGAGGGCAGAGGCTTGGCTGGGTGGGAGAGGAGGCACGGGGGCTTGCTCAGAGGAAGGGGTCTGGTTGGAGGGGTGAGACAGGGTTTTCTGAATTCTCCCTCCCACCACATTTCTGGTTTTCGTTTCCTCTCATTCCCTGATCATCTCCTTGCTGCCTGGAGATTTTCCTCCTGGTGGCTGTTTCCCTGTGCCAGGTCTTTCCCTGTCAGCGCTCACAGAGCCCACCCCAACCTCTGTGCACTCCCCTTAGCCCTACAGAAACCTGCCTGTTTGCAGGGCACTGGCTGGGCGCATGTTCCTGTTCGCAGGCAGAAAAAAGGACAAGTCAGACTAAGCCTGATGGGTCCAGCAGAGGTAATGCTGGTGCTGTGCGTAGGCAGAGGAGAGGCTGAAAACTCATTAGGAGGCTCCTGGAAGACCTACTGATCACTCACAGTTACCGTTCAGGAGCGTCAGTGACTTGTCAAAATCAAGAACTCCTTTATCATTCATCCCCTCCCATCCCCCAAGAGTAGGAAATTGAAAAGACAGACTCAGGAAAGTTCCTTATCTTTAGAGTAATCCTTGTGTTGACCTTCTCCTTGAAAGCTCCTCTTGGAAATATTCTGGGAGTGAGCTGAAGCTCTGAGCAGCCCTGACCCACACAGCACCCTCTCAACAGCAGAAGGACCCTGCCTGGCTGGGGGTGGCTCCTTCCACCCACAGCTTCTCCCTGCAGAACCGTGGGGAGCTCCCCGGGCAGGTTGGGGGCTGACCCTGGCAGGCGGCAGAGTCCCTGCCCAGCCCCCAGCCCCCTGGGTCGCAGGGACCCTGCTCGGAAGGACAGCCCTGGGCTGCACACCCACCTTCACAGCCCTGCAGCCATCCCTTGGAGAAGGCAGGATCATGCCCTGTCCCTCTGATGGTGCAGCAGGGAGTCCCTGCTCTGCAGCTCGTCCTCCTCCTCTACAGCAGGGAAACTCTGAGAGTTGTACTTACAGATCCTGTCATCTGTGGGATTGCCAGCTTGAGGAGACCCCTCAAGGAACCGCAGCTGCATTGACCTGCAGCCAGAGACTTACTGTGTCAAGGGCTGCGAAGAATTCTCCCCCAGTGAGCTCTCAGCATCCTCCCACTCCAGACTGCCTTTATGCTCTCTCTGCCTCGCTCCCTCCCCTCGCTGCCTGCAGGCAGCGCCCTCAGCCCTGCTGCGCTTTGCAGAGGAGCTGCTCCTGGGCAGAGCTGTCTCTCTGCAGCACTGCCCACTTGCCAGGAGCTCCCTCCTTCCAGGAGCCCAGCCCAGCTCAGCAGCAGAGGCCCAGCCCAAGGCAGCACTTGCTCTGCCCCTCGCGGCTCCCTCGAGGGGTCCCTGGGGCTCCAGGGGAACCTGCTGGGAAACAGCCTGAAGTCATCCCTGATCTTCCCTCCCTCAGCTGCGCAGAGACACTTACTTCTCCTCTCAGGAGAAGACTTGGCCATGAGAATCCCCTTTCGTTGTCCCAGCATTAGACAGGACTCCCCGGAAGGTGACAAGCAAAGACCTAATTTCTCCAAGCTGGGGGATATCCTCACTTGAATGAAATAGGCATTTCAGTGTGGCTTTGTAGTCCTAGGGCTCGAAAGACATTCAGCTCTCTGTTGTCCACGCCATGTCTCTGCTCTGAAGCAAAGCCTTTGCACACAGGGGGTCTTGGGCGCTTGGGACCAGGTTTCCTTAGGGCAGGGACGAGCTTGCCTGCTTCCACAGCTGCAGGGCTTCAGCCCAAACGTGCAGCAATGGCCTCAGCCAGGGCCACAGGCAGGATGAGCTGGAGCTGCTCCTGAGGAGACAGAGCTGTCACATGGTTGCAGAGCTCAGGACAGCTGCTCTTCAAGGACAGCATCCTCCAAGCTCAGCAAGGCTCCAGATCGAAACTCCCTCTGAACTTGAAAGGCCATTGCAGGGCACCAGAAGGAGCGTTCACTACTTCAGGAACAGTTAAAGAAGAAACAAAGATGCTGTGTGGCCACTGCTGAATGTGGTGAGAGCAGGAGCAGATAGATCTGAGATTCTCTGTGTCCTCTTTGCCTCAGTCTTCCCCAGCAAGGTCTGCCAGGCCTCTGGGACTCAGGGCAGGACTCTGGAGGAGATCAAGCAGCGGTGCATGGGGATCAAGTCAGGGATCACTTGAGCCAACGCAATCCTTACCAGTCGAGGGGACAGGAGGGGTGGCATCCCAGGGAGCTGAGAGAGCAGCCCAAGGTCACAGTGAAGCCACTCTCCAGCATCTTTCAAAGGTGGTGGTGTCTGTGGGGATTCCCTGATGACTCGCAGCACCCAAACCTTGCACGCACCTTTCAAAACTGCCCCAAGGATGTGCAGAGGAGCGGAAGGCTGTGCCCCAGATCGTGTTCCCTCAGATCCCATTTCTGGGGGTCTGAAAGAGAAGGTGACTGGATTTACTGGATTTAGCTTGTCTCTCGCCATCCTCTTTGCTTTCTGTGATGAAAGGACAGGACTGCTGGACACAGGGAGACCAGTGGTTGTCTTTTAACCTGGAAGTCAGTGAAGTTTTCAACATCACCCCACAGAACATTCTTGTGCTCAAATTCATATATTATGGTCTGCATGGGTGGATAAGTAGATGGGTAAATAACCAGATGGATGGTCGGGCTCAGAGGGACGTGATCAATGCGTGGTACGCTGCCTGGAGGCATCGAGCTAGTAGGGTCCTGCAGGGATCTGTCCTGCCACCTGTCCTCTTTATCTTGTTTTTAATGACCTGGAGAATATGAGCGAGTAGCACTTGTAGATGGACACCATATTGAGGAGAGCAGACACTGCACTGGAGGGCAGGCCTGCCATCCCGAAGGACAAAGATAGGCCAGAGGGATTTGCATAAATAACATCACGATGTCCAGTAAAGACAAACCTGAAGTCCTGCCTTGAGGTGCACCAATCCCGTGCAATGAGAGAGGCCAGGGGCTGTGGTGCTGGGTAGCAGCTCGCGGGAAAGGCTCTGCTGGTCCTTGGATTTCATTAGGCAAAACGGGAGCCATCACCAACGAAGGCCAATGGCATCATTTGCTTCTCTCTTCATTCCTTGATATTACAAGTGCTTCCCTTTTATTGTCCTAATACCCTCCAAAAAGAACAGCCTACCCTCTGAAACCTTTCCCCATTGGCCGTGCATTTCTTGTTTCGTTCCCTCTTTTGATATTTCTGAGGTGGTTACTGTGGAAGTTTTCAACCTTGGGTAGCAATTCCATTAAGCACATCATTCTCTTTCAGTCCTTGGAGTGCCCTGCAGTTCCCCATCTTGTTGTCTTGTTTGAGACACTGGCCCACAAACCTTAACTGCTGACATGTTGGAGTTTCAGTCCAGAGGGACCTTGACACACATGGGGACATGGCCAACAGAAACCTCCTGAAGTTTTAAAGGTGAAGGGGGCAAGGTCTGCACTGGGTCAGAAGATCCTCGTGCATCAGCACCGTCTGGACCTGACTGGCTGAGGATTGTTGTGAGGAGAAGGGCATGGGAGTTCTGGTGGATGCCCTAGGAGCCCATGGGTTTCCCATCTTGAAAGGAGGATGGAGAAACTGGAGAAGGTCCAGAGGAAGTCTGTTACCATGGGCTTAGGAGCCTAAAGCACATGAGCTGTGTGGAGAGGCTGAGGCAACTGGGCCTCTTTAGTCTGCTGAAGGGGAGGCAGAGGGCAGTCTAAAAGCAGGCGACACCTGCCTGGAGAGGTGGTGGAGCCAAGCTCTTCTGCAATGGCAGATGGTATGGCAGAGACAACAGCCACAAGCTTCTTCCTGGGGGCTTCAGACTGGGCCTCAGGAAAAACTGGCTAGGAGGGTGATGCTGCAGTGCAGCAGGACACCCAGAGACTCTCTGTGCTCTCCATCTCTGGAGGTTTTCAGGTTTCAGCTCTACAAAGTCACCGCTGACCTGACCCGACCCGCAGTTGGTGATTCCCCAGCCTTTGGTTGGAGCCTGGACTGGAGACCCGCAGTAGTCCCTTTTCCCACCATCTCTTCCATGCCCTTGTGCCTTGCAGTGTCCCCGTGTTGTTGAGGCTTACAAAATCAAACTAGGCAGGTGATAGGTTCAAAACTAAACTTGATTTAAGCAAAAATTTTTTAGCAAGAAGGTAACTCGAAATGAGGCTCATCAAAATCATTCAACACTCTGACGGTATCAGTAAACCATAGGTTCAGGATGGTTTATGAGGAATTAATACTACATGGCTGGCTTTCGAAATGAGCATCTAAAATATGCACAGTCACTGACCTATAAGATGAGGGCTCTCAACCTCGTTAACGGCTTCCTCTTGGATTATGGGGGGTTTATCCTGCTCTCTGTCCCTTACATCCAGCTCAGGGGGCTGAGTACCCTGAGGATAACTGCTCTGACTATTAAAGACTGAGGCAAAGAAGGCATTGAGTACCTCAGCCTTCTCCTCGTCCTCGGTGGCACTGTTCCCCACCCCCTCCAATAAAGGATGGAGATTCTCCTTGGCTCTTTTTTTGTCATTAATATATTTGTAAAAACATTTTTTGTTGTCTCTTATGACAGTGGCCAGATTGTGTTCTAGCAGAGCTTTTCCCTTTCTAATCTTCTCTCTGCATGACCTAACGCGAGTCCCCCATTGAAGACCTGCTGCTCTGAGGAGACCAACTCAACTTGCCCTCTGGTGGGGCTCCATTTATATCTTAGTTGAATCTGACCTGTGGTCAACTCTGAGTGGCTGAGAGCCTTAATTTTCTTACTCCTCGCCCAAGGTGTATACGTGACCATAATTACTGACCAAAAGTGCGTTCGTGATGGTTGGCACTCGCCACCGTAAGGGCGCGAAAAGTAAGGATGCAGCGGTCCTGATGCCCCCGGTCTTTTATCGGGGTGGGTGCACCTGCCACAAGCTGCTTCTGGGGAAATGGCAAAACCACTGACACAGACTCCTGCTCGAGATGCTGGAGAACCCCTTCACTGGACAACAGACAAGGGAAAGGCATCTGAGCTTTTGAAGCGCGCATTAACCACTGCACCTGCTCTGGGATTGCCAGACTTCATGTTTGTACATGAAGAAATGTAACTATCCCAGCCAAAACCAGACCAGTCTGGTAGCTCAAGGACCCTTTGCTTGTGTCCCTAGGGCAGCTGCCGCAGCACTCCTGGTTGAACAGAGTGACAATGTGGTGCTTGGATCCCCTCTAGTGGTACAAAGGCCACATGAAATTGAAATGCTGCTGTCACAGCACCTTACCCAGGCACTGGGTACATCATTATGAGCTGATTCTCTTAATGGTGGAAAACATAACAATGAAGTGATGTAACACGCTGAACCCTGCTACACTGCTCTCTCCTCCTGGGGAAGAAAATCCACATCCTGATTGTGTGGTAACAGCCTGTGAAGCCAGAAAGACTAGAAAATACTTAACAGACGTACCATTTCCAGATCCTGATCTTGAACTATGTGTAGACAGGTCCTCATATTATCTGAACAGTAACTGGGTTAGAGGTTATTCAGAAACTCCTGAAAATGAAGTAGCAGAGGCTTCAGCACTCAGTCTGAAGCTGAGTGCCCAAGCAGCAGAATTGATTGCATTAGCAACGACTTTCCAGCTGTCCAAAGAAAAGACTGTAAATATATGTATATTCTATCACCATTATTATTATTATTTTCCCTTTCTTTTCTGTACTATTAAGCTGTCTTTATCTCAATCCACAAATTTTACTTTTTTTTTTTCCCGATTCTCTCCCCCATCCCATTGTGGTGGGGGGCATTGAGCGAGCAGCTGTGTGGTGTTTGGCTGCCTGCCAGGTTAAACCACAATCATCTGTATCAGTATGTGTAATGATATCAATATCTGCAATGGGATCAGTATCATAGAATGATAGAACAGTTTGGTTTGGAAGGGACCTTTAAAGGTCGACTAGTCCAACCCGCCTGCCATGGACAGGGACACGTAGGGACATCTTCAGCTAGATCAGGTTGCTCAGAGCCCTGTCCAACCTGACCTTGAACGTTCCCAGGGATGGGGCATCTACCACCCCTCTGGGCAACCTGTGCCAGTGTTTCACCACCCTCATCGTAAAAAACTTCTCCCTTCTATCTAATCTGAATCTGCCCTCTTTTACTTTAAAACAATTCCCCCTTGTCCTGTCGCAACAGGCCCTGCTAAAAAGTCTCTCCCCATCATTCTTACAAGTCCCCTTCAAGTACTGAAAGGCTGCAATCAGGGCTCCCCAAAGCCGCCTCTTCTCCAGGCTGAACAACCCCAACTCTCTCAGCCTTTCTTCACAGCAGAAGCATTCCATCCCCCTGACCATTTTTGTGGCCCTCCTCTGACCCACTCCAACAGCTCCATGTCTTTCCTGTGCTGAGGGCTCCAGAGCTGGACGCAGTGCTCCAGGTGGGGTCTCACCAGAGCAGAATGGAGGGGCAGAATCCCCTCCCTTGACCTGCTGGCCACGCTGCTTTTGATGCAGCCCAGGATACGGTTGGCCTTCTGGGCTGCTAGTGCACATTGCTGGCTCATGTCCAGCTTTTTGTCCACCAGGACCCCCAAGTCCTTCTCAGCAGGGCTGCTCTCAATCCCTTCATCCCCCAGCCTGTATTGAGACCGGGGGTTGACCCATCCCAGGTGCAGGACCTTGCACTTGGCCTTGTTGAACCTCATGAGGTTCACACAGGCCCACTTCTCCAGCTTGTCCAGGTCCCTCTGGATGGCATCCCATCCCTCAGGTGTGTCAACCGTACCACTCGCTTTGGTGTCATCTGCAAACTTGCTGAGGGTGCACTCGATCCCACTGTCTATGTCATTGATGAAGATATCAAACAGTAACGGTCCCAATATAGACGCCTGTGGGACACCACTGGACACCGATCTCCATCTGGACATTGAGCCATTGGCCACTACCCTCTGGATGCAAACATCCAACCAATTCCTCACCCACTGGACTGTCTACCCATCGAAGCCATACCTCTCCAAATTAGAGAGAAGGGTGTTGTGGGGGACCGTGTCAAAGGCCTTACAGAGGTCCAGATAGACGACAGCTGTAGCCCTTTCCATGTCCACTGATGTAGTCACTCCATCATAGAAGGCCACTAGGTTGGTGAGGAAGGACTCGCCCTGGGTGAAGCCATGCTGGCTGTCTCGACTCACCTCCCTGTCTTCCATGTGCCTTAGCATAGCTTCCAGGAGGATCTGTTCCATGATCTTCCCAGGCACAGAGGTGGGACTGACTGGCCTGTAGTCCCCCGGGTCTTCCTTTTTTCCCATTTCAAAAATTGGGGTTATGTTTCCCCTTTTCCAGTCAGCGGGAACTTCACCGGACTGCCACAGCATCTCAACTATCATGGATCGTGGCTTAGCAATGTCATCTGCCAGTTCCTTCAGGACCTGTGGATGGATCTCATCAGGTCCCATGGACTTGTGCACCTTCAAGTTCCTTAGACGATCTCAAACCTGATCTTCTCCTACAGTGGGCGGCTCTTCATTCTCTCAGTCCCTGCCTTTGCCTTCTGCGGCTTGGGCACTGAGGCTTGAGCACTTGCTGGTGAAGGCTGAGGCAAAAAAGTCATTGAGTACCTCAGCCTTCTCCGTATCTCGGGTAACCAGGTCTCCCGTTTCATTCCAGAGAGGGCTCACATTTTCCCTAGTCTTCCTTTTATCCCTGATGTACCTACAGAAGCTTTTCTTGTTGCCCTTGATGTCCCTGGCCAGATTTAATTCTCTCAGGGCTTTAGCTTTGCTAACCTGATCCCTGGCTGCTCGGACAATTTCTCTGTATTCCTCCCAGGCTACCTGTCCTTGCTCCCACCCTCTGTAGGCTTCCTTTTTGTGTTTGAGTTTGTCCAGGAGCTCCTTGTTCATCCATGCAGGCCTCCTGGTGGTTTTGCCTGACTTCCTCCTTGTTTAGATGCATTGTTCCTGATCTTGGAGGCGGTGATCCTTGAGTTTTAACCATCTTTCTTGGGCCCCTCTTCCCTCCAGGGCTTTATCCCATGGCACTCTACCAAGCAGATCCCTGAAGAGGCCAATGTCTGCTCTCCTCAAGTCCAGGGTACTGAGCTTGCTGTACGGCCCCCTCGGTGCCCTAAGGATCTTGAACTCCACCATTTCATGGTCACTGCAGCCAAGGCTGCCCTTGAGCATTCCCCACCACCCCTCCTTGTTGGTGAGAACAACATAGCACCTCTCCTCGTTGGCTCCTCTATCACTTGGAGAAGGAAGTTATCATCGACGCATTCCAGAAACATCCCGGGTTGCTTATGCCCTGCCGTGTTGTCCCTCCAACAGATATCGAGGTGGTTGAAGTCCCCCATGAGGACCAGGGCTTGTGAACGTGAGGCTGCTTCTATCTGTCTGTAGAGGGCCTCATCTGCTCGGTCTTGCTGGTCGGGGTGACCTGTAGCAGACCCCCACCATAATGTCACCTGTCCCTGCCCTCCCTTTAATCCTGACCCATAAGCTCTCAGTCGGCTCCTCATCCATCGCCAGGCGCAGCTCCATGCTGGTCATTGACATAGAGGGCGACACCCCCTCCTCGTCTCCCCTGCCTGTCCTTCCTAAAGAGCCTGTATCCCTCCATCCCAACACTCCAATCACAGGAGCCATCCCACCACGTCTCCCTGATGCCAATAAGATCGTAGCCCTGCAGGCGTGTGCACGTCTCTAACTCCTCTTGTTTATTCCCCATGCTACGTGCGTTTGCGTAGAGGCATTTAAGTTGGGCCCCGACGAAGCTGTCTTACTGGCTGGAGTTCCTCTGTGCTGCTCTTCAGGTGCAGAGTCCCTTCCCATCGCTCCCAGGGCTCTGTAATCCTTCTTGATAGCCCTCAGACTGCTCCTGGCTGAGGCACTGCTGCCCACGTGAAACAACAGCAGCGGATAATAGTCAGTGGATTGTAGGAGGCTTGGAAGCCTCTTGGTGACATCCCTTATATGAGTCCCTGGTAAGCAGCACACCTCTCTAGAGGTGGGGAATCACAAACGGCGGGTCAGGTCCACTGTGACTTTGTAGAGTTGAAACCTGAAAACCTCCAAAGATGGAGAGCACAGAGAGTCTCTGGATGTCCTGCTGCACTGCAGCATCACCCTCCTAGCCAGTTTTTCCTGAGGCCCAGTCTGAAGCCCCAAGGAAGAAGCTTGTGGCTGTTGTCTCTGCCATAGCATCTGCCATTGCAGAAGAGCTTGGCTCCACCACCGCTCCAGGCAGGTGTCACCTGCTTTTAGACTGCCCTGTGCCTCCCCTTCAGCAGACTAAAGAGGCCCAGTTGCCTCAGCCTCTCCACACAGCTCATGTGCTTTAGGCTCCTAAGCCCATGGAAACAGCCTTCCTCTGGATCTTCTCCAGTTTCTCCATCCTCCTTTCAAGATGGGAAACCCATGGGCTCCTATGGCGTCCACCAGAACACCCATGCCCTTCTCCTCAGAACAATCCTCAGCCAGTCAGGTCCCAGCCTGTCCTGATGCACGAGGTTCTTCTGACCCAGTGCAAACCTTGCCCCATTCACCTTTAAATCTTCAGGAGGTTTCTGTTGGCCAAGTCTCCATGTGTGTCGAGGTCCCTCTGGACTGAAACTCCAACACGTCAGCAGTTAAGGTTTGTGGGTCAGTGTCTCAAACAAGATAACAATATGGGGAATTGCAGAACACTAGAAGGACAGAAAAGAATGAAGTGCTTAATGGAATTGCTACCCAAGGTTGAAAACTTCCACAGCAACCATCTCAGAAATGCCAAAAGAGGGCACGAAAAAAAGAAATGCACGGCCAATGGGGAAAGGTTTCAGAGGGTAGGCTGTTCTTTTTGGAGGGTATTAGGATAAGAAAAGAGAAGCACTTGTAATATCAAGGAATAAAGAGAGAAGCAAAGGATGCTGTTGGCCGCCTTTGGTGATGGCTCACGTTTTGCCTGATGAAATCCAAGGACCAGCAGAGCCTTTCCTGCAGAGCTGCTACCCAGCCACACAGCCCCTGGCCTCTGTCATTGCATGGGATTGGTGCACCTCAAGGCAGGATTTGCAAATTTGTGTTTACTGGACATCATGATGTTACTTTTTGCGAATCCCTGTAGCCTGTCTCTGTTTTTTGGGATGGCAGGCCTGCCCTCCAGTGCAGTGTCTGCTCTCCTCAATATGGTGTCCATCTGCAAATGCGATGAAAAAGCACTCGCTCATCTCCTCCAGGTCATTAAAAGCACGTTAAAGAGGGCAGGTGGCAGGACAGACCCCTGCAGGACCTTACTAGCTCGATGCCTCCAGGCAGAGTACCACGCATTGATCACGTCCCTCTGAGCCCGACCATCCATCTGGTTATTTACCCATCTACTTATCCACCCATGCAGACCATAATGTCCGAACGTGGGCACAAGAATATTGTGGGGGGTGATGTTGAAAACTTCACTGACTTCCAGGTGAAAAGACAACCACTGGTCTCCCTGTGTCCAGCAGTCCTGTCCTTTCATCACAGAAAGCAAAGAGGATGGCGAGAGACAAGCTAAATCCAGTAAATCCAGTCACCTTCTCTTTCAGACCCCCAGAAATGGGATCTGAGGGAACACGATCTGGGGCACAGCCTTCCGCTCCTCTGCACATCCTTGGGGCAGTTTTGAAAGGTGCGTGCAAGGTTTGGGTGCTGCGAGTCATCAGGGAATCCCCACAGACACCACCACCTTTGAAAGATGCTGGAGAGTGGCTTCACTGTGACCTTGGGCTGCTCTCTCAGCTCCCTGGGATGCCACCCCTCCTGTCCCCTCGACTGGTAAGGATTGCGTTGGCTCAAGTGATCCCTGACTTGATCCCCATGCACCGCTGCTTGATCTCCTCCGGAGTCCTGCCCTGAGTCCCAGAGGCCTGGCAGACCTTGCTGGGGAAGCCTGAGGTAAAGAGGACACAGAGAATCTCAGATCTATCTGCTCCTGCTCTCACCACATTCAGCAGTGGCCACACAGCATCTTTGTTTCTTCTTTAACTGTTCCTGAAGCAGTGAACGCTCCTGATGGTGCCCTTCAATGGCCTTTCAAGTTCAGAGGGAGTTTCGACCTGGAGCCTTGCTGAGCTTGGAGGATGCTGTCCTTGAAGAGCAGCTGTCCTGAGCTCTGCAACCATGTCACAGCTCTGTCTCCTCAGGAGCAGCTCCAGCTCTTCCTGCCTGTGGCCCTGGCTGAGGCCATTGCTGCACGTTTGGGCTGAAGCCCTGCAGCTGTGGAAGCAGGCAAGCTCGTCCCTGCCCTAAGGAAACCTGGTCCCAAGCGCCCAAGACCCCCTGTGTGCAAAGGCTTTGCTTCAGAGCAGAGACATGGCGTGGACAACAGAGAGCTGAATGTCTTTCGAGCCCTAGGACTACAAAGCCACACTGAAATGCCTATTTCATTCACGTGAGGATATCCCCCAGCTTGGAGAAATTAGGTCTTTGCTTGTCACCTTCCTGGGAGTCCTGTCTAATGCTGGGACAAAGAAAGGGGTTTCTCATGGCCAAGTCTTTTCCTGAGAGGAGAAGTAAGTGTCTCTGCGCAGCTGAGGGAGGGAAGATCAGGGATGACTTCAGGCTGTTTCCCAGCAGGTTCCCCTGGAGCCCCAGGGACCCCTTGAGGGAGCCGCGAGGGGCAGAGCAAGTGCTGCCGTGGGCTGGTCCTCTGCTGCTGAGATGGGCCGGGCTCCTGGAAGGAGGGAGCTCCTGGCAAGTGGGCGGTGATGCAGAGAGACAGCTCTGCCCAGGAGCAGCTCCTCTGCAAAGCGCAGCAGGGCTGAGGGCACTGCCTGCAGGCACCGAGGGGAGGGAGCGAGGCAGAGAGAGCGTAAAGGCAGTCTGGAGTGGGAGGATGCTGAGAGCTCACTGCGCGGAGAGATCTTCACAGCCCTCTACATGGTAAGTGCCTGGGTGCAGGACAATGTAGCTGGTGTTCCTGGAGGGATATCCAAAAGCTGGTACATGCCACAGCAACTATGATCTTTCAGGAGGACTCTCTCAGCTTCCCTGCTGTAGAGGAGGAGGAGGTGCTGCAGAGCAGGGCTTCCCTGCTGCACCGTCAGAAGGAGAGGGCATGACGGCTGCCTTCTCCCAGGCACTGCTCCAGGGTGTGAAGGTGTGTGTGCAGGCAGGGGTGGCCAGGGCTGTCCTTCCGAGCAGGGTCCCTGCGCCCCAGGGGGCTGAGCACCAGGGCAGGGAGTCTGCCGCCTGCCAGGCTCAGCACTCAGCCTGCCCGGGGAGCTCCCCATGACGCTGTGGGGAGAAGCTGTGGGTGGAAGGAGTGAGTCCCGGCAGGGCAGGGTCCTTCTGCTGTCCAGAGGGTGCAGCGTGGGTCAGGGCTGCTCAGGCTTCTCCATCACCCAGAGGACATTTGCAGAGGGTCATGTTAAAGATGGGTGTCGAGGTAGGGGATTACCTGAAAGGGAAGAAGTGTGTGCTTTGAGTTTTCTCCCCTGGGTTGTCTGGGTGGGCAGTGGGAGATGGGAATTGATTGCTCTGCTCTGGAGTAGGCAATGAGACCCCAGTTCTCGTAAGGACTTGCCTGAGCTGCTTCTTAGCCCCTGCACACACCGAGATGTCCCTGGGCAGTGCCCTGCTGCCAGGAGGTGTCTGCAGGGCAGAGCTGAGCACGCAGCAGGGCGGATGGGCTCTGTGAGCATGAAGAGGGAGGAGCCGTGAGGGCAGACAAACAGGTCCTGGCCCAGAAGAGCTCCAGGCAGCAGAGCCATGGGCAGCGAGGAAGAGAGAACTGCTCCCAGAAAGGCCATGGCAGGAGGGGTTCAGGCACCTCCCTGCCATCCCCTGCGGTGCAGATGCTTTCCCTGGAGCAACCCCCTGCTCTCCTCACTCACACAGCAGAGCCTCTGCCCTTCATGTCATGGACACTTGGCCATGAGCTGCCTTCCCAGCAGCCTGACCACCAAAGAGGAAAAAAACTCAAGTCTCTGACTGCGTCTCCCTCCCCTGCCTCCCTTGGCAGGGGAACTTTGGCACGTTCTCCTCTGACGCCCTTGTTCTTACTGTGACACTCACTGCTGTGGGGGGGTGAGGATTCAAGTGCAGCTCAGACACCAACGCTGTGTCTACTGTCATGCCCGTATGTCCGTGGAGGAAAAGCATCCAACTCCCACCCTGTTAACCCTTGGGGCTCTGGGTACTGCAGGGTGTGCGGCTGGCACACATCTCACCCTCCTTCCAGGACACAGGAAATTTAGGAGAGTTGAGTCTTTCCTTGGGAGGTCCTGCTGGGCTGCAGGCTGCCCTCCAGTAGGGCAAAGCTCTCCCGGGGCATCTCTATGTCATGCAGGAGCCCCATGGAGAAGACACCTCGGTGCTAAGGCCATTGAAATGCTGCTGGGTGGCTGTATGTGGGCAGCTGTAAGGAGCCCTGTGTGTCCCTGGTGGGGAGCGGAGAGCTGAGATCCTCCTCAGGTACGATGGGGTGAGGGCTTTGGAGATGTGCACTCAGAACGTGGATTCCTCTGCTCCCAGCACTGTCCCGTTTTCTTTTGGGGGGAACACGCGAGTGCCATAGTCCTCCAGCTGAAAGAGCTGCCAGCACAGGGCAGCTGAGCTCAGGGCTGATGGACAGAGCGGCTGTCCTCACTCTGCACTGAGGGACAGTCCCTTTGCCTCTCAGGACCCACACGATTTCACTTGCAGTGCAGCAGAAATGCCCAGGATCTCTGCATTAGAAACACTGCTCAGTTGTGGTGGGGCAACCAGACCAGAAGGCACAAACCAAAATCCCCACAGCTCTGCTCTGCAGGCAGGTGAATTGGCAGCGACAATGCTGAGAATCTCTTTGATATCACGAGTGGATTTAATCTGAGATGACCCTGTGTTCCTGTTTCCCTATTGCTGTGGGGCAGGACTGACTCCTGCAGAGCCCAGAGCAGAGCCTGCGGCTCCCTGGGGCACCCTCAGCCAGCACCAACCAGAGCTCGTGCAAGGGACCTGCCAAAGGTCTTCCTGAATGGAGAGAGACACTTTGGAGGGGTCCTATGAGAAATGGCTTTGATTTTGCTCAGAGCAGTTTCTCCTAACTTATCACTGTCTTTTCCCTCTTGCACAGTCCCCCATGCCCAGAGGCAGCAGATGCCCAACACCAGCTCCATCACCCACTTCCTCCTCCTGGCCTTCGCAGACACGCGGGAGCTGCAGCTCTTGCACTTCTGGCTCTTCCTGGGCATCTACCTGGCTGCCCTGCTGGGCAACGGCCTCATCATCACCGCCATAGCCTGCGACCACCGCCTCCACACCCCCTTGTACTTCTTCCTCCTCAACCTCTCCCTCCTCGACCTGGGCTCCATCTCCACCACTGTCCCCAAATCCATGGCCAATTCCCTCTGGGATACCAGGGCCATCTCCTACTCAGGATGTGCTGCACAGCTCTTTCTCTTTGCCTTAATGGTCATGGCAGAGTATTATCTTCTCACCGTCATGGCCTATGACCGCTATGTTGCAATATGCCAACCTCTGCACTACGGGACCCTCCTGGGCAGCAGAGCTTGTGTCCACATGGCAGCAGCTGCCTGGGGCAATGGGTTTCTCACTGCTCTGCTGCACACTGCCAATACATTTTCACTGCCCCTCTGCAAGGGCAATGCTGTGGACCAGTTCTTCTGTGAAATCCCCCCACTCCTCAAGCTCTCCTGCTCAGACACCTACCTCAGGGAAGTTGGGGTCATTGTGCTTAGTGCCTGTTTCGTTTTTGGTTGTTTTGTGTTCATCGTGCTGTCCTATGTGCAGATCTTCAGGGCTGTGTTGAGGATACCCTCTGAGCAGGGGCGGTACAAAGCCTTTTCCACGTGCATCCCTCACCTGGCTGTGGTCTCCCTGTTTGTCAGCACTGTTATGTTTGCTCACCTGAAGCCCCCCTCCATTTCCTCCCCATCCTTGGATCTCGTGGTGACAATTCTGTACTCAGTGGTACCTCCAGCAGTCAACCCCCTCATCTACAGCATGAGGAACAAGGAACTCAAGAATGGCCTGATGAACCTGATTCAATCCATAGTATTTCAGCAGCAATAAGCTGCCCATCTCTCTTCACAAGGTTTCTCCAAGTGATCTCAGGCAACTTGTGTCCTTTGGGCATTGTACTGGTTATAATTGTGTTTGTTCGGAAATGTTTGCTTTCATCGTCCTTCTCAACAGGCTGAAGCCAGTCTGTCTGGCCCAAAGGCCTTCTCTCCATGAGTCTATCACTGCGCCAATGCTGGCCTCCTTTGTGGCATGTCTGTAAATAAAGGGGATTGCCTGCGTGCAGCGTGTGCAGCTTGGGCTCTTCTTTCCACAGTGGAGTGCAGAATACGCTCAGGGAATTGCAGGCTAAAAGGCCCTGCTGTTGGGCTTGGGTGCTGCATTGGCTTAGGGGGACAAGGGCATGGCTTGATGTGTGAGGGAATGAGGGCTGGGGTGAGCCTTCACTTTACTGGTGCCCAATGCCATGGAGATCCTGGACGGTCAAAAGGCATCTGCTTGAGGCTCTCTCACATATGGCAGGGCTGGTCAAAGATGCCCGACCTTCTGACAGGGGATCTGAACCCACCAGGAGAGCACAGGGCATCTCTGGGTGCCTCGGGGTGGAAAGGGAATGGAGGTTTCCAAAACATCCCCAAAAGTGGAGTCACCCAATGGAAAAGGGCTAACCTGAAGGATGCACAGCCCAATGGGGCTCTGCAATGCCAGAGAGGCAGCGGAGACACAGCAGGCACGAGGAAGGCAGCTTGAAGAGTGATTCACATCATCTTCAGTGAGGAGCCATGGGCTGGATCCAGTGACACACCTGAACACATCCTGAAAGAGCTGAAAGGCCCTGTGATTTCTCGGAGTATCACAGCCCCAGGCCATGGGAGAAACCTGTCAGGGGCAGTGATGCCAGTCTGGCCACATCTGCTTCACTCCCGCACCATCATGGCCAGGATGGAGTCAGCCCATGGTGCCAGGGCAGCTCTGCAGAGCAGCAGCACCAGCTCCGGGCCCTGTGGGCACCTCAGGGGAGGGAGCCAGCAACAACTGGCCAGGCCAGCACGGACACACTCCCCTGGGGAAAGGCTCTCTGTGGAGCAGGGCTTTCCCTGGAGAAGAGTGGAGCACCACGCATGGGTCAGAAAGAAGGCAAGAAGCAGGAGAAAGAGGTTTTTCTGTTCACCAGCTTGGGGCAGCTCCTGTGCCACTGGACCTGGGGGTGGGCGTGGCACCGGCTGTCTGGGGGCTCTTCTGGAAAGGACACAACAGCACCCCAAGAGTGACGGAACCAATTCCTTGGGCCATTGCTGGCCTTGAGCACTGGGAGTGATGGGGAGGATGAGAGCCCCTCCCCACCCCCAGGAACTTCTGTGTCCTTCCGAGAGGCTGGGGCTGTGGTGGGAGTGCCCAGAGCTCTGCAGCACCCTGCAGCAGGCACTGCTGTGGGGCAAGCCCAGGCTGAGACTCACATGGAGCCTGCTGCCAACCAGCACCCCCAGGCCCCTTTCTGCAGGGCTGCTCTCCAGCCACTCCTCTCCCAGTCTGTATTTGTGTCCGGAGCGTTACTCCGTCCCGGGTGCAGATCCCGGCAATTGGACTCGTTGAATGTCATGCCCTTCATGATGACTGCTCAATGTTCCAACCTAGCCGGATCCCTCAGCAAGGCCTCTCGTCCCTCGAGAGAGTCAACAGCACCTCCCAGTTTGGGATCATCAGCAAACTTGCTAACAACGGATTCCACTCCTGCCTCCAGGTCATTGAGAAATACATTAAACATTGATAAATGTATATAACGGCCCCAGGATGGAGCCCTGAGGAACACCACTGGTGAGCAGCTGCCAGCCAGATGCAGCCCTGTTCACTGCGACACTTTGAGCCCTGCCATCCAGCCAGTTCTTCACCCGTGAGTGCTCCGGGAACCCCCTCATGTCACGGCTGGACAACTTGCCCAGAAGGATGCTGTGAGGGACGGTATCAAAAGCCTTTCCGACATCCAGAAAAACGACATCCACCGCCTTCCCTTCATCCACGAGGCAGGTGACCTTATCATAGAAGGATATTGGATTGGTTAAACAGGACCTTCCCTTTGTGAACCCATGCTGACTGTGCCTGATGATTGCATTGTCCTTTAAATGCCTTTCCATGGCACCCACAATCCTACAATCCTAGTATATCTCAAGTTGGAAGGCACCCATAAGGATCATGGAGTCCAACTCCCTGCTCCTCACAGCACTACCGAAAACTAAACCATATGACTTTCAGAAATCTAAACAAATTGGCAAATATCAATTTTTCTACAAAAACACCCCCAGTGCTATGAAGATTCCCTCCATGGCACTGAACTATATCTGTCACTCTTCTCTAGTGGCACTCAGAAAAGAGAAACAACCTCTAAAATCTTGCTGCAGGGGAGGTCGGAATCGGATGTTGCTTATCGAAAATTTTGTAACAGCCATATCTAAAACTCTGTATTGCTTTATCTGGAATAAACACCTCTCCTCCTTCAGTAAGTTACGTCATCTCCTTCGGAGCAGGTTTCCTCTCTTTGTACCTAACGTACAACCTTGCAACTGGCATGTTGTGCATCAGAAGAGATCAGCTTTGGTACCATATTCATCTGCATATATATATACGTATTGATTGACCTAATTCTTTTTGTGCATTTACAATTACTAACAAGTATAATCTGTGGTTAAGTTGTTTTAGTATTTGTAGGAACTTGACTAACTCTTTGTACAGCTGTCAAATTGATTAATGTTTAGGCACTGCTGAACACACTTGTTGCATAACGACGCGAGACAGAGACTTCTTCAATATGAAGCAGGAATCATGTCTGTCTTTATTTGCTTGTTAGCAAAGTATTTATAATCAACTCGCGACCTTCGAGTACATTTTTGGTCTTTGTCCAAAGCACAATTACAGATAAACAGGATCTTAAAACAGAATACAAGATAAAGCCAGATTATATTATAAACAAATTACAAGCTCTGTAATTAGCAAAATGTTCCTCCAAATTACGTTCCACCTTCTTTAATGATATTCTATTCCTTATTTATTGTTTCCTACTTATCGCCAAGCTCCTTATTCTTTGTACACAACTTTTCCGAAAGTCATAACTCAGCTTAATTACTGGATTTTGCCAAACCGTAACTTTTCCATAAGTCATAGTTCAGCTTAATCACTAGACTTTGCCAAATCCTTATCTACCACGTTGTAACATCGTTCAGTCATTTTACTTAATTGCAGAAAATCCCACAACTCCCCTTTTTTGTTTTATAAAGGCTCTATTTGCTATATTCTGTAATATTCCCATAGCACACTGAATCAAACATGGGAAAATAATGAGTACAATTACGACAATTAAAATTATCATCAATACCCACTTCAAAATCATTCTCCACCACGATCCGACATTAAGGGAAACTAGCCAATTATCAAAAGGATTTCTTTCTTCCATTAACTTCCCCAATCCATCCTGGAGTTCTCTTAATTTACTCTGTATAGATTGAGATTTGTCCGTCAAATTAAAACAACACATCCCAGCAAACTCTTCACAACCATGACCATGGGCTAAAAGCAAAAAGTCAATTGCCGCCCTATTTTGCAAGGTTGCCTTTCGAATACTGTCGAATTCTGTGGCCATATCATAAAGAATTAAAGAAGTGCGATTGAATTGTTTTCCTGACCAACACATTAAGTTCCTTGCTACCTTTCCCAAATGCATTAAGGCCAAGGGAGGCAAGAATAAGGACATTGTCGTCAGAGTAGACTGTCCCCAAATTAGGACATCATCTGTACAATTCTCCAATAACGGTGTGGTAGATCGCTTTTGTCTATGACCACTCTGTCCCTGTGCTTGGTATAACATCTGCAATTGCTGCAAATGTTGTTTCTTTGGCAACAATAACGTCAATTTTCCGATCATACATGGCCCTCCAAATGACAATGGGGGAACCCCGGGCCAAGCTCTATCTCCACAGATCAAAAAATACCCAGGAGGCAAAGCGTATGCTTTGGTTCGGTTATAAGGTATATCTTGCATCGTATGATTGCAAAAACTCTCATTTAGATATTGTAATTGTTGAGGTGAAACATTGGTGGGCAGATCATTATTACTCAGGGAACTAAATTTGACACATCCATTGTTGGGAAATGTTCCAAGCAAATCTAACTCTTGAGGAGGCAACATTGCCTTCTTCAAATTCTTAATTAAGAATGCATTAACTGTAGTATTAATTGCCCAGCTCATAACATTAGACATTTGCTGTATAATTGACATATTTACAGACCCCTGGATCCAGTCAGTAAAATCTGATATATTCACATAAGCAAACCCGATCAAGCAGGTCCGGAATGAATTTCCTACTTGCTTTAATGAAAGACAGAAGTCATTCGTGTCTGTCGCTTGAGCCCATCTTATCCAAACATTGTCCTGATTCTGCATTTCAGCCAATTCCACTGGTACTGCATGAGCTCTTCCAAGGGTCAAGAAGCTTGCAAAGAGGATAAGGCAGCAACTGTAGGTCGAATCCATTTTGCAGGCAACCATTTAGGTCCAATATCTGTTAAAACACAAGCATACCCTCTTCCCCAGGTTAATAGTTCAGCAGGTCCCCGCCATTGATTAGTTCGGGCGTCATACCACAATACTGGAGGCCTGATTTGAAGTTCCTGTTTTTCCTGTTCTGGAACTAGCGTCTGTATAAACAGTAAGACCAGCTACAGGGGTAACAGATAACATTACGTCTGGCTCCAAGCAAAGTGTTGTGGAAAACAACCGGTGTTTCGGATAATGATTAGACAAAATTCCCTTAAAGTCGTAAGTAGCTAGTGCGAATTCAGTTATGGTTTGAAACATTTGTTGTATCTGCATATCTGTGTACGGTAAATAAATGACTTGAGGGTCAATCCCACTTATGTCTATGACCCTTTGACGAGTAGAATAAATTAAGTTAGATATCGCTACAATCCGTGGAATAATTGTTTGTTTTTGTGTTATAGACGGATATTTCCATTCGATAACATTCATAGGGTCCAACTGGTGTGGAAGCCATTGAAAAATTAAGGCAGCTAAATATTTTTCAGTGTTGAGTATTGCTACAAAAAGGGGTATATTTTGAACAATGCGATTCGCATATCCTCGCGTAATTTTATTAGCAATAGTTTTAAGAGCGTTCTGCTGCAATTTGTCAAGTTTTCGGGGGGCATTCGCCCCCCCTCCTCCTTTCAGCAGGTGCACCAATGGAGCAATATCCTCATTGGAAATTCCACAATAGGAGCGAAGCCATTGAATATCTCCTAATACCTTTTGAACATCTTGTAATGTAGAAATATTGAGATTAATCACAAGTTTTTGAGGCTTAACCTGTAATTGTGTAACTTTAAATCCTAAATAAGAATAAGGTGAATGTTTTTGAATTTTATCAGGCGCCACTATTAAACCAGCGGCATTTAATGCCTGATGAAGGAAATCGATAAAATTAGAATCAAGGTTTTCCGCTGCACAAAGAATATCATCCATATAATGATAAATAATACAATTCGGAAAAGTAAAACGAATGGGTTGTAAAGCGGCAGCTACGTAATACTGACAAATGGTAGGAGAGTTTTTCATTCCTTGCGGCAATACTCGCCACTGATATCGTTTATAAGGTGCTTGTTTATTTATAGTTGGCACCGAAAAGGCAAATTTTTCTTTATCTTGTTCAGCCAATGGTATCGTGAAAAAACAATCTTTTAAATCAATTACTAAAATTTCCCATTGAGCAGGAAGCATAGTTGGAGTTGGTAGACCAGGCTGCAAAGGCCCCATTGTTTCCATGACAGCATTAACAGCTCTTAAATCCTGTAAAAGTCGCCATTTTCCTGATTTCTTTTTTATAACAAAAACAGGAGTATTCCATGGACTAAATGATTCCTCTAAATGACCTAATTTCAACTGTTCCTCTACCAAGGTCTGCAAATGCGACAGTTTCTCAAGTGTTAGCGGCCACTGCTCTACCCAAACAGGAGCAGTTTGCTTCCATTTTAAAGGTATTGGGTCCGTCAACTGTCGCTGTGCAGTGACCGCTAAGTAAAAGGCGATGTCTGTAACACAACTCCCCATTGCATTAAACAGTCCCTGCCTAGCAATGCGATTTCTGTTTGCATAACATAAGGTCGGACTTTTGCAGATAGGTGGGGTTCATTTGTCTTACACATAGTCACATACTGAGTACTAAGCATTGTAGATTGTTTTCCTCCTATTCCTTGAATCATGGCACTAATTTCTTGTAGAGGCCAAGTAGTTGGCCATACCTTTTTTGGAACAATTGTAATATCAGCACCTGTATCTAATAACATCAACAATGTAAAAGTAAAACCATCATTTTGCTTAAGTTCTACTTCAATTGTAGGTCTGTTTTTCAGGATAGGTATAGAAAAATATACAGAAGGATCATTAGTTGATCCAAATCCACTTGCCCCTCTTATTCTTTCTTCCTTATTGGGCACCATTGCCTGGAATGGAATTAACTGTGCTATTTCTGTTCCTTTTTCTATCGTTATGGGTGGATACAATGCTTTAATCATAATCTTAATTGTCCCGGTATAATCTGAATCAATAAGACCTGGGAGAACAAAAATTCCCAAACGAGAAGCAGATGATCGTCCAATTATCAAAGCACTGAGCCCATATCCCAGCGGTCCCTTTTCCGTAGAATCTACCACCTGTACCATATCATTTAATAATTGAACAGTATTAGCAACCCTAATATCTACTCCGGCACTTCCGGCAGTTTTCCCCCGGAGACGGTCCAAGCATCCATTGAACTGGGTACCCAAGCATAGGGAATCCGCTGGTTTTTCTTGGAGGTATTTAGTGTCATAGCGCCCCTCTGGCTGGCGCTCATTATCATGTTTCCCGACTGCAAAAGCTGCCCCTGTTTAGTAAATCGCGCACGGCATTCCTCTACAACATGTCCTTGTCGCTGACACCGCGTACAATATTTGCTTCCTGAATTATTTTGAGATTTCTTGGGACAAGTCTTTTTAAAATGTCCTTTTTGTCCACATAAAAAACAAATTCCCAAGCGTTGCCGAGTATTTCTAGGTTGTAAAACAGGTTGAAGGGCAGCGGCCAAAGCTTTAGCTTGTGCCTGGGCATATACTACAGCCCTATCTTGTTCTGCTACTAGATCTGCCCTAGCACAGGCTTCCATCATTTGTACTAGCCCAGCCGTTTTTGGTAACGTTGAAAGTATTCGTTTACACACATCATTAGCATTTTGTACAGCCAGATCAAGCATTACAGCTGACTTTGCTTCGGTCGATAAGTTTGGTGATTTCTCTATTGCAGTTCTTAACCTATCCAAAAATGTAGAAAAAGATTCCGATGGCAGTTGCAGTATTTTAACATAAGGTGGGGATGCGGTCGCAGAAACCTGTAGTGCTTTTAATGTGACGGCAGCAAGAGATTGAGATTGCTGTAATATTCGTCGATCTAACCGAGCTTGTGCCCTAGGATGCACAAAAGCTCCTTGTCCCATCAACATATCGATTGTCGCAAATTTCAATGGGTCCCCATCTTGCAAGTCCAAATTTTTCATTACTGCAAGTTCACAACGTTTTCTCCAATCATCTTTAAAAACTAATTTTTGCATGGGTGACAAAATTAACGATACCAACGTTTCTATATCAAAAGGGGTGAGAATATTTTGCGAAAATACCACATCAATCAAGTTTCTTACATATGTATTATCCAAACCATATTGCATTATTGCTTTTTGCAGTCGATCTAATAACTGCCAATCGAACTGCTGCCATTCTCGCACCTCCGCTCCTGCAGCGTTATGATGAAGGTGCACAGGAAAAGCCTTTAATGGACCTAAGAATTCGCCTTCAATAGCTGCATCCCGTATTATTCCATGCCATTTCTGACCAGCGTCCACAGTCTGCGTTTTTTCGTCTTGCATACTTGTACTCTTAAAACCTGTTACTGATTGTCGTTGCAGTTGTTGATATAGATTCTGTAACAGTCCTGATTGTTGTCTCATCACCTCCTGCAGCCTCGTACCCAACTGCCCGAGAGCAATTTTTTGCCTATCACCTTCTAACTGTAATGCAGAAGCTTGCCTTTTTAATTCCTCCTCCTCACGCTTTATCTGCCGGAGTTCCTCTAACGGCGAATTTTCTTGCTCCATTATTTCATCTTCACTGATTGGAGGTGCAGTAAGGGCTGCAGACTCCATACCCGCCTCTGCACCAGTTTCTTCAGGGGAAAAATAATCAGGCGGCAATGGGATTTCAAAAATAGACTTAGCATCTCTTACATTTGCTGGCAGAACCACAGGATCAGGTGAAGAAATAGAAGCCTGCTCACTCTTTTTGGCTTTTTCTCGGAATGAATATCCTAATGCTCGTTCTGCAGCCTCCATAATTTCAGACTCAACGCGAGTCTTTTTCATCAACTGATTTATTAAATACCATACATGACTAAGGGTTACTGCTTCCTTATTTCCAACTTGCACGGATTCCCATAGATCCTTTCCTAAAGCCTGCCAGCAGTCTTCCTTAAAAACCTCATCCATCGTTGTTAAAATGTTCCTTCTCTGTCCCCATTGCAACAAGTCCAAAGCTCCCTTTTCCTTCAGAGCTATTTCATGCTTCTCTGCCAGAGATAACAATATAGCTAAAACAGCTTTCACTTCTACTGATACAGTAGATCCCATTATGAAGCAAGCCGCTCACCTGGTACCAGTCAGTTTCCAGCGGCGCCCGTCGTTATCCCAGCCGTCTTATGACTAAGGCTGACTCAAAATATTCATAGTACAGTTTTCATTCTCCAACGTCGAATCACGTCGGGGTCACCAATTGTTGCATAACGACGCGAGACAGAGACTTCTTCAATATGAAGCAGGAATCATGTCTGTCTTTATTTGCTTGTTAGCAAAGTATTTATAATCAACTCGCGACCTTCGAGTACATTTTTGGTCTTTGTCCAAAGCACAATTACAGATAAACAGGATCTTAAAACAGAATACAAGATAAAGCCAGATTATATTATAAACAAATTACAAGCTCTGTAATTAGCAAAATGTTCCTCCAAATTACGTTCCACCTTCTTTAATGATATTCTATTCCTTATTTATTGTTTCCTACTTATCGCCAAGCTCCTTATTCTTTGTACACAACTTTTCCGAAAGTCATAACTCAGCTTAATTACTGGATTTTGCCAAACCGTAACTTTTCCATAAGTCATAATTCAGCTTAATCACTAGACTTTGCCAAATCCTTATCTACCACGTTGTAACATCGTTCAGTCATTTTACTTAATTGCAGAAAATCCCACACACACTTGCTGCTAAACACCCTTAACCCTTAGTCATAAACCGTTGCCCAGGTCCGAGACTAAGGGTAGATCGTAGGCCACACCTAGACTCCTCTCTGAGAAGGAGTTTAGAGAGCAAGGGGGTCTACTCTGAACCTCGTGATTCAACGGAAGGGCCTCCTTATTCCTTTTGTAACTGTCCATAAACCGTTGTCCAAGTCTGAGACTAAGATTGGGTCCAGTTTGATCTTCTCTGAACCTCGTGACTCAACGGGAGGGTCCCCCTGACCCTTTTATCCTCAGTCTCTGTACAAATCACTCCAAGACAATTCTGAAACGATTTTTCCCTGTGTATACTTAATCCATGTAATGAGAGTGAACATTGCCATCGCATTCTGTGAAGTCACATTTCTATAAATTTCTATTAAAATCACCCTTTGCCAATACCTTTGCCAGTGATTCTTTACGCGGCCTTAAAACCACTCATTCGTGACAAATACATCATAAACTGAAACATTCCATACTCCTTTCATGTCTTTGAACCATTTTTCTGTACAGTTTTATGCTTATTTTTAAAAGCCATTCATTGCACTGATGCTGCTAAAATTCCTGCAGAACAGCTGGTTCTTGCCTTGGAACTCTCCCTTCTCCTCTCTACGTACAGTAGCAGAGAAGTCTTGAGGGCATGCATTCACTTCCCAAAATTTTTTAAATAATCAATTGTCATGGTTTAACCCCAGCCAGCAACTGAGTCCCACACAGCCGTCACTCACTTTTCCTCACACCAGACTTCTCCACTGAGGTCTGCAGCTGGGTGTTACAGCTCCTTTGCCCCAGCTCCCCCCTGCTTTCCTTAGAGAACTGGGCTGCCCACAGGCACAGAAAGGTTTCTCTTCATTGCCGACAAACAAAAGTTAAACATGACACAATTTAATAAACTTTAAACCTCTCTCCCCTGCTGTATGCTACGTCCAAGCAGATCTAACGTGATCCACCTTTCACAAGGGATTTCCGTTCAAGAACAGTTTTAGACAGAGACATAAGAAAGGGCAGGCATAAACACAATTCAGGTGTTGACTAAAGAGTTAATTAGACTCCTGAAAGATGGGGCAAGTTTCTAACTCCCTGAAGCTCAAAGCAGACACCAGACAGTTGAGAGGCATCTGAATGACCAAAGAGCAGGTGGAGGAGGAAACCTGAGAGCAAAGCAAAGGGCATACATCCAGACAGTCTGCTGACAAGATGTCCTTAGACATGGCCATTGAATCAGGAGAGGTGGAAACACCTGAATGACGGGGGAGATGAAATAATAGACAGAGCAGTGGTACTACAAGAACAGGGGAAGATCAATATTTCTTCTCCTGCCCTGAGAACACTTCCAGGAAATTCCTGTTGTGTCATGGTGGGAAAACGTTGCCATTTCTTAAAAGTACTCCAATGATTTGGCTGATGAAAATGTGCTTGTATTTTTTTTTAAATGTTAAAAAGAAATTGTGGACCTTTCCAGGCAGACACCAGTTGTCTGACCATAAACAGGCAGTGCCACTTCCAGGGGCCCCAGTGTAGCTGAGTGCTGGCCTGGGATTGGCATCTATCACAGAGAACCTGTGGGAGACCAGAGCACCTTCAAGCTGCAGGTGGAGGCTGGGCAAGGGTTCTCAGGGCATCTACACTGGCACCAGGTGTCTGTGTCCCCGTAGCTGAAGACATTTGTGTCCTACATCCATTCCCACTTCTGGAAAACACTTTGCTTTTCAAAAAAAAGGAAATCCCCCCAAAGACTGGAAGAAAGCTGAAAAATGTGTTGACACCTTTCTTTGCTTTGGATCTTTAGCTTCACTTCTTCTTACTTTCATTTTCATTGACATTAACGGACATGTGACAGGCCTACAGGCATTAAACCAAGGTCATGTGGTGTCTTGCACACAGCCCCATGCCCCCCAAAACCTTCCCTGCCCAAGACTCCTCAGTCTTGGCACAGAGTGAGTCACACTGAGGTGTCGACCTCTCTGCACTGGTTCACATGTTGGTTTAGAAGGTCGCTTACAGCACAGGAGGATTCATGCCCCATTGACACCTGCTCTGCTGCAGTGAGAAACAGGGCCCAACTTCACAGGGTCATAAGAGAACGGAGGTTGAAGGGACCTCAGGAAGTCTGCAGGCCAACCTGTCAGAAACAGGGTCAGACCACGTTGTTCAAGGCTTGATTGAGTGAGATAGAAAACCCCCAAGGACAGAGACTGCACAACCTCTCGGGGTGACCTGTTCCAGCACTTGGCTGAGCTCATGGTGAAAACAGTTTGCCTTATCTCCTGGCTGAACCTCTCCTCTTTCACCTTCCTCCCACTGTCTTTTGTCCTCCCACCATGCACCATGGTGAAGAGTCTGGCTCTGTATTCTCCATATCCTCCTCGTAGGTACTGGCAGGCTGGGATGAGGTCCCCCTCAGCCTTCCCTTCTCGAGACTGCACAAGCCCAGCTCCCTCAGCCTCTCCTCACCAGCAAAGGGCTCCAGTCCCCAGCTGTCCTGAGGGCCCTTTGTTAACCCCACTCCAGCTTGCCAATATCTTTCCTGAATTGGGGATCTGAAGTCTTGATGGAGTATTCCAGAGAATCCCTTCCCTCAACCTTCTGGTCATGCTCTGGTCGTCCAGCCCAGGATGCTGGTGGCCTCCCTTGCAGCCAGGGCACACGGCTGCCTCCTCTCCAGCTCCCTGCCCACAAAGACCTTTCCCAGAGGGCTGCTCACGGCCTGGCAGCCCCCAGCCTGTGCCATTGCCTGGGTGAGTCCCCTGCAGAGGCACAAACTGCCATTTGTTCTCCTGGGATTCCATGAGGTTCCTGCCAATATGTGCTCTCCTCCTCCTTGAACCTCTTCACTGAGCACAGAGGCCTGGGAGACCTTTTCAGTAGAGACTCAGGCAAAGGCGGCCTTGAGTCCCTCAGCCCCATTGGTGTCTGCTGTTTATTAGGTCACCGTCCTCGTTCAGCAGCAGCCCTGCATTGCCCTTGTTCAGCCTCGGTCTCTAACACAGCAGTTGAAGCTCTTCTCTTTGCTCTTGACTTTTCTTGCAGCCACCAACTCCAGGTGGTCACCCCCCGGCAGCTGCTTCACTGCCCCTGGCAGTGCCCTGTCCTGTGCCGGCCCAGCCCCGCTGTCCCACTCATGGTCCCACGGTCCCAATGTGCAGGCACAGCATGGGAAAGGGTGTATTGAGGGTGAGGAACAGTTTCTCTCGCATGATGCCCATGACACCCCTTTGTGCCCTGTCCCCCTGCTGTTCCTCCTACTTGAGACAGCCTCTCCCAGGTCCTGGAACCTACCCAGGCCTATGCGCATCCCATGGCGGGTTTCGCAGACATCCCTGCTCCGGGGCCTGGCAGGCTCTGGAGGAGGAGAGAGGTCGAGCAGGGCTGGCCATTCCCCCAGGGCAGGCACTGAGCCCAGCAGGAGGAGGGAAATGGCCGTGCAGCAAAACTCACCCATAAACCTGTGGAGAGCGGCCAGGGTTGGAAGAGGCCGAATAGGGAGGCCACCAGTGAAAGCTCGCTCCAGGCCCATTCCCTAACACATCGTCCCATGCCCTCCTCCCCTCAGCCCATGGAGAACCCAAGCACAGCAGCACGGCCTCATGGGGCCAATTTCTTCAGCCTGTTCCTGACCTCAGCTTTGGAAGAAGAGCCCAACCTCCAGACACCGGCACTGAGGAAACTCCCTTTTATTAAAGAGATGTGACATGGGAGGCCAGCTGTACCTTTGGGCCAGACACATGTGCAAAGACCTCTGGGTCAGTCAGACTGGCTTCGTGCCTGTGGAGAAGTGGAGTGCATGCAGACATTCCTGGAGAAACAGAATTATCACAGGTAAATGCCCAAAGCACAGGAGGTTCCCCAGCTACATTGGAAATCACTTGCAAAGAGACGCGGGCAGATTACTGCTGCTGAGAGACCACGGATTGAATCAGCCTTTTCAGTGCGTCCTTGAGCTCCTGGTTCCTCATGCTGTAGATGAGGGGGTTCACTGCTGGAGGAACCACTGAGTACAGAACTGTCACCATGAGATCCAGGGATGGGGAGGACATGGAGGGAGGCTTCAGGTAGGCAAACATGGCAGTGCTGATAAAGAGGGAGACCACGGCCAGGTGAGGGAGGCACGTGGAAAAGGCTTTGTGCCGCCCCTGCTCAGAGGGGATCCACGGCACAGCCCTGAAGATCTGCACATAGGAAAGCACGATGAACACAAAACACACAAAACCTAAAGAAAGACTAACCACAAGAAGCCAAACTTCTCTGAGGTAGGAGTGTGAGCAGGAGAGCTTGAGGATCTGGGGGATTTCACAGAAGAACTGGTCCACATCATTGCCCTTGCAGAGGGGTAGTGAAAATGTATTGGCAGTGTGGAGGATAGAATTGAGAAACCCACTGCCCCAGGCAGCTGCTGCCATGTGGACACAAGCTCTGCTGCCCAGGAGGGTGCCGTAGTGCAGGGGTTGGCAGATGGCAACATAGCGGTCATAGGCCATGACAGTCAGAACACAATACTCTGCTACTACCAAGAAGGCAAACAGAAAGAGCTGGGCAGCACATCCCGAGTAAGAGATGTCCCTGGTGTCCCAGAGGGAATTGGCCATGGATTTGGGGACAGTGGTGGAGATGCAGCCCAGGTCAAGGACAGAGAGGTTGAGGAGGAAGAAGTACATGGGGGTGTGGAGGCAGTGGTCACAGGCTATGATGGTGATGATGAGGCCGTTGCCCAGCAGGGCAGCCAGGTAGATGCCCAGGAAGAGCCAGAAGTGCAAGAGATGCAGCTCCCGCGTGTCTGCGAAGGCCAGGAGGAGGAACTGGGTGATGGAGCTGGTGTTGGACATCTGCTGCCTCTGGGCATGGGGTCCTGTTCTTAAAGGAAGAGTCAATGAAGAGTTAGGGGAGATTTCTCTGAGCAAAATCAGAGCCTTTCTCTTAGACCTTCACCCTGCTACACTCCCCCCATCCCCCTTTCCTTTTCCAGGAGACCTTCCTTCAGCTCCATGGCTGCAGCTCTGTGCTGGCCGAGCGTGCCGTGAGGAGCAGGGCCTCTGCCCGCTGGCTGCTGAGGAGTCAGCCCTGCTCTGCAGCAGTGGGTTCATGGGAACGGTGGGGGCAGGGTCAGTCCTGGTGTTCGACTTTGTCAGATGAAACCGCTCCTAACGCAGAAGGGCTTCTCAGCCTCTGCACCCCCAGTGCTGAGGAACGGGGACAGCAGAAGGCAGTTTGAGAGGTGTGGGGTTTTAAAGCTCCCCCATCTCACCTGGGGAGTTTTCTTGGATGTCAGAAACCCTCAGCATTTCTGCTGCCCTCAGGGAGAACGAGTCCTGCCAGGCAAGAGGATTGCCTGTGGCTTAGTGCAGAGGGAGGGCAGCTGGTCTGTCCCTCCGACTTGTTCCGGGCTGCTGTGGACTTGTTCTTCATGAGATGGAGGGTGATCACCCTCTTGTGTTACCCTGAAAAACAAGCAGGCACTACTGAGCCCAGAGGGATCCAGTGCAGACCGCTAAATGTCTCACCCTTTCTCAAGGTCTCAGCACCCCACCCCTAGCCCAGGACACTCACGCCTCATTGCACCAACCCAACAGCATTTCCTCCATTGTAGCACCTCTGCGCTTCTCCATGGGGCTTTCAGATAACAAAAGGGTGCTAGGGGACAGGCTCGCATTCTGGAGGGCAACTCACAGCTGGGAAGGAAACCTCAAGGAGGCAGCCAAGTGTCCTAACGAGATCATCTGATTAAGGGAAACCCAGCTTATTCTCCAGCCCCACAGACTGCATTGCCCTCAGCCCCACAGGTGAGAGGAAAGCTGGGACCCTTGTTCCCATGGGCACACCTGCATGAAAGGACCCCCAAGATCAGCCTGTGACTCTGCAGCTGAAACTCCACCTCCCCAGAGAGCCTGGCAGCCAGAAGGAAACAACAACAACAGGAACAGAGACAAGTGGAGAAAGAAGCAAATGCCCAGCGAGGGTCTGGCTGAGAGGGGCCAGGCCAGAGGCAGCCGGGCGCTCAGGACAGCGTTCCCCTGAGCCAGCTCTGCAGCCACCTCCCAGGCACCACCATTGCCGGGCAGCTGCTCTCAGCCCCTGTGCTCTGCAGAGGAAAATGGACACGTGGCTGGAGAGCTGCCCCTCGGCTCTGCTGGAGCTCTGCCTGCAGAGGAGGTGGTTCACGCCTTGGACCCCACAGCCCTGAGGGCAGAGGCTTGGCTGGGTGGGAGAGGAGGCACGGGGGCTTGCTCAGAGGAAGGGGTCTGGTTGGAGGGGTGAGACAGGGTTTTCTGAATTCTCCCTCCCACCACATTTCTGGTTTTCGTTTCCTCTCATTCCCTGATCATCTCCTTGCTGCCTGGAGATTTTCCTCCTGGTGGCTGTTTCCCTGTGCCAGGTCTTTCCCTGTCAGCGCTCACAGAGCCCATCCCAACCTCTGTGCACTCACCTTAGCCCTACAGAAACCTGCCTGTTTGCAGGGCACTGGCTGGGCGCATGTTCCTCTTTGCAGGCAGAAAAAAGGACAGGTCAGACTAAGCCTGATGGCTCCAGCAGAGGTAATGCTGGTGCTGTGCGTAGGCAGAGGAGAGGCTGAAAACACGTTAGGAGGCTCCTGGAAGACCTACTGATCACTCACAGTTACCGTTCAGGAGTGTCAGTGACTTGTCAAAATTGAGACCTCCTTTATCATTCATCCCCTCCCATCCCCCAAGAGTAGGAAATTGAAAAGACAGACTCAGGATAAGTTCCTTATCTTTAGAGTAATCCTTGTGTTGACCTTCTCCTTGAAAGCTCCTCTTGGAAATATTCTGGGAGTGAGCTGAAGCTCTGAGCAGCCCTGACCCACACAGCACCCTCTCAACAGCAGAAGGACCCTGCCTCGCTCTCTCTGCCTCGCTCCCTCCCCTCGCTGCCTGCAGGCAGTGCCCTCAGCCCTGCTGCGCTTTGCAGAGGAGCTGCTCCTGGGCAGAGCTGTCTCTCTGCAGCACTGCCCACTTGCCAGGAGCTCCCTCCTTCCAGGAGCCCAGCCCAGCTCAGCAGCAGAGGACCAGCCCAAGGCAGCACTTGCTCTGCCCCTTGCGGCTCCCTCGAGGGGTCCCTGGGGCTCCAGGGGAACCTGCTGGGAAACAGCCTGAAGTCATCCCTGATCTTCCCTCCCTCAGCTGCGCAGAGACACTTCTTTCCACCAAGGTCATTTCCCTTCCCAGAGTCACATGTAGGTCCTCTAATCACTTCTCCTTGTCTCAGCATTAGAGAGGACACCCAAACAGTGACAGGGAGGCATTTCCTTTACCCCTGCTGAGGGAAGGGGTCCAGCAGAGTCAATCGAGGCATCTCATTCTGGGTGCGCAGTCCCAGGGCTGGAAGGGGTCTCAGATCACTCCCCTGGAGACCACAAAGCCACAGGAGGAGGGGTTCCTCTTGCCTCAGTTCAGGTGGGCACAAAATGGGCACCTGCATGGGAGCTCCTTCTCTCAGCTGCCATGGCAATCATGGGGGTGGCTACCAGGAGGGAGCTGCTCAGCCACCAACACCTGGCGACCTTTGGGGTTCAGGAGGGGGTCCAAGCTATGTGAGGTGACTGCAAGCTCTAAGGGAGCAGTTCCTAGAGACAGGGCAGCATCTGGGGGCATCTTCTTGGAGACCGATGGGAAGTTAAATTGGCCAGGTGGAATGACGGCAGATGTCCATATGTAGGACAACTGAACCTGTAGCTATTCCCCATGTACGGGGCAGCCTATAGAGGTATTCAGCTGGCCAAATGGAGTCATGCAGCACAGGGAGAGCTCTCTTTCTCTTCACCATCAACTGTATTTCCTACACGTCCTGCGAGTATCATGGCAGTTTTGTCGAGTGCGTCCCCTGCACTCCAATTGTCTAAGCTACTTCAGGGCAGCTGAATCTTCATTTAATATCCACCTACAGGCCTGCAGTGCTACGTGAGATGCCAGGGCTCTGCAGCTGACGTGGACAGCACAGGTCCTACACAGGACCCCTGTCCCCATTCAAACCAGCTGTGTGACAGGCATCACGCACGGCATCTCAGACAGATTCGGTGCTGTTGGGCCAATGACTGAACCGCACCACTGCGCTGACCTAAGGCTGTGCCCTTCTCTTTCCAGTAGATGCAGGGCAGCACATGAATACGAAGCGCATCACACCAGGGTCTCCACTCATGGGCATTCCCTCTCAAACTCTGCTGGTTCTTCTCTCCCCCATCGTTTAACCACCCCTCGATGTCACAGTCACGGGTCAGGCCAATGATTTTCACTGTGCCAGTACCACAGGATGTCCACTCCCAAGGACACTCTCAATATCACCTCTTCCTTCCTGAGATCAGCTTCACCTCCACCGCAGGCGCTCAGGGCTGCAGAGACACCACAGAGAGCAAAGCCCTCTCCTGCTTGGACTGCACAGCCCAGCTCTGTTTCTCTCTGGCCTTGGGGACAGCAGGGTTTGTCTTCCTTGTGGGCACCTCATCCCTTCTTCACATTGCCACCTGCCATCCACTGCAGCATGGCTGTGCTCTGAGGCAAAGCCTTTGCACACACAAGGTCTTGGGTGCTTGGTAGCAGGTTTTCCTGTTGCAAGTCTGCTCTCAACCCCAATGTTAGTGGTTAATGAGGACGCATAAATCTGTATGTTGGATGTAAAGATGGTTTATGCATGTGGCATAAGTTTTAAGTGTTGGTAAGAGGGGATGTCAGGAATGAGAAATACATAAAAAAGGATTTTCGGAAGATATGTAAACGTATCAAATTATGTGGGACCTGAGCATGACACAGATGGTATGGAATACGAGGTAGAGATTGTCCTGGGTCTGGCTGGGGAGGAGTTAACTTTCCTCCTAGCAGCCCATCGGGTGCCGTGCTCTGCAGTGGTTGCTCGAAGGGTGTTGACAACGCACCCCTGTTTTGGCTGTTACTGAGCAGTACTCGCACAGCACGAAGGCTGTCTCTCCAACCCCACCACCCGCAAAGGCCAGGAGGCTGGCGGTAGGCAAGAGGTCGGGAGGGGACATAACCAAGAGAGCTGACCCAAACTGATCAAAAGGATATTCCATACCATATGACGTCAGGATCAGCAATAACAGACGAGAGAAAGGGAGGGGTGAGGGGCATTCTTAATAATGGCACTTTTCTTCCGAAGCAACCGCTAGGCACACTGAGGCCATGCTTCCCAGCAATTGGCTGGACATCTGCCTGACAATGGGAAGGAGGGAATAAATCTCTTCTTCCTTTGCTTCCATGGGTGACCTTTGCTTTTCTCATTCAACTGCCTCTGCCTCAAGCCACAAGCTTGTCCATCTTATTTTCTCCCCCGTCTTGCTGAGGAGAGGGAGGGAGAGAGCGACTGCTTGGAGGTTTAGCTGCATGCAGGTCTACCCATCACTCCACCTTAGACTTCCGTACATACACGTAGATCTTGGGTTCGCTTTCCTGATGCTGCAATAGTGTATGCTGATGTTTGTAGTCTTGCCCTATGTTTGAGGGGTATGCGATGATGGATGGGCCATCAGTGACCTCTACCAGCTGTTGTGTGGATGACTTTAGGTAGAGAAAATGCCCGAAAGCAGTGGCTTGGAGAATCACACTGCTGCACCTGGATTTCTTCTTCTGGGATTTGCTGTCCACACTAACCTGCAGAGCTTGCGCTTCACAGGCTTCCTGATCATCTGCTGCATGGTCCTCATAGGGAATGGCTTCATCGTGCTTACCACTGTGGTGGAGTCAACCCTCCACAGCACCGTGTACTTCTTCCTGAGGACTTTCTCCTTCCCAAAGATCTGCTCTACATTAATCACACTGCCAAAAACGCTGGTGGGCTTCCTGAAGGAATCCAGCTGGATCTGCTTCCATGGATGTGCTGCCCAGCTGTATTTCCTGGTTTTGCTGGGAGGCACCAAAAGCCTTCTCCTGGCTTCCGTGGCCTACAACCATTATGTAGCCACCTGTGACCTCCTGCACTATAGCCTCATCATGAAAGGGGGGTTCTGCGTCACATGGTAGTGGAGTCACAGGTGGCTGTCATACCAGTCTAAGTAGGGCAGACCTATCAGGTATTCACTTTGCCCTTCTAAGCATTCCATGTCCTTCATCACGTCTTCTGTGACACCCCCTCTGTTGGAACTGGTCTCTGCAGACACATCCTGGAACCAAGTGACGCTGCACACCATCATCCTGGTATTCGCAGTCCTTCCCTTTTCCTTTATCGCTATTTCTTACACTACAATTATCAGGGCAATTCTGAAAATGCCTTCAGTTTGGAGCAGGCACAAAGCCTTTTCCAACTTGCTCCTAACACCTTGGGGTGGTGACTCTCTTCTTTGGCCTGGTCACTGTTGCCTACCTTAAACTCCAGTCAAGGGCCTTTGCAGACACTGAGAAATCATAGAATCATAGAATGGTTTGGGTTGGAAGGGACCTTTAAAGGTCATCTAGTCCAACGCCCTCCCTGACAAGGGCAGGGACATCTTTCACTAGATCAGGTTGCTCAACACCCCATCCAGCCTGACTTTGAACGCTTCCATCTACAACTTCTCTGGGCAACCTGTTCCAGTGTCTCGCCAGCCTCACCATACAGCATTTCTTCCATATGTCGGATCAAAACCTACCCTCTCTCAGTTTAAAACCATTACCCCTTGTCCTGTCACTACAGACCGTGGTCAAAAGTCTCTCTCCGTCTTTCTCATAAGCCCTCTTTATATATACCTAGGGTTGACTGGACACACTGGAGAGGATCGGAAACAACCTCCAAAAGACTGGGTGCCTCGAAAAATTCCCTAGGCATGCTAAAGGCGATGTGCACTCAAATGCTCTAGGATGTCTTTAATCGACTGCTGCTTGTTCTTTGTGGCTTAAGCTTTGATAGAGAGTTATTGTTGGCCTGGCTTGCATTTCTGTCCCTTGAATTTCCTTTAAGTCTTGGAGCTTGTGTGTATGACACAGCCTTTGAAGGGGGAAACACATAAACATGGGCAGACAGGAATGAAGAGGACTTCTTGGGTCATCCAGATAGGTGGCTGTTATGGTCCTTATCGTCTGTGGTCAGTGCTAGTAAATGCCTCCTAGAGTCAATATCCTCAGGACTTGGTCATGGCCGGGGGGAGGCAAACAGTCTGCTCTGTTTCACACATGCCCGATGTAGGCATTTGGATCTGACCAAGTCCCCCACACTTCCATAAACATAAAGAATTGCCATTTCTACAACATGAATCAGCCTGTTCTCAGAAAGACAATTTAACACCCTAATGGAAAAACCTTTCTTTCCCAGACAGGTCCAAGATATGTGGGTGTGGGTTCAAGGGGGAGCCTCGCAGGATGACCTTGCCTACTGAGGATGGGGGTTTCTGCCTCTGGGTGTCTGAGACTCCTGATGGGATGCAAGAAAGAGCATTTGGGCATTGTGCAAGACTTCCTGTGGAACGTCTAGGAAAGAACCAAAGGCAACAAGAGGAAGAGCTCATGGTGATTTGGGGAGGAACAAGCATGAGAGAACGGAGGGAAAAGGGATAAGAGAGGCTGATCATGTGTAAACAGGTGATTGGTCAGTACACTTGTCTGGCCATGCCCAGCAACTGATTGCCCCAGACTGTTGCGTCTTCTTATTAAACTCCAATTTCCCACAGCTTTCTGGGCTGAGGAGAATCTCTGGTTTTGTGTACGGATGGAGGCCCAATTGCCAGCCACCGGAGCGGCAACCACAAGTCATACAAGTTCATGTTCTTCAGGGCCCCAGAAACTGGAGAGATTGGAGAGTGTGCATATAATGTTGGTGTGTATGTCATTGGGTGTAACCACTAGCGAACATCAAACCGGAGCAGTCAGTGAGTGGAAGCAGCAGCCTGGGTGCCCCGTATTTAGAGACCCTAAGTCTGGGCTGGACACTGGAGAGCCCAGAGGATCTGCAAGTTGGCTACTGGAGTGAGAAGGTGGCCCAAACCACCTCCCGGGGCAACGGTGGGGTCTTGGGGGTCTGGTCTCAGCCATAGGTCTGGACTTGGAGGGGAAGTTGTCCTTTATGTGAGAGCAGCAGGAATGCGTGGAGCTCTTCCTGGGGACAAACAATGAGTCAGCTGAGAGCTGAAGGGTCAGCATGAGAGGGCAGAAGAAGATGGGCAATGCTGTGGTGGGTGGATGTCTGCTATGGACCACCTGCTATGGAAGAGGAAGTAAATGAGGTTTTCTTCAAACAACTGGAAGAAGCCTCATGTTTGCAGGCCCTGGTCCACATGGGGGACTTGAACTATCCCAACTGCCGCTGCTGAAGAGACAACATAGGGAGGTGCGAGCCATCCAGGAGGGTTTTGGACCTCATTGACACCATCTTCCTGACTAGGGTGACAGAGGAGGCAATGAGGTGAGGTGCCCTGCGGGACTTCATACTTTCAAAATGGAAGAACTGGTCAGGGATGTAAAAGGCAGGAGTGAGAAGGTAGAGTTTAGGATCCTGAGAGAAGGGAACAAGGCAGAGAGCCTTGACGTTGAAGGATCTCCTTTTCAACCTCCCAAGTGGAGAGAGCTGAGGGCTCTGGCAAGGCTGAAAGCCCCCACCATAGCCGAGGTCTTTGTCTCCTGGGCTATGGCTGTTCTCTCTGCACCTGAGGACTCTAAGGAGACACCTTCTCCTTAGAGCACAAGAGCTTCATGGCCTCCTCATCCCCACCCAGGAGCCCTGGCAGCTGTCCTGCACTTGGCATCGCACATCCCCACAACACGCTGGCCCTCGGAAGAGCCGTGAGCAAGGTGTGAGGGACATCATCTCCCTTCCCAAAGAATGGCGGACAGGGCTTGGCCCTCTGGCTTAATGTAACACATCCAGGTTTACTGAGCAGTTTTCTGCACGAACCAGTGCCCAGGGTTGCTTTGTCAGTAATGTCTCTCAGTGGGACCCATCAAGGCTCCAAGCAACTTTGGAGTTTGCAGCTGACTTTGACTTCTTGAGAGGTTTCGTCAGCCTCTTCTCAGTGCCTGAGTTTCATGGACTCAACTCCAAACCCACCAGAGGGGTCATTAAAATGCCTTGGGCTGGGCCTCTGCTGCTGAGCTGGGCCGGGCTCCTGGGACGGAGGGAGTTCGTGGCGAGCGGGCAGCGCTGCAGAGAGACAGCTCTGCCCAGGAGCAGCTCCTCTGCGAAGCGCAGTAGATGTGACATACCACGGGTTACTCAGCATCAGAGCCACCTTTACATTGCGGTTGGACTCAATGATCTTAAAGGGCTTTTCCAACCTAAATGATTCTATCATTCTATGATTCTATGATTGCCTTTGCCTACCTGTCGTCACTGCCTCTAGTTTTCTGCTCTAACGAGCCCCTCGGGAGGCTTTGTTAGTAACGGCCCCCAGTGGGACCCATTAACACTCCCTGAAACTGTAGGGCTTGCTTCTGGCACTGACTTCTTCAGTGGTTTCTTCAGGCTCCGCTCAGTGTCTTAGTTCATGGTCTCAGCATCGAATACACCATGGGACTCGTTAAAATGGAAAAAGACATGCCTCTTCCCATTAGTTTTTGCAAGTCTTCAAGACTTACACAGCTAATTGGAGAGGTGTCCAGAGAGTACGTGAAGGGGAAGATTTCAAAGCTTTCAATGAGCACTTAATAAAGGTGGATTTTTGATTTTTAAGAGTTTGGGGCTTTTTAAAAATTCACAGCAGAAGTGATAGCAGCATTCTCCAATCAATACTGATGCGGGGTTGTGTGTGTGTGTCTCCAAATAAAGTCAAGGTGGGTAGGAAGAGCTTCTCCTTGAGGTCAGGCATGGACAACCTCCCTGCTCACCTCCCCACCCCTGCCCTTTCTCTCATGGGCCACCTGGGACTTGCATTACTTCTCCTTCCATCAGACTTCTCCAGTGAAGTCTGCAGCTGGAGGTTACAGCTCCTTTGCACCAACTCCCACCTGCTTTCCTTAGAGACCTGGTTGCGCACAGGCCCAGCTGCCTTTCTCTTTGTTTCAAAGCAACAGAAGGAAAACCTAGCAAAGTTGAGCAAACAATAACCCCCACCCTCCTCAACTGTCTGCTGAGTCCAAGCTGCCTCCAGTGAGGTTCACCATCCTCAGGGGATGGCCTCACTAGAAAGGTCTGAGAGAGAGAGATCGGAAAGAATAGCTGTAAGCACAAGGCAGGGGTTGGCTGAAGAGGTAATTAGACTGCAGAAAGACAAGGGCAGGCCTCTAACTCCCTGAAGCTCAAAGCAGCACCTGGGGAGTTGAGAGGGATCTGAGTGAACAAGGAGTAAGGGGAGGGGAAAACTGGAGAGCGGAGGACAGGGTACAGGTACAGACAGGCTGCTGGGAAGGTGCCTTTAGGCTTGGGCAGGCAGAATACTCTAGACTGGATGAGACCAGACTAGTTCAGCTGGAAAGGACCTACAGTCATCATCTACTGCATCTGCAAAGGTGAGGGAGGTTAAAGACACAGTATCACGAACAGAGTCTTGGCAATGATAGCACAGAGGAAGGTACATCCTTCACCTCCTGCAGCGCCTACGCCTCCTGGAAATTCCCATTTTGTCCTGGTCATTTTAAACGTTGTCATTTTATTACAAGTTTTCCGTCATCTCAGCTGATGAAAAGGTGCTCATGTGTTTTTTAAAAGTGTCAAGCAGTTCCTTCCCTTTCCAGGCAGAGCTCAGCTGTCTGGCCATGGGCGTCGAGGGTCGCTTGTAGAGGCCCCGCTGTAGCTGAGGTGTTTCCCTGCGACTGGCCACTGTCACACAGGACAGGAGGTCTCCTGCAGGAGACCAGATCCCTCAGGAGCTGAGTAAAGGTTTCTGAGTAAACACGATTATAACCAGTACAATGACCAAATGACACAAGTTGCTTGAGATCACTTGGAGAAACCTTGTGAAGAGAGATGGGCAGCTTAATGCTGCTGAAATACTACTTCTCGAATCAGCTTCTTCAGGGCATTCTTGAGTTCCTTGTTCCTCATGCTGTAGATGAGGGGGTTCACTGCTGGAGGTACCAACGAGTACAGAACTGTCACGACCAGATCCAAGGATGGGGAGGAGATGGAGGGGGGCTTCAGATAGGAAAAAATGATAGTGCTGACAAACAGGGAGACCACGGCCAGGTGAGGGATGCATGTGGAAAAGGCTTTGTGCCGCCTTTGTTCTAAGGGGATCCTCAGAACGGCCCTGAAGATCTGCACGTAGGACACCACAATGAAAATAAAAAACCCAAATCCTAATGAAAGGGTAACCACAACAAGCCCAATTTCACTGAGGTAGGCGTGTGAGCAGGAGAGCTTGAGGAGTGGGGGGATTTCACAGAAGAACTGGTCCACAGCATTGCCCTTGCAGAGTGGCAGTGAAAATGTATTGGCAGTGTGCAGCAGAGCAGTGAGAAACCCATTGCCCCAGGCAGCTGCTGCCATGTGGACACAAGCTCTGCTGCCCAGGAGTGTCCCGTAGTGCAGAGGTTGGCAGATGGCAACATAGCGGTCATAGGCCATGATGGTGAGAAGATAATACTCTGCCACTAACAAGAAGGCAAAGAGAAAGACCTGTGCAGCACATCCTGCGTAGGAGATGGCCCTGGTGTCCCAGAGGGAATTGGCCATGGATTTGGGAACAGTGGTGGAGATGCAGCCCAGGTCAAGGACAGAGAGGTTGAGGAGGAAGAAGTACATGGGGGTGTGGAGGCGGTGGTCGCAGGCTATGGCGGTGATGTTGAGGCCGTTGCCCAGCAGGGCAGCCAGGTGGATGCCCAGGAAGAGCCAGAAGTGCAAGAGCTGCAGCTGCCGCGTGTCTGCGAAGGCCAGGAGGAGGAAGTGGGTGATGGAGCTGGTGTTGGACATCTGCTGCCTCTGGGCATGGGGGACTGTCCAAGAGGGAAAAGACAGTGACAAGTTAGGAGAGACTTCTCTGAGCAAAATCAAAGCCATTTCTCATAGGAACCCCCCAAAAGTGTCTCTCTCCATTCAGGAAGACCTTTGGCAGGTCCCTTGCACGAGCTCTGGTTGGTGCTGGCTGAGGGTGCCCCAGGGAGCCGCAGGCTCTGCTCTGGGCTCTGGAGGAGTCAGTCCTGCCCCACAGCAATAGGGAAACAGGAACATGATCTCAGATTAAATCCACTCGTGATATCAAAGAGCTTCTCAGCATTGTCGCTGCCAATTCACCTGCCTGCAGAGCAGAGCTGTGGGGTTTTGGTTTGTGCCTTCTGGTCTGGTTGCCCCACCACAGCTGAGCAGTGTTTCTAATGCAGAAATCCTGGGCATTTCTGCTGCACTGCAAGTGAAATTGTGTGGGTCCTGAGAGGCAAAGGGACTGTCCCTCAGTGCAGAGTGAGGACAGCCGCTCTGTGCATAAGCCCTGAGCTCAGCTGCCCTGTGCTGGCAGCTCCTTCAGCTGGAGGACTATGGCACTCGCGTGTTCCCCCCAAAAGAAACCGGACACTGCTGGGAGCAGAGGAATCCACGTTCTGAGTGCACATCTCCAAAGCCCTCACCCCATCGTACCTGAGGAGGATCTCAGCTCTCCCCTCCCAACCATGGACACAGAGAGTTCCTCACAGCTGCCCACATACAGCCACCCAGCAGCATTTCAATGGCCTTAGCACCGAGGTGTCTTCTCCATGGGGCTCCTGCATGACATAGAGATGCCCCGGGAGAGCTTTGCCCTACGGGAGGGGAGCCTGCAGCCCAGCAGGAGCTCCCAAGGAAAGACTCAACTCTCCTACATTTCCTGTGTCCTGGAGGGAGGGTGAGATGTGTGCCAGCCGCACACCCTGCAGTACCCAGAGCCCCAAAGGTTAACAGGGTGCGAGTTGGATGCTTTTCCTCCACGGACAGACGGGCATGACAGTAGACACAGCGTTGGTGTCTGAGCTGCACTTGAATCCTCACCTCCCAAGAGCAGTGAGTGTCACAGTAAGAACAAGGGCGGCAGGGAGAAGAGGAGAACGTGCCAAAGTTCCCCTGCCAAGGGAGACAGGGGAGGGAGACACAGTCAGAGGCTTGAGATTTTCTCCTCTTTGGTGGTCAGGCTGCTGGGAAGGCAGCTCATGGCCAAGTGTCCATGACATGAAGGGCAGAGGCTCTGCTGTGTGAATGAGGAGAGCAGGGGGTTGCTCCAGGGAAAGCATCTGCACCGCAGAGGATGGCAGGGAGGTGCCTGAACCCCTCCTGCCATGGCCTTTCTGGGAGCAGTTCTCTCTTCCTCGCTGCCCATGGCTCTGCTGCCTGGAGCTCTTCTGGGCCAGGACCTGTTTCTCTGCCCTCACCTCTCCCTCTTCATGCTCACAGAGCCCATCCGCCCTGCTGCGTGCTCAGCTCTGCCCTGCAGACACCTCCTGGCAGCAGGGCACTGCCCAGGGACATCTCGGTGTGTGCAGGGGCTAAGGAGCAGCTCAGGCAAGTCCTAACGAGAACTGGGGTCTCATTGCCTACTCCAGAGCAGAGCAATCAATTCCCATCTCCCACTGCCCACCCAGACAACCCAGGGGAGAAAACTCAAAGCACACACTTCTTCCCTTTCAGGTAATCCCCTACCTCGACACCCATCTTTAACATGACCCTCTGCAAATGTCCTCCGGGTGATGGAGAAGCCTGAGCAGCCCTGACCCACACTGCATCCTCTGGACAGCAGAAGGACCCTGTCCTGCCGGGGCTCACTCCTTCCACCCACAGCTTCTCCCCACAGCGTCGTGGGGTGCTCCCCGGGCAGGCTGAGCGCTGACCCTGGCAGGCGGCGGAGTCCCTGCCCTGGTGCACAGCCCCCTGCAGCACAGGGACCCTGCTCGGAAGGACAGCCCTGGCCACCCCTGCCTGCACACACGCCTTCACACCCTGGAGCAGTGCCCGGGAGAAGGCAGCCGTCATGCCCTCTCCTTCTGACGGTGCAGCAGGGAAGGCCTGCTCTGCAGCATCTCCTCCTCCTCTACAGCAGGGAAGCTGTGAGAGTCCTCCTGAAAGATCATAGTTGCTGAGGGATGTACCAGCTTTTGGATATCCCTCCAGGAACAGCAGCTACATTGTCCTGCACCCAGGCACTTACCATGTAGAGGGCTGTGAAGATCTCTCCGCGCAGTGAGCTCTCAGCATCCTCCCACTCCAGACTGCGTTTACGCTCTCTCTGCCTCGCTCCCTCCCCTCGTTGCCTGCAGGCAGTGCCCTCAGCCCTGCTGCACTTTGCAGAGGAGCTGCTCCTGGGCAGAGCTGTCTCTCTGCAGCACTGCCCACTTGCCAGGAGCTCCCTCCTTCCAGGAGCCCAGCCCAGCTCAGCAGCAGAGGACCAGCCCAAGGCAGCACTTGCTCTGCCCCTCGGGGCTCCCTCGAGGGGTCCCTGGGGCTCCAGGGGAACCTGCTGGGAAACAGCCTGAAGTCATCCCTGATCTTCCCTCCCTCAGCTGCGCAGAGACACTTACTTCTCCTCTCAGGAAAAGACTTGGCCATGAGAATCCCCTTTCTTTGTCCCAGCATTAGACAGGACTCCCAGGAAGGTGACAAGCAAAGACATAATTTCTCCAAGCTGGGGGATATCCTCACGTGAATGAAATAGGCATTTCAGTGTGGCTTTGTAGTCCTAGGGCTCGAAAGACATTCAGCTCTCTGTTGTCCACGCCACGTCTCTGCTCTGAAGCAAAGCCTTTGCACACAGGGGGTCTTGGGCGCTTGGGACCAGGTTTCCTTAGGGCAGGGACGAGCTTGCCTGCTTCCACAGCTGCAGGGCTTCAGCCCAAACGTGCAGCAATGGCCTCAGCCAGGGCCACAGGCAGGAAGAGCTGGAGCTGGTCCTGAGGAGACAGAGCTGTGACATGGTTGCAGAGCTCAGGACAGCTGCTCTTCAAGGACAGCATCCTCCAAGCTCAGCAAGGCTCCAGATCAAAACTCCCTCTGAACTTGAAAGGCCATTGAAGGGCACCAGAAGGAGCGTTCACTACTTCAGGAACAGTTAAAGAAGAAACAAAGGTGCTGTGTGGCCACTGCTGAACGCGGTGAGAGCAGGAGTACATAGATCTATAGTTTAACAGAAACTCAAAAGAAATGGAACAGGCACTTATAGCTTTCACTTTCTGGTATTGGCTTTTTGTGGAGACTACAGTTACTGAACTGTGCACTACAGTTTGTATCCCTATCATCATTAGAGTCCAGGTTTCAAATGCTTTTATTTCAGCTGTTGAAACAAATATTACCTTAAAGGGCAGGACATCAACACAGTACCTTAATTTATAAGGCTGAGGGAGGAAGGAAGATTTGACCTAGCTTTTGCAACAAGATGTACAGCTAAGTGAGATTCTCCTTACACCAATGAGAGTACCAAACATTGAAATAAATAAAACTCTTTCATTTAGAGGAAAGTTTAGATTTCAAACTTGCCAAACTGTTAGCAGAGTCAGAAAAATGAATGATATATTAATTTTGAGTACAATCTCTTATTTATTATGAAGTATCTTAGAATCATACAATCATAGAATCATAGAATCATTAACGTTGGAAAAGACCTGTAAGATCGAGTCGAACCGTCAGCCCAACACCATGATGTGCACTGCACCATGTCCCTAAGCACCTCATCTACACATCTTTTAAATACCTCCAGGGATGGTGACTCCACCACTTCCCTGGGCAGCCTGTTCCAAGGCCTGACCACTCTTTCAGTAAAGAAATTTCTCCTAATGTCCAATCTAAACCTCCCTTGGTGCAACTTGAGGCCATCTCCTCTCATCCCATCGCTGTTACTTGGCAGAAGAGACCAACACCCACCTCGCTACAACCTCCTTTCAGGTAGTTGTAGAGCGCGATGAGGTCTCCCCTCAGCCTCCTCTTCTCCAGGCTAAACAACCCCAGTTCCCTCAGCCGCTCCTCATAAGGCTTGTGCTCCAGGCCCTTCACCAGCTTCGTTGCCCTCCTCTGGACATGCTCCAGCACCTCCATGTCCTTCTTGTAGTGAGGGGCCCAAAACTGAACACAGGATTCGAGGTGCGGCCTCACCAGTGCCCAGTACAGGGGCACGATCACCTCCCTGCTCCTGCTGGCCACACTATTTCTGATACAGGCCAGGATGCCGTTGGCCTTCTTGGCCACCTGGGCACACTGCCCACTCATGTTCAGCTGTTTACCAGCACCCCCAGGTCCTTTTTGTCTGGGCAGCTTTCCAGCCACTCTTCCCCAGGCCTGTAGCGTTGCCTGGGGTTGTTGTGGCCGAAGTGCAGGACCCAGCACTTGGCCTTGTTGAACTTCATACAGTTGGCCTCAGCCCATCGATCCAGCCTGTCCAGGTCCCTCTGCAGAGACTTCCCACCCTCCAGCAGATCAACACTCCCGCCCAGCTTGGTGTCGTCTGCAAACTTACTGAGGGAGCACTCAATCCCCTCGTCCAGATCATTGATAAAGATATTGAACAGGACCAGCCCCAACACTGAGCCCTGGGGAACACCGCTTGTGACCGGCCGCCAACTGCATTTAACTCCGTTCACCACAACTCTCTGGGCTCGGCCGTCCAGCCAGTTTTTTACCCAGCGAAGAGTGGACCTTTCTAGGCCGTGAGCCGCCAGCTTTTATAGGAGAATGCTGTGGGAGACAGTGTCAAAGGCTTTACTGAAGTCCAAGTAGACCACATCCACAGCCTTTCCCTCATCCACGAGGCGGGTCACCTGGTCGTAGAAGGAGATCAGGTTGGTCAAGCACGACCTGCCTTCCATGAACCCGTGCTGGCTGGGCCTGATCCCCTGGTTGTCCCGCACATGGCTCGTGAGCACCCTCAAAACGAACCGCTCCATGATCTTCTCCGGCACCGAGGTCAGGCTGACCGGCCTGTAGTTCCCCGGATCCTCCTTCCAGCCCTTCTTATAGATGGGCGTCACATTGGCGAGCCTCCAGTCGTCCGGGACCTCCCCAGTTAACCAGGACTGCTGGTAAATGATGGAGAGTGGCTTGGCAAGCTCCTCCGCCAGCTCCCTCAGTACCCTCGGGTGGATCCCACCCGGCCCCATAGACTTGTGAGCGTCCAAGTGGCGTAGCAGGTCATTAACTTCATCCTCTTGAATTATGGGGGGTTTATCCTGCTCGTTGTCCTTGTCTTCCATCTCAGGGGGCTGAGTACCATGAGGATAACTGCTCTGACTATTAAAGACTGAGGCAAAGAAGGCAGTCAGTACCTCAGCCTTTTCCTCATCCTTGGTGGCAACGTACCCCCCCGCATCCAATAGAGGATGGAGATTCTCCTTGGCTCTCCTTTTGTCATTAATATACTTGTAAAAGCATTTTTTGTTGTCTCTCACGACAGTGGCCAGGTTGAGTTCTAGCTGGGCTTTTGCCTTTCTAATTTCCACTCTGCACGACCTAACGTGATCCCTGTACTCTTCCTGAGTTGCCTGCCCCTTCTTCCACAAGTGATAAACTCTCCTTTTTTTCCTGAGTCCCAGCCAGAGCTCCCCGTTCAGCCAGACCGGTCGCCTTCCCCTCCCGTTCTTCTTGCGGCACATGGGGACAGCCCGCTCCTGCGCCTTTAAGACTTCCTTCTTGAAGAACGTCCAGCCTTCCTGGACCCCTTTGCCCTTCAGGACTGTCTCCCAAGGGACCCTCTCGACCAGTGTCCTGAGCAGGCCAAAGTCCGCTCTCCGGAAGTCCATGGGAGCGGTATTGCTGGCCCCCCTCCTTACTCCACCAAGTATTGAGAATTCTAACATTTCATGGTCGCTAAGCCCAAGCCGGCCTCTGACCACCACATCTCCCACCAGTCCTCCTCTGTTTGTGAACAGCAGGTCAAGCGAGGCACCTCCCTTAGTGAGCTCACTTACCAGCTGCGTCAGGAAGTTATCTTTTTCCACACACTCCAGGAACCTCCTCGACTGTTTCCTCTCTGCCGTGTGGTATTTCCAGCAGACATCCGGAAAGTTGAAGTCCCCCACGAGAACAAGGGCTAGCGACTGGGAGACTTCTGCGAGCCTCTGGTAGAATATTTCATCTGCCTCCTCGTCCTGGCTAGGTGGTCTGTAACAGACTCCCAGCAGGATATCTGCCTTGTTGGCCTTCCCCCTCATCCTTACCCACAAGCACTCGACCTCATCATCACTACCATTGAGCTCTAGACAGTCGAAGCACTCCCTAACATACAGGGCTACCCCACCACCTCTCCTTCCTCGCCTGTCCCTTCTGAAGAGCTTATAGCCATCCATTGCAGCATTCCAATCGTGAGACTCATCCCACGATGTTTCCGTGATGGCGACTAAGTCATAGCTACCCCGCTGCACAATGGCTTCCAGCTCCTCCTCCTATTTGCCGCCCATGCTGCGTGCATTGGTGTAGATGCACTTGAGCTGGGCTGCCTATTTCTCCCCCGACATTGGCATGCCGCCCCTAGGCTCTTCTCTAGTGAGCCTGGTTTTATCCCCTTCCCCCTTCGAACCTAGTTTAAAGCCCTCTCGATGAGCCCGGCCATCTCATATGCGAGAATCCTTTTCCCCCTGTGAGACAGCTGAACACCGTCCATCGCCAGCAGCCCCGGTGCTGTGGCCGTTTAAACCTCCCCGTGGTCAAAGCAGCCAAAATTCTGTCGATGGCACCAGCCCCTGAGCCACGTGTTGATCCGATGAGTTTTCTGTTCCCTTCAGTATTCCTCCCTGCCTCTAAAGGGATCGAGGAAAACACTACCTGTGCTCCCGGTCCTCCCACCAGTCGCCCCAGCGCCCTGAAGTCCCTTTTGATCCCTTCGGGATTTCTCTCTGCATCCTCCTCACTGCCAGCCTGTACAACCAGTAGCGGGTAGTGATCGGAGGGCTGTACCAGACTGGGGAGCTTCCTAGTAATGTCCTTCACCCGGGCCCCAGGGAGGCAGCAGACTTCCCTGTGGGATGGGTCTGGCCGGCAAATTGGTCCCTCGGTCCCCCTCAGAAGGGAATCACCTAGGACAATTACCCTCCTTTTTTTCTTAGCGGAGGCAGTCGTAATGCATGGGGCTGACTGCCTCGCCTCGGGCAACCCCCTGGACAGGCCTTCATCTGTGTCACGTTTGTCTGGCCCTCAAGATCCAGGGCCCTGTATGTGTTCTGTAAGGGCAACTGGGAAGGTTGGGGTGAGGGAGGCCGGCCGGGGGTTCGCCTGGCGCCCCGAGCAGGGACCTGTGTCCATTCCCCCCCGTCGCCTGGGTCTCCTCCTTCTGCCTGGTGGCAAGAGGGCGGGGGATCCTCCGCTTCTTGAGGAGCCTCCATCTGCTGCCCTTGCTTCAGGGATGGTAGGGTGCGGCTCCACCAATCCATCTCCCTCTCACACTCCCTGATACTCCTTAGCCTCTCCACCTCCCCCTTCAGCTCTGCCACCAGGCTGAGCAGATCATCCACCTGGTCGCAGCGCACACAGGTGTTGTCCCTGCTGCCCTCCTGTACAAGGGACAGGCTCAGGCACTCCCTGCAGCCGGAGGCCTGGACAGATGTGTGTTTGCGTGGGGGCTCGGTCTGGGTCGCCACGTTTCTCCTGGTGATGGCTTTCGGCCGAGTGGAAACCATGGCCAGGTCCTCTTCTGGGAGGGCGACGACCACGAGTTGAGCGAGCCTCTGGAGCCTGGAGGAGGGCTGCGCCCTGTTCGCATGAACTTCCGCACCAACTGCCACGCCACGCCCTTCTGACGCGCCATGCCCTGTTTGCCCGCCCTGTTTCACTGCGCTCCGGGTCACTCGTGCTCCCTGGGGGCTGCTCTTGTACCTGAGAGGGTTTGGCTGCCGTCCCGCCTGTCCCCGCCCACGCTGAGTCAGAGGCGCCGCTCGTCACAAGCTCGCTCTTCCGGATGGGGGGGGGGGGAGGCTGGGGCACCCTCTCGCTCCTGCGCTTTTGCCTTCGCGGTTTTTGCAGCGTTTTTGCCACTTTACGAAGGGTCCCCGGCGCGATCCTCCTCTCCGGAGGTGGGATGAGATTCTCTGTGTCCTCTTTGCCTCAGTCTTCCCCAGCAAGGTCTGCCAGGCCTCTGGGACTCAGGGCAGGACTCTGGAGGATATCAAGCAGCAGTGCATGAGGATCAAGTCAGGGATCACTTGAGCCAACGCAATCCTTAACAGTCGAGGGGACAGGAGGGGCGGCATCCCAGGGAGCTGAGAGAGCAGCCCAAGGTCACAGTGAAGCCACTCTCCATCATCTTTCAAAGATGGTGGTGTCTGTGGGGATTCCCTGATGACTCGCAGCACCCAAACCTTGCACGCACCTTTCAAAACTGCCCCATGGATGTGCAGAGGAGCGGAAGGCTGTGCCCCCGATCGTGTTCCCTCAGATCCCATTTCTGGGGGTCTGAAAGAGAAGGTGACTGGATTTACTGGATTTCGCTTGTCTCTCGCCATCTTCTTTGCTTTCTGTGGTGAAAGGACAGGACTGCTGGACACAGGGAGACCAGTGGTTGTCTTTTAACCTGGAAGTCAGTGAAGTTTTCAACATCACCCCCCCACAATATTCTTGTGCCCAAGTTCATTAGGCAAAACAGGAGCCATCAGCAAAGAAGGTCAACAGCATCCTTTGCTTCTCTCTTCATTCCTTGAAATTACAAGTGCTTCTCTTTTCTTATCCTAATACCCTCCAAAAAGAACAGCCTACCCTCTGAAACCTTTCCCCATTGGCCGTGCATTTCTTTTTCTCGTGCCCTCTTTTGGCATTTCTGAGATGGTTGCTGTGGAAGTTTTCAACCTTGGGTAGCAATTCCATTAAGCACTTCATTCTTTTCTGTCCTTCTATTGTTCTGCAATTCCCCATATTGTTATCTTGTTTGAGACACTGACCCACAAACCTTAACTGCTGACGTGTTGGAGTTTCAGTCGAGAGGGACCTCGACACACATGGGGACTTGACCAACAGAAACCTCCTGAAGTTTTAAAGGCGAAGGGGGCAAGGTCTGCACTGGGTCGGAAGAACCTCGTGCATCAGGACAGGCTGGGACCTGACTGGCTGAGGATTGTTCTGAGGAGAAGGGCATGGGAGTTCTGGTGGATGCCCTAGGAGCCCATGGGTTTCCCATCTTGAAAGGAGGATGGAGAAACTGGAGAAGGTCCAGAGGAAGGCTGTTACCATGGGCGTAGGAGCCTAAAGCACATGAGGTGTGTGGAGAGGCTGAGGCAACTGGGCCTCTTTAGTCTGCTGAAGGGGAGGCACAGGGCAGTCTAAAATCAGGCAACACCTGCCTGGAGAGGTGGTGGAGCCAAGCCCTTCTGCAATGGCAGATGGTATGGCAGAGACAACAGCCACAAGCTTCTTCCCGGGGGCTTCAGACTGGGCCTCAGGAAAAACTGGCTAGGAGGGTGATGCTGCTGCAGGACATCCAGAGACTCTCTGTGCTCTCCATCTTTGGAGGTTTTCAGGTTTCAGCTCTACAAAGTCACAGCCGACCTGACCCGCGGTTGGTGATTCCCCAGCCTTTGGTTGGAGCCTGGACTGGAGACCCCCAGTCGTCCCTTTTCCCACCATCTCTTCCATGCCCTTGTGCCTTGCAGTGTCCCCATGTTGTGGAGGATCACAAAATCAAACTAGGCAGGTGATAGGTTCAAAACTAAACTTGATTTAAGCAAAAATTGTTTAGCAGCAAAGTAACTCAAAATGAGGCTCAAAAAAATCATTCAACACTCTGACGGTATCAGTAAACCATAGGTTCAGGATGGTTTATGAGGAATTAATACTACATGGCCGGCTTTTGAAATGAGCATCTAAAATATGCACAGTCACTGACCTATAAGATGAGGGCTCTCAACCTTGTTAACTGCTTCCTCTTGGATTATGGGGGGTTTATCCTGCTCACAGTCCCTTACTTCCAGCTCAGGGGGCTGAATAGCCTGAGGATAACTGCTCTGACTATTAAAGACTGAGGCAAAGAAGGCACTGAGTACCTCAGCCTTCTCCTCGTCCTCGGTGGCACTGTTCCCCCCCCCACCTCCAATAAAGGATGCAGATTCTCCTTGGCTCTTTTTTTGTCATTAATATATTTGTAAAAACATTTTTTGTTGTCTCTTATGACAGTGGCCAGATTGTGTTCTAGCTGGGCTTTTCCCTTTCTAATCTTCTCTCTGCATGACCTAACGCGAGTCCCCCTTTGAAGACCTGCTGCTCCGAGGAGACCAACTCAACTTGCCCTCAGTGGGGCTCCATTTATACCCTAGTTGAATCTGACCTGTGGTCAACTCTGAGTGGCTGAGAGCCTTAATTTTCTTACTCCTCGCCCAAGGTGTATACGTGACCATAATTACTGACCGAAAGTGCGTTCGTGACGGTTGGCACTCGCCACCGTAAGGGCGCGAAAAGTAAGGATGCAGCAGTCCTGATGCCCCCGGTCTTTTATCGGGGTGGGTACACCTGCCACAAGCTGCTTCTGGGGAAATGGCAAAACCACTGACACAGACTCCTGCTCGAGATGCTGGAGAACCCCTTCACTGGACAACAGACAAGGGAAAGGCATTTGAGCTTTTGAAGACGCATTAACGACTGCACCTGCTCTGGGATTGCCAGACTTCATGTTTGTACGTGAAGAAATGTAACTATCCCAGCCAAAACCAGACCAGTCTGGTAGCTCAAGGACCCTTTGCTTGTGTCCCTAGGACAGCTGCCGCAGCACTCCTGGTTGAACAGAGTGACAATGTGGTGCTGGATCCCCCCTAGTCGTACAAAGGCCACATGAAATTGAAATGCTGCTGTCACAGCACCTTACCCAGGCACTGGGTACATCATTATGAGCTGATTCTCTTAACGGTGGAAAACATAACAATGAAGTGATGTAACATGCTGAACCCTGCTACTCTGCTCTCTCCTCCTGGGGAAGAAAATCCACATCCTGATTGTGTGGTAACAGCCTGTGAAGCCAGAAAGACTTGAAAATACTTAACAGACGTACCATTTCCAGATCCTGATCTTGAGCTATGTGTAGACAGGTCCTCATATTATCTGAACAGTAACTGGGTTAGAGGTTATTCAGAAACTCCTGAAAATGAAGTAGCAGAGGCTTCAGCACTCAGTCTGAAGCTGAGTGCCCAAGCAGCAGAATTGATTGCATTAACAAAGACTTTCCAGCTGTCTAAAGAAAAGACCGTAAATATATGTATATTCTATCACCATTATTATTATTATTATTTTCCCTTTCTTTTCTGTTCTATTAAACTCTCTTTATCTCAATCCACAAATTTTACTTTTTTTTTTCCCGATTCTCTCCCCCATCCCACTGTGGTGAGGGGTAGTGAGCGAGCAGCTGTGTGGTGTTTGGCTGCCTGCCGGGTTAAACCACAATCATCTGTACCAGTATGTGTAATGATATCAATATCTGCAATGGAATCAGTATCATAGAATCATAGAATAGTTTGGGTTGGAAGGGACCTTTAAAGGTCATCTAGTCCAACCCGCCTGCCATGGGCAGGGACATCTTCAGCTAGATCAGGTTCTCAGAGCCCCGTCCAACCTGACCTTGAATGTTTCCAGGGATGGGGCATCTACCACCTCTCTGGGCAACCTGTGCCAGTGTTTCACCACACTCATTGTAAAAAAGTTCTGCCTTCTATCTAGTCTGAAACTACTCTCTTTTAGTTTAAAACCATTCCCCCTTGTCCTGTCGCAACAGGCCCTGCTAAAAAGTCTCTTCCCATCATTCTTATAAGCCCCCTTTAAGTACTGAAAGGCTGCAATCAGGTCTCCCCAAAGCCGCCTCTTTTCCAGGCTGAACAACCCCAACTCTCTCAGCCTTTCTTCACAGCAGAAGCATTCCATCCCACTGACCATTTTTGTGGCCCTCCTCTGGACCCGCTCCAACAGCTCCATGTCTTTCCTGGGCTGGGGGCTCCAGAGCTGGATGCAGTGCTCCAGGTGGGGTCTCACCAGAGCAGAGCAGAGGGGCAGAATCCCCTCCCTCGATCTGCTGGCCACGCTGCTTTTGATGCAGCCCAGGATACAGTTGGCCTTCGTGGTTGTGAGCGCACATTGCCGGCTCATGTCCAGCTTTTCCTCCACCATGACCCCCAAGTCCTTCTCGGCAGGGCTGCTCTCAATCCCTTCATCCCCCAGCCTGTATTGAGACCGGGGGTTGACCCAACCCAGGTGCAGGACCTTGCACTTGGCCTTGTTGAACCTCCTGAGGTTCACACAGGCCCACTTCTCCAGCTTGTCCAGGTCCCTCTGGATGGCATCCCATCCCTCAGGTGTGTCAACTGTACCACTCAGTTTGGTGTCATCTGCAAACTTGCTGATGGTTCACTTGATCCCACTGTCTATGTCATTGATGAAGATATTAAACAGTAACGGTCCCAATACAGACCCCTGTGGGACACCACTGGTCACCGATCTCCGTCTGGCCGTTGAGCCATTGGCCACTACCCTCTGGATGCAAACATCCAACCAATTCCTCACCCACTGGACACTCCACCCATCGAATCCATACCTCTCCAGATTAGAGAGAACGGTGTTGTGGGGGACCACGTCAAAGGCCTTACAGAGGTCCAGATAGACGACAGCTGTAGCCCTTCCCATGTCCACTGATGTAGTCACTCCATCATAGAAGGCCACTAGGTTGATCAGGAAGGACTCGCCCTGGGTGAAGCCATGCTGGCTGTCTCGACTCACCTCCTTGTCTTCCATGTGCCTTAGCATAGCTTCCGGGAGGATCTGTTCCATGATCTTCCCAGGCACAGAGGTGAGACTGACTGGCCTGTAGTCCCCCGGGTCTTCCTTTTTTCCCATTTCAAAAATGGGGGTTATGTTTCCCCTTTTCCAGTCAGCGGGAACTTCACTGGACTGCCACGGCTTCTCAACTATCATGGATCGTGGCTTAGCAATGTCATCCACCAGTTCCTTCAGAACCCATGGATGGATCTCATCAGGTCCCATGGACTTGTGCACCTTCAAGTTCCTTAGACGGTCTCAAACCCGATCTTCTCCTACATTGGGCAGCTCTTCATTCTCCCAATCCCTGCCTTTGCTTTCTGCAGCCTGGGCACTGAGGCTTGAGCACTTGCTGGTGAAGGCTGAGGCAAAAAAGTCATTGAGTACCTCAGCCTTCTCTGTATCTCGGGTAACCACGTCTCCCGTTTCATTCCAGAGAGGGTCCACATTTTCCCTAGTCTTCCTTTTATCCCCGACGCACCTATAGAAGCTTTTCTTGTTGCCCTTGATGTCCCTGGCCAGATTTAATTCTCTTAGGGCTTTAGCTTTGCTAACCTGATCCCTGGCCGATTGGACAATTTCTCTGTATTCCTCCCAGGCTACCTGTCCTTGCTCCCACCCTCTGTAGGCTTCCTTTTTGTGTTTGAGTTTGTCCAGGAGCTCCTTGTTCATCCATGCAGGCTTCCTAGTGGTTTTGATTGACTTCCTCTTTGTTGGGATGCATCGCTCCTGATCTTGGAGGTGGTGATCCTTAAGTATTAACCATCTTTATTGGGCCCCTCTTCCCTCCAGGGCTTTATCCTGTGGCACTCTACCAAGCAGATCCCTGAAGAGGCTAATGTCTGCTCTCCTCAAGTCCAGGGTACTGAGCTTGCTGTGCGCCCTCCTCGGTGCCCTAACGATCTTGAACTCCACCACTTCATGGTCACTGCAGCCAAGGCTGCCCTTGAGCTTCACATTCCCCACCAGCCCCTCCTTGTTGGTGAGAACAACATAGCACCTCTCCTCGTTGGCTCCTCTATCACTTGGAGAAGGAAGTTATCATCGATGCATTCCAGGAACATCCCGGATTGCTTATACTCTGCCGTGTTGTCCCTCCAATGGATATCAAGGTGGTTGAAGTCCCCCATGAGGACCAGGGCTTGTGAACGTGAGGCTGCTTCTGTCTGTCTATAGAGGGCCTCATCTGCTCGGTCTTCCTGGTCGGGTGACCTGTAGCAGACCCCCACCATAATGTCACCTGTCCCTGCCCTCCCTTTAATCCTGACCCATAAGCTCTCATCGGCTCCTCATCCATCGCCAGGCGGAGCTCCATGCTGGTCATTGACATAGAGGGCGACATCCCCTCCTCGTCTCCCCTGCCTGTCCTTCCTAAAGAGCCTGTATCCCTCCATCCCAACACTCCAATCACAGGAGCCATCCCACCACGTCTCCCTGATGCCAATAAGATCGTAGCCCTGCAGGCGTGTGCACGTCTCTAACTCCTCTTGTTTATTCCCCATGCTCCGTGCGTTTGCATAGAGGCATTTAAGTTGGGCCCCGACGAAGCTGTCTTACTGGCTGGAGTTCCTCTGTGCTGCTCTTCAGGTGCAGAGTCCCTTCCCATCGCTCCCTGGGCTCTGTAACCCTTCTTGATAGCCCTCAGACTACTCCTGGCTGAGGCACTGCTGCCCACGTGAAACAACAGCAGCGGATAATAGTCAGTGGATTGTAGGAGTCTTGGAAGCCTCTTGGTGACATCCCTTATATGAGTCCCTGGTAAGCAGCAAACCTCTCTAGAGGTGGGGAATCACAAACGGCGGGTCAGGTCCACTGTGACTTTGTAGAGCTGAAACCTGAAAACCTCCAAAGATGGAGAGCACAGAGAGTCTCTGGGTGTCCTGCTGCACTGCAGCATCACCCTCCTAGCCAGTTTTTCCTGAGGCCCAGTCTGAAGCCCCCGGGAAGAAGCTTGTGGCTGTTGTCTCTGCCATACCATCTGCCATTGCAGAAGAGCTTGGCTCCACCACCTCTCCAGGCAGGTGTCACCTGCTTTTAGACTGCCCTGTGCCTCCCCTTCAGCAGACTAAAGAGGCCCAGTTGCCTCAGCCTCTCCACACACCTCATGTGCTTTAGGCTCCTAAGCCCATGGAAACAGACTTCCTCTGGATCTTCTCCAGTTTCTCCATCCTCCTTTCAAAATGGGAAACCCATGGGCTCCTATGGCGTCCACCAGAACACCCATGCCCTTCTCCTCAGAACAATCCTCAGCCAGTCAGGTCCCAGCCTGTCCTGAGGCACGAGGTTCTTCTGACCCAGTGCAGACCTTGCCCCCTTCGCCTTTAAAACTTCAGAAGGTTTCTGTTGGCCAAGTCCCCATGTGTGTCACGGTCCCTCTGGACTGAAACTCCAACACATCAGCAGTTAAGGTTTGTGGGTCAGTGTCTCAAACAGGGTAACAATATGGGGAATTGCAGGACACTCCAAGGACTGAAAGAGAATGATGTGCTCAATGGAGCTGCTACCCAAGGTTGAAAACTTCCACAGCAACCATCTCAGAAATGCCAAAAGAGGGCACGAAAAAAAGAAATGCACGGCCAATGGGGAAAGGTTTCAGAGGGTAGGCTGTTCTTTTTGGAGGGTATTAGGATAAGAAAAGAGAAGCACTTGTAATTTCAAGGAATGAAGAGAGAAGCAAAGGATGCTGTTGGTCGCCTTTGGTGATGGCTCACGTTTTGCCTGATGAAATACAAGGACCAGCAGAGCCTTTCCCACAGAGCTGCTACCCAGCCACACAGCCCCTGGCCTCTGTCATTGCATGGGATTGGTGCACCTCAAGGCAGGATTTGCAAATTTGTGTTTCCTGGACATCATGATGTTACTTTTTGCGAATCCCTGTGGCCTGTCTCTGTTCTTTGGGATGGCAGGCCTGCCCTCCAGTGCAGTGTCTGCTCTCCTCAATATGGTGTCCATCTGCAAATGCGATGAAAAAGCACTCGCTCATCTCCTCCGGGTCATTAAAAGCACGTTAAAGAGGGCAGACGGCAGGACAGACCCCTGCAGGACCCTACTAGCTCGATGCCTGCAGGCAGAGTACCACGCATTGATCACGTCCCTCTGAGCCCAACCATCCATCTGGTTATTTACCCATCTACTTATCCACCCATGCAGACCATAATGTCCGAACGTGGGCACAAGAATATTGTGGGGGGGTGATGTTGAAAACTTCACTGACTTCCAGGTTAAAAGACAACCACTGGTCTCCCTGTGTCCAGCAGTCCTGTCCTTTCACCACAGAAAGCAAAGAGGATGGCGAGAGACAAGCGAAATCCAGTAAATCCAGTCACCTTCTCTTTCAGACCCCCAGAAATGGGATCTGAGGGAACACGATCGGGGGCACAGCCTTCTGCTCCTCTGCACATCCTTGGGGCAGTTTTGAAAGGTGCGTGCAAGGTTTGGGTGCTGCGAGTCATCAGGGAATCCCCACAGACACCACCACCTTTGAAAGATGCTGGAGAGTGGCTTCACTGTGACCTTGGGCTGCTCTCTCAGCTCCCTGGGATGCCGCCCCTCCTGTCCCCTCGACTGGTAAGGATTGCGTTGGCTCAAGTGATCCCTGACTTGATCCCCATGCACCGCTGCTTGATCTCCTCCAGAGTCCTGCCCCGAGTCCCAGAGGCCTGGCAGACCTTGCTGGGGAAGACTGAGGCAAAGAGGACACAGAGGATCTCAGATCTATCTGCTCCTGCTCTCACCACATTCAGCAGTGGCCACACAGCACCTTTGTTTCTTCTTTAACTGTTCCTGAAGTAGTGAACACTCCTTCTGGTGCCCTTCAATGGCCTTTCAAGTTCAGAGGGAGTTTCAACCTGGCCCCTTGCTGAGCTTGGAGGATGCTGTCCTTGAAGAGCAGCTGTCCTGAGCTCTGCAACCATGTCACAGCTCTGTCTCCTCAGGAGCAGCTCCAGCTCTTCCTGCCTGTGGCCCTGGCTGAGGCCATTGCTGCACGTTTGGGCTGGAGCCCTGCAGCTGTGGAAGCAGGCAAGCTCGTCCCTGCCCTAAGGAAACCTGGTCCCAAGCGCCCAAGACCCCCTGTGTGCAAAGGCTTTGCTTCAGAGCAGAGACATGGCGTGGACAACAGAGAGCTGAATGTCTTTCGAGCCCTAGGACTACAAAGCCACACTGAAATGCCTATTTCATTCAAGTGAGGATATCCCCCAGCTTGGAGAAATTAGGTCTTTGCTTGTCACCTTCCTGGGAGTCCTGTCTAATGCTGGGACAAAGAAAGGGGATTCTCATGGCCAAGTCTTTTCCTGAGAGGAGAAGGAAGTGTCTCTGCGCAGCTGAGGGAGGGAAGATCAGGGATGACTTCAGGCTGTTTCCCAGCAGGTTCCCCTGGAGCCCCAGGGACCCCTCGAGGGAGCCCCGAGGGGCAGAGCAAGTGCTGCCTTGGGCTGGTCCTCTGCTGCTGAGCTGGGCCGCGCTCCTGGAAGGAGGGAGCTCCTGGCAAGTGGGCAGTGCTGCAGAGAGACAGCTCTGCCCAGGAGCAGCTCCTCTGCAAAGCACAGCAGGGCTGAGGGCACTGCCTGCAGGCACCGAGGGGAGGGAGCGAGGCAGAGAGAGCGTAAAGGCAGTCTGGAGTGGGAGGATGCTGAGAGCTCACTGCGCGGAGAGATCTTCACAGCCCTCTACATGGTAAGTGCCTGGGTGCAGGACAATGTAGCTGCTGTTCCTGGAGGGATATCCAAAAGCTGGTACATGCCACAGCAACTATGATCTTTCAGAAGGACTCTCACAGCTTCCCTGCTGTAGAGGAGGAGGACGTGCTGCAGAGCAGGGCTTCCCTGCTGCACCGTCAGAAGGAGAGGGCATGACGGCTGCCTTCTCCTGGGCACTGCTCCAGCGTGTGAAGGCGTGTGTGCAGGCAGGGGTGGCCAGGGCTGCCCTTCCGAGCAGGGTCCCTGCGCCCCAGGGGGCTGTGCACCAGGGCAGGGTCAGCACTCAGCCTGCCCGGGGAGCTCCCCACGACGCTGTGGGGAGAAGCTGTGGGTGGAAGGAGTGAGCCCCGGCAGGGTAGGGTCCTTCTGCTGTCCAGAGGGTGCAGCGTGGGTCAGGGCTACTCAGGCTTCTCCATCACCCGGAGGACATTTGCAGAGGGTCATGTTAAAGATGGGTGTCGAGGTAGGGGATTACCTGAAAGGGAAGAAGTGTGTGCTTTGAGTTTTCTCCCCTGGGTTGTCTGGGTGGGCAGTGGGAGATGGGAATTGATTGCTCTGCTCTGGAGTAGGCAATGAGACCCCAGTTCTCGTTAGGACTTGCCTGAGCTGCTCCTTAGCCCCTGCACACACCGAGATGTCCCTGGGCAGTGCCCTGCTGCCAGGAGGTGTCTGCAGGGCAGAGCTGAGCACGCAGCAGGGTGGATGGGCTCTGTGAGCATGAAGAGGGAGGAGCCGTGAGGGCAGAGAAACAGGTCCTGGCCCAGAAGAGCTCCAGGCAGCAGAGCCATGGGCAGCGAGGAAGAGAGAACTGCTCCCAGAAAGGCCATGGCAGGAGGGGTTCAGGCACCTCCCTGCCATCCCCTGCAGTGCAGATGCTTTCCCTGGAGCAACCCCCTGCTCTCCTCACTCACACAGCAGAGCCTCTGCCCTTCATGTCATGGACACTTGGCCATGAGTTGCCTTCCCAGCAGCCTGACCACCAAAGAGGAGAAAAACTCAAGCCTCTGACTGTGTCTCCTTCCCCTGCCTCCCTTGGCAGGGGAACTTTGGCACGTTCTCTTCTTCTCCCTGACGCCCTTGTTCTTACTGTGACACTCACTGCTGGGGGGGGTGAGGATTGAAGTGCAGCTCAGACACCAACGCTGTGTCTACTGTCATGCCCGTATGTCCGTGGAGGAAAAGCATCCAACTCGCACCCTGTTAACCTTTGGGGCTCTGGGTACTGCAGGGTGTGCGGCTGGCACACATCTCACCCTCCCTCCAGGACACAGGAAATTTAGACAGTTGAGTCTTTCCTTGGGAGGTCCTGCTGGGCTGCAGGCTGCCCTCCAGTAGGGCAAAGCTCTCCCGTGGCATCTCTATGTCATGCAGGAGCCCCATGGAGAAGACTCCTCGGTGCTAAGGCCATTGAAATGCTGCTGGGTGGCTGTATGTGGGCAGCTGTAAGGAGCCCTGTGTGTCCGTGGTTGGGAGGGGAGAGCTGAGATCCTCCTCAGGTACGATGGGGTGAGGGCTTTGGAGATGTGCACTCAGAACGTGGATTCCTCTGCTCCCAGCACTGTCCCGTTTCTTTTGGGGGGAACACGCGAGTGCCAGAATCCTCCAGCTGAAAGAGCTGCCAGCACAGGGCAGCTGAGCTCAGGGCTGATGGACAGAGCGGCTGTCCTCACTCTGCACTGAGGGACAGTCCCTTTGCCTCTCAGGACCCACACGATTTCACTTGCAGTGCAGCAGAAATGCCCAGGATTTCTGCATTAGAAACACTGCTCAGCTGTGGTGGGGCAACCAGACCAGAAGGCACAAACCAAAACCCCACAGCTCTGCTCTGCAGGCAGGTGAATTGGCAGCGACAATGCTGAGAAGCTCTTTGATATCACGAGTGGATTTAATCTGAGATCACCCCGTGTTCCTGTTTACCTATTGCTGTGAGGCAGGACTGACTCCTCCAGAGCCCATAGCAGAGCCTGCGGCTCCCTGGGGCACCCTCAGCCAGCACCAACCAGAGCTCGTGCAAGGGACCTGCCAAAGGTCTTCCTGAATGGAGAGAGACATTTTGGGGGTGTCCTATGAGAAATGGCTTTGCTTTTGCTCAGAGAAGTCTCTCCTAACTTGTCACTGTCTTTTCCCTCTTGGACAGTCCCCCATGCCCAGAGGCAGCAGATGTCCAACACCAGCTCCATCACCCACTTCCTTCTCCTGGCCTTCGCAGACACGCGGGAGCTGCAGCTCTTGCACTTCTGGCTCTTCCTGGGCATCTACCTGGCTGCCCTGCTGGGCAACGGCCTCATCATCACCGCCATAGCCTGCGACCACCGCCTCCACACCCCCATGTACTTCTTCCTCCTCAACCTCTCCATCCTTGACCTGGGCTGCATCTCCACCACTGTTCCCAAATCCATGACCAATTCCCTCTGGGACACCAGGGCCATTTCCTACTTGGGATGTGCTGTCCAACTCTTTCTCTTTGCCTTCTTGTTAGTGGCAGAGTATTATATTCTCACCATCATGGCCTATGACCGCTATGTTGCCATCTGCCAACCCCTGCACTACGGGACCCTCCTGGGCAGCAGAGCTTGTGTCCACATGGCAGCAGCTGCCTGGGGCAGTGGGTTTGTCACTGGTCTGCTGCACACCGCCAATACATTTTCACTGCCCCTCTGCAAGGGCAATGCTGTGGACCAGTTCTTCTGTGAAATCCCCCCACTCCTCAAGCTCTCCTGCTCACACGCCTACCTCAGCGAAATTGGGCTTCTTGTGGTTACCTTTTCTTTAGGTTTGGGGTGTTTTGTGTTCATTGTGGTGTCTTATGTGCAGATCTTCAGGGCTGTGCTGAGGATCCCCTCTGAGCAGGGACGGCACAAAGCCTTTTCCACGTGCATCCCTCACCTGGCTGTGGTCTCCCTGTTTGGCAGCACTGTCGTGTTTGCTCACCTGAAGCCACCCTCTATGTCCTCCCCATCCCTGGATCTGGTGGTGACAGTTCTGTACTCAGTGGTACCTCCAGCAGTCAACCCCCTCATCTACAGCATGAGGAACAAGGAACTCAAGGATGCCCTGAAGAACCTGATTCGAGAAGTAGTATTTCAGCAGAAATAAGCTGCCCATCTCTCTTCACAAGGTTTCTCCAAGTGATCTCAGGCATCTTGTGTCCTTCGGGCATTGTACTGGTTATAATCGTGTTTGCTCAGAAATGTTTGCTTTCACCCTCCTTCTCAAGAGGCTGAAGCCAGTCTGTCTGGCCCAAAGGCCTTCTCTCCATGAGTCTATCACTGCGCTAATGCTGGCCTCCTTTGTGGCATGTCTGTAAATAAAGGGGATTGCCTGCGTGCAGCGTGTGCAGCTTGGGCTCTTCTTTCCACAGTGGAGTGCAGAATACGCTCAGGGAATTGCAGGCTAAAAGGCCCTGCTGTTGGGCTTGGGTGCTGCATTGGCTTAGGGGGACAAGGGCATGGCTTGATGTGTGAGGGAATGAGGGCTGGAGTGAGCCTTCACTTTACTGGTGCCCAATGCCATGGAGATCCTGGACAGTCAAAAGGCATCTACTTGAGGCTCTCTCACATATGGCAGGGCTGGTCAAAGATGCCCGGCCTTCTGAGAGGGGATCTGAACCCACCAGGAGAGCACAGGGCATCTCTGAGTAACTGGGTGCCTCGGGGTGGAAAACGAATGGAGGTTTCCAAAACTTCCCCAAAAGTGGAGTCACCCAAAGGAAAAGGGCTAACCTGAAGGATGCACAGCCCAATGGGGCTCTGCAATGCCACAGAGGCAGCGGAGACACAGCAGGCACGAGGAAGGCCGCCTGAAGAGTGATTCACATCATCTTCAGTGAGGAGCCATGGGCTGGATGCAGTGACACACCTGAACACATCCTGAAAGAGCGGAAAGGCCCTGTGATTTCTCAGAGTATCACAGCCCAGAGCCATGGGAGAAACCTGTCAGGGCAGTGATGCCAGTCTGGCCAGATCTGCTTCACTCCCGCACCAGCATGGCCAGGATGGAGTCAGCCCATGGTGCCAGGGCAGCTCTGCAGAGCAGCAGCACCAGCTCCGGGCCCTGTGGGCACCTCAGGGGAGGGAGCCAGCAACAACTGGCCAGGCCAGCACGGACACACTCCCCTGGGGAAAGGCTCTCTGTGGAGCAGGGGTTTCCCTGGAGAAGAGTGGAGCACCACGCATGGGTCAGAAAGAAGGCAAGAAGCAGGAGAAAGAGGTTTTTCTGTTCAGCAGCTTGGGGCAGCTCCTGTGCCACTGGACCTGGGGGTGGGGGTGGCACCGGCTGTCTGGGGGCTCTTCTGGAAAGGATACAACCACACACCAAGAGTGACGGAACCAATTCCTTGGGCCATTGCCGGTCTCGATCCCTGGGAGTGATGGGGAGGATGAGAGCGCCTCCCCACCCCCAGGAGCTTCTGGGTCCTTCCGAGAGGCTGGGGCTGTGGTGTGAGTGCCCCGAGCTCTGCAGCACCCTGCAGCAGGCACTGCTGTGGGGCAAGCCCAGGCTGAGACTCACATGGAGCCTGCTGCCAACCAGCACCCCCAGACCCCTTTCTGCAGGGCTGCTCTCCAGCCACTCCCCTCCCACTCTGTACTTGTGTCCGGAGCGTTACTCCGTCCCAGGTGTAGATCCCGGCATTTTGACTCCTTGAATGTCATGCCCTTCAGGATGACTGCTCAATGCTCCAACCTAGCTGGATCCCTCGGCAAGGCCTCTCGTCCCTCGAGAGTCAACAGCACCTCCCAGTTTGGGATCATCAGCAAACTTGCTAACAACGGATTCCACTCCTGCCTCCAGATCATTGAGAAATACATTGAACATTGATAAATATATAGAACTGGCCCCAGGATGGAGCCCTGAGGAACACCACTGGTGACCAGCTGCCAGCCAGATGCAGCCCCGGTCACTGCGACACTTTGAGCCCTGCCGTCCAGCCAGTTCTTCACCCGTGAGTGCTCCGGGAACCCCCTCATCTCACGGCTGGACAACTTGCCCAGAAGGATGCTGTGAGGGACGGTATCAAAAGCCTTTCCGACATCCAGAAAAACTGCATCCACCGCCTTCCCTTCATCCACAAGGCAGGTGACCTTATCATAGAAGGGTATCAGATTGGTTACACAGGACCTTCCCTTTGTGAACCCATGCTGACTGTGCCTGATGATTGCATTGTCCTTTAAATGCCTTTCCATGGCACTCACAATCCTAGAATCCTAGAATATCTCAAGTTGGAAGGCACCCATAAGGATCATGGAGTCCAACTCCCTGCTCCTCACAGCACTACCGAAAACCAAACCATATGACTTTCATAAATCTAAACAAATTGGTAAGTATCAAATTTTATACAAAAACACCCCCAGTGCTATGAAGATTCCCTCCATGGCACTGAACTATATCTGTCACTCTTTTCTAGTGGCACTAAGAAAACAGAAACAACCTCTAAAATCTTGCTGCAGGGCAGGTCAGAATCATTTGTTGCTTATGGAAAATTTTATGACAGCCATATCTAAAACTCTGTAGTGCTTTATCTGGAATAAACACCTCTCCTCCTTCAGTAAGTTACGTCATCTCCTTCGGAGCAGGTTTCCTCTCTTTATACCTAACGTACAACCTTGCAACTGGCAACCTTGGAGAAGGTACACCTCAAAGCATCTGTGGCTGTGGATAAGTCCATGCTGCCGCAGGTACACCTTGAAGTGTCAGTGGCTGTGCATGAGGCCATGCTGGAGCACCTCAAAGCATGTGGCCATGGATAAGCCCATTACAGGGGAGGTACACCCCTGGAGAGATTGCAGCCATGGGTAAGGCCATTTCGGAGCAGGTTTACTTCTGAAGGGACTGTGGCTGTGGGTAAGGCCACGCTGGGACTGGTGCACCTCGAAGCGACTGTGGCTGTGGACAAGTCTGTGCCGCAGCAGGTATACCTCTGGAGAGACTGTGGCTCATAGGTAAGGCTCCACTTGGAGCAGGTACACCCCTAAGAGACTGCAGTCTGTGGATAAGTCCAAGCCGGAGCAGGGGCAAGGGGAGGAGTTCATTGCAATGTTAAACCTGTGATCTGGCCCAAAGGGACCAGGGGTGGAGATTGTAATGGATATACCTTTAAATTGTTGTAACCCATGATTTGAGTTGCATGTTATAGGAATTACTATAGCAGGAACCACCTGAACCAACGGAGGACAAACTTTACAAGAAGCAGCGCAGGTGCAGCAGTGACCCGACCTGAGCTGGCTTTGGTGCCCAGTAACTCCACGCAACACACCACCTCTGCTGACCTGAGTGACCACCATAACAGATGGAGCCCAAAGTCATGGACTAAATGAACGCAGTGGACATTTTGTGGACATTTATGGATATTTTATGAACATTTTACAGGGGTGGTCCATAGACTAAGGGAATGATATCTGTGTATTATATCAAAAGATGGGAAGGGGGATGGTGGGTAATGAGAATGTATTGGATAGTATGGGACCTGAGCATGATGTAAATGGTGTGGAATAAGGGGTGGATACTGTCCTGGTTTTGGCTGGGATGGAGTTGATTTTCTTCCTATTAAGTGGTATAGTGCTGTGTTTTGGATGTAGTGTGAGAATAATGTTGATGACACGCTGATGTTTTGGTTGTTGCTAGGTATTGTTTACGCTAGTCAAGGACTTTTCATCTTCCCATGTCCTGCCAGATGTGCAGGGGACTGGGAGGGAGTGTGGCCAGGGCGGCTGGCCCAGCTGGCCAATAGGCTATTCCATACCATATGACGTCATGCTCAGCATATAAGGCTGGGTGAAGAAGAAGGAGGGGGGATGTTTGGAGTGATGGCGTGTGTCTTCCCAAGTAACCGTTACGCGTGATGGAGCCCTGCTTTCCTGGCGATGGCTGAACACCTGCCTGCCGATGGGAAGTGGTGAATGAATTCCTTGTTTTGCTTTGCTTGTGTGCGCGGCTTCTGCTTTCCCTATTAAACTGTCTTTATCTCAACCCACGAGTTTTTCTCACTTTTACCCTTCTGATTCTCTCCCCCATCCCACCCGCAGGGGGGGTGAGCGAGCGGCTGCGTGGTATTTGGCTGCTGCCAGGTTAAACCACGACAGTACCATATTCATCTGCATATATATATACAGATTGACCTAGATCTTTTTGCGCATTTACAATTACTAACAAGTATAATCTGTGTTTATGTTGTTTTAGTATTTGTAGTAACTTAACTAACTCTTTGATAGCTGTCAGATTGATTCATGTTTAGGCACTGCTGAACACACTTGCTGCTAAACACCCTTAACCCTTTAGTCATAAACCGTTGCCCAGGTCTGAGACTAAGGGTAGATCCTAGGCCGCACCTAGACTCCTCTCTGAGAAGGAGTTTAGAGAGCAAGGGGGTCTACTCTGAACCTCGTGACTCAACGGAAGGGCCTCCTTATTCCTTTTGTAACTGTCCATAAACCGTTGTCCAAGTCTGAGACTAAGATTGGGTCCAGTCGGATCTTCTCTGAACCTCGTGACTCAACGGGAGGGTCCCCCTGACCCTTTTATCCTCAACCTCTGTACAAATCACTCCAAGACAATTCTGAAACGATTTTTCCCTGTGTATACTTAATCCATGTAATGAGAGTGAACATTGCCATCGCATTCTGTTAAGTCACATTTCTATAAATTTCTATTAAAATCACCCTTTGCCAATACCTTTGCCAGTGATTCTTTATGCGGCCTTAAAACCACTCATTCGTGACAAATTCATCATAAACTGAAACATTCCATACTCCTTTCATGTCATTGAACCATTTTTCTGTACAGATTTAAGCTTATTTTTAAAAGCCAGTCATTGCACTGATGCTGCTAAAATTCCTGCAGAACAGCTGGTTCTTGCCTTGGAACTCTCCCTTCTCCTCTCTACGTACAGTAGCAGAGAAGTCTTGAGGGCATGCATTCACTTCCCACAATTTTTTAAATAGTCAATTGTCATGGTTTAACCCCAGCCATCAGCTGAGCCCCACACAGCCGTCACTCACTTTTCCTTACACCAGACTTCTCCACTGAGGTCTGCAGCTGGGTGTTACAGCTCCTTTGCACCAGCTCCCCCCTGCTTTCCTTAGAGAACTGGGCTGCACACAGGCACAGAAAGGTTTCTCTTCATTGCCAACAAACAAAAGTTAAACATGACACAATTTAATAAACTTTAAACCTCTCTCCCCTGCTGTATGCTACGTCCAAGCAGATCTAATGTGGTCCACCTTTCACAAGGGATTTCTGTTCAAGAACAGTTTTAGACAGAGACATAAGAAAGGGCAGGCATAAACACAATTCAGGTGTTGACTGAAGAGTTAATTAGACTCCTGAAAGATGGGGCAAGTTTCTAACTCCCTGAAGCTCAAAGCAGACACCAGACAGTTGAGAGGCATCTGAATGACCAAAGAGCAGGTGGAGGAGGAAACCTGAGAGCAAAGGGCATACATCCAGATAGTTTGCTGACAAGATGTCCTTAGACATGGCCATTGAATCAGGAGAGGTGGAAACACCTGAATGACGGGGGAGATGAAATAATAGACAGAGCAGTGGTACTACAAGAACAGGGGAAGATCAATATTTCTTCTCCTGCCCTGAGAACACTTCCAGGAAATTCCTATTGTGTCATGGTGGGAAAACGTTGCCATTTCTTAAAAGCACTCCAATGATTTGGCTGATGAAAATGTGCTTGTATTTTTTTTAAAATGTTAAAAAAAAAATAATTGTGGACCTTTCCAGGCAGACACCAGTTGTCTGACCATAAACAGGCAGTGCCACTTCCAGGGGCCCCAGTGTAGCTGAGTGCTGGCCTGGGATCGGCATCTATCACAGAGAACCTGTGGGAGACCAGAGCACCTTCAAGCTGCAGGTGGAGGCTGGGCAAGGGTTCTCAGGGCATCTACACTGGCACCAGGTGTCTGTGTCCCCGTAGCTGAAGACATTTGTGTCCTACATCCATTCCCAGTTCTGGAAAACACTTTGCTTTTCAAAAAAAGGAAATCCCCCCAAGGACGGGAAGAAAGCTGAAAAGTGTGTTGACACCTTTCTTTGCTTTGGATCTTTAGCTTCTCTTCTTCTTACTTTCATTTCCATTGACATTAACGGACATGTGACACGCCTACAGGCATTAAACCAAGGTCACGTGGTGTCTTGCACACAGCCCCGTGCCCCCCAAAACCTTCCCTGCCCAGGACTCCTCAGTCTTGGCACAGAGTGAGTCACACTGAGGTGTCGACCTCTCTGCACTGGTTCACATGTTGGTTTAGAAGGTCGCTTACAGCACAGGAGGTTTCATGCCCCATTGACATCTGCTCTGCTCCAGTGAGAAACAGGGCCCAACTTCACAGGATCATAAGAGAACGGAGGTTGAAGGGACCTCAGGAAGTCTGCAGGCCAGCCTGTCAGAAACAGGGTCAGACCACGTTGATCAAGGCTTGATTGAGTCCGAGATAGAAAACCCCCAAGGACAGAGACTGCACAACCTCTTGGGGTGACCTGTTCCAGCACTTGGCTGAGCTCATGGCGAAAACAGTTTGCCTTATCTCCTGGCTGAACCTCTCCTCTTTCATCTTCCTCCCACTGTCTTTTGTCCTCCCACCATGCACCATGGTGAAGAGTCTGGCTCTGTATTCTCCATATCCTCCTCGTAGGTACTGGCAGGCTGGGATGAGGTCCCCCTCAGCCTTCCCTTCTCGAGGCTGCACAAGCCCAGCTCCCTCAGCCTCTCCTCACCAGCAAAGTGCTCCAGTCCCCAGCTGTCCTGAGGGCCCTTCGCTAACCCCACTCCAGCTTGCCAATATCTTTCCTGAATTTGGGATCTGAAGTCTGGATGGAGTATTCCAGAGAATCCCTTCCCTCAATCTCCTGGCCATGTTCTGGTCGTCCAGCCCAGGATGCTGGTGGCCTCCCTTGCAGCCAGGGCACATGGCTGCCTCCTCTCCAGCTCCCTGCCCACAAAGACCTTTCCCACAGGGCTGCTCACGGCCTGGCAGCCCCCAGCCTGTACCATTGCCAGAGTGAGTCCCCTGCAGGGGCACAAACTGCCATTTGTCCTCCTGGGATTCCATGAAGTTCCTGCCAATACGTGCTCTCCTCCTCCTTGAACCTCTTCACTGAGCACAGAGGCCTGGGAGACCTTTTCAGTAGAGACTCAGGCAAAGAAGGCCTTGAGTCCCTCAGCCCCTTTGGTGTCTGCTGTTTATTAGGTCACCGTCCTCGTTCAGCAGCAGCCCTGCATTGCCCTTGTTCAGCCTTGGTCTCTAACACAGCAGTTGAAGCTCTTCTCTTTGCTCTTGACTTTTCTTGCAGCCACCAACTCCAGGTGGTCACCCCCCGGCAGCTGCTTCACTGCCCCTGGCAGTGCCCTGTCCTGTGCCAGCCCAGCCCCGCTGTCCCACACATGGTCCCACGGCCCCACTGTGCAGGCACAGCGTGGGAAAGGGTGTATTGGGGGTGAGGAACAGTTTCTCTCGCATGATGCCCATGACACCCCTTCGTGCCCTGTCCGCCTGCTGTTCCTCCTACTTGAGACAGCCTCCCCCAGGTCCTGGAACCTACCCAGGCCTATGCGCATCCCATGGGGGGTTTTGCAGACATCCCTGCTTCGGGGCCTGGCAGGGTCTGGAGAAGGAGAGAGGTCGAGCAGGGCTGGCCATTCCCCCAGGGCAGGCACTGAGCCCAGCAGGAGGAGGGAAATGGCCGTGCAGCAAAACTCACCCATAAACCTGTGGAGAGCGGCCAGGGTTGGAAGAGGCCGAATAGGGAGGCCACCAGTGAAAGCTCGCTCCAGGCCCATTCCCTAACACATCGTCCCATGCCCTCCTCCCCTCAGCCCATGGAGAACCCAAGCACAGCAGCACGGCCTCGTGGGGCCAATTTCTTCAGCCTGTTCCTGACCTCAGCTTTGGAAGAAGAGCCCAACCTCGAGACACCGGCACTGAGGAAACCCCCTTTTATTACAGAGATGTGACATGGGAGGCCAGCTGTACCTTTGGGCCAGACACATGTGCAAAGACCTCTGGGTAAGCCAGACTGGCTTCGTGCCTGTGGAGAAGTGGAGTGCGTGCAGACATTCCTGGAGAAACAGAATTATCACAGGTAAATGCCCAAAGCACAGGAGGTTCCCCAGCTACATTGGAAATCACTTGTAAAGAGACGGGGGCAGATTACTGCTGCTGAGAGACCACGGATTGAATCAGCTTCTTCAGTGCGTCCTTGAGCTTCTGGTTCCTCATGCTGTAGATGAGGGGGTTCAGTGCTGGAGGAACCACTGAGTACAGAACTGTCACGACCAGATCCAGTGATGGGGAGGAGATGGAGGGGGGCTTCAGGTAGGCAAACATGGCAGTGCTGACAAACAGGGAGACCACGGCCAGGTGAGGGAGGCACATGGAAAAGGTTTTGTGCCACCCCTGCTCAGAGGGGATCCTCAGCACAGCCCTGAAGATCTGCACATAGGACACCACAATGAAAATAAAACAGCCAAGAGAGAAAGAAAAGCTAACCACAAGAAGCCCAACTTCCCTGAGGTAGGTGTGTGAGCAGGAGAGCTTGAGGAGTGGGGGGATTTCACAGAAGAACTGGTCCACAGTGTTGCCCTTGCAGAGGGGCAGTGAAAATGTATTGGCAGTGTGCAGCAGAGCAGTGAGAAACCCACCACCCCAGGCAGCTGCTGCCATGTGGACACAAGCTCTGCTGCCCAGGAGGGTCCCGTAGTGCAGGGGTTGGCAGATGGCAACATAGCGGTCATAGGCCATGATGGTGAGAATATAATACTCTGCTCCTAAAAAGAAGGCAAACAGAAAGAGCTGGGCAGCACATCCCGAGTAGGAGATGGCCCTGGTGTCCCAGAGGGAATTGGCCATGGATTTGGTACAGTGGTGGAGATGCAGACCAGGTCGAGGATGGAGAGGTTGAGGAGGAAGAAGTACATGGGGGTGTGGAGGTGGTGGTCGCAGGCTATGGCGGTGATGATGAGGCCGTTGCCCAGCAGGGCAGCCAGGTAGATGCCCAGGAAGAGCCAGAAGTGCAAGAGCTGCAGCTCCCGCGTGTCTGCGAAGGCCAGGAGGAGGAACTGAGTGATGGAGCTGGTGTTGGACATCTGCTGCCTCTGGGCATGGGGTCCTGTTCTTAAAGAAAGAGTTGATGAAGAGTTAGGGGAGACTTCTCTAAGCAAAATCAAAGCCTTTCCCCTAGACCTTCACCCTGCTACACTCCCCTCAACCCCCATTCATTTCCAGGAGACCTTCCTTCAGCTCCGTGGTTGCAGCTCTGTGCTGGCCGAGCAGAAGGGCTTCTCAGCCTCTGCACTCCCAGTGCTGAGGAACGGGGACAGCAGAAGGCAGGTTGAGAGGTGTGGGGTTATTAAAACTCCCTCATCTCACCCTGGGAGTGTTCTTGGATGTCAGAAACCCTCAGCATTTCTGCTGCCCTCAGGGAGAACGAGTCCTGCCAGGCAAGAGGATTGCCTGTGGCTTAGTGCAGAGGGAGGGCAGCTGGTCTGTCCCTCCGACTTGTTCCGGGCTGCCGTGGGCTTGTTCTTCATGAGATGGAGGGTGATCACCCTCTTGTGTTACCCTGAAAAACAAGCAGGCACTACTGAGCCCAGAGGGATCCAGTGCAGACCGCTAAACGTCTCACCCTTTCTCAAGGTCTCAGCACCCCACCCCTAGCCCAGGACACTCACGCCTCATTTCACCAACCCAACAGCATTTCCTCCATTGTAGCACCTCTGCGCTTCTCCATGGGGCTTTCAGATAACAAAAGGGTGCTAGGGGACAGGCTCGCATTCTGGAGGGCAACTCACAGCTGGGAAGGAAACCTCAAGGAGACAGCCAAGTGTCCTAATGAGATCATCTGATTAAGGGAAACCCAGCTTATTCTCCAGCCCCACAGACTGCATTGCCCACAGCCCCACAGGTGAGAGGAAAGCTGGGACCCTTGTTCCCATGGGCACACCTGCACGGAAGGACCCCCAAGATCAGCCTGTGACTCTGCAGCTGAAACTCCACCTCCCCAGAGAGCCTGGCAGCCAGAAGGAAACAACAAGAACAGGAACAGAGACAAGTGGAGAAAGAAGCAAATGCCCAGCGAGGGTCTGGCTGAGAGGGGCCAGGCCAGAGGCAGCCGGGCGCTCAGGACAGCGTTCCCCTGAGCCAGCTCTGCAGCCACCTCCCAGGCACCACCATTGCCGGGCAGCTGCTCTCAGCCCCTGTGCTCTGCAGAGGAAAATGGACACGTGGCTGGAGAGCTGCCCCACGGCTCTGCTGGAGCTCTGCCTGCAGAGGAGGTGGTTCACGCCTTGGACCCCACAGCCCTGAGGGCAGAGGCTTGGCTGGGTGGGAGAGGAGGCAAGGGGGCTTGCTCAGAGGAAGGGGTCTGGTTGGAGGGGTGAGACAGGGTTTTCTGAATTCTCCCTCCCACCACATTTCTGGTTTTCGTTTCCTCTCATTCCCTGATCATCTCCTTGCTGCCTGGAGATTTTCCTCCTGGTGGCTCTTTCCCTGTGCCAGATCTTTCCCTGTCAGCGCTCACAGAGCCCACCCCAACCTCTGTGCACTCCCCTTAGCCCTACAGAAACCTGCCTGTTTGCAGGGCACTGGCTGGGCGCATGTTCCTGTTCGCAGGCAGAAAAAAGGACAAGTCAGACTAAGCCTGATGGGTCCAGCAGAGGTAATGCTGGTGCTGTGCGTAGGCAGAGGAGAGGCTGAAAACTCATTAGGAGGCTCCTGGAAGACCTACTGATCACTCACAGTTACCGTTCAGGAGTGTCAGTGACTTGTCAAAATTAAGACCTCCTTTATCAGTCATCCCCTCCCATCCCCCAAGAGTAGGAAATTGAAAAGACAGACTCAGGAAAGTTCCTTATCTTTAGAGTAATCCTTGTGTTGACCTTCTCCTTGAAACCTCCTCTTGGAAATACTCTGGGAGTGAGCTGAAGCTCTGAGCAGCCCTGACCCACACAGCACCCTCTCAACAGCAGAAGGACCCTGCCTGGCTGGGGGTGGCTCCTTTCACCCACAGCTTCTCCCTGCAGAACCGTGGGCAGCTCCCCGGGCAGGCTGGGTGCTGAGCCTGGCAGGCGGCAGAGTCCCTGCCCAGCCCCCAGCCCCCTGGGTCGCAGGGACCCTGCTCGGAAGGACAGCCCTGGGCTGCACACCCACCTTCACAGCCCTGCAGCCATCCCTTGGAGAAGGCAGGATCATGGCCTGTCCCTCTGATGGTGCAGCAGGGAGTCCCTGCTCTGCAGCTCGTCCTCCTCCTCTACAGCAGGGAAACTCTGAGAGTTGTACTTACAGATCCTGTCATCTGTGGGATTGCCAGCTTGAGGAGACCCCTCAAGGAACCGCAGCTGCATTGACCTGCAGCCAGAGACTTACTGTGTCAAGGGCTGCGAAGATCTCTCCGCGCAGTGAGCTCTCAGCATCCTCCCACTCCAGACTGCCTTTACGCTCTCTCTGCCTCGCTCCCTCCCCTCGGTGCCTGCAGGCAGTGCCCTCAGCCCTGCTGCGCTTTGCAGAGGAGCTGCTCCTGGGCAGAGCTGTCTCTCTGCAGCACTGCCCACTTGCCAGGAGCTCCCTCCTTCCAGGAGCCCAGCCCAGCTCAGCAGCAGAGGACCAGCCCAAGGCAGCACTTGCTCTGCCCCTCGCGGCTCCCTCGAGGGGTCCCTGGGGCTCCAGGGGAACCTGCTGGGAAACAGCCTGAAGTCATCCCTGATCTTCCCTCCCTCAGCTGCGCAGAGACACTTCTTTCCACCAAGGTCATTTCCCTTCCCAGAGTCACATTTAGGTCCTCTAATCACTTCTCCTTGTCTCAGCATTAGAGAGGACTCCCAGACAGTGACAGGGAGGCATTTCCTTTACCCCTGCTGAGGGAATGATCCAGCAGAGTCAATCGAGGCATCTCATCCTGGGTGTGCAGTCCCGGGGCTGGAAGGGGTCTCAGCTCACTCCCCTGCAGACCACAAAGCCACAGGAGGTGGGGTTCCTCTTGCCTCAGTTCAGGTGGGCACAAAATGGGCACCTGCATGGGAGCTCCTTCTCTCAGCTGCCATGGCAATCATGGGGGTGGCTACCAGGAGGGAGCTGCTCAGCCACCAACACCTGGCGACCTTTGGGGTTCAGGAGGGGGTCCAAGCTATGTGAGGTGACTGCAAGCTCTAAGGGAGCAGTTCCTAGAGACAGGGCAGCATCTGGGGGCATCTTCTTGGAGCCTGATGGGAAGTTAAATTGGCCAGGTGGAATGACGGCGGATGCCCATATGTAGGACAACTGAACCTGTAGATATTCCCTATGTACGGGGCAGCCTATAGAGGTATTCAGCTGGCCAAATGGAGTCATGCAGCACAGGGAGAGCTCTCTTTCTCTTCACCATCAACTGTATTTCCTACACGTCCTTCGAGTATAATGGCAGTTTTGTTGAGTGCATCCCTTGCGCTCCAATTGTCTAAGCTACTTCAGGGCAGCTGAATCTTCATTTAATATCCACCTACAGGCCTGCAGTGCTACGTGAGATGCCAGGGCTCTGCAGCTGACGTGGACAGCACAGGCCCTATCCAGGACCCCTGTCCCCATTCAAACCAGCTGTGTGACAGGCATCACGCACGGCATCTCAGACAGATTCGGTGCCGTTGGGCCAATGACTGAACCGCACCACTGCACTGACCTAAAGCTGTGCCCTTCTCTTTCCAGTAGATGCAGGGCAGCGCATGAATACGAAGCGCATCACACCAGGGTCTCCACTCACGGGCATTCCCTCTCAAACTCTGCTGGTTCTTCTCTCCCCCATCGTTTAACCACCCCTCGATGTCACAGTCACGGATCAGGCCAATGATTTTCATTGTGCCAGTACCACAGGATGTCCACTCCCAAGGACACTCTCAATATCACCTCTTCCTTCCTGAGATCAGCTTCACCTCCACCGCAGGCGCTCAGGGCTGCAGAGACACCACAGAGAGCAAAGCCCTCTCCTGCTTGGACTGCACAGCCCAGCTCTGTTTCTCTCTGGCCTTGGGGACAGCAGGGTTTGTCTTCCTTGTGGGCACCTCATCCCTTCTTCACATTGCCACCTGCCATCCACTGCAGCATGGCTGTGCTCTGAGGCAAAGCCTTTGCACACACAAGGTCTTGGGTGCTTGGTAGCAGGTTTTCCTGTTGCAAGTCTGCTCTCAACCCCAATGTTAGTGGTTAATGAGGACGCATAAATCTGTACGTTGGATGTAAAGATGGTTTATGCATGTGGCATAAGTTTTAAGTGTTGGTAAGAGGGGATGTCAGGAATGAGAAATACATAACAAAGGATTTTCGGAAGATATGTAAACGTATCAAATTATGTGGGACCTGATCATGACACAGGTGGTGTGGAATACGAGGTAGAGATTGTCCTGGGTCTGGCTGGGGAGGAGTTAACTTTCCTCCTAGCAGCCCATCGGGTGCCGTGCTCTGCAGTGGTTGCTCGAAGGGTGTTGACAACGCACCCCTGTTTTGGCTGTTACTGAGCAGTACTCGCACAGCACGAAGGCTGTCTCTCCAACCCCACCACCCGCAAAGGCCAGGAGGCTGGGGGTAGGCAAGAGGTCGGGAGGGGACATAGCCAAGAGAGCTGACCCAAACTGATCAAAAGGATATTCCATACCATATGACGTCAGGATCAGCAATAACAGACGAGAGAAAGGGAGGGGTGACGGGCATTCATAATAATGGCATTTTTCTTCCGAAGCAACCGCTAGGCACACTGAGGCCATGCTTCCCAGCAATTGGCTGGACATCTGCCTGACAATGGGAAGGAGGGAATAAATCTCTTCTTCCTTTGCTTCCGTGGGTGACCTTTGCTTTTCTCATTCAACTGCCTCTGCCTCAAGCCACAAGCTTGTCCATCTTATTTTCTCCCCCATCTTGCTGAGGAGAGGGAGGGAGAGAGCGACTGCTTGGAGGTTTAGCTGCGTGCAGGTCTACCCATCACTCCACCTTAGACTTCCGTACATACAGGTAGATCTTGGGTTCGCTTTCCTGATGCTGCAATAGTGTATGCTGATGTTTGTAGTCTTTCCCTATGTTTGAGGGCTATGCGATGATTGATGGGCCATCAGTGACCTCTACCAGCTGTTGTGTGGATGACTTTATGTAGAGAAAATGCCCGAAAGCAGTGGCTTGGAGAATCACACTGCTGCACCTGGATTTCTTCTTCTTGGATTTGCTGTCCACACCAACCTGCAGAGCTTGCGCTTCACAGGCTTCCTGATCATCTGCTGCATGGTCCTCATAGGGCATGGCTTCATCGTGCTTACCACTGTGGTGGAGTCAAGCCTCCACAGCACCGTGTACTTCTTCCTGAGGACTTTCTCCTTTCCAAAGATCTGCTCTACATTAATCACACTGCCAAAAACGCTGGTGGGCTTCCTGAAGGAATCCAGCAGGATCTGCTTCCATGGATATGCTGCCCAGCTGTATTTCCTGGTTTTGCTGGGAGGCACCAAAAGCCTTCTCCTGGCTTCCGTGGCCTACGATCATTATGTAGCCGTCTGTGACCTCCTGCACTATAGCCTCATCATGAAAGGGGGGTTCTGCGTCACATGGTAGTGGGGTCACAGGTGGCTGTCATACCAGTCTAAGTAGGGCAGACCTATCAGGTATTCACTTTGCCCTTCTGAGCATTCCATGCCCTTCATCACGTCTTCTGTGACACCCCCTCTGTTGGAACTGGTCTCTGGACACGTCCTGGAACCAAGTGATGCTGCACACCATCATCCTGGTATTCGCAGTCCTTCCCTTTTCCTTTGTAGCTATTTCATAGCTATATCATAGAATCATAGAATGGTTTGGGTTGGAAGGGACCATTAAAGGTCATCTAGTCCAACGCCCTCCCTGACACGGACAGGGACATCTTTCACTAGATCAGGTTCCTCAACACCCCATCCAACCTGACTTTGAACGCTTCCATCTACAACTTCTCTGGGCAACCTGTTCCAGTGTCTCGCCAGCCTCACCGTACAGCATTTCTTCCCTATGTCCGATCGAAACCTACCCTCTTTCAGTTTAAAACCATTACCCCTTGTCCTGTCACTGCAGACCGTGGTCAAAAGTCTCTCTCCGTCTTTCTCATAAGCCCTCTTCATATATACCTAGGGTTGACTGGACACACTGGAGAGGATCGCAAACAACCTCCAAATGACTGGATGCCTCGAAAAATTCCCTAGGCGTGCTAAAGGTGATGTACACTCAAATGCTCTAGGATGTCTTTAATCGACTGCTGCTTGTTCTTTGTGGCTTAAGCTTTGATAGAGAGTTGTTGTTGGCCCGGCTTGCATTTCTGTCCCTTGAATTTCTTTGAAGTCTTGGAGCTTGTGTGTATGACACAGCCTTTGAAGGGGGAAACACATAAACATGGGCAGAGAGGAATGAAGAGGACTTATTGGGCCATCCAGATAGGTGGCTGTTATGGTCCTTATCGTCTGTGGTCAGTGCTAGTAAATGCCTCCTAGAGTCAATATCCTCAGGACTTGGTCATGGCCGGGGGGAGGCAAACAGTCTGCTCTGTTTCACACATGCCCGATGTAGGCATTTGGATCTGACCAAGTCCCCCACACTTCCATAAACATAAAGAATTGCCATTTCTACAACATGAATCAGCCTGTTCTCAGAGAAACAATTAAACACCCTAATGGAAAACCCTTTCTTTCCCAGACAGGTCCAAGATATGTGGGTGTGGGTCCAAGGGGGAGCCTCGCAGGATGACCTTGCATACTGAGGATGGGGGTTTCTGCCTCTGGGTGTCTGAGACTCCTGATGGGATGCAAGAAAGAGCATTTGGGCATTGTGCAAGACTTCCTGTGGAACGTCTAGGAAAGATCTAAAGGCAACAAGAGGAAGGGCTCATGGTGATTTGGGGAGGAACAAGCATGGGAGAACGGAGGGAAAAGGGGATAAGAGAAGCTGATCATGTGTAAACAAGTGATTGGTCAGTACGCTTGTCTGGCCATGCCCAGCAACTGATTGCCCCAGACTGTTGCGTCTTCTTATTAAACTCCAATTTCCCACAGCTTTCTGGCCTGAGGAGAATCTCTGGTTTTGTGTACGGATGGAGGCCCAATTGCCAGCCACTGGAGTGGCAACATACAAGTCATCATGAAGATGTTCTTCAGGGCCCCAGAAACTGGAGAGATTGGAGAGCGTGCATGTAATGTTGGTGTGTATGTCATTGGGTGTAATCACTTGCGAACATCAAACTAGAGCAGCCAGTGAGTAGAAGCAGCAACCTGGGATCCCCGTATTTAGAGACCCTAAGTCTGGGCTGGACACTGGAGAGCCCAGAGGGTCTACAAGTTGGCTACTGGAGTGAGAAGGTGGCCCAAACCACCTCCCGGGGAAACGGTGGGGTCTTGGGGGTCTGGTCTCAGCCAGAGGTCTGGACTTGGAGGGGAAGTTGTCCTTTATGTGAGAGCAGCAGGAATGCGTGGAGCTCTGCCTGGGGACAAACAATGAGTCAGCTGAGAGCTGAAGGGTCAGCATGAGAGGGCAGAACAAGATGGGCAATGCTGTGGTGGGTGGATGTCTGCTATGGACCACCTGCTATGGAAGAGGAAGTAAATGAGGTTTTCTTCAAACAACTGGAAGAAGCCTCATGTTTGCAGGCTCTGGTCCTCAGGGGGGACTTGAACTATCCCACTGCCTCTGCTGAAGAGACAACATAGCGAGGTGCAAGCCATCCAGGAGCGTTTTGGAGCTCATTGACACCATCTTCCTGACTGGGGTGACAGAGGAGGCAATGAGGTGAGGTGCCCTGCGGGACTTCATACTTTCAAAATGGAAGAACTGGTCAGGGATGTAAAAGGCAAGAGTGAGAAGGTAGAGTTTAGGATCCTGAGAGAAGGGAACAAGGCAGAGAGCCTTGATGTTGAAGGATCTCCTTTTCAACCTCCCAAGTGGAGAGAGCTGAGGGCTCTGGCAGGGCTGAAAGCCCCCACCATAGCCGAGGTCTTTGTCTCCTGGGCTATGGCTGTTCTCTCTGCACCTGATGACCCTAAGGAGACACCTTCTCCTTAGAGCACAAGAGCCTCATGGCCTCCTCATCCCCACCCAGGAGCCCTGGGAGCTGTCCTGCACTTGGCATCGCACAGCCCCACAACACGCTGGCCCTCGGAAGAGCCGTGAGCAAGGTGTGAGGGACATCATCTCCCTTCCCAAGGAATGGTGGACAGGGCTTGGCCCTCTGGCTTAATGTAACGCATCCAGGTTTACTGAGCAGTTTTCTGCACGAACCAGTGCCCAGGCTGGCTTTGTCAGTAATGTCTCTCAGTGGGACCCATTAAGGCTCCAAGCAACTTTGGAGTTTGCAGCTGACTTTGACTTCTTGAGAGGTTTCTTCAGCCTCCTCTCAGTGCCTGAGTTTCATGGACTCAACTCCAAACCCACCAGAGGGGTCATTAAAATGCCTTGGGCTGGGCCTCTGCTGCTGAGCTGGGCCGGGCTCCTGGGACGGAGGGAGCTCGTGGCGAGCGGGCAGCGCTGCAGAGAGACAGCTCTGCCCAGGAGCAGCTCCTCTGCGAAGCGCAGTAGATGTGACATACCACGGGTTACTCAGCATCAGAGCCACCTTTACATTGCGGTTGGACTCAATGATCTTAAAGGGCTTTTCCAACCTAAATGATTCTATGATTCTATGATTCTATGATTGCCTTTGCCTACCTGTCATCACCGCCTCTCGTTTTCTGCTCTAACGAGCCCCTCGGGAGGTTTTGTTAGTAACGGCCCCCAGTGGGACCCATTAACACTCCCTGAAACTGTAGGGGTTGCTTCTGGCACTGACTTCTTCAGTGGTTTCTTCAGGCTCCTCTCAGTGTCTTAGTTCATGGTCTCAGCATCGAATACACCATGGGACTCGTTAAAATGGAAAAAGACATGCCTCTTCCCATTAGTTTTTGCAAGTCTTCAAGACTTACACAGCTAATTGGAGAGGTGTCCAGAGAGTACGCGAAGGGGAAGATTTCCAAGCTTTCAATGAGCACTTAATAAAGGAGGATTTTTGATTTTTAAGAGTTTGGGGCTTTTTTTTAAATTCACAGCAGAAGTGATAGCAGCATTCTCCAATCAATATTGATGCGGGGGGTGTGTGTGTGTGTGTGTGTCTCCAAATAAAGTCAAGATGGGTAGGAAGAGCTCCTCCTTGAGGTCAGGCATGGACAACCTCCCTGCTCACCTCCCCACCCCTGCCCTTTCTCTCATGGGCCACCTGGGACTTGCATTACTTCTCCTTCCATCAGACTTCTCCAGTGAAGTCTGCAGCTGGAGGTTACAGCTCCTTTGCACCAACTCCCACCTGCTTTCCTTAGGGACCTGGTTGCGCACAGGCCCAGCTGCCTTTCTCTTTGTTTCAAAGCAACAGAAGGAAAACCTAGCAAAGTTGAGCAAACAATAACCCCCACCCTCCTCAACTGTCTGCTGAGTCCAAGCTGCCTCCAGTGAGGTTCACCATCCTCAGGGGATGGCCTCACTAGAAAGGTCTGAGAGAGAGAGGTCGGAAAGAATAGCTGTAAGCACAAGGCAGGGATTGGCTGAAGAGGTAATTAGACTGCAGAAAGACAAGGGCAGGCCTCTAACTCCCTGAAGCTCAAAGCAGCACCTGGGGAGTTGAGAGGGATCTGAGTGAACAAGGAGTAAGGGGAGGGGAAAACTGGAGAGCGGAGGAGAGGGTACAGGCACAGACAGGCTGCTGGGAAGGTGCCTTTAGGCTTGGGCAGGCAGAATACTCTAGACTAGATGAGACCAGACTAGTTCAGCTGGAAAGGACCTACAGTCATCATCTACTGCATCTGCAAAGGTGAGGGAGGTTAAAGACACAGTATCACGAACAGAGTCTTGGCAATGATAGCACAGAGGAAGGTACATCCTTCACCTCCTGCAGCGGATACGCCTCCTGGAAATCCCCATTTTGTCCTGGTCATTTTAAACGTTGTCATTTTATTACAAATTTTCAGTCATCTCAGCTGATGAAAAGGTGCTCATGTGTTTTTTAAAAGTGTCAAGCAGTTCCTTCCCTTTCCAGGCGGAGCTCAGCTGTCTGGCCATGGACATCGAGGGCCGCTTGTAGAGGCCCTGCTGTAGCTGAGGTGTTTCCCTGCCACTGGCCACTGCCACACAGGACAGGAGGTCTCCTGCAGGAGACCAGAGCCCCTCGGGAGCTGCTGATAGAGGCCAGGCAGAGGGTCCTAGGACACCTGCACCGGCACCAGGCACCCGTGTCCCTGTAACTTAAGACATCTGTGTCCCTGTAGCTACATCCCACCCCACTTCTGGAAAACATTTTTTCTTTCAAAATAGTAATTAAAAACAACCATTCATTAAATCCCCCAAAGATTGGTATATCAAAACAAAACACATTATTTCCTCCTAATCTGGGAAGATATAAAGACAAGGAATTAAAAAAGCTGAAAATCATATTAAAACATTTTCTTTGCTTTAGATCTTTCCTCATTTCTTCTTTCTTTCTTTTTTATTGGCTTTTTCTGAACATTTCTATCATAATCAGGCCTGCAGCATAAAAAAAGATATTTCTATGTCTTGCAGAGATCCCAGCGTGCTAAAACTCCTCTCCATCCAGGAGCACCCACGCCACTCCTCGCTCTTTGCAAGAGAGAGTCACCCACTGAAGCAGCAGGCTCTCTCACCTAATCCTGGGAAGCAGGGTGACCAATTTCAGTGAAACGCCCTGGGTTTGGGTGGCCAGATTCGTACTCATCTCTGCAAATCTGTACAACAGTGCCTACTTCAAGGGGTCTCTAGGTCATCTATGAAGAATCCCTTTTCATTCCCTCCAGGGTAAATGACGAGTGAGTCCTTTTTTGGTGGAGAAAGGGAGGAGACTGGTCTCCCCCAGCATCAGACACTTCAGTGCAGTTGTCCGTGTTGAATCAAGTTGTCTAGACTTCCCTTTCTCATCAATGGAGAGGAAGAAGTTGTCTCCACCGAGGTTTCTGGAGATACCTTTCCTGGTGATCCAGAAGGGCTCCCATAGGTCCTGGGAGAGGTTTCTAAGCAGCATATTGGTATGTCAGCTCCCCCAGGGCATCTCAGATAGCAAGAGCCGCTGGAAGTGGGCAAAAGGAATTTATCAAATGAATTTGGTCCATCACCTTCCCAGGGACTGAGGTGCGGCTGACCAGCCTGTAGTTCCCTGGGTGCTCCTTCTTGCCCTGATTGACAATGGGTGCAATGTCTGTCTTTCTCGAGTCCTCAGGGAACCCCTTCTTTGCCCTGACATTTCAAAGACGATCGAGAGCAGCCTTGCAATGATACCAGCCAGCTCCCCCAGCAACCTGGGCTGCATCCCCTCTGGTCCCGTGGACCTGTGTGTGCCCATATGGCGTAAGTGCTCCCCAGACACATCTTCCTCTGCCATGGATGCAGCTTTGTCACCACAGATGTTGGTAGGAAAGTCGAGGGCCAGGGAGGTCTGGGAGCAGATCTTACCAGGAGAAGAGGATGGAAAAAAAGGCAGGGAGTTCCTCACTGAGCCTTTTCCAGGTCTTTATCACTCCATGTGCTGCCCCACTGAGCCACGACGCTATATTTTCTTCAGCTGACTCCTTGTGTTGCCAGTGTACTTAGAGAAGCCCCTCTGGTAGCCCTCCCCATCCCTTGCTAGTTCCAGCCCCAGCTGAGCTTTGGCTTTCCTGCGTCCATCCCCGCACCCACGGCCATGTGTCTATCGGCCTCCTGGGTGACCTGTTTCCCCTGCCACGCCCTCTGCACCGCCTTTTGCGGTTTGAAGTCTTTATCCAAGGAGTCCCTGTTCGTCCCACCAGCCTCCAGCCAGGCCCTGCCTGACTCCCAGAACGTTAGACTCTTCCTGGGCTTTGATGCTATTGCCCCTGCAAAGTCAAGAGGGCTCCATGGAGCTTGGCTTTCCAGGATCCTGCCAAGCAGATGCTGAACAGGCTGGAATCTGCTCTCTCGGCCATGGTCACTGCGGCCATGGCTGCCCTCAGCATTGACCTCCTCATCCAGTTCTGCCTTGTTTGCGAGGAAGAGTCCAGCCCTCGTCAGTCATCAACTGCCTGTGTCAAAAACGGGAGGGGTGAGGCAGGTGGAAGGGACCCGTCTGGGTGCTGGCTGTGAGGACACCTCTGTTGCAGCCACCCAAGGGCTGCGCAGGCAGGAGGGCAGGCCACACTCAGGGACACCCTGCTCAGCCCTGTCTCCTGTCGAGCAGACCTGACACCAAGCAGCATGTGGCTCCTTGCCCAGGTCTCCTTTGAATGCCATGGGCTGCCCCTGTGGCCTGGAGACACCACGGGGATCATCTGCAGGCTTGCTTTGGCAGCTCAACCTTCCCAGAAGTTGCATGTGGTGTATTATTCCCAGCCAGGTTTTTCATAGCGTGCCGCAGAAGATTTCATGGTGTGTGCACTGAGGCACAGCCTGAAGAAGAGTGGGTGTGCACAGCAGTGCAGAGCTTTCCAGGACAGCACTGGCATACTTGCGGAGGTAAGTGAACCTTGCCTGGGTTCATCCATACTTTCGCCTTGGGCCAAAGTAGACTCAGAAGCAGAGCTGGGAATTCAACTTGGAGGGGGTTCACCTGGAAAGAAGAGCCCAGGAGTGAGCTCATAGCCAGGCTGTGGAGGGGCTCATAAGGTGCCTGGAGGCCCAAGAAGGAAGGAAGGAAGTGATTTAAAAGTGCTGTGAGGATAAATTACACTGAAGGAGGGTCAAGAACCACTGTCAGCTCTAAGAGGAGCCTGTACAAGCAGGAGTGGAGAGGCACCCAAACAGCGATTGTCTAATCAAGGGGAGACAAATCCCAGGTGGAGTCCATGGGACATGGGAATGCACCAGGAGAAACTCCTTGCTGTCCACAAACACTGGGAAGGTATTAAATAGTCACAGGTGGGATTCAGTTCCTCTGATGCCCAAAACCTACGAGTAGGAGCTTCAGAGTCCAGATACTGGCCTTTGAGATGGTTAAAGCTGGATGCCATGAGCTTCAGGGGTAATGTAGAGCCATCTGAGGCGGTGCCTCCCAGCCTCCCCTTACAGTCAAACAAGTGGAGGAGATGTCACCTGACTTGTCTTAGCTGGTCACATAAAACACAGGACGATTCACCAACTCCAGTTGAGGTTTGCCTTTCCTAAAAGCACACCTCTGCACCAAAGGCAATAAATATCAACTCCTATTCTGTAGCCTGCCCTTGCTTTCACCTCCTAACGGCTGCTTCGTGTCCCTGGCAGTGTCCTGCCCCTGGCATGGCCCAGCCATACTGCCCTACTGTCGCGAATGAGCGGTTTAGAGGCCGCTTAAAGCATCACCACCAAAGATATCAGCAGAAAGTGATTTTAATAGAGATTTATAAAGGTGCGACCTAACAGAATTCGATGGCAAGGTTCACTCTATTACTTATTACACGGATGAAACAGATAAAGGAAAATCATCTAAGGGTTTATATTTGAGGGACTATATGTGTTTGGCAGCAGTCTAGGTTTCATTCACAATTTAGTAACAATTATCAACTAATCATTTACAAACTTTAGTAACGCTTAATCATTAACTAATTCAATATTTGCAAAGTGAGTTAGTAAGTCTACTACAATCACAACTTAATTACAGATTATGCTTACTATCAGTCCACACACACAGAGAAACATATATATATATATAAAAAAAAATATACAGAAGGTATACGTGTTAAAAATTCCCCTCGATTTAAGTGAAGAAATATTCACGTCGAATGTCTAGGCATTCCCTCTCAATGGGCGAAGGGTTGAGCTTCGAAAGGGACTCACCCAGGACCCAGCGGTCCTCCGAATATCGCAGGCCCGAAAGATCGCAAGCTCTGAAGGCGTCCCACTCCGAGGGAGATGCTCGATGCAGCGGCTGTGGTCCAGGAGAGCTCCAAGGGCCTCACTTAGAACCACCGTTTATAGGTTCGCAAGATGGTTGGCTTTAGTCATCCGTAAATTTCCATCCTGGCCACAGTCCCAGGTGGTAATTACTAAAAAACTCTCCAGGTTTCGGTGTTGTTCCACTGGACGCCTGGGCCAGGCAGTAGGAGTATGTTCCCATCCTCAGCTGTGCGGAGTTTCTGATACAGTCAAGAAGCGCTCAACCGCCAGACTTCAATACACCAAGGCCGAGGTTTCATGGGAATTTCTGAGATCAACAAGCGGCCCAGGGAAGAAAGGGGGGGTATGAATGCACCACCACACCTACACATGGTCCTACGGCTCTGCGGAGAAGGAACCCCATGGAGCAGGTACCTACGGGGTGGGGAGGTGTCCCCCAGCACAGTCCTCTGACAGCCCTCAGTGCCCCACCCTCCTGCTTTGGCAGCCTCCCCCAGTTCCTGGCCCCTGCCCAGCCCCAGCCATGTCCCACACAGGGGCTGGCGACAGCCCTGCTCTGGGGTCTGCCAAGGTCTGGGCAAGAAGAGAGGCTGGGGCAGGGCCGGCTGTTCCCCCGACACAGGCACCGAGACCAGCAGGAGGAAGGAGATGGCCACAAAGCCAACCTCATCCCCATAAACTGGGGTGGGTTGCCAGTGCTGGAAATGGTGATGGGGGAGGCTGGGGGACGAGAGGAAATGGCCTCAAGTTGCGCCAAGGGAGGTTTAGATTGGACATTAGGAAAATTTTCTTTACTGAAAGAGTGGTCAGGCCTTGGAACAGGCTGCCCAGGGAAGTGGGGTTGAGCCACCATCCCTGGAAGTATTTAAAAGACGTGTAGATGAGGCGCTTAGGGACATGGTGTAGTGGGCATGGGGGTGTTGGGTTGACGGTTGGACTCGATGATCTTAGAGGTCTTTTCCAACCACAATGATTCTATGATTCTATGACTCCATGAATCCTGCTCTCTGGTGCAGGAGATGCCCACCACAGACTGACTGTGCCCATCACTGTCAGCCCCTCTCCCCAGGCCAGCACAAGAGTCCTGGCCAGGGGACAGAGCAGCCTGCCCCGGGTGGGTGCCTCCAGAAAGAGGTTTCTCTGTCTCATGGATTCCTCCCTGCAGGCACAGAGATGCTCCCTTGCTCTTCTCCCTGGACATCCCTTTCCCCAGGCGAACGTGTCCATGCTGGCCTGGCCGGCTGGTCCTGGTTCCCACCCTGTGCTCCCCGCTGGACCCCGAGCTGCTCTGCAGAGCGAGGGGGCTGTGGTGTCCTGGGGCCATGGGGTGACCTTGTGCTGGTCAGGGTCAGAAGCAGACCCAGCCAGATGGGGATCACTGCTGCTGAGCCCCTTTCCATCTTCCCTTGGTGGCTCAGTAGCCAAGGACAAAGCTGGGCAGGACCATGGGGTGTCTCTAGTGGCACAAAGGGCAGGGGACGGCTGCACTAGATCCAGCCCATGGGGTTTCCAAGAGGGTGTCTTGAACCACTCTCCAGTCTTATGCCCCTTCATGTGCTGGATCCTCACAGCCTCTCCTGGTGTTGCAGAGCCTTTGTTAGCCCATGGGCTCCTCAGGTTCACCTTTTCTTCTGGAGACTCCTGCCTGGATCGTCACTCATTTTATGAGGCACCCCTCACTGCCCACCCAGACTCAGATGCTTCCCTTGAGGTGCCCTGAGCTCTCCTGGCGGTTCCTGATTCCTCTCCAGGATGGCATCTGCCATCAGCCCCACCGCAGGTGGGACAGTGCCAGGCAGAGAAGTCAGACCAGTCGCTGTCTTTTTGGATGTGTGCAACCAAGAAGGCAGCTCTTCGCCCAGCCCTTGGTCCCTAACACATCACCCTGGGACTCTGAGCTTCTCCCCCTGAATCCATCGCGAAGCCCAAACAGTGACAGGCCTCTTCAGGGAGCAGCTCCTTGGGTGTGTTCCTGACACCAGCTTTGGAAGAGGCATCCAGCCTTCTGGCCCTGCCCTGAGGAGACCCTTTGCTTACGCTGGTGCTAGAAGGGAGGCCAGCTGTGACTCAGTGGTCCACATGGCCTGCTCCTGCCCACAGCCATAGGGATGCCACTGTAGAGACAACAGCACCGTCACAAGTCACGCAAGACCTTAGGGCTTACACAAACGCAAGGACACAAGAGGACAATGTGGAAGTGAGGAGAGACCAGGACCGAAGAGAACACGTCCTGCTGTTGTCCATGGCCGTGTCTCCAGGGAAGCAGCAGCCCTGACTCACAGGCAGCAGAGAGGCAGGCGAGGCAGCGAGGGGGAGCCCGAGGGCCATCAGGGCTGCTCCTCAATGCGACGGCTGGGCTGTTGGCTCCTGAACATCCTTCTGCATGCTGGGGCTGTGCCCCCAGGTCCAGAAGGGATGGGAATAGACGGGAGCTGAGACAAATTGTTTTCTGCTGGTTTCCTCATTGAGTTTATCTAAACAGGGGGCATGGATCCATACATACAGGAGGTCTTTGCACCACAAAACAGTTAGGAGGCCGAGAATAATATCACAGGTATTAATAAACAAACAAACAAACAAAACCCCAAACCCACCCAAAAAAAACCAACCCCACAAAGGAAAAATAAAGACACATATGACCAAAAGCTAGTCCTGGGATTTCCTGAGCTACCCTGGGAGTCCAATGAGGATGGTGGGCACCTTATTGTTGTTGGAATAGTGTGTGTTCAAATAGTTTCCTCAGGGCACCCTTGAGCTCCTGGTTCCTCATGCTGTAGATGAGGGGGTTCACTTCTGGAGGCACCACTGAGTACAGCACAGCCACCACTAGGTCCAGGGATGGGGAGGAGATGGAGGGGGGCTTCAGGTTGGCAAACACAGCAGTGCTGACAAACAGGGAGACCACGGCCAGGTGAGGGAGGCACGTGGAAAAGGCTTTGTGCCGTCCCTGTTTGCGGGGGATACTCAGCATGGCCCTGAAGATCTGCACATAGGACATCACGATGAAAACAAAACACACAAAAGCAAAAGAGGCACTGAACACAAGAAGCCCAAATTCCCTGAGGTAGAAGTGTGAGCAGGAGAGCTTGAGGATCTGGGGGATTTCACAGAAGAACTGGTCCACAGCATTGCCCTTGCAGAGGGGCAGTGAAAATGTATTGGCAGTGTGCAGCAGAGCAGTGAGAAACCCACTGCCCCAGGCAGCTGCTGCCATGTGGACACAAGCTCTGTTGTCCATCAGGGTGCCGTAGTGCAGGGGTTGGCAGATGGCAACATAGCGGTCATAGGCCATGACGGTGAGAAGATAATACTCTGCCATTGCCAAGAAGGCAACGAGAAAGAGCTGTGCAGCACATCCCAAGTAGGAGATGGCCCTGGTGTCCCACAGGGAATTGGTCATGGATTTGGGAACAGTGGTGGAGATGGAGCCCAGGTCGAGGATAGAAAGGTTGAGGAGGAAGAAGTACATGGGGGTGTGGAGGCGGTGGTCGCAGGCTATGGCGGTGATGATGAGGCCGTTGCCCAGCAGGGCAGCCAGGTAGATGCCCAGGAAGAGCCAGAAGTGCAAGAGCTGCAGCTCCCGCGTGTCTGCGAAGGCCAGGAGGAGGAAGTGGGTGATGGAGCTGGTGTTGGACATCTGCTGCCTCTGGGCATGGGGTCCTGTTCTTAAAGGAAGAGTCGATGAAGAGTTAGGGGAGATTTCTCTGAGCAAAATCAGAGCCTTTCTCTTAGACCTTCACCCTGCTACACTCCCCCGAGCCCCCATTCTTTTTCCAGGAGACCTTCATTCAGCTCCGTGGCTGCAGCTCTGTGCTGGCCGAGCGTGCTGTGAGGAGCAGGGCCTCTGCCCGCTGGCTGCTGAGGAGTCAGCCCTGCTCTGCAGCAGTGGGTTCATGGGAACGGTGGGGGCAGGGTCAGTCCTGGTGTTCGACTTGGTCAGATGAAACCGCTCCTAACGCAGAAGGGCTTCTCAGCCTCTGCACTCCCAGTGCTGAGGAACGGGGACAGCAGAAGGCAGTTTGAGAGGTGTGGGGTTTTAAAGCTCCCCCATCTCACCTGGGGAGTTTTCTTGGATGTCAGAAACCCTCAGCATTTCTGCTGACCTCAGGGAGAACGAGTCCTGCCAGGCAAGAGGATTGCCTGTGGCTTAGTGCAGAGTGAGGGCAGCTGGTCTGTCCCTCCGACTTGTTCCGGGCTGCCGTGGGCTTGTTCTTCATGAGATGGAGGGTGATCACCCTCTTGTGTTACCCTGAAAAACAAGCAGGCACTACTGAGCCCAGAGGGATCCAGTGCAGACCGCTAAATGTCTCACCCTTTCTCAAGGTCTCAGCACCCCACCCCTAGCCCAGGACACTCACGCCTCATTGCACCAACCCAACAGCATTTCCTCCATTGTAGCACCTCTGCGCTTCTCCATGGGGCTTTCAGATAACAAAAGGGTGCTAGGGGACAGGCTCGCATTCTGGAGGGCAACTCACAGCTGGGAAGGAAACCTCAAGGAGACAGCCAAGTGTCCTAACGAGAGCATCTGATTAAGGGAAACCCAGCTTATTCTCCAGCCCCACAGACTGCATTGCCCACAGCCCCACAGGTGAGAGGAAAGCTGGGACCCTTGTTCCCATGGGCACACCTGCATGAAAGGACCCCCAAGATCAGCCTGTGACTCTGCAGCTGAAACTCCACCTCCCCAGAGAGCCTGGCAGCCAGAAGGAAACAACAACAACAGGAACAGAGACAAGTGGAGAAAGAAGCAAATGCCCAGCGAGGGTCTGGCTGAGAGGGGCCAGGCCAGAGGCAGCCGGGCGCTCAGGACAGCGTTCCCCTGAGCCAGCTCTGCAGCCACCTCCCAGGCACCACCATTGCCGGGCAGCTGCTCTCAGCCCCTGTGCTCTGCAGAGGAAAATGGACACGTGGCTGGAGAGCTGCCCCACGGCTCTGCTGGAGCTCTGCCTGCAGAGGAGGTGGTTCACACCTTGGACCCCACAGCCCGGAGGGCAGAGGCTTGGCTGGGTAGGAGAGGAGGCACGGGGGCTTGCTCAGAGGAAGGGGTCTGGTTGGAGGGGTGAGACAGGGTTTTCTGAATTCTCCCTCCCACCACATTTCTGGTTTTCGTTTCCTCTCATTCCCTGATCATCTCCTTGCTGCCTGGAGATTTTCCTCCTGGTGGCTCTTTCCCTGTGCCAGGTCTTTCCCTGTCAGCGCTCACAGAGCCCATCCCAACCTCTGTGCACTCACCTTAGCCCTACAGAAACCTGCCTGTTTGCAGGGCACTGGCTGGGCGCATGTTCCTGTTCGCAGGCAGAAAAAAGGACAAGTCAGACTAAGCCTGATGGGTCCAGCAGAGGTAATGCTGGTGCTGTGCGTAGGCAGAGGAGAGGCTGAAAACTCATTAGGAGGCTCCTGGAAGACCTACTGATAACTCACAGTTACCGTTCAGGAGTGTCAGTGACTTGTCAAAATTAACACCTCCTTTATCATTCATCCCCTCCCATCCCCCAAGAGTAGGAAATTGAAAAGACAGACTCAGGAAAGTTCCTTATCTTTAGAGTAATCCTTGTGTTGACCTTCTCCTTGAAACCTCCTCTTGGAAATACTCTGGGAGTGAGCTGAAGCTCTGAGCAGCCCTGACCCACACAGCACCCTCTCAACAGCAGAAGGACCCTGCCTGGCTGGAGGTGGCTCCTTCCACCCACAGCTTCTCCCTGCAGAACCGTGGGGAGCTCCCTGGGCAGGCTGGGTGCTGACCCTGGCAGGCGGCAGAGTCCCTGCCCAGCCCCCAGCCCCCTGGGGCGCAGGGACCCTGCTCGGAAGGACAGCCCTGGGCTGCACACCCACCTTCACAGCCCTGCAGCCATCCCTTGGAGAAGGCAGGATCATGCCCTGTCCCTCTGATGGTGCAGCAGGGAGTCCCTGCTCTGCAGCTCGTCCTCCTCCTCTACAGCAGGGAAACTCTGAGAGTTGTACTTACAGATCCTGTCATCTGTGGGATTGCCAGCTTGAGGAGACCCCTCAAGGAACCGCAGCTGCATTGACCTGCAGCCAGAGACTTACTGTGTCAAGGGCTGCGAAGAATTCTCCCCCAGTGAGCTCTCAGCATCCTCCCACTCCAGACTGCCTTTACGCTCTCTCTGCCTCGCTCCCTCCCCTCGCTGCCTGCAGGCAATGCCCTCAGCCCTGCTGCGCTTTGCAGAGGAGCTGCTCCTGGGCAGAGCTGTCTCTCTGCAGCACTGCCCACTTGCCAGGAGCTCCCTCCTTCCAGGAGCCCAGCCCAGCTCAGCAGCAGAGGACCAGCCCAAGGCAGCACTTGCTCTGCCCCTCGCGGCTCCCTCGAGGGGTCCCTGGGGCTCCAGGGGAACCTGCTGGGAAACAGCCTGAAGTCATCCCTGATCTTCCCTCCCTCAGCTGCGCAGAGACACTTCTTTCCACCAAGGTCATTTCCCTTCCCAGAGTCACATGTAGGTCCTCTAATCACTTTTCCTTGTCTCAGCATTAGAGAGGACACCCAGACAGTGACAGGGAGGCATTTCCTTTACCCCTGCTGAGGGAATGATCCAGCAGAGTCAATCGAGGCATCTCATCCTGGGTGTGCAGTCCCGGGGCTGGAAGGGGTCTCAGCTCACTCCCCTGCAGACCACAAAGCCACAGGAGGTGGGGTTCCTCTTGCCTCAGTTCAGGTGGGCACAAAATGGGCACCTGCATGGGAGCTCCTTCTCTCAGCTGCCATGGCAATCATGGGGGTGGCTACCAGGAGGGAGCTGCTCAGCCACCAACACCTGGCGACCTTTGGGGTTCAGGAGGGGGTCCAAGCTATGTGAGGTGACTGCAAGCTCTAAGGGAGCAGTTCCTAGAGACAGGGCAGCATCTGGGGGCATCTTCTTGGAGCCTGATGGGAAGTTAAATTGGCCAGGTGGAATGACGGCGGATGCCCATATGTAGGACAACTGAACCTGTAGCTATTCCTTATGTACGGGGCAGCCTATAGAGGTATTCAGCTGGCCAAATGGAGTCATGCAGCACAGGGAGAGCTCTCTTTCTCTTCACCATCAACTGTATTTCCTACACGTCCTTCGAGTATAATGGCAGTTTTGTCGAGTGCATCCCCTGCGCTCCAATTGTCTAAGCTACTTCAGGGCAGCTGAATCTTCATTTAATATCCACCTACAGGCCTGCAGTGCTACGTGAGATGCCAGGGCTCTGCAGCTGATGTGGACAGCACAGGTCCTATCCAGGACCCCTGTCCCCATTCAAACCAGCTGTGTGACAGGCATCACGCACGGCATCTCAGACAGATTCGGTGCCGTTGGGCCAATGACTGAACCGCACCACTGCGCTGACCTAAGGTTGTGCCCTTTTCTTTCCAGTAGATGCAGGGCAGCGCATGAATACGAAGCGCATCACACCAGGGTCTCCACTCATGGGCATTCCCTCTCAAACTCTGCTGGTTCTTCTCTCCCCCATCGTTTAACCACCCCTCGATGTCACAGTCACGGGTCAGGCCAATGATTTTCATTGTGCCAGTACCACAGGATGTCCACTCCCAAGGACACTCTCAATATCACCTCTTCCTTCCTGAGATCAGCTTCACCTCCACCGCAGGCGCTCAGGGCTGCAGAGACACCACAGAGAGCAAAGCCCTCTCCTGCTTGGACTGCACAGCCCAGCTCTGTTTCTCTCTGGCCTTGGGGACAGCAGGGTTTGTCTTCCTTGTGGGCACCTCATCTCTTCTTCACATTGCCACCTGCCGTCCACTGCAGCATGGCTGTGCTCTGAGGCAAAGCCTTTGCACACACAAGGTCTTGGGTGCTTGGTAGCAGGTTTTCCTGTTGCAAGTCTGCTCTCAACCCCAATGTTAGTGGTTAATGAGGACGCATAAATCTGTACGTTGGATGTAAAGATGGTTTATGCATGTGGCATAAGTTTTAAGTGTTGGTAAGAGGGGATGTCAGGAATGAGAAATACATAACAAAGGATTTTCGGAAGATTTGTAAACGTATCAAATTATGTGGGACCTGATCATGACACAGGTGGTGTGGAATACGAGGTAGAGATTGTCCTGGGTCTGGCTGGGGAGGAGTTAACTTTCCTCCTAGCAGCCCATCGGGTGCCGTGCTCTGCAGTGGTTGCTCGAAGGGTGTTGACAACGCACCCCTGTTTTGGCTGTTACTGAGCAGTACTCGCACAGCACGAAGGCTGTCTCTCCAACCCCACCACCCGCAAAGGCCAGGAGGCTGGGGGTAGGCAAGAGGTCGGGAGGGGACATAACCAAGAGAGCTGACCCAAACTGATCAAAAGGATATTCCATACCATATGACGTCAGGATCAGCAATAACAGACGAGAGAAAGGGAGGGGTGAGGGGCATTCATAATAATGGCACTTTTCTTCCGAAGCAACCGCTAGGCACACTGAGGCCACGCTTCCCAGGAATTGGCTGGACATCTGCCTGACAATGGGAAGGAGGGAATAAATCTCTTCTTCCTTTGCTTCCGTGGGTGACCTTTGCTTTTCTCAATCAACTGCCTTTGTCTCAAGCCACAAACTTGTCCATCTTATTTTCTCCCCCGTCTTGCTGAGGAGAGGGAGGGAGAGAGCGACTGCTTGGAGGTTTAGCTGCATGCCAGGTCTACCCATCACTCCACCTTAGACTTCCGTACATACAGGTAGATCTTGGGCTAGCTTTCCTGATGCTGCAATAGTGTATGCTGATGTTTGTAGTCTTTCCCTATGTTTGAGGGGTACGCGATGATGGATGGGCCATCAGTGACCTCTACCAGCTGTTGTGTGGATGACTTTATGTAGAGAAAATGCCCGAAAGAAGTGGCTTGGAGAATCACACTGCTGCACCTGGATTTCTTCTTCTGGAATTTTCTGTTCACACCGACCTGCAGAGCTTGCGCTTCACAGGCTTCCTGATCATCTGCTGCATGGTCCTCATAGGGAATGGCTTCATCGTGCTTACCACTGTGGTGGAGTCAAGCCTCCACAGCACCGTATACTTCTTCCTGAGGACTTTCTCCTTCCCAAAGATCTGCTCTACATTAATCACACTGCCAAAAACGCTGGTGGGCTTCCTGAAGGAATCCAGCAGGATCTGCTTCCATGGATGTGCTGCCCAGCTGTATTTCCTGCTTTTGCAGGGAGGCACCAAAAGCCTTCTCCTGGCTTCCGTGGCCTACGACCATTATGTAGCCATCTGTGACCTCCTGCACTATAGCCTCATCATGAAAGGGGGGTTCTGCGTCACATGGTAGTGGGGTCACAGGCGGCTGTCATACCAGTCTAAGTAGGGCAGACCTATCAGGTATTCACTTTGCCCTTCTGAGCATCCCATGTCCTTCATCACATCTTCTGTGACACCCCGTCTGTTGGAACTGGTCTCTGCAGACATGTCCTGGAACCAAGTGACGCTGCACACCATCATCCTGGTATTCGCAGCCCTTCCCTTTTCCTTTATCGCTATTTCTTACACTACAATTATCAGGGCAATTCTGAAAATGCCTTCAGTTTGGAGCAGGCACAAAGCCTTTTCCAACTTGCTCCTAACACCTTGGGGTGGTGACTCTCTTCTTTGGCCTGGTCACTGTTGCCTACCTTAAATGCCAGTCAAGGGACTCTGCAGACACTGAGAAATCATAGAATCATAGAATGGTTTGGGTTGGAAGGGACCATTAAAGGTCATCTAGTCCAACGCCCTCCCTGACAAGGGCAGGGACATCTTTCACTAGATCAGGTTGCTCAACACCCCATCCAGCCTGACTTTGAACGCTTCCATCTACAACTTCTCTGGGCAACCTGTTCCAGTGTCTCGCCAGCCTCACCGTACAGCATTTCTTCCCTATGTCCGATCGAAACCTACCCTCTTTCAGTTTAAAACCATTACCCCTTGTCCTGTCACTACAGACCGTGGTCAAAAGTCTCTCTCCGTCTTTCTCATAAGCCCTCTTTATATATACCTAGGGTTGACTGGACACACTGGAGAGGATCGGAAACAACCTCCAAAAGACTGGGTGCCTCAAAAAATTCCCTAGGCGTGCTAAAGGTGATGTACACTCAAATGCTCTAGGACGTCTTTAATCGACTGCTGCTTGTTCTTTGTGGCTTAAGCTTTGATAGAGAGTTATTGTTGGCCCGGCTTGCATTTCTGTCCCTTGAATTTCCTTTAAGTCTTGGAGCTTGTGTGTATGACACAGCCTTTGAAGGGGGAAACACATAAACATGGGCAGACAGGAATGAAGAGGACTTATTGGGTCATCCAGATAGGTGGCTCTTATGGTCCTTATCGTCTGTGGTCAGTGCTAGTAAATGCCTCCTAGAGTCAATATCCTCAGGACTTGGTCATGGCCGGGGGGAGGCAAACAGTCTGCTCTGTTTCACACATGCCCGATGTAGGCATTTGGATCTGACCAAGTCCCCCACACTTCCATAAACATAAAGAATTGCCATTTCTACAACATGAATCAGCCTGTTCTCAGAGAAACAATTAAACACCCTAATGGAAAAACCTGTCTTTCCCAGACAGGTCCAAGATATGTGGGTGTGGGTCCAAGGGGGAGCCTCGCAGGATGACCTTGCATACTGAGGATGGGGGTTTCTGCCTCTGGGTGTCTGAGACTCCTGATGGGATGCAAGAAAGAGCATTTGGGGATTGCGCAAGACTTCCTGTGGAACGTCTAGGAAAGATCCAACGGCAACAAGAGGAAGGGCTCATGGTGATTTGGGGGGAAACAAGCGTGGCAGAACGGAGGGAAAAGGGGATAAGCGGAGCTGATCATGTGTAAACAGGTGATTGGTCAGTACACTTGTCTGGCCATGCCCAGCAACTGATTGCCCCAGACTGTTGCGTCTTCTTATTAAACTCCAATTTCCCACAGCTTTCTGGGCTGAGGAGAATCTCTGGTTTTGTGTACGGATGGAGGCCCAATTGCCAGCCACTGGAGTGGCAACCACAAGTCATACAAGTTCATGTTCTTCAGGGCCCCAGAAACTGGAGAGATTGGAAAGCGTGCATATAATGTTGGTGTGTATGTCATTGGGTGTAACCACTAGCAAACATCAAACCAGAGCAGCCAGTGAGTAGAAGCAGCAGCCTGGGAGCCCCGTATTTAGAGACCCTAAGTCTGGGCTGGACACTGGAGAGCCCCGAGGATCTGCAAGTTGGCTACTGGAGTGAGAAGGTGGCCCAAACCACCTCCCGGGGAAACGGTGGGGTCTTGGGGGTCTGGTCTCAGCCATACGTCTGGACTTGGAGGGGAAGTTGTCCTTTATGTGAGAGCAGCAGGAATGTGTGGAGCTCTGCCTGGGGACAAACAATGAGTCAGCTGAGAGCTGAAGGGTCAGCATGAGAGGGCAGAACAAGATGGGCAACGCTGCGGTGGGTGGATGTCTGCTATGGACCACCTGGTATGGAAGAGGAAGTAAATGACACCTTCTTCAAACAACTGGAAGAAGCCTCATGTTTGCAGGCCCTGGTCCTCAGGGGGGACTTGAACTATCCCAACTGCCTCTGCTGAAGAGACAACATAGCGAGGTGCAAGCCATCCAGGAGCGTTTTGGAGCTCATTGACACCATCTTCCTGACTGGGGTGACAGAGGAGGCAATGAGGTGAGGTGCCCTGCGGGACTTCATACTTTCAAAATGGAAGAACTGGTCAGGGATGTAAAAGGCAGGAGTGAGAAGGTGGAGTTTAGGATCCTGAGAGAAGGGAACAAGGCAGAGAGCCTTGATGTTGAAGGATCTCCTTTTCAAGCTCCCAAATGGAGGACATCCTGTGGTGGAGAGAGCTGAGGGCTCTGGCAAGGCTGAAAGCCCCCACCATAGCCGAGGTCTTTGTCTCCTGGGCTATGGCTGTTCTCTCTGCACCTGATGACCCTAAGGAGACACCTTCTCCTTAGAGCACAAGAGCCTCATGGCCTCCTCATCCCCACCCAGGAGCCTGGGAGCTGTCCCGCACTTGGCATCGCACATCCCCACAACACGCTGGCCCTTGGAAGAGCCGTGAGCAAGGTGTGAGGGACATCATCTCCCTTCCCAAGGAATGGTGGACAGGGCTTGGCCCTCTGGCTTGATGTAACACATCCAGGTTTACTGAGCAGTTTTCTGCACAAACCAGTGCCCAGGGTTGCTTTGTCAGTAATGTCTCTCAGTGGGACCCATTAAGGCTCCAGGCAACTTTGGAGTTTGCAGCTGACTTTGACTTCTTGAGAGGTTTCTTCAGCCTCCTCTCAGTGCCTGAGTTTCATGGACACGACGCCAAACCCACCAGAGGGATCATTAAAATGCCTTGGGCTGGGCCTCTGCTGCTGAGCTGGGCCGGGCTCCTGGGACGGAGGGAGCTCGTGGCAAGCGGGCAGCGCTGCAGAGAGACAGCTCTACCCAGGAGCAGCTCCTCTGCAAAGCGCAGTAGATGTGACATACCACGGGTTACTCAGCATCAGAGCCACCTTTACATTGCGGTTGGCCTCAATGATCTTAAAGGGCTTTTCCAACCTAAATGATTCTATCATTCTATGATTCTATGATTGCCTTTGCCAACCTGTCGTCACCGCCTCTAGTTTTCTGCTCTAACGAGTCCCTCGGGAGGCTTTGTTAGTAACGGCCCCCAGTGGGACCCATTAACACTCCCTGAAACTGTAGGGCTTGCTTCTGGCACTGACTTCTTCAGTGGTTTCTTCAGGCTCCTCTCAGTGTCTTAGTTCATGGTCTCAGCATCGAATACACCATGGGACTCGTTAAAATGGAAAAAGACATGCCTCTTCCCATTAGTTTTTGCAAGTCTTCAAGACTTACACAGCTAATTGGAGAGGTGTCCAGAGAGTACGTGAAGGGGAAGATTTCAAAGCTTTCAATGAGCACTTAATAAAGGTGGATTTTTGATTTTTAAGAGTTTGGGGCTTTTTTTAAATTCACAGCAGAAGTGATAGCAGCATTCTCCAATCAATATTGATGGGGGGGTGGGTGTGTCTCCAAATAAAGTTAAGATGGGTAGGAAGAGCTCCTCCTTGAGGTCAGGCATGGACAACCTCCCTGCTCACCTCCCCACCCCTGCCCTTTCTCTCATGGGCCACCTGGGACTTGCATTACTTCTCCTTCCATCAGACTTCTCCAGTGAAGTCTGCAGCTGGAGGTTACAGCTCCTTTGCACCAACTCCCACCTGCTTTCCTTAGAGACCTGGTTGCGCACAGGCCCAGCTGCCTTTCTCTTCGTTTCAAAGCAACAGAAGGAAAACCTAGCAAAGTTGAGCAAACAATAACCCCCACCCTCCTCAACTGTCTGCTGAGTCCAAGCTGCCTCCAGTGAGGTTCACCATCCTCAGGGGATGGCCTCACTAGAAAGGTCTGAGAGAGAGAGGTCGGAAAGAATAGCTGTAAGCACAAGGCAGGGGTTGGCTGAAGAGGTAATTAGACTGCAGAAAGACAAGGGCAGGCCTCTAACTCCCTGAAGCTCAAAGCAGCACCTGGGGAGTTGAGAGGGATCTGAGTGAACAAGGAGTAAGGGGAAGGGAAAACTGGAGAGCGGAGGACAGGGTACAGGTACAGACAGGCTGCTGGGAAGGTGCCTTTAGGCTTGGGCAGGCAGAATACTCTAGACTAGATGAGACCAGACTAGTTCAGCTGGAAAGGACCTACAGTCATCATCTACTGCATCTGCAGAGGTGAGGGAGGTTAAAGACACAGTATCACGAACAGAGTCTTGGCAATGATAGCACAGAGGAAGGTACATCCTTCACCTCCTGCAGCTGATACGCTTCCTGGAAATTCCCATTTTGTCCTGGTCATTTTAAACGTTGTCATTTTATTACAAGTTTTCCGTCATCTCAGCTGATGAAAAGGTGCTCATGTGTTTTTTAAAAGTGTCAAGCAGTTCCTTCCCTTTCCAGGTGGAGCTCAGCTGTCTGGCCATGGGCATCGAGGGCCGCTTGTAGAGGCCCCGCTGTAGCTGAGGTGTTTCCCTGCCACTGGCCACTGTCACACAGGACAGGAGGTCTCCTGCAGGAGACCAGAGCCCCTCGGGAGCTGCTGATAGAGGCCAGGCAGAGGGTCCTAGGACATCTGCACAGGGACCAGGCACCCGTGTCCCTGTAACTTAAGACATCTGTGTCCCTGTAGCTACATCCCACCCCGCTTCTGGAAAACATTTTTTCTTTCAAAATAGTAATTAAAAACAACCATTCATTAAATCCCCCAAAGATTGGTATATCAAAACAAAACACATTATTTCCTCCTAATCTGGGAAGATATAAAGACAAGGAATTTAAAAAGCTGAAAATTGTACTAAAACATTGTCTTTGCTTTAGATCTTTCCTCATTTCTTCTTTCTTTCTTTTTTATTGTTTTTTTTTCTGAACATTTCTACCATAATCAGACCTGCAGCATAAAAAAAGATATTTCTATGTCTTGCAGAGATCCCAGCTAAAACTCCTCTCCATCCAGGAGCACCCACGCCCCTCCTCGCTCTTTGCAAGAGAGAGTCACCCACTGAAGCAGCAGGCTCTCTCACCTGATCCTGGGAAGCAGGGTGACCAATTTCAGTGAATGCCCTGGGTTTGGGTGGCCAGATTCGTACTCATCTCTGCAAATCTGTACAACAGTGCCTACTTCAAGGGGTCTCTAGGTCATCTATGAAGACTCCCTTTTCATTCCCTCCAGGGTAAATGAGGAGTGAGTCCATTTTTGGTGAAGAAAGGGAGGAGACTGGTCTCCCCCAGCATCAGACACCTCAGTGCAATTGTCCGCGTTGAATCAAGTTGTCTAGACTTCCCTTTCTCATCAACGGAGAGAAAGAAGTTGTCTCCACCGAGGTTTCTGGAGATACCTTTCCTGGTGATCCAGAAGGGCTCCCATAGGTCCTGGGAGAGGTTTCCAAGCAGCATATTGGTATGTCAGCTCCCCCAGGGCATCTCAGATAGCAAGAGCCGCTGGAAGTGGGCAAAAGGAATTAATCAAATGAATTTGGTCCATCACCTTCCCAGGGACTGAGATGCGGCTGACCAGCCTGTAGTTCCCTGGGTGCTCCTTCTTGCCCTGATTGACAATGGGTGCAATGTCTGTCTTTTTCGAGTCCTCAGGGAACCCCTTCTTTGCCCTGACATTTCAAAGACGATCGAGAGCAGCCTTGCAATGATACCAGCCAGCTCCCCCAGCAACCTGGGCTGCATCCCCTCTGGTCCCGTGGACCTGTGTGTGCCCATATGGCGTATGTGCTCCGCAGACACATCTTCCTCTGCCATGGATGCAGCTTTGCCACCACAGATGTTGGTAGGAGAGTCGAGGGCCAGGGAGGTCTGGGAGCAGATCTTACCAGGAGAAGAGGATGGAAAAAAAGGCAGTGAGTTCCTCACTGAGCCTTTTCCAGGTCTTTATCACTCCATGTGCTGCCCCACTGAGCCACGACACTATATTTTCTTCAGCTGACTCCTTGTGTTGCCAGTGTACTTAGAGAAGCCCCTCTGGTAGCCCTCCCCATCCCTTGCTAGTTCCAGCCCCAGCTGAGCTTTGGCTTTCCTGCGTCCATCCCTGCACCCACGGCCATGTGTCTATCGGCCTCCTGGGTGACCTGTTTCCCCTGCCACGCCCTCTGCACCGCCTTTTGCTGTTTGAACTCTTTATCCAAGGAGTCCCTGTTTGTCCCACCAGCCTCCAGCCAGGCCCTGCCTGACTCCCAGAACGTTGGACTCTTCCTGGGCTTTGATGCTATTGCCCCTGCAAAGTCAAGAGGGCTCCATGGAGCTTGGCTTTCCAGGATCCTGCCAAGCAGATGCTGAACAGGCTGGAATCTGCTCTCTCGGCCATGGTCACTGCAGCCATGGTTGCCCTCACCATTGACATCCTCATCCAGTTCTGCCTTGTTTGTGAGGAAGAGTCCAGCCCTAGTCAGTCATCAACTGCCTGTGTCAAAAACAGGAGGGGTGAGGCAGGTGGAAGGGACCCATCTGGGTGCTGGCTGTGAGGACACCTCTGTTGCAGCCAGCCGAGCGGCTGTGCAGGCAGGAGGGCAGGCCACACTCAGGGACACCCTGCTCAGCCCTGTCTCCTCTGGAGCAGACCTGACACCAAGCAGCATGTGGCTCCTTGCCCAGGTCTCCTTCGAATGCCATGGGCTGCCCCTGTGGCCTGGAGACACCAGGGGGATCATCTGCAGGCTTGCTTTGGCAGCTCAACCTTCCCAGAAGTTGCATGTGGTGTATTATTCCCAGCCAGGTTTTTCATAGCGTGCTGCAGAAGATTTCATGGTGTGTGCACTGAGGCACAGCCTGAAGAAGAGTGGGTGTGTACAGCAGTGCAGAGCTTTCCAGGACAGCACTGGCATACTTGTGGAGGTAAGTGAACCTTGCCTGGGTTCATCCATACTTTCGCCTTGGGCCAAAGTAGACTCAGCAGCAGAGCTGGGAATTCAACTTGGAGGGGGTTCACCTGGAAAGAAGAGCCCAGGAGTGAGCTAATAGCCAGGCTGTGGGGGGGCTCATAAGGTGCCTGGAGGCCCAAGAAGGAAGGAAGCAAGTGATTTAAAAGTGCTGTGAGGGTAAATTACACTGAAGGAGGGTCAAGAACCACTGTCAGCTCTAAGAAGAGCCTGTACAAGCAAGAGTGGAGAGGCACCAAAACAGTGATTGTCTGAAACAAGGGGAGACAAATCCCAGGTGGAGTCCATGGGACATGGGAATGCACCAGGAGAAACTCCTTGCTGTCCACAAACACTGGGAAGGTATTAAATAGTCAGAGGTGGGATTCAGTTCCTCTGATGCCCAAAACCTACGAGTAGGAGCTTCAGAGTCCAGATACTGGCCTTTGAGATGGTTAAAGCTGGACGCAATGAGCTTCAGGGGTAATGTAGAGCCATCTGAGGCGGTGCCTCCCAGCCTCCCCTGACAGTCAAACAAGTGGAGGAGATGTCACCTGACTTGTCTTAGCTGGTCACATAAAACACAGGACGATTCACCAACTCCAGTTGAGGTTTGCCTTTCCTAAAAGCACACCTGTGCACCAAAGGCAATAAATATCAACTCCTATTCTGTAGCCTGCCCTTGCTTTCACCTCCTAACGGCTGCTTCGTGTCCCTGGCAGTGTCCTGCCCCTGGGACGGCCCAGCCATACTGCCCTACTGTCGCGAATGAGCGGTTTAGAGGCCGCTTAAAGCATCACCACCAAAGATATCAGCAGAAAGTGATTTTCATAGAGATTTATAAAGGTGCGACCTAACAGAATTCGATGGCAAGGTTCACTCTATTACTTATTACACGGATGAAACAGATAAAGGAAAATCATCTAAGGGTTTATATTTGAGGGACTATATGTGTTTGGCAGCAGTCTAGGTTTCATTCACAATTTAGTAACACTTAATTATCAACTAATCATTTATAAACTTTAGTAACGCTTAATCATTAACTAATTCAATATTTGCAAAGTGAGTTAGTAAGTCTTCTACAATCACAACTTAATTACAGATTATGCTTACTATCAGTCCACACACACAGAGAAACATATATATATATATAAAAAAAAATATACAGAAGGTATACGTGTTAAAAATTCCCCTCGATTTAAGTGAAGAAATATTCACGTCGAATGTCTAGGCATTCCCTCTCAACGGGCGAAGGGTTGAGCTTCGAAAGGGACTCACCCAGGACCCAACGGTCCTCCGAATATCGCAGGCCCGAAAGATCGCGAGCTCTGAAGGCGTCCCACTCTGAGGGAGATGCTGGGTGCAGCCGCTGCGGTCCAGGAGAGCTCAAAGGGCCTCACTCAGGACCACCGTTTATAGGTTCTCAAGATGGTTGGCTTTAGTCATCCGTAAATTTCCATTCTGGCCACAGTCCCAGGTGGTAATTACTAAAAAACTCTCCAGGTTTCGGTGTTGTTCTACTGGACGCCTGGGCCAGGCAGTGGGAGTATGTTCCCATCCTCAGCTGTGCGGAGTTTCTGATACAGTCAAGGAGCGCTCAACCGCCAGACTTCAATACACCAAGGCTGAGGTTTCGTGGGAATTTCTGAGATCAACAAGCGGCCCAGGGAAGAAAGGGGGGGTATGAATGCACCACCACACCTACACATGGGCCTACAGCTCTGCGGAGAAGGAACCCCATGGAGCAGGTACCTACGGGGTGGGGAGGTGTCCCCCAGCACAGTCCTCTGACAGCCCTCAGTGCCCCACCCTCCTGCTTTGGCAGCCTCCCCCAGTTCCTGGCCCCTGCCCAGCCCCAGCCATGTCCCACACAGGGGCTGGTGACAGCCCTGCTCTGGGGTCTGCCAAGGTCTGGGCAAGAAGAGAGGCTGGGGCAGGGCCGGCTGTTCCCCCGACACAGGCACCGAGACCAGCAGGAGGAAGGAGATGGCCACAAAGCCAACCTCATCCCCATAAACTGGGGTGGGTTGCCAGTGCTGGAAATGGTGATGGGGGAGGCTGGGGGACGAGAGGAAATGGCCTCAAGTTGCGCCAAGGGAGGTTTAGATTGGACATTAGGAAAATTTTCTTTACTGAAAGAGTGGTCAGGCCTTGGACCAGGCTGCCCAGGGAAGTGGTGGAGTCACCATCCCTGGAAGTATTTAAAAGACGTGTAGATGAGGCGCTTAGGGACATGGTTTAGAGGGCATGGTGGTGTTGGATTGACGGTTGGACTCGATGATCTTAGAGGTCTTTTCCAACCTTAATGATTCTATGATTCTATGACTCCATGAATCCTGCTCTCTGGTGCAGGAGATACCCACCACAGACTGACTGTGCCCATCACTGTCAGCCCCTCTCCCCAGGCCAGCACAAGAGTCCTGGCCAGGGGACAGAGCAGCCTGCCCCGGGTGGGTGCCTCCAGAAAGAGGTTTCTCTGTCTCATGGATTCCTCCCTCCAGGCACAGAGATGCTCCCTTGCTCTTCTCCCTGGACATCCCTTTCCCCAGGCGAACGTGTCCATGCTGGCCTGGCCAGCTGATCCTGGTTCCCACCCTGTGCTCCCCGCTGGACCCCGAGCTGGTGGTGCTGCTCTGCAGAGCGAGGGGGCTGTGGTGTCCTAGGGCCATGGGGTGACCTTGTGCTGGTCAGGGTCAGAAGCAGACCCAGCCAGATGGGGATCACTGCTGCTGAGCCCCTTTCCATCTTCCCTTGGTGGCTCAGTAGCCAAGGACAAGGCTGGACAGGACCATGGGGTGTCTCTAGTGGCACAAAGGGCAGGGGACAGCTGCACTAGATCCAGCCCATGGGGTTTCCAAGAGGGTGTCTTGAACCACTCTCCAGTCTTATGCCCCTTCACGTGCTGGATCCTCACAGCCTCTCCTGGTGTTGCAGAGCCTTTGTTAGCCCATGGGCTCCTCAGGTTCACCTTTTCGTCTGGAGACTCCTCCCTGGATCACTCATTTTATGAGGCACCCCTCACTGCCCACCCAGACTCAGATGCTTCCCTTGAGATGCCCTGAGCTCTCCTGGCGGTTCCTGATTCCTCTCCAGGATGGCATCTGCCATCAGCCCCACCGCAGGTGGGACAGTGCCAGGCAGAGAAGTCAGACCAGTCGCTGTCTTTTTGGATGCGTGCAACCAAGAAGGCAGCTCTTCGCCCAGCCCTTGGTCCCTAACACATCACCCTGGGACTCTGAGCTTCTCCCCCTGAATCCATCGCGAAGCCCAAACAGTGACAGGCCTCTTCAGGGAGCAGCTCCTTGGGTGTGTTCCTGACACCAGCTTTGGAAGAGGCATCCAGCCTTTTGGCCCTGCCCTGAGGAGACCCTTTGCTTACGCTGGTGCTAGAAGGGAGGCCAGCTGTGACTCAGTGGTCCACATGGCCTGCTCCTGCCCACAGCCATAGGGATGCCACTGTAGAGACAACAGCACCGTCACAAGTCACGCAAGACCTTGGGGCTTACACAAACGCAAGGACACAAGAGGACAATGTGGAAGTGAGGAGAGACCAGGACCGAGGAGAACACGTCCTGCTGTTGTCCATGGCCGTGTCTCCAGGGAAGCAGCAGCCCTGACTCACAGGCAGCAGAGAGGCAGGCGAGGCAGCGAGGGGGAGGGCCATCAGGGCTGCTCCTCAATGCGACGGCTGGGCTGTTGGCTCCTGAACATCCTTCTGCATGCTGGGGCTGTGCCCCCAGGACCAGAAGGGATGTGAATAGATGGGAGCTGAGGCAAATGGTTTTCTGCTGGTTTCCTCATTGAGTTTATCTAAACAGGGGGCCTGGATCCATACATACAGGAGGTCTTTGCATCACAAAACAGTTAGGAGGCCAAGAATAATATCACAGGTATTAATAAACAAACAACCAAACAAAACCCCAAACCCACCAAAAAAAAAAACCAAAAACCAACCCCACAAAGGAAAAATAAAGACACATATGACCAAAAGCTAGTCCTGGGATTTCCTGAGCTACCCTGGGAGTCCAATGAGGATGGTGGGCACCTTATTGTTGCTGGAATAGTGTGTGTTCAAATAGTTTCCTCAGGGCACCCTTGAGCTCTTGGTTCCTCATGCTGTAGATGAGGGGGTTCACTTCTGGAGGCACCACTGAGTACAGCACAGCCACCACCAGGTCCAGGGATGGGGAGGAGATGGAGGGGGGCTTCAAGTTGGCAAACACAGCAGTGCTGACAAACAGGGAGACCACGACCAGGTGAGGGAGGCACGTGGAAAAGGTTTTGTGCTGTCCCTGTTCGCGGGGAATCCTCAGCACAGCCCTGAAGATCTGCACATAGGACATCACGATGAAAACAAAACACACAAAAGCAAAAGAGGCACTGAACACAAGAAGCCCAACTTCCCTGAGGTAGAAGTGTGAGCAGGAGAGCTTGAGGATCTGGGGGATTTCACAGAAGAACTGGTCCACAGCATTGCCCTTGCAGAGGGGCAGTGAAAATGTATTGGCAGTGTGCAGCAGAGCAGTGAGAAACCCACTGCCCCAGGCAGCTGCTGCCATGTGGACACAAGCTCTGTTGTCCATCAGGGTCCCGTAGTGCAGGGGTTGGCAGATGGCAACATAGCGGTCATAGGCCATGATGGTGAGAATGTAATACTCTGCTGTGATCAAGAACAGAAAGAGAAACACCTGTGCAACACACCCCGCATAGGAGATGGCCCTGGTGTCCCAGAGGGAATTGGCCATGGATTTGGGAACAGTGGTGGAGATGCAGCCCAGGTCAAGGATGGAGAGGTTGAGGAGGAAGAAGTACATGGGGGTGTGGAGGTGGTGGTCGCAGGCTATGGCGGTGATGATGAGGCCGTTGCCCAGCAGGGCAGCCAGGTAGATGCCCAGGAAGAGCCAGAAGTGCAAGAGCTGCAGCTCCCGCGTGTCTGCGAAGGCCAGGAGGAGGAAGTGGGTGATGGAGCTGGTGTTGGACATCTGCTGCCTCTGGGTATGGTTATCTGTTGAGAAGGAAAAGGCAGTACTGATTTAGGTCAGACTTCTCCGAGCATATTGCACATCTCATTGCAGCTCTGCCCTCAGACTCTCTCTTTTCAGGAAGACCTCTCTGCAGCTCCCTCACTTGAGCTCCAGGTTCTGCTGGCTGAGGGGGCCGTTGGGAGCAGGGACTCTATAAGGAGCTCCCAAGGAGTCCTTCTTGCTGTGCAGTAAGATGGAACTAGGAATGCAGGGTGATCTCAAATGTACTTGTGTTATATCAAAGAGCTTTTTGGCATAGTTGCTCGCAATTTGTCCAACTGCAGAACGGAGCTGAGGGGATTTTGCTGCGTTTCTTTTGTTCTAGTTGCACCTGCCACCTTTAGGAGTGGGTTTGGATGGTTGTGATCCATTGATGCAGCTTGGAGCTGCAGGATGACCACACTCAGCCGTTCCCCTAAAAAGAAACTGGACACTGCTGAGAGCAGAGGAATCCAGGTTCAAAGAGCACATCGAAAGGCTCCTCGCCTCTTCTCAGGGTATCTGAGGAGGACCTCATCTCTCCCCTCCCAGACTGGGAAGCAGCGGGATCATTGCAGCTGCCCACGTACAGCTGTCCAGCAGCATTTCCATGGTCTTAGCACTGAGGTATCTTCTCCGTGGGGATCCTAGGTAGCCAGAGATACTACGGGAGAGCTGTGCCCTTCTGGAGGGCACCTGCAGCCCAGCAGGACACTCCAGGGAAATAGCTGAATGTCCTGAAGTTGCCTGGAGGACACTTGGGCACTTTGCTCCCTCAGACACCTCTGCGTAGCAGGACCCCAAGGGTGGGTGTCTGAACAGGAGCTGAACCTGCCACCCCCGACCCCCACCCCCCGCACCGACTCAGCAAATCCAACGAGGGGAACAAGGGCAGCACAGGCAGGAGGGGATGGCAGTGAAATGCCACAAGGGAGGAGGGACACCCAGAGGAAAAGGACCTGGGGGTGCTGGTCGACAGCCGGCTGAACATGAGCCGGCAGTGTGCCCCGGTGGCCAAGAAGGCCAACGGCATCCTGGCCTGTATCAGAACTAGTGTGGCCAGCAGGAGCAGGGAGGTGATCGTGCCCCTGTACTGGGCACTGGTGAGGCCGCACCTCGAATACTGTGTTCAGTTTTGGGCCCCTCACTACAAGAAGAACATGGAGGTGCTGGAGCGTGTCCAGAGGAGGGCAACGAAGCTGGTGAAGGGCCTGGAGCACAAGTCTGATGGGGAGCGGCTGAGGGAACTGGGGGTGTTCAGCCTGGAGAAGAGGAGGCTGAGGGGAGACCTCATCGCTCTACAACTGCCTGAAAGGAGGTTGTAGCGAGGTGGGGGTTGGTCTCTTCTGCCAAGTAACAGCGATAGGACAAGAGGAAATGGCCTCAAGTTGCACCAAGGGAGGCTTAGATTGGACATTAGGAGAAATTTCTCTACTGAAAGAGTGGTCAGGCCTTGGAACAGGCTGCCCAGGGAAGTGGTGGAGTCACCATCCCTGGAGGTATCTAAAAGACGTGTAGATGAGGCCCTTAGGGACATGGTGTAGTGGGCATGGTGTGTTGGGCTGACGGTTGGACTCGATGACCTTGGAGGTCTTTTCCAACCTTCATGATTCCATGATTCCATGATTCTAACATTCTAAGACAGATGGAAATCAGGGGTTTGTCCTTTTCTGGGCTCTGGCTGCTGCAGGGGCAGTGCGTGCCCGAGAGCCCATGGGCTTGAGGGCAGAGGCTCTGCTTAGCCTGGGAGAGGAGACCAGGGAGGAGTTGCTCAGGGGAAGGTGTCTGCACCACAGGGACAGCAGGGAGGTGCCCGCACCCCCCTCCCCAGCGTTTCTGGCGGCGGCTACCTCTCACCCCTGCCCGTGTCTCTGCTGCTTGGAGCTGTTCCTACCTGGAACCGTCTCCCTGTCCCCAGCTCAACTCCCTGCCAGTGCTCACAAACCCCATCCCACCCGCTGTGCGCTCAGCTCTGCCCTGCAAACACCTCCCGGGAGCAGGGCACTGCCCAGGGGCATCTCTGTGTGTGCAGGGGCTGAAGACCAGATCACAGAAAACCTGATGAGGCTGGAAAGGGCAAGTTGTTGCCGAGTTGGCTGGAGGCAGCCGGGTACAGGGCCTTGAGGTGCTTCTCCCAGACTTACTCGTCTCTCAGTGTAAAGCGACCAGGAGTCTCAAAGCGTACTTCTAAGCAGAAACAAGAATTTTGATATCCAGTGCAAACCCCAGGCAACCAGACAAAGAGTCAGGAAAGGTCCTCCTCTTTCCAGGAGCCACTACCTTGATGTGCTTCTTGAGAAGTCCCCTTGGAAATGCCATGAGTTGGAGCTCAAGCTGTGAGCAGCCCTGACCCATGCAGCACTCTCTTGAGAGCAGGACTTTGCCGTGCCCAGCCCTACCCTGCCTGGTGCCGCTCCTTCCACCCACAGCTTCTCCTTTGTCCCGGTTTCGGCTGGGATAGGGTTAAATTTCTTCCTAGTGCTGTGTTTTGGATTTAGTACGAGGAGAATGTTGATAACACAGAGATGTTTTCAGTTGTTGCTAAGTGCCCTCCTAGTCCAAGGACAGCTCCCGTGCCTACTGACTGAGCTAGGTACACAAGATGGGAGGGAACATAATCAGGACAGCCAGCCCAGCTGGCCAATGGGGTATTCCATACCATGTGACGTCATGCTCAGTATATGAAGGGTAGGCGTGATCCAGGAAGTACCGATCGCTACTTGGTTATCGGTCAGCGCGGGTGGTGAGCAATTGCATTGTGCATCACTCATTTTGTATATTCTATCATTATTTATTATCATTATTCTCCCTTTTCTGTTCTATTAAACTGTCTTTACCTCAACCCACGAGTTTTTCTCACTCTTACCCTTCCGATTCTCTCCCCGTCCCACTGGGGGGGCGGGGGGAGTGAGTGAGCGGCTGCGTGGTATTTGGCTGCCTGCCAGGTTAAACCACGACATCCCTGCAGAACCGTGGGGAGCTCCCCGGGCAGGCTGGGTGCTGACCCTGGCAGGCGGCAGAGTCCCTGCCCCAGCACCCAGCCCCCTGGGGCGCAGGGACCCTGCTTGGAAGGACAGCCTTGGGCTGCACAGCCACCTTCACAGCCCTTGGAGAAGGCAGGATCATGCCCTGTCCCTCTGATGGTGCAGCAGGGAGTCCCTGCTCTGCAGCTCGTCCTCCTCCTCCACACCAGAAAAGCCAGGAGAGTCATCCAGCCCAAGGCAGCACTTTTTCAACTCTCTCTGGGCTCCCTCAAAGATGTCCCTGGGGCTCCAGGGAAACCAACCGTGAAACAAGTTGAAGTCATCACTGATGTTTCCTCCCTCAGCTTAGGAGGGCTACTTCTTTCCAGCGGTGTCATTTCCCCTAGCAGAGGCAGAGTTAGCTCCAAGAGTCACCTCTTCTTGTCCCACTATGAGACAGGACATCCAGGCAGTGAAAGGGAAGAATCTCCTGTACCTCCTGTACCCATGCAAAACACACTTGAGGTGACACTTGAGGTGCCAGAGGTGGTCCAAGACATGTGCAGGTCACTGTAAGCTCGGATGGAGCAGTTCAGAGGGACAGGGCAGCGTCTGGGGTCATCATTTTGGAGGCTGGTGGGCCATTCCTTTGGCCAGCTGGAGTGACAGAAGATGCCCACATTTTGGACGCTGAAGCCTGTTCCTGCTCATTATGTTCAGCCTATAGATGTGTTCCTCTGAACAAACGGAGTCATCACCATCGGGAGAGCTAAGTCTCTCTCTCTTCTCCACCAGCTGTATTTACCACATCTCCATTGGCCGTTACGGCAGGTTTCTCACAGACACCCCCCCAATGCCTAACCTGATTCAGGGCACCTGCTCAATTTAAAGGTTCACTACAACCTGTGGTGCTACCTGAGATGCCAGGGCTCTCCAGCACAACCACACGTGGCCAGCAGGGACAGCACAAGACCTGCAGGAACACCATCCCCGTTCAGAGCAGCCATGGAACAGACCCCAAGAGAACCTCAGACGTGTTCGGTGCTTTCCTTCAAGCAACCGCGGTGAGGTGAGTCCTGTCCCATCTCTATCCAGGAGATGTAGGCAGTGCTTCTCCCACATCCTTTAGTCATCCCTTTGATGAGGCAATCAGGGGAGAGACCAAAGATTTTCACGGTGCTTCTGGTTCACGCGATATCCATAGCCAAGGACATTTTCAAAAGCACCTTGTCCTTCCTGGAGATCAGCTTCACTTGCACCACCAGAGCTGCAGGGACAGCACAGAGAGCAAAGCCCTCTCCTGCCAGGGCTGCACAGTCCAGCCCTGCGTCTCTCTGCTCCTGAGGACAGCAGGGTTTGCTCTCCTTCGGGACACCTCATTTCCTCTTCACTTTGCCATCACCACCCACCCCAGCATGTTCTGAAGCAAAGCTTTTGCTTGCGTGGGACCTTGGGAACTTGGTGCCAACTTTCTTTGTTACACGTCTGAGCTCGGTCCTGGTGCCACGGCTGAGGTCCAGCACATCTCTGCTCTGACATAAAGAATGTGTAATCAGGGAGAGGAAGGGGACAAAGTCTTCTTTAACCAGCCTGAGGAAGTCTTGGGATCAATGACCTCACGTCTTACTGGGGACTTTAATGTCCCTCTGTATTGAGTTTACACGGCCAGGTTTTGGTAGCGGTGAAGGGGGCTGCAGGGGTGGCTTAGGTGAGATGAAGAGCTGACTCCATGTTGGAGAGCGCCAGTTCCATCTGGCTCCAGAATGGACCAGCTGCTGCCCAAAGCTGAGGCAATAGACAATTCTAGTGGCACCTCCGTGACAACCTATTGAAGAAAGGAGAAAAACCAGTGTGCAGCAGCTGTAAGAGGGAGAGAAACAACCCTGCAGCCACCAAGGTGCGTGAAGAAGGAGGGGGAGTGAGAGAGAGGCTTGGGGGGCACCCGGGGGCCAAAAGTCAACCCATCACTCCCTGACATTGACAGGACAGCAGAGTGCAACTGCTCCTTTAGGTGCCTGGAGGTTCTTTGCATCAGCTTTTTAGCACAGCTGCCAGATGGGCCAACAAATGTGGTGCTCCCCTGGATCTGAAAACCTGTGTCATCCTTGTCAGCCTTGGCTCTAGGAGCAAAGAAATAGCGGAGTCTCAGCTCCCAAGGGGAGTGAGGAAGGAGAGCAGCAGAGTGCGGACACCAGGTCTCAGAGCGGCAGACTTGGGCCTATTCCGGGAACGTTCAGTGGGCAGTGTCACTCCAGGGGAGCGGAATTCATGCAACTGCTCTTCAAGGACGGCATCCTCTAAGCGCATAGGGTGTCCACGCTGATCCTCCAGCAAACAAGCAGACATCTCAGGACACCAGCTTGGCTAAACAGGCAACTTGTTGGGATGCTCCATAGAAAAAAAGGGAGCAGAGAGGATATGGATAGAGGGCCTCACTTAAAGGAGGAATTTAGGAATAGGGAGGAAAGCCAAAGCTCCCCTGGAGTTAATACTTGCAAGGGGGTCCAAGGGCATCAAGGTGAGCTGTTGGTACTGAAGTTACAGTTCAAGAACAACCACCAAAAATAATGTGTGGTCACTGCCGAATTTAGTAAGAGAAGGTGCAGATATGTCTTTGTCCTCTTTGCTTCTGTCTTCACCCACAAGGTCTTCCAGGCCTTTGTGCTTTGAAGCAGGGCTCTGGAGGAAAAAAAAACCAGCAGTAGGTGTGGATCAGGTCAGGGGTTACTCGAGCAAGCTCAGACGTTCACCGTCCACAGAACTGGCAGGGTTGCATCCAAGGGTGCTGAGAGAGAAAGCTGATGTCATGACGAAGGTCACTCTGGATTGGCTTTGCGAGTTCATGGAGATCAGGGAAACTCCATGACAACTCGGAAAAAGCATCTTTCAAAAAGGCGCAGAGGGTGACCTGGGGAACCAGAGGCTGTTCAGCCTCACTTTGGTGAGGAGCGTGTCGGAGAACATGGCTTTTGGATTCCGTTTCTGCCTGCCTGAAAGAGAAGGTGACCGGATGAACCCAGGACAGATCACGCCTGACCATAACACCATGGTGGTGTTGGGTTGACGGTTGGATACGATGATCTTAGAGGTCTTTTCCAACCTTAATGATTCTATGATTCTATGATCCTTTCTAAGATGAAATATTTCTTGATACGGGAGGAGCGGTGGGTTTCATTTACCTGGACTTCTCTAGAGCTTTCAACACTATTCCCCACCATCTCCTTCTCTCCATGTTAGGACCTTACTGTTTGGGTGGGTGGACGAGTAGGTCAGTAAAAATCCAGTTGATGGCCATGCCCATTCCAATGTCCATTCAAATGCCCGTTCAGTTCATTTAGTCCACGACTTGGGCTCCATGTGTGGTGACGGTCATTCAAGACAGGAAAGATGGTGTGTTGTGTTGGATTGTCGGGCACCGAAACCAGATCAGGTCGGATTGCCACTGCGCATCCTCTGTTTTTCCGCCTCGCTCCTGCGGTAGTACTTCTGCTGTACAACTATGACATCATACACCTACGGTATCCTCCCGCTATGTATACTACAACACAAGTCATGGGTTGTTTTAACCCCGGATTTTAACTCCTTGCAGTGCTGGGGGCATGAGGAGACAAAGACCAGTGTCCTCCTATGTGCTCTCACCTTATTTGGAGGTGGTGTACTCCTTAATTCATAATCTTCATGAGTCAAATCCACCTGGTCCCCCCACGTGTCTACAGTACAGCTACTTATGTTTGATGGTGCTTTTCTAGACAGTCCTCAGTCCTTAAAAAGAGAAGCACATGATATCTGAACACTTTCCAAGAGTCACGCTTGGTAGCAAACTTAACCTGAATTAAACCGTCCATATTAGGACAAAATTCAGCTGGGTATGGACTGAAAAAGCAGTGATGACCCCCCTCTCGTTTCATCCTTTTTTCCCATCACTTGTTCAGGCTTTGGGAACACGGGAAATTAATAAAGGTGAAATTCTTGAGGGCCAGTAATTGAATTCTCACCCTCAGCCTCAGCCGAATCCCTTCTCCTTGGGCAACGCTGAAAAGCATAGGCTAAGATGTTTCGGTACGTGGGCAGATACCTGATCTCTATCAAGACAGCAATGTGAGTGATTGCATGATGCCACAGATAAGGAAAGGTGGCACTCGCTGCACAGATTTGCTGCCCAAGGAAGAAAATACCCCAGCAACCATCTCAGGAAACACCAAAGGAGGGTACAAAATAAGAAAAGCATGGCCAATGGGGAAAGGATGAAGAGGTGCGGTAGGTAAACCCCAGCCAGCACCTCAGCCCCTACCCAGTCCTTGCTCGCTGCCCCCAACAGCAAGACGGGCGAGAGAATCAGAAGGGCAAAAGTGAAAAAAGTCATTGGTTGAGATAAAGACAGTTTAATAAATGGAGCAAAGCTGCACATGTAAGCAAGCAAATGAGGAATGAACGCAACGCTTGCCGCTGGCAGGCAGATGTTCAGCCATTCCCAGGAAAGCAGGGCTAAGGTGGGGAATGGCACTGGCCATACCAGGAACTCCTGTTGCCTGGCCAAGGTGGGGAATGAGAGCGGGAATAATGAATCATCCCCTGGCAGCTTTGGAACATCCCTTATCTGGATCGTACCTCGAGTGGAACGGTACCGTTGTTACTGGAATTGTGAGAATTCCAGTAATTACCGAACCGGATTGTGGCCAGGATGGAAATTTACGGATGACTAAAGTCAATCATCCTGCGATCCTATAAACAGTGGTCCTGAGTGAGGCCCTTTGAGCTCTCCTGGACCACAGCGGGCTGTGAACTCTCAAGTTTGCGAAGTTTGGAGGACTGTCGTTAAAAGCTGACAATGGGACCTGGGCTGAAATCCTTCACGCCTTGAGGCTCAACCCTCGCCCGTTGAGAAATGCCGAGATGTTTGAAGTGAATATTTCACTGGACTCGAGGGGAATTTTTAACCTTTGTACATTGATATATATTTGTGTCTGTGTGAGTGCGTGTGTGAATTGATTTAGGTACCCGATAGCAAGTACCGTATAAATATTGCCATCTGGAATCTGTAATTAAGTCACTGCTGTGATTGTAGTAAATTCTATTGACTCACTTCGTAAATGTTAAATTAGTCAATGATTAAGTGCTGCTAAACTCTTGTGATCTGCCTTAAAACTGTGAATGAACCTCAGACACATATAATCCCTTAGACATAAACCGTTGACCAAGTCTGGGACTAGGAGTGGATCAAGCCGCACCTAAGCTCCATCAGGAGTTTAGAAAGCAAGGAGGTCTTCTCTGAACCTCATGACTCGATGGGAGGGTCCTCCTTACCCTTTTGTGTCTTTGGTTTCTGTAGGCTGTTGGTTTTGGAGGGTATGAGGCTGATAATAGTGAAGAACTTTACAGTGGGGAAAAGGGAAGCAGGAACGGAAAGGTGAGGAAAAGGATGTCAGCAGGGCTCTGTGGGGTTCCTGTGGCGCAGTCCTGCACCCAATGTGAATTAATTCCACAGTCAGAGGGAACCCGAGTGTTTTCCCTAATGTTGATGACATGAAGGGAAAGGAATGAAAGTTTCATTCAGGCTGGAAGTGACCTTGCGAGATGCCTACAGACCAACATTCTACTCAAAGCAGGCTCACACCAGATTGCTCATGGCTTTGTCCATGCAGGTCTTCCAGGGATGGAGGCAGCGCACAGTCTCTGGAAAATGTCTTCCCATGTTTGACTGTCCTCATGTGTCAAAAGTTTCTCCCTCTCTCGAGCCTGACCCTCTCTTGTTCCCCACAAACAAGGAGGCTCATTGCCTCCTGTCCTCCTGTCTGGCACCCCAGTGTCTTCTGGGAAAGCTCACTGTAGGCAGTGCGAGGCATTTGCCAATGTCTCTCTGGCATTGTGGAGCACCAAAACCTGGTCAAGAAGGCCAGGACACTGTTGGCCTTCTGGGTTGCGAGGGCGCATTGCTGGCTCATGTCCAGCTTTTCCTCCACCAGGACCCCCAAGTCCTTCTCGGCAGGGCTGCTCTCAATCCCTTCATCCCCCAGCCTGTATTGAGACCGGGGGTTGCCCCGACCCAGGTGCAGGACCTTGTCCTTGGCCTTGTTGAACCTCATGAGGTTCACACTGGAGTTCCTTCTCCAGTTGGAACAAGCCCAGCTCCCTCAGCCCCTCCTAACAGGGCAAGTGCACCAGCCCTGACCATCTCGCTGGCCCTCCACTGAACTGGTTCCACTTTGCCAATGTCTCTCTGGCATTGTGGAGCACCAAAACCCGGTCAAGTGTTCTGGATGTGGTCTAACGCGCTGAGCAGAGGGAGATAGTCACTGCCACTGGCCGTGCTCCTGCTCATACAGCCCAGGGTGGTGTTGGCCACCTTTGCTGAATGGCTCCTGTTTTGCCCACTGTAACCCAAGGACCACCAGAATCTTTCCTGTGGAGCTGCTTCCTATACCTAGGCAGTCACAGACCCCTGTCTTTGCAGGGGCTTAGTCCGCCTCAAGAGCAGGACTTTGGGTTTGTCCTGATTGCATATCATGAGGTTCCCTCCATGCCTCCAGCCTGTCTAGGTCCCTTGGGGTGGCAGCCCTGCCCACCAGCGTAATGTCTGCTCTCCTCAATGTGCTGTCATTTAGAAATGTTATCAAAAAGCACTTTCTCATCTTGTCTAAGTCATTCAAAATGTGTTAAACAGGGCAGATTGCAGGACAGACCCCTGCAAGAGACCTCCAGGAGGAATAGCACGCATTGACCACATCCATCCAAGCCTGACTGTCCAACTGTTTTTTTACCCTTCCACTTATTTACAGAATCATAGAATCATAGAATAGTTTGAATTGGAAGGGACCTTTAAAGGTCGTCTAGTCCAACCCCCCTGCCGTGGGCAGGGACATCTTCAACTGGAGCAGGTTGCTCAGAGCCCCGTCCAACCCGACCTTGAATGTTCCCGGGGATGGGGCATCTACCACCTCTCTGGGCAACCTGTGCCAGTGTTTCACCATCCTCATTGTAAAAAAGTTCTTCCTTCTATCTAGTCTGAATCTACCCTCTTTTAGTTGAAAACCCTTCCCCTTGTCCTGTCGCAACAGGCCCTGCTAAAAAGTCTCTCCCCATCTTTCTTACAAGCCCCCTTCAAGTACTGAAAGGCTGCCTCAGGTGTCCTCAAAGCCGCCTCTTCTCCAGGCTGAACAACCCCAACTCTCTCAGCCTTTCTTCACAGGAGAGGTGCTCCATCCCCCTGACCATTTTTGTGGCCCTCCTCCGGACCCACTCCAACAGCTCCATGTCTTTCCTGGGCCGAGGGCTCCAGAGCTGGACGCAGTGCTCCAGGTGGGGTCTCACCAGAGCAGAATGGAGGGGCAGAATCCCCTCCCTCGACCTGCTGGCCACGCTGCTTTTGATGCAGCCCAGGATACGGTTGGCCTTCTGGGCTGCGAGCACACATTGCTGGCTCATGTCCAGCTTTTCCTCCACCAGTAACGCCAAGTCTTTCTCGGCAGGGCTGCTCTCAATCCCTTCATCCCCCAGCCTGTATGGATACTGGGGGTTGCCCCGACCCAGGTGCAGGACCTTGCACTTGGCCTCGTTGAACCTCCTGAGGTTCACATGGGCCCACTTCTCCAGCTTGTCCAGGTCCCTCTGAAAGGCATCCCGTCCCTCAGGCGTGTCAACCACGGTGCTCAGCTTGGTGTCATTTGCAAACTTGCTGAGCGTGCACTCGATCCCATTGTCTATGTCATTGATGAAGACATTAAACAGCCTGGTCCCAATATGGACACCTATGGGACACTACTTGTCCTGCAGCAGTGTCACTGATCTCCATTTGGACATTGAGCCGTTGACCACTACCTTCTGGATGTGACCATCCAACCATTCACCCATGTAGACTATGAGGACCTAACTTGGACACCAGAATATTGTGGGGAACGATGCTGAAAACGTCGAGGTAAAAGACCACCACTGCTCTCCCTGCATCCATTAGTCCTTTCCTTTCATCAGAGAAAGCAAAGAGGATGGCCAGGCACAATCTACCCTGGGTAAATCCAGTCACTTTCTCTTTCAGACCCCCAGAAATGGGATCTGAGTGCACACTCTCCTGGGCCAGCCTTTAGAATCATAGAATCATTAAGGTTGGAAAAGACCTCTAAGATCATTGAGTCCAACCATCAACCCAACACCACCATGCCCGCTAAACCATGTCCCTAAGCGCCTCATCTACACGTCTTTTAAATACCTCCAGGGATGGGGACTCCACCACTTCCCTGGGCAGCCTCTTCCAAGGCCTGACCACTCTTTCAGTAAAGAAATTTCTCCTAATGTCCAATCTAAACCTCCCTTGGCACAACTTGAGGCCATTTCCTCTCGTCCTATCGCTTGTTCCTTGGCAGAAGAGACCAACCCCCACCTCGCTACACCCTCCTTTCAGGTAGTTGTAGAGCGCGATGAGGTCTCCCCTCAGCCTCCTCTTCTCCAGACTGAACAACCCCAGTTCCCTCAGCTGCTCCTCATCAGACTTGAAGACTTTAGTTCCCCAGCTCATCCTTTGGGCCTTGTTCAGAAAGTCCATGCAGCGTTTGAATGCTGCCAGTCGTCAGGGAGTTCCCCCACTCTCCATCTCCTTTCAAAGATGATGGAGAGTGGCCTCACTGTGCCATTGGTCTGCCCTCTCAGCTCCCTGGGAAGCTGCCCCTCCAGTCCCATAGACCAATAAGGATTGCGTTTGCTCAAGTAACTCCTGACTTAATCCAAATTCACCAATGGTGGTTCTCCTCCGAAGTCCTGCCTCAAGGCACAAAGGCCTGGGAGACCTTGCTGGAGAAGCCGAGGGCAAGAAGGACACAGAGAATCTCAGTTCTCTCTACATTTGCTGTTACTAAATTCAGCAGTGGCCACTCATTTTCTTGGTTTCTTCTTTAACTGTTCCTGAATTGGTGGCAGCTCCTCTTGGTGCCCTTGAGCCCCTTGCAAGGGTCTATATTTGGGAAGCTTTAGCTTCCCTAAAGCCATCCCTATTTCTAAATTCCTCGTTGAGTCCCTGTCGCAAAAGAGTGGGATACCCCTCACTCCAAAGAGAGAAGCAGCCGTATGTTTTATTGAGGTAGAATAATAATTTGACAAGGTTCAGTAAATCTGATGGAATTTAACAAAGTTTAACAGTGGTTTATCAAGGTTCAGTAAGTTTGAGGGCAAGATTCACTTTATTAATTACTGCATGGAAGAAACGTCCAAAGGAAAATTGAGTTACACTCGAGTTAGAATGATTCACACAGAGACCGGAGATGAAAAGGGTAAGGAAGACCCTCCCATTGAGTCACAAGGTTCAGAGTGGACCCCCTTCCTTTCTAAACTCCTGATGGAGCTTAGGTGAGGCTAGGTCCAATCTTAGTCTCAGACTTGGACACCGGTTTATGTCTAATGGAATTATCTCTTCAAAGTTTATAGTAATTAATATTTCATAATTACATGGATTAGTTTCATTAGGATTAACTCAGCATGCTATCCGTCACTTACCAAAGATCCGCCGTTGGGAAAAGGTCTCTCTGCCTCCAGGAGCAACCTTGAGAGGTGTCCCAGCTGAAGGGGAGATCACCGCCATGCAGCCACGCTGCCTTCTTTGAGGCTCACTGAGGCTGTCATATTTATGGGATAAAGTGGTCGGCTCATAGTCAAACTGCGTGCGATGGGAAAGGTGTGCATGAGCCTCCTGGTACCCACAACTTCCTCTGTTCCTTGAGAAAGGAGTCTTCATAGAATCATAGAATCATTAAGGTTGGAAAAGACCTCTAAGATCATCGAGTCCAACCATCAACCCAACACCACCATGCCCACTACACCATGTCCCTAAGCACCTCATCTACACATCTTTTAAATACCTCCAGGGATGGTGACTCCACCACTTCCCTGGGCAGCCTGTTCCAAGGCCTGACCACTCTTTCAGTAAAGAAATTTCTCCTCATGTCCAATCTAAACCTCCCTTGGTGCAACTTGAGGCCATTTCCTCTCGTCCTATCGCTGTTACTTGGGAGAAGAGACCAACCCCCACCTCACTACAACCTCCTTTCAGGGAGTTGTAGAGCGCGATGAGGTCTCCCCTCAGCCTCCTCTTCTCCAGGCTGAACACCCCCAGTTCCCTCAGCCGCTCCTCATCAGACTTGTGCTCCAGGCCCTTCACCAGCTTCGTTGCCCTCCTCTGGACACGCTCCAGCACCTCCATGTCCTTCTTGTAGTGAGGGGCCCAAAACTGAACACAGGATTCGAGGTGCGGCCTCACCAGTGTCGAGTACAGGGGCACGATCACCTCCCTGCTCCTGCTGGCCACACTAGTTCTGATACAGGCCAGGATGCCGTTGGCCTTCTTGGCCACCTGGGCACACTGCCGGCTCATGTTCAGCTGGCTGTCAACCAGCACCCCCAGGTCCTTTTCCTCCGGGCACTTTCCAGCCACTCTTCCCCAAGCCTACAGCGTTGCCTGGGGTTGTTGTGGCCGAAGTGCAGGACCCGGCACTTGGCC